>NW_021940535.1:42838592-43438592 GCF_001715985.3 Manacus vitellinus
TGGAGCGAAAGCGAGGATTACCTCGTTAGGAGGAAATGGGCGATAATGGGGCAATAAACGCTGTGTCCGCGGTGTGATCCCGGCGGAGATTCCCAAAGCGCCGCTCCGGACCCGCCGCCCACTCGAGCTCGGACAGGACAGGGAAGCGCTCAGGGGCCGTGGCCGCGCTCCTCCACTTCGGAACCGGCCCCACTATTGCACGCAGAGTGCTGTTTCTGATCAACATCACAACTTTTCCAAAAGTAGCAAATGGTTGTTTTAGTGCTCATTTATTTAACACCGTACTGAAAAGAGTTAGGAGATCCAACAATGCCCAGTGAGGAAGAGGTCTGGCAGAGGTCTCAGTGAGTGACAGAGGTTCAAAAAGTCTCCAGTCCTGGACGCGATACTTCATTTTTTAAGTGACTGTTTTGCTGGTGGCTGTTCGAAGCGTACCTTATTTAAAAAATCTCTATAGAATCTAAAACTGAGTAGGTCTAGTCAGGAGAGCCGAGCGAGTCTGTAAATTACTGCTCTTGTCAGGATTCCTGTTGCCTATTACAAAGTACCTTTTTACGCTGAACTTAAACTCTACACTACAGAGACAGCAGATGTGAGGTGATGGCTTCCAAAAGCAACACAGATGCTGTAAAATTTCCATTGCTATATTTCAGCGAGGAAGCTCAGGAGACATGCTGAATGCTGCAGTTTAGAATTACACTGTAACTCTCCTAGAAATAAGAGAATACCAAGTTTCTCTACAGTACACTTGGCTTCGTTTTTACTGTCATTCATATGCTCTTGTTTTCTTAAAGCGAGAAAAGAGATGCAGCACAAAGATACTGTGTGTCTTGAAGCTGTTCAGTAATGACAGAATCGGTAATATGGAACTTTATGGCAATTTAGTAACGACTGCATATCCAAATTCCCTAGTAAGACCATGATAATTTTTAGAATTGTCTTTCAGGTATATAAAACAGCACAGCTGTGAGGAGGCTGCTTTGCTGTATGTGAGTGAAAAGCAGCCTGGATAGCTCAAGACTGTGGAATCACAGCCCATTGTGTGTTCCTCATACTCTGAGACTTCCCTGAAGTCCCTAGAAGTCCTACGATGAAGGAATCAAGGGTCAAGTCTTTAAAATGGTTTGTCTGTTTATTCCAGAAAATACAGCAGCTGCTGTATTTCTGAAAAGCTGAGCTTTGCTATAGCAATACAGAATACTTTAGAGCACTTTTTATTCCAAGGATTTCAAAACAGATGTCCAGTCATCAAATCATGCAGAAATATAAAGCTGGCAAGAGTGTTACAGATACTACAACTTTTTACAAACTTAGAGAATTGACATATTGTCACATCTAGTCACTTTGTGACTAGTCTTTGTCACTACAAGTCTTTGTTGCCACAGATATTCATGCCTCTTCTATCCAAACGTTTGGGTTTGTCACTGGTCCCTCTAATGTAAGCTTAATTTTTGTGTGCATTTGACGCTGTGCATTTGGGATTATGGGGCTCCCACCAAATCAGGTAATGGTAACTACAGGGCATTTTAGTTCAAAATAAGTAAATTGGCTCTTGATTTTTTTTAACTGGAAATAAAAATTCCATGTAAAATCTTGGATTTAACATGCTATTTTGTTAATGTAAAAATACAGATGTTTAGTTTACAAGGTTAAAAATTGCTTTTTAATTCCCACTGAATGTTCTCCAGTAAATTTTAGTGTGTCATTGTCTGCATTGGATAGGTCACTGAATGGTGCTTTTATAAAAATGTTTGAAAAGAAGAACTTGGTCCATGGAAATTGTTCAAATAATCTTGTTAAAATGAAGCCTTGACTGAAGGCAGTAATTTCATGGATTAAACCCAGAAGGGCTGTCTAGGCTGATCTCCTTCCTATCACAGGCCACAGAGCTTTATCCAGAGACTGTCTAGGCAAATGCTGGTTAGCTACAAGACATGGGGGATTTTGCATGGACAATACATTGAACAACACCATGAAACTAGAAACTGTGGAACTTTTTGAGGAGTTGTTGCATCTCGCAGTGTTCAGCTTTCCCCTAAAACAGTACCAATAAAAAGTAAGAGAAACTGGTTTTTTCCAATCCATCCCTTTCTTTGACATGCCACGTGCAGTCAGGACCTGAACAACATGATGGACCATCCAAGTATGGGAAGGAACTAATTGATTTGTACTTCTGCAAGTCTGCAAAGCAGAAAGTATGAGAAACAGGGATGGGAAAGTACAGTGTGCATATGTATCTTATAGTTTGATAGATATTTTTCCTTTCACAAAAAAAACCCCCACTCGTCTTCTGAGTCAGCCTGTATTTTTATTGTGATTCATGAGAACTTTTTGTAGACAAGAGCAAGGTACTGCTTATACTTTTTCAGGGATGTCAGATTTGATCATGGATGGGCACAGTAGCATGATGCTGCTGTTGGTCAGTGAGGTATGAGAGAGACCTCAGGCAAAAAGGAAATAGGCTGAATACAATTTGCTGCAATAGCAACTGCTGGAGTGCAGTGAGTAGGTGATAAATAGAGGAGGAGGAGAAACTGCTGGAAGAGAACTTTGCTGTCCCTTTACCATAAAGGATAGTGACAAAATGATTGAGCTGTGCTGTGGTCTGAGGATTGCTCCAGCAGTGAAACTGCAGGTTGCGGCCCTGAATGTGGCTGGAGGATATTTTGCTGAACATTGGAGCAGACCATGATTAGACTTCTTCCTGAGGCTGCTTTGGACGCATGAGCATCACTAGAGAAGCAGCATGAGCAGCAGAATAAATGTAAGAAGTCAGTGGGAACAGCAGTTTAGTTTGAGGGCAATAAAAGATGAACTTGTATTGAAGGGCTTTAGCCATGTTCTACCACACTATGCAGTTCATGATCGGGCTGCGATGTATTTGCTCTCCCAATGTAACTGCTTCATTTCTTGAGGGCTTTTTCCTTAATAAAATTTTTTATTTTTTCCCCCATTATTTAGCAAGTTGTATTTATAATTCAGCCATGCTACAAACTGTAGTACCTCATGGTGTGGTGTTTCACACATGATAAATCATGTGACTTTTGAAGACAAATTGTCCTTAGTTAAACAGTCTGTTGAGTCATTGTCACTATACTTGGAGAATAATAAAAATATCATGCAGTTAAATTGCTAACCATAATAGGTATGTATGGATATAGTGAGTAGTGTTGTCTTCCTCTGATTATCCAAGTAAACATGAATTTACTTTCTAGCAACTGCCAGAACATTAGGATGTAAATTCATTCTTGAATCTCAGGAATGTTTTGTGAATTCAGGCTGGCAAGGAGAGGTCTGGTCCCTGGGTTTAAGATGAGAGTATAAACATGCACCACTCTCTTCTAAAAGTGAAAGCATGTCCAGGCCTCTGGCAAGCCAGTGACTTCTGTGATCATGTTTGCAATTCTCTTTCCATGCTCCATCAAAATCTCATTAATGCTTGTAAATGCTCAAATGGCACATTCACTGTTGTTACTCCCAGCATGGATTGGGAAGTCAGTTTGTTCAGTCTTCAGTTTTGGAGGCCTCAGTTTTAACAACCTGGGTATAAACCCCCGCAAAGCTTCTGGTAAATATCCACCTGGCTTACCTGTCTGAGATGTGGCCATCTGGGGTGGGCAGCTGCCAAATAATAACTACCATCTGCCCTTAAGATGGTATGGGATGCAGCTGTCTGGTCTTTGATGTCAGATGTACTGGAAGAATTAAGGGGGGCTCTATCTATTAACTTGATTTACTTAACTTTGTGGCATCTATGTTTGGGTTAAGTGATAGTAGATGGGTGAGTAGTGCATTTAACTCTTACAAGCTCTGAGTATTGATGCTGACGGGGTGTAAGCAGGAGCCACAAGAGAGAAGATAGTGCAGGGTTCTCTCTTGTTTACAGTAAATCAGAGTTGGGATGGCTCAGTTGCCACACCACAAGGAGCTGCGAGACTCCTGGCACAAAATCCATCCCAGCCTGTCCTAGCGGAAGAAGGCACAAAAGAAGTAGATATGAAAGGCTTTGAGCTAAGGATGTCCTGTCTGCACTAGGCCAATCTGGGCTATCTAGATTGGTGCAGAGACTAGATTAAGCAGTGTAGTCCACTTTGACCTATGAACTTTTGCATAAACTATCTGGAGACCTTAGGTTCCATGTATGCCCTCTCACGTGCTGCAGATTAAATGAGAAATGCACTTATGACTGAGGGGTGGACTGAAGAAAAAAAGACACTTTGTGTTGAAAGACATGGATAAGACTAAACCCCAGATATGAGAAAACTTTGTATAGCTGATTTGAAGAGGAAAAGGTGTCATTAAATTCTTGAATAATATGAAGTTGTTCATAAATTCCGATGCTACTTTTTGCACCTCATAAATCAGTAATGCTATAATTTAAGGGAATAATGTTTTGCATATGTTTGAAGTAGACATTTTTCAAGTTTCACTATTTCCAATTCTAGCTTTTGAAGGATGCACAGTAGTAATTTTTAAAATATTGAAAGATAAAAATCACGCTGAAGAATTCTTACTGAAATTACTTATTGACCTGGAATTAAAGTGGAAATAACAAATGTATCTTTCCTCACTCATTTAGAATATTTATTCTTTGTATTTCACTTACTCTAAACAAATTTTTTATCTCTAGAGTTAGATCCTGACTAATCCTTCGCTGTGCTGATTTCGCTGGGACAAAACATACATGATTGGTGATTCTAAATATGAGTAAGGACAGCAGGCTCGGGCTTGTACTAATTTTGATGAATAAATTTGCCTTGAGAATGACAAGTTGTGTTAGCACTTTTCACTTTATGACATCAGACAGTCAAAGATGTTAACTCTGTGCAGGGGAATCAGCATTAGACAGGTGTTTGGAACTGTGTATAGGGAGCTCTCTGGTGCCTAGTCTCAGCAGAAACTCTTAAAAAACCTTTCTCTATCTTTATTTTAGTAAAATAATGGTGTGATTGAAAAGAAAAGTGTTGAAAGAAATTTCACTTTAATAGCAAAATGTTCTTCCTTTCATTTTACCCACTGAGTTCTTAAATAAGGATATTCCTTTGCCAGTTCCTTTGAATTTTCTTGGTTCTTAGTTGGCATAATGACAGCAGGAATAGTCCTCTGTGTGTATGGTGAGGGGAAGGAAAGGAGATTTTTTGCAGTTGACTTTTGTGGGTTCACAAGGGTTACAAAAGATGCAGTCTTGATTGATTTCTTGTCTTTATTTTCTTTATACATTTATTTTGCTGTTGAGGTGGGGGGGATGCAACTGTATGTCAGAAAGCAGCTGCAAGGGAAGAGAAATACTAGAAATTTAGCTGTAACATTTTCCCTGGTGGTATTAGTTGAGTGTTTCTCTGTCTTGGTCTGATCAGGGCCTGGTTTTAGATGAAAGGCTTTCAGTTCTTCCAGTAGATTTTGGAGTTCCAAGCAAAGGGGTGATACGAGCCTTATTGAGATAGCTGTTACTCTCACTTTTTTTTTGTATTAGTCTTATCAGATTTATTCCTTCTGGTTTAATTCACTGAATTAAAGGGCCCTGAAAGGGAATAATAAATGGAGTATCTTATTTTCTTGCTACTTTGCCAATTTTGCTATACACATTTTTATATTACAGATTTTTTACCTAGTAAGTGTAGGCATTGTCTGAATCTTACCTTCATCCTTTGCTTTTGTAAGGTAGGCTGATTGGTTTTTTATAAGTTAGAGCTCATACATTGAGTTATCACATCTAATGAGCCCTGTTTGTTTTATTTTGGCTTTAGCTCCTTGGCTTTTGAACAGTCCTGCTAACAGAACTGGAATGGAAAGGTTGAAACATTTTACTGCTGCTTAAAGTTTTTCTGATTTGTAGATGCGTGGGTCCAGATGCTAGCTTTGAATCTGCAGGTTAATGAGCAAGAAAGACCTTGCTTGACCCATGAAATTTCCTGCATGAATTTTGGACAAAAAATACAGTGCTTTTTTCTTTTTTCTCTCTCTTTTTTTTTTTTTTTTTGGTCTTAATTTTCCAGGAAACACTACATGCTTTGACAGAATTTAGAGGACTGGGAGGTTTTATCTGAAAACTAAAACTTCTTGATTTGAAAAATGTTACTGTAGTCCTCCTCTGATATTACAACCTGAATGCCTGCTGGCCCTGTTCTGCAAGGCCGAGGCTGCCTACCACCTTTGACACTATGCCATGATCTTTCCTCTTTGAAGGGAGTGCTGGAAGTAGGGAATCTCTCAAAGTGATCTATCATCAGAATTCTTGTTTAAATGCTAAGTCTCATTGATAGAGATCTGCCACATAAAGCAGGTAAGCTGGAGATACAATGAAATGTTACAGTAGCATTTCTTAATAATATTTTATGTTTTAAATAAAAATATTTTGGTTGGTAAGTTTGGCTTTTTGGTAAGAAAAGTATACTTTGCAGAAGCACATATTTAGACATTCCAAAACCCCCCAAACAATCCAACCAAAAAGTGTTTAGCTGAAAGTCTCGTTTCCCATCAAAAATAGATGCAGTGGAAAATTTTCAGGCAGCCCTATATTTAACCTCCTTGGATCAAAATTCGGTTGTTGGACTGAGAGAGGCTTCCAGAGTGTTTTTGCTGCTTTTGTTAGGGTGTCTGTTTTTTCACTCATGACATCTGCCTGCTTTTCAAGCTATATTCAATCTTGTTATAATTCTTGAAATTGCAGCATTTTACTGTGCTCAGAATGCTAATTCCCACTGGACTCAACTTGCTGGGGTATATGAAAACTCTCTTTTAAGGGGTGCATCAATCTTGCCTTTTTTTTTTATTTTATTTTGACTGGGTTTTAATAAGCAAATATGAGTACCATATCCACTGAACACTGACTGTGCAAAAAACAACATTGCTGCAATACAGTTCCTAGTTTCTTTGCCCAGGGTATCCTTGCTTTGGCATGTTTTAGATGTAGAAGTGATATGAATGATGTAAGTTTAAGGGATAATTGACTAAGTGTTTGAAAAAGAAGACCCATTGGGCAAGATAAATAGATAAATCACATCAGTCTCAGGAATTCCTGATGGGAATATAGTTGAAGGGCTAGGGAGTTATTCGGGGAAAATTCTGTATTTGATTTCTTTCCTCATGCTCTGTTCTCTTGATTCTGAAGCAGGATACTGAGCTAAATGGACCTTTGATCTGAATTGCCATAGCCATCCTTGGGTAAGGATAAGTACATCAATGGATGAGTCAGTGTGGGCTTTGGCAATCTGGATTTCAGCATAATTTATCAGACATGAAATTCTTTTCTCCAGCAAAAGTGTAAGCCAATCACAAAAGATCTGTGCATAGGGATAGAGAATTTTGCCTGAATAGATTGTGATTCTGGAGTCCCAAGCTTTTTGTTGATTTTTTATTTGTCTTTTGTAGCTTCCATTTCTGTTTTGATGCTTCTTGTAGCAGAAAGAATTTGCTACAACTATGTATTAAATACAACTGTGAACCTTTTGGTTGGTGGGTAGAACATAAGTTGACACTCCTGCAGAGTTCACTGGACCTTGTTTTATGACAAGAAGACAAAACAAAGCAAATAAAAAAAAATCAGGAAGGAAAATGGTTAATGTGACCTACATTAGTTTCAGTACGTGTTATGTTCTGTCATTAGCTCAGTGTTAGAATGCAGCTTTTAGCCAGAATCTATCACGAACTGGCAACATGTGGTGTTTCTTAAGCAAAAGTTGATTATTATTCTTTATTGCTTCTTTTACATGTTAACGCTTACAGAAATATCTTTCCAGATATTTTTAGCTTAGTTTTCATGGCAGTTTAACGTAGTTTGCTTCATGACTGCTAAGCAATGCTATACTTTTTTAATCTTCACGGACATTAATGTTGAAGCCTGTAAATGAGCATATGCTTAGTTTTGTAAGACAGAAGCTATTTTTTTTTCTATATTTTTAATAAACTCTTCAGATTTTTTATGATTTCCTGAAAGTATATATATTTAGTTATACTCCTGTATGCTTAAGTTTACTTGAGAGTAATATCGACCAAACTATATGGTGTCTCTTTTATTTCTTTTCCTGACATGATAGACACCTTTTATTCAGATTTCTGTCAGCAGAATTTTATTATAGTACATTGCCAGTACTAGAAATTTCTTCTTTTAATAAAAGCTTCCTTTCATTATCTCAGAATTATTTAAAATCACTATTTGCATAAAAATATAATAGCCTGACAATATTTGAAAGGAAGAAGTAGTTTGAGTATTGTTGAGAAAGAGATTCATCATACTAGAACCCAAAATGTGGCAGGAAATACAATGAAGAAAGGAAAGCACAATATTGAAGCATAAGAGTGAACTCCTATGGTACCGCTTTACAGCTGCTCGTGTGTGGAATCTAAGTACTTTTGCAAGTGTAGTGCTACACATTCAATTAGTGTTATTTCAAATAATCATTGTTCAAGGAAGAAATTTTAGTACATTAGAATTCATGAGTTGGAAAAATCAGCAAAAAAAAAATCATGTTTTCCTAAAAATGCAGTAAAAATATATAAATTCTTTTAAAATTAGTTTAGAAATTTTGTGAAGTGAAAGGAGATATTGTAATCCTGTCTCTAAAGTATATCAAGAATAGCAGAACAGTGCAACTCTCTCACATCATTTGTATTCCTTAATCAGAATTTTTATGATAATTTGAAGAAATGAGAAGCAAATAGAGTTGCTAAATCTGTCCACTCTTGAAACTGGAAGAACTGAGGGGAGTAATTGGGTGCAAAATAAACATATGTTCACAAGTAATTGTGCTGCCACTATTAAATTTCTTTCATTTGGTAGTGATAGTAATTACTTTAACTTCAAGGGAAAGAGAAGATTACATCCTGCAAAACTTTTTCATGCAAAATAGTCTATCCTCCTGTCAGTGATCCTGCTTACTTTAAAGTGTCTGCTTGCTTGAGAAAAGGTTTGTCAAATCAAGTCTTTAAATGGGAGAGGGGATTAGGAAACAACAAACAAAATCCAGCTTGCAGTGGGAGTTAACTTTTGGGGGTGTAGGACAGCAAATGGACAATGAATCATCATCTTTTCAGTATTTGGTGCTATCAAAACTGTTTTCCTTCCAAGTAGTCCTTTATTGGCAGAAAATTTGTGAGTCAGTGAAGGAAAATGCTATGATAAAATACACATAAAGAATCTCGTGCCAAAACCCAGAGTTAAGGCATATATCTGCTACAGGTTTAGGAAATGATGAGGATAAACTGGAAAAGTGTTTCTGTGTTTAAAAAACCTAATTGTAACTGTGTATATCAGTCTCTTGTCTGTTTTGTACAGCTGCTTGTGCTGTCTCACTGGCATTTTTGAAATAAACTGTATTTTTACAAGAGTCACTAGTTTGGTTTGGGATATAAGAAATAGTTGTTAGTTTTATGGGTAGGAAATCTGGATATAATAATTTTCACTTTTAAATAAGTGCTTCATTCTGTATGTAAAACAAAACAGCTTCAATATGCTTGGTTTTGTAATTAACAAATGTTGAGTTGATCAAAAATACCTTCTCTAGTACAATTCATGGAGATGAGGCTAGGCTGTGTTACAGAATAATGTGATTATAATGATTTCCTTAAGAGAGCACAAAAGCAGCATCTAAGTTTCAGCTGACGTTTATTGACACACAGCATCCGTTGGGAGCCCCATCAAACTTCCTATTCTTTTCTGTTTACCACCTCCTGCTTTTATTTACAGTCAGCATATCTGTTAATTAGCCTCTGGTAGAGCCAGTTCTTCTAAGAAGATCTCTTGTCTTCCTGGTGATGGCCCCATGAGGTGACCATGTACACACAGTCTGTGAGTGAATTAATCTTTAACTCATTAATTTCAGTGCCTGATTCTGGAATGTTTAAGTGCTGGCTTGGTTTCCTGCTCAGTAATCTGTATTTGGAGAATTATGGTCCTTGACTTCCACTGACTTCAATGTCATGAACACATCCGAGTGAGCTTTCAGCTTCTTGTGGTTACCCTACTGAAAGTCTTATATTCTTGTGTATTTTTGGTTTCCTATGATTGGACCAGAATGCAGATAAGACATTGGTAACTTCCTCTGTGTCACTGCAGTTATTTACCTAGTTTTCTTTGCACTTTTGCAGAATAAAATTACTCCTCCCCTTCCTCAGCTACCTCTGTTGCACAATAACTGAATGAAACATTCTCAAAAAAAAATCTGATGTAACGTTTCGACAGCTGAATCTCACACGAGGGTACTCAGTAGGGTACCATTCTGTTTTACAGAATTTCAGTGAGACCTTATTTGTTTATAGCCACAGCCTGAATGCTAGAAGTGCTAGTTGTAGTGCACTTCTCTCACAGCATGGCTTGTTTATTAGAAAAGAAAAAAGTTGCAGCTATATTTGCAGGAAGAATTCGGGAGCATGATTCAGAGATCTCCCGCCCAGGCCTACTGTGTGTGCTAGAAGTGCTTTGAGAGGTGTGAGCTGATCTGTTCGTCTCACTGGGGTGTTACAAATCTCGTAGTTTCAGTGTTAATGGTTGTGTTTGTTTCACCTGAAACTTGAGAAAGGAATGACTGGGCCACTTATCTGCACAGTCAACTGTAGGTAATGTCTTAAAGTGATGACCCAGTTCTTCACTTTTCCCAGATGGCATTTATTCCTTCCCTGTCCTCCAGTTGAGGAGTAGCCAAACTCTAAAGATTTAACCATAAGTTACAGGCACCCTTGAAATCCTGCCCAGAGCAAGTGCAAGTACTGAAAGCCATAAAGTGCACTGTGGTAGGGTGAACATTTTCATAATTTAATGAGTGCTTCACTGATAAAAATTCCCTGCTTCAGTTAAAAAAACCCCTAAAACAATAACAATAATAATAATAATAACAACAATAAAACCCCATACCACCCAAACAGCAGCATAATCCCTGGAATATATCCGACTTTTATGCTGGAGAAGTACCTCAAAGGAGTATGACATTCTCTCTTTAGTGTGCGAGTGTATGTGCTCATCTAAAAGATTTTATGCTTGCAGGACTGCATCCCATTGTCTACTTTTTGTGGATAGGCAGACCCAGGTAAAGTAACTTAGTTTTAAAGGAACTATAAACCCTAATTCCTTTAAATCACATTCCTAAGACATCCAAGTGTCCAGGATGCTGTGAAAAGAGACACAAAAATGAGAAATAGAAGGTGAATGTTTGCTACTGATGGCTCTTGTCTTTGGAGGTTTAGTGCTGATGCAGTGTTATGACAAAAAATCAATGAATGAAAGTTTCTACCACCTTTAATTGTAAGAAGCCAAGGCTGAACTGATCTGTTAATGTTTCATGGGGAAAGTTGACAATGAGGGGAAACGGTGGGTGATATTTCTTCAAAACATGTTAGCTGCTTTTACTTATTTTGTCGTTTAAAGATAGAAAGATAAGAGATGCTAGAAATGGTTTCTAGAATTGGGTGGCCCTTCATCAGTGTTTTATAGGTACTATTTAAGCCATCTTTGCTAAGGAGAAGCTCCTTTACTATTAATACGCTGTCATCTTTCAAATCTCATCAAGGCAGCACCAGAATTTTTTTGCACAGATTTCCTTTGACATACAGCCTCAATAAATATGGAAATTACAGCTTAAATCTCATTTTTTTTCTTGCAAAGCAGCACAGTGCCCAAATTCATTGAATTTCAACTTTTATTTTTTCTTAATGTTGAAAGACATATATGCAAATTTTATTAACAATATGCATGGTTAAATTTAGCTGTAAACTCCAGTCAGGGATTTTTGCTTTGTTTATTGTCCAAGTCAATATGTCTGTGGAGAAAACCTCCTGCTGTGCAGGAATACACAGTCAGCTACTTGGAAAAGTGAAAAGTTTAATTATGAGAGTTTATTCTGAAAAAAAGGTAAAACAAGCACTGTTTTTTGGGTTGACTCTTTTTATTATGACTTCAGGTACCAGAAGTACAACACACACAGTTTATTTTGACACTAACTGTTCTCAGACAAACCATTTGATTTTTCTTTAACCCGGTCATCTGTGTAACTGAGGGGTTCTGAAAGAGAAGTCATGAATAAATGATGCATTTCTTAAACTTGCAAGGTAGATAATGACATAAATGAAATAAAATCTGAGTGTGAAGGGAAAAAAGAAGCATGAACACATGTATTGCTGACAATATCTTTATTAAAATATATTTTATCCTAGGAAGATATCAGTGTCAGGTTGCCTGAAAGATGCAAATTTCCTTTGTTGCTCTCTCTAAAGTTGTTTTGATTTTTGTCCATAGTAACAGTGAAATACGCTTATACAAGGTTTTTGAGTGGAAGGGTAAATTATTGCTGGAGAATGTGTGTTATAAATGATATCCAAACATATTCTCATGTTTATAATAGAAAGCTTTCCAAGACTGTAGTTACTGGAGTGGTTCCCATGTGTTCAGTTTTTGTAAGTCGTTTACATGGAATACATTTTATCTAGCTGTCTAAAAGACCCCTCACTACATGCAAAGAAGGTGTTTCTCCTGCCTATCTAGACTGTACATAATACTGTAATAATCTGTATTTCTCCTTGTGGTTCAGTGCATATTTCTCCTTTCTAAGCCTGTTCAAATGTAATATGAAGAATGTTTTCATGATAATTCTACTATGGCTGATAGTAACTATCTTTATTCTAAACCAAAAAAATTTTAAAAAAATTTTTATGGCTAATATTTGGGTTGCATGACTTTCATCAGATGTGAAATCATATTCTTTTTTTCTTTGCATCTGTGTAGGACTGATCTATAACCTGAGCTAGTAGGTTCTACAGTAATACAAATGGTACATGATAACTGTGTGTGAAGAAAGGCTGGCAGCTTTACAGAAGAAATCTCTGAACCTGTAGGTAAGTTCAGAATAAGCAATTGCCTACAGCTTCCCTTCCCACATACTCTGCGTTTCCACTGTGCAACTGCTCTTCTAAAGCTTTTACTGAGTCTCATTAAACAGTCCTATGTGTGAGGCATTAAATGTATTTATGGTAGAGTGAGAGTTTTGTTCTGAGTCACTGGTGCATCAAGAGTTTCTTCGCAATGTTCTTCTGGTTGCCTAATACAGTGAGACAGGCGCATGAGAGGCATGTACACTGATGTGTCATGGTAGCAATCCTTGAACCTGAATCCTAAAAGATGGGAAGGTGGCTAATTTCCTGTAGAACTGAGTGGAACTTTATGTTCCTAAGTAGGATTTAGGAGCCTAAATACCTTGGAATTCCCCGCATATAAAGCTTAGTTGCGATGTAGCCTCTTAATTCCCCACACATCTCTGCATTCTTCCATACATGTTTCTTATTGGCTATTTACTGTTAATTGGCAATTTAGATGCTTAATTATGCTTCTATTTTAGGAGATGTTTCTTCCTAGTCTTATCCTGTATTTATTTATCTGTTTCTTTTCATCTCTCTCCCCTCTTAGACTTTCTGCACGTAATAAAGGCACCAGCAAACCTAATTTCCAGTAACTAGCTTCCCTCTTACAATGGAATGTATGAAACATAAGGCTGTTGGTATTAACAGAGCTAGCTACCTTGTAAAGATGCTATAAAAGGAATCATCAGGGCTCAAAATCTACTATTTTGTCCATTCAACCTGTTTTTTGACCAATGTAAGCCCAATATGCAAGTTGCATATTAGCCAAATTCTACTTCTTTTGACTGACAAAAAGTGTAGGGTGAGGGGTATGTGCCACAGGTAGTTAAATAATGCAAAACCTTATGTCAGTCTAATCCTTTTGTCACAGAAATTACTCTGCTGTTTGCTCTTCTGAAGCTAGCAATAGTAAATCAGGGAATAAATCAATGTAATGCTTTCTTCCCATGCTAGACTTTTAACTTAGTTTTGGGAGTAGGATACAGTTTGAGTAGTGATTTAAGTGCTTAGATATCACGGATTGCTTTTTGCTTGTGAAGAATGTTTTCTTTCTATATATTTAATAAAGGAACATTAATTAGTTAACTAATTAAAGAAATTAATGTGATTGACTGTTTCTTGTGGCTCAGAGATTCACGCTGCTTGGCTAATCGGTGGCCACGAGTGTTGCATGTGTAAGTAGTTAGAGACACTTTGTTTTATTCATGCTGATTTTTATCACCAAACGTCTTAGTTTGTACTGAGGAACACCGCAGGTAGACCATGGTCCTTGCACTCCACCTCAGTGAGGGGTGCTTTGAAAGGGCCTTTTGTTGCCCCATCAGTGCAAGGCCTAAACACATTCCATAAACAATCTCATAAGGTCAGGGAGCAACTGAACTGGAGAAGATGAGAATATGGTAAATTAGGTTAGGAACAGATACAATGTTGGTGATCCTTGAGGAACACTCTGCAGCGCTGCCTGTGACAGCATGGCTTCTTCTAGTCTTCAGCTGTGGGGTAGTTGCCTAATGCCATGTGCTAGATCTATGTATTTAATTATTTAAAAGCCTAGCTTTATTTAAAAGCTATCTACCTGCTCTCAACTGGTGTTTTTAACTTTCTACCTAACAATGCTGATTAAAATGAAAGATGTTTGTTGGTCATCTTGTTTCCTGTTTGGCTGCCTCTGGGAACTCAATCTATAGATAATCTCTTCTTAGAATCATCTAAATCTTTCTGAGTGCCAAGTAAAACCAGCTGAAATGTCTAGACATTATTAGATTTAAAGTTATTTTTAGTCTAATTTAAAAATCACGGCAATTTTTTGTGTAGAACTGTTAGTGCCTCACATTCACTGGATTTTTTGTGGCATGTTGACTGATATATTTTCTGCTACTCTACATGTGTTAATACAGTACCATATAAGTACTGTATTAATCAATGCTCATGAGAGATTATGCTGGTAGAAAACATGATCATGGGATTTGACCTCCTTGGAAGCAAGGACTTTTCCAGGTCACAAAAGGCCAAGTATTCAGCTCATGACTAGTGTAGAACTCTTTTTCTGTCATAACAGAAATACTGACACCTGGTTTGCACTTGAAAGTGTTATCAAGGAAGCCTGTCAGGGAGGGATATGAATTTTTTGCTGACATAGCTATGCCAGCAAAAACCCTAGTGCAGAAGCTGCATAAGAAGTTCTTTTACCTGTACATTTTACTTCTCTTGAGGGATAGGTGGAAGTTGCTTGGGAAGAGGAGTCTTGTTAGTGTAATTTCTATATTAACCTTTCTAGTGTAAATCAGCTTTAAGCCTCATCCTGTAGGGACTCATATGCAACTCATATCACTGCTCATAGAGATGATATATCATAGCTTATGCTTATGTCACTCCAAAGAATGACCTCCAGAGCAACTCTAAGAATAGTATGTGTCACTGTCTCCTATTCATCTTCTGTCTACAGAATTGTCTTACAGCTGCAAGTTGCATGAATAATGCCTGAAAAAGCATGAATTTTCATGTTTAGCACCTGTCCTGTTGGTACTTCTAGTCTTGAAGATAGTTTTGGGGCCACACTTAGGAAACAGTACAGAGAGGACCATTGTTTAACTAACTGAACTACTTGCAAGAAGAAGGGAGGCTGGATGTAGATATAGCAATGAAAAGGAGGGAAGGAAACTTCCTAGCAGTGAAGCTTGTGATGTGCAACACACAAACTAAAGGATGTGGAGTACTACACACTTCCTTGGGTGAATCAGTTCCAGGAAGAATAAACACATGGAAACACTTGGTGGATCAGGATTGTCCTTTGCTGGTGCTACATGCAGCACAATAAAGCAGAAGTAGTTCTGAAGAAATCGGTAGTGGAACAGGAGAGTAGAAATGGTGGGAGTGAACTCAAGTTATGACTTGAAACCTTCCCTTGTCTCTTACGAAGCAATTCCTGTATGCCTCTAATTATCTTTCATCTAGAAATTCTACCCTACTTGGAATTGATGACCTAAAAAGTGGGGTCTTAGTGTTTGTCTGCAGGAAGGACTCCCTTTTCTTTTATGGGAGAGAGAGACGCCCAACTAGAAATTACATCTAGCCTTGAGCATACACATATTTTGTATTAGTTCAAGTTATTTCATAACATATGAAATGATGGCTGGACCAGATACCTGAATGCATCATTTGCACTAGCAGAAATAATTTCACATCATACTCTGCAGGAATTCAGACTTGTTCTATTTTTGGGCTTGAAACAGGAACAGCATGAAGAAGCTAGCTGATGTTTTATTTGAGACAAAGGTTTCCTTTTTCCTCAAAGGTTTTTTCAAGACATGTGGAAAGCCCATTTCAAATAATACTGCCAGAGCCAAAGCTGTGTATGTAAGCTCTGTGGTCATGCACTGAGGTTGATTAATCAGCCAAGGTTGATTGAAATTGGTATTTTCACTTCAAGTCCTAGAGACTTACTTTGGAAATGCATGAATTTGTAGGCTTGCAGCCTCCCTGACAGATGAATCTAGTCTCGAGGATTGCAAATTTGATCCCTGCTGTTACCAGTCCAGCCACAGGGGCCATTTAACAAAAGATCCCCGAGTTAATGATTGCTGTTCTATGACAGGGATATTGGACTTATTATACACTGAACACAAAGGTCTCTGATCCATATTTGTGCCTTGTTTCCTGCTTGGGATTCAGCACCACATGGTGGTAACTGCTTCATGCAGGAAAGCGTTCTGCTGTGATATCAGTGAGCGATAGTATCAGAAGAACATCCATTTTCCATGAATTTAAACTATTACCGCAGTTAGGTGCAATTATTGAGAATCCCTGTAGAGTCGCACAAAAAATGTTGTCTCTGTCCAAAGATGTTGATTCTGGAATGTAGCAGTGCCAGTCTGACATGCGTAGTTTGGGGTCTCAGTGGCTGCTATAAATTGTGCCCTGGAAAATGATTACTAGGACTAGAAAGTACAGTGCTGCATTTCAAGCTCTATTTTGAGTATCAGTGGCTTTGTCAAACTATACATGTAATTTAAATGGAATTTATATGGTGAAAATATGTTGAAGAGGAACCAGTGGAATAAGATGACTTCATAACACAGAATATTGACTTTGCATATTAACTTCATTAACTTAATGCTGTCTCTTGTGTATTGGAAAATTGTTCAAGTGAGAATAATAGCTTTTGAACTACTTACAGGCTAATAGGTAGTGATTGTAGTCACTAAGACTGAATAGCTGTGGCTGTTGATTACACAGATTAAATGTGAGTGCAGTTTTCAATATGGCTGATTTTCAAAAAACTCATTTTCTGTCCTTCATTTTGACTTTCATGGCTAATGACACTGACTTCTAATGCATATTAAATTCTGGGAGTGGGAAATTAAATTCCTCTTCTTCCATCTCATAGTAGAGACATGATTGCAAAGCATGCCATATGCTTATTTTAAATTGCTCAAGACTGAAGCTATCAAATAAAAGGTTGCATTAGTGGCAATTCCCATACAGTGGGACATGCTCTGTTTAAGCAGCTGATTGGTTATAGATATTTGTAGCATTCACAGCACTAATTTTTCATGCACTCCATCCTTATGTTTTTTCTCTTCATATCTGAACTGTGTGCATGTCTATTTGCATCCGCTGTGATTTCTCAGTGAATGCTAGTTCCCAAGTTCTTTCTCTATTCTTCCTTTTTTTTTTTTTTTCTCCAGGGCCTAATTATGAAACAGCTTCAAATAAATACAATTTTTTAACAAAAAACATTCTGCTTCCTGTGAACAATGGGCTGAATTTTTCTCTTTATTCTTGGGGAGTTCTTATTCAGCTGGAGTGCTTTGCAGTTGGCTAGGCCTGAGATTTCTGGGAGCTGTAATTGTGTCTCATTAATTCTTACAGTAATGTAGGGTAACTATAAGGAGCATGCAATTAGTGGTCTGGTCAATGAATAGAGCAGTTAATCAGCAGACAAAGGATGGGGCTCAGGACCTATTAGGCTGAAAGGAAGTGTTACTATTGTCACAGGCAGTAGGAATGCATGCAGACATGCCTTAAAGTTGAACTGTTTAAGAGAACTGTGTATGTCTTTTTGCTAAACCAGTTTTCCTACCTATTCCACTAGTTGAGAGAGATTCTAGCTTGCCTGCTAGAAGTCAAAGACCATATCGGAGGTTTCGGCAGGCTGAACGGACTGCTCAGTGTATTCTCTCACCTTAACAGAGGCAGCCCCAGGGTTTATCAAAAATAAAAAATGACCTAAGAGATGTAAGGCATCCTTAGCTGTTCCTCCTCCTCAGAAAAATGGTCGGTGAATGTAAAGTTTAAATCAGCTATTGTGTAGATTGTCACTCAGTCATACTCAGCATGTTTGTCTTCATAATGAACCTTGTTTGTTCTGAATGGCTGTGCTGTTTGTTCTGAATGGCTGTGCTTTCAGTGCATGCAAATGTATGCAAATACTCATAACAGTTTAAAAATGGTAGCTCTTACGGTAACAAATAACCTCTCCTACTTTTATGAAGTCCTGACTTTTGCTGTACCTAGGGTTTAAAATGCAAAAATGATTCCAACTTTAGACAGTGCTTCGGGTTTTTTTGTTAGGCCCAGATCAGAACTTTCAGTTGTTTCTGCCTTTGAAAAAATGTGAACCTCATGAATCCTGTGAAATGTTATGACATATGATGATTATAAAGAAAAAGCTTTATCAATAAAACACTGCCCTTGAGTAACTCTTATTTCTAGTAGGCATTGCTTCAAATAGAAAGTAATTTCTTCTCTTAAATAAAGCAGACACTTGGCATAAAAAAGCAGTAATTAAAATAACTATTTTGGGGGGTAAAAAAGGGAATTGAACTTTAATAATTAGCTTATATTCAGAGTCTAGTGTTTTTCTCAAAACTGAAAGTAATTTTTAACTGTCTTCTTTGTATTAACAGGTCTGTAGCTTTATCTTTTCTCGTGGTATTCACATCAGCAGCAAGTAACGTTAGAAGAATAAAGTCTCTCAGGCTTTATATTAAGGATTCAATTATTCTGTATAATTAGCCCTGATTTGTTAAATATTTGAAACATTTTTTACTCTTAGGTATGGAACAGCATACTGGAGTGATCAAAACCACAAATAACTTGTACCTTTACTCAGAAAATACTTTTTTATCAAATAATAAGGAAGATTAAGCCTAAGTCTCTCTCTTTTTCTGTTTGGATTTTATTCCCACAAGAAATATCAGTTTTGTCCACAATCTCTCGTGCATTTCTATTCCCTTGAAATACAAAGAGGCAGTGGATTCTGGTATAAATTAGGTAGATTTAATGAAATTTATGAGTTGTAACTTGTGCCTTGAATATAAAATACTTGAGTGAGGCATAAGGTATTTTGCTCATGCCATTATTGTCACCTGTCTGTTTTTTCATTCTTCTGTGCCTGTTTTTGAAACACTTAGGAGCTGTGGTGTCTTGGGAATAACAGTTTCTCTGTGCCATACATAGGAAATCTTTCCAAGGTCATATTTTTTTTAGTGTCTTCTTTTAAAGAAGCAAAACAGACTTACCCTGCAAAACGATGGTATTACTTACACTCTCAGAAAATGGCTCTGAGTGCTCATATATATGCTACTTCTCCATTTAATTAGAAAGTGATTTCTCATCTGGTGTCAGACAGCATAAAAAAGTTGCTGCTCAGTATCACTGTTAAGCATCACAGATTTAATGGGAATTACCTTCTTTTTCCTCCTCCAGTAAAGTTTTTCCTGTTGAAACACAGGTTCAGTCATAGGGAACTATTGATGTGGAAGGGGTCTTAAATAAAGTCACTGAAATATTATTTGGGAGGTAGCAGAGTAATTGTGGTCTTCCATAAGAGCACAATGTTATGACTGGAATGGGCATTATGATAGAAATGATAAATACTCCTTAATATGTAAAGATTGATGAAAGATCTTTAACCTTGTAAATTAACAGAATATTCATCTCTGTATCTCTCTTTACATAGGCACTTGTATATTTTTACTTAGCAATAAGAACTAATGTTACTCTGGTGGACAGTATAAGGTAAGGTAAATTAAACAATTGCATTGCTGTTTTGAGAACTTCTCTTTTTCTTAGTATAGTGTGACTCTTATCTGGTGTACCTGGCCTGTTGTACAAGTCTCCAGTCTGCAATAATCCTAGAGCAGAAAAAGTTTATAGCTCCTAACTAAAAATATATGCCAATGTAGTTTAAAGGGCATTAGCTTTAAAGAAATCCTTTTACATGTGTCCTGTTTTTTCTGGTGCAAGATGACATTACTATAACACAAACACGTGTATCTTGCTCTCCAATTTAATCTAGTTGTCTATGCTTCTTCATCTGTTGTTAGAACAGAGAGAAAATATTGCTTTCTGACCAGTTGTCCCACCTGTTTTGAACTTTGTTCCTGAGTACTTTTATTCTTTAAGTGGAGGTCTGACCTTGTAGAAGCTGCTGCTTAAGCTGGTACTGTCACCAAATCACCCTCCCATTATGAAAGAGACACTGCTTTTTATAAGATGACTGAAATTAAGTGAGGTGATTACCTCCATAGTGAAAATCATTTGATTATAACTCTTTCATGTATTATCTATATATCCTGAACACTCATCTTAGGGATCAGGCTATGGTGCACACAACCAGTAAGTAATTTTCTCAGTCAGTTGAGGAATACATTTGTAGACTGTACAGTACTCTTGAGAGAAATGTATCACTGAAGTCACGCCTTTTTTTACCTAGAATGAGATTTGGAAGAGTAAGCTATTTAAGTCCAAAACTGTGGCCCTAAGAGTGCCTCCTTAACTGCAGTCTAGCCCTGGCGACACCTGAGCTCCATGAGCAACTTTACCATTCCACGGTGCCTGGCAGCTGAGGTCAAAAACAGCCCTGTTTTAGCAGAGGTCTTTGCCCTGCTCCTTAAGCTTGACTAGGATCCAGGAAGCAGACGTTATGGGGTCAGAGTTACCTGGGACAGCTGATCTGGTAAATGTTCCCTGAACACACAATATCCTTGAGCAGCATCATTTCCTAATAAAATGTGGTGACAGCAGCTACTGCTGGGAAAAAAGATGGAGCAGCTCCCTTTTACATAACATCATAGTGGCTAGTCATCCAAGAAATGTCTGAGTGGGCTTGCATCCGTGTTGTGTGTTGCCTTGCAGGCTACCCAGTCTCCTAGAGTAGAGGCTAGTCTGAGCTAGCACAAGCAAATAGTTCTGGTCCTTTAGCGGCTTTACATATGAAATGGTTTGTCAGGAATTTGAACCAGAATCAATTCAGTGACCCAGAAGAGAATATGGAGTATTGGTGTGTGGCATGCTCTGTGCAATTTGTTACAGCAAATGAGCTGCTGTGTAGGCTACTTGCTGCAACTGTTGTGTAACATTTTCTATATACAGTCTCTTTAGCAAACCTGCCTGAAAGAGTATGAATTAAAATTCTAGGAGGAAGAAAAGGTAGTCTTTCTGAAGGCTGTGCTGAAAGAAAATTTCTTGTGAAAGAAAATTTCTAGTATAGACTGTAGTCTATGCTAAAGTCAGAAGTAAAACCCTTCCTGACCAGGAATTGTTCCAGCTATGTTTGAACTGTGATGATTTGGGCCATTCTATGTACAACTTAGAAATGATGGTTGACCCCGTGACATTGTTATTATATTGCAAAATCTCTCTGCGTGTCTGTTTTAGCTCCCAAATACTTGGTGGCAGGATAAGGGACACTGTACTTTTTGAATAGGTTATGACTTGCATATGAGAAGGACTGGTGGCATTGGAGAGATTTGTTTTCTTGCAAAGAACTAGAAAATGCAGTGCAGAAAATGTCCACATTGGCATTAGCATGATAACAGGTATTAATTCAGAGACAAGAGAGCAAAGAAACTTTTTTTTTTTAAAGAATGAAATATGTAACTGAAGAACCAGAGGAGGGTAGGGGAAGTGGTTTGACTCCAAAGGTACCATATGTCCTAAAGACAAGTCCTGAAATGTATGAGAAGGATTTTAGGCAGTATGAACTTCTCCCTGGAGTGAAGTCCGTAGAGGTCAGAATTTGCTCAAAGCCGACACGCCTCAGTTGGGGTCCAGTCCTCACTGTTGGCTGCTGTGCCTGCATCAACTTGGAGTTTCATGTGATCCCTGAGTTGCACATAACTTTCTTCCTATCCACATTTATGGTCTTACTATCACAAACTAAGAACAGTCATGCAGGATCAGACTAAACATCTGTCTAGTCGGGTATCCTGTTTCTGACAGCAGCCTGGGGGAGCGTATAAGAAAATGTCAAGCACGTAATGATCCCTTCTTGGTGTATGCTCCTACCTTCTACTGAATCATGGTTTTGGGACTTCCTGAGTCAGAGATAACGCTAGCATTTTTCATCCCTCCTCTCAGTTCCATTAGTGGTGCAAGCCTTGGAGACTTTCTATTTTGTTTAAAACCATTTTCTCATTTTCTTTTATGCAGTACCTTGCACAGGCTTTCTTTCGTACAGTGAATTGTAAAGCTCATACATCCTTCTGTTTAAATTCCTCTTTGGGATTGTCTTCTTCCTTGACATAAGGATTGTTTTATTCCTAGAATAAGATTTTTGCTAATTTATTTCTTTTACTCTATTGGTTAGCTGCCCATTAATGTGAGGGGAAGGGTGTGGGGGTCCCTAGGGAGCTTCTGGCTATACAGGCTCCAGGAGGATGGCTTCATTTTAGCTGCTGTGCTAGAGAACAGGGAGGAGTTAAGGTGCTCAGTCCAAGACAAAATTTTTAAAAACTAGCAGTTCCAGGAGCCTTCAACTCCAGACACCTCGCATTTCTCTGCAAGACAAACTTGTGCAACCCAGGTCCCAGCATGACAGGAAACAAGCCAATTGCCACTGACACAGGTTTTGAATGATGTGGATAATCAAACAGCAAAATAACTTATTTGGCTTCTGGTACCCAGCAAGTTGTGGCTGGTTCTTTTCTAAATCAAACCTTGTCTGAAAAGGATAAATGGTGCTACACTGCACACTGCCCTCCCTCCCCCTTCTTTGCAGCAGGAAGTAAATGCGTCTGTGGAAGAACTGTGATGTGAGCAAACACAATATTGAGCCAGGAAATGTTTATACAAGAGCATGTGAAAACCTGAAGGAAAGTGTAGATTTTAAAAAAACCCATACCCAGCAACTACTTCCCTCTCCTCATCAAATGTAAAGCAGTTTAAAATTTCTTGGTATTTTAGCGCACATGGTATTTAATAAAAAAACCCCCCAACTTCTAGTAGTACTGTAATTCTGAGTTAGATCAGTTCTTTTCCATGTCAGTATTTGCTTCGTCTCTTGTAGAACTTGATAGGCCAGTGTTGGTTTCAGGAGGATTGGATCCATATCCTTTCTATCTGTCGATGTTTAAGTCTCTAGGCTCCTACATTTGAAAAACTTGTCCTTACTACTAAACTGTTATAACTGTAACAATTCTGACTACAGAAATTCTTATCTAGTTGGAAACAAATAAGTAGGAAGAAGATGATCTCTGAAAACTTCACACATGGGAAAGAAGCAAGAAATGTTACTAAGTCATTCCTTGTCACATAGTTGCCAAATCAAGCTATAATTTTTCTATTGCTACCTTTCATGCTGATAGGTTTAAGTGAAGTGATTAAGCCTCTGGAACACAAGATGCAGTCTGTATGTCAGCTAATCCAGTGCTGACCCCAACTTTCTAGTCTCTGTGGGAAGGTTCTCTTCTGCTTCAGCATCTTGTCAGCTACTTTGAATGCTCTTAATCCTACTCATATTTTGTGGTATAGGCCAGGCCAAAAATATGTTCTCATAATTCAGGCCAGGCAAATTAGAAGATATTACGGCCCATGTTGAAAGGGTTTCCCTTCTAGGCAAACTCGTTATTTTATTGCTCAAATGTTTCACTGTGAAAGCCATCTATTGTTCCTCCTCTGTGCCATAGCAAAAATAGTCTAGAATCATCCTTTTCCATTGTCCCCTTCAGTTCTAGTTCTGAATAATTTCTGATGCCATGCACCTCTCTTTATGCACCTCTGGTTTTCAGATTATTCTCCCTTCTCCATCAATTGCTGCTCAGATTTTGAATCCTCCTTTGTTGCCACATGGCATCCCTATTGCCAGTCATCTCTCAAAGTCAGTCAATTGTTGCTGTTCTTGTTATCGACAAACAGATAAAAGAATCTGGTGAACGACCTGCTGTAATAAATTATGAAAGGTCTTTCTATCATGAGTAAGTTATGCACTGGTTTTGCATTCTTCTCCTAAACTCTTGCTTGTTGAGTCGAGTTTTCAATGGATTAATAGTAGGTTAGTTTTACATTTTCTGGATCTGAGCTACTTTTGGGTACAGTAGTTTGGAAGGCACTTGTTAGAGGCCTAGCAACCCTAATCTCTTTTCAGGTTTTCAGTCACACAGGGTGATACACTGCTTAAAAAAAGTGTGTTCTAAATTTCAGGAATGGGATATACTGCTTATTCCAGGGATACCCTTCCTGCCTTTTGGAACAAAAAAACTGGTAATAAACTGGAATTTGGAAGTGACAATTTTTCCTATGTAAAAAGTTTGTCTTATTATCCACATGGACTAAACTAATACCTATCAACAATATAGGCTTTGTGCTGGTGGTATGGGCTGAGCTTTAGGCATAATTTTATAAGTTACTATTTTTGGGAAATAAAATCATACACATTCTATCTTCTACGTGAATGTCTCTGACTGAAAAATAATAAAAAAACCAAACCTACTGCACTGAGATGGAATACAGAACTCCTCCTTTTCATCCTTGTTATCTTTTGGGTTTATTTGAATGATGGTAGATATTGAGCTGGAGGACACGAATAAAGGCAGTGTAAACATGCTGGAACCTCAGTCAGGATTATAGATTAAAATTAAAATAAAAATTATAAGTACACAAAGCTGTGGTTATATGCCAGTTGACATGTTTTCTTTGCTGGTTTGTCTTTTTTTGTTTGTTTAAATTATGACAAAGGTAGTATTGACCTCCAAATATTGAATCATTTCCTGCATTTCTGGTTTGGAAAACTGGCACTATGCTCCCTCCTCTTCATACCACTATTACTACATACTATTTCTGTTATTAACAATTATCGTCAAGTAGTGTTTCAGACATACCAACTACAAGAATACACCAAAGAGGTGTGTCTTGTTCTGCAGAACTTACCCTCTGACACAAGAGACAAACCAAGATACACAGTTGGAAACTGTATTCAGTAGTACACTGTATGGAAGCTGAGGATATTATTAGCAATATGTTACTGAAGTTTTTGAAGGCTTCAAGTGAAAGGAGAGGATAAAGGTAGACTTGGAGAATAATAAATTGCCATATAGTTATTTATGGGGGCTTCCTCCCTCTGAGGGAGAACATTGCAGAAAGCACCAACACAGTTACTTAGAAACAAGTAGGAATGGGAGGTACTTAGCTAAGTCTCTTGAAACATAAAACAGAAATCTCTTGAGAAATGGGCTACACATACAAGTAAAATATGAAGATAAGTATCTTACGTTTCAAGTAATAGAATGGGCTGTATGACAAGTGATACCCTGATTATGGTGAAGGAAGGGCATAGGTCCAGTGAGTCATGGGTGAGTTAGTCTCTAAGGCTAGGTTCAGTGCTCTGGGGCACTTTCTGTGCTGATGGTCTGGAGAGGCAGGGCTGGGTCTTACAGACATCCAGAGTCTGAATCCACTCCTCTACTCTTGCTTTATTTTTGTGAGGTGAGGTGGCTGTTGAAATATGACTTTGTATATGTGCTAATCATCACCTGGTTCATTAGAAAACTATTTCTAGCCTTTTAGTAGCCCTATCTGAGCTACTCTATCCCATCCCTACCACATTGCCAAGACTGCCCCATTTGTATCTAGACATGGATTAGCTGTTGTTTTGTACAATGTTGTGTAGCAACTGCTCCTAAAGTTGTGGTTGTAAGTCCACATTCAGGAATTGTGTGGTGATGCTCATGTGCTATTAATGGATGCTGCTGATACTCTGCATTGTTAAGGTATTGATATTCTGCTATGCCAAACACAGAAACTGAGGATGCTTGGAGTAACTATAACCAGGATGAACAGTGGGTATGGCACTTTAGAGCAACTGTTACTGAAAGTAGAGGCAGGCAATCGGCAAGGTGTCATACAGGTATGGCTGAAACTTACCTAACAGGTTTTAAGCAAAATTTAAGAGATTTAAATAATTCTTTTGGAATAGTCAATGTATCTTCTTGTGTGTTGAGCATTCACTGCAGCCTCTCCATGCATTCCTATGCCAGATTTGTTGTGCTGCAACTCCTTCACCAGCCGTGTTTCCTACCTTCCAAATCAAGACTTTGGTCCTGCCTGCCTCTTCTTCCTCACCCTTCTGCATAAAACTTACCCTGATATGCATTCCAAAGACTTGGTGGCAAGTGTTCTGTATGTTGAATTAGAATGGTGATAATGCAAGACTGAGTAATTCAGAGCCCCTTTGCTGTCTTTTTCACTTCAGTTATGAATTTTAAATAATATTTATTCCCTGAAATGATATAAACGTTTTACTGACTGTGTAGTTTATCACTGGAATTATTTGCTGTATTTTTAAAACCTAATCCCTGCTATCTTATCCATTGTTTTATAGATGTGTAAAGGGCTCTGAAAGCAGCTACATAGTGGAATTTAGCAGTGCATGATACATTTTATTAGGATTAAGAGCTTGTAAATTAATATAGAAATTCTGAGAGCTTCAGAATATACCTGACTGAAAAAATAGCAGTAGTGACTTGATGTGATATTTGTATGTTTGCTTTTAGTTTGCAGAATGTCTCTGAGAGACAAGCTTCCTGCTAGCCAATTTATTTTTTAGATAGCAGGGACTGTCAAGAAGTACATTCAGAAGGAAAACACAGTAATTAATTTGTCACTGAAACCTGAGGGGTCCTCTTCCTCATATAGGTGATAATGAAGGTTTTGCATGTAATTAGCAGGAATAATTAGCACATTTCTGGTAACAAATAGGCTGAGTGGTTCTCTGCAAATAAATTAATTGTTGTGCTAACACAGGCAATTGTCTCTTTATTGTCTGACAATGCCCCTTGTTTGCACTAAAGCCTATTTCCGACCTTAGCAGCTTTGCAGAAATAGGAAAGAGAATCTATAAAATTGTACCTCATCCATCTGCTTTTGAGAAACTTCAAGACCACCAAGGGACTTGTTTGTTGAGACTTGTTAAACAATTTGTAATCGTGAACATGTGTTTCACTATATTAACAAATGAATTGTTCAAATCAACTTAGTGGGTAAACCAGAAACCCCACACTAATGAATCAAATGTGGACTCTGGGCATCTAGGAAAAGAAATGTTTCTGAAAAATAATATAGCAGTAAATTCACAGCAAAGAGGAACAAATCCCAGAATTCCACATATAATCACACAACCAAGCAAAACTGGTTTTATGTGATAGATGTTCCTCATAATGCAAAATCACACTGTGATGTATGTGCCCTTTGCTTCACTGCTGTAAAAAGTGAAGATGTCACAGGTCTGCTAAAACATATCCTCTGAGCAGCCTTAGTTTAGACGAGGCTTAGTCAGCCTATATTCTGTCTTCATTTGTTCTTTCCAGAAGATCTAAAAAGCTATTATTGAGCTAGGCTTTCTACTTCGGGTGTTTTTCTCTCTTTTTTTGCCTCATGTTTCCTCTGCTTAGGCACAACTGTCATCTCAGCAATAAGATTACATTAGCTTCTGGGTCTTCATAAATATGGAAACTCTTGGTTATGGTGAAGTCTGCAGGTAGGTTTCATCCCTCCGATGTGTTTGAGGAGGGGAGGGAAGAGGAAAGGGGGAAAATGTAGTTTGAAGATGGGATGCTGCAGGTATAGGGTTAGCTAAAATACTAAATTTTGTTTAGGGAAAATATTGGTCCTTCTATTTTTTGCTACAGTAATAATTCTCTGATCTTCCTCTGGAATGGAAACAATGAAAATATAACTGATAGATGTCTGTTTTTCTTTGAGGGTAGGGTTACTGTATTTTTCCAAAATAACAATTTATTATTTTATTTCCAAATGAGTATTTATATTGATGTATGGTTTGATTTTTCTATTTTCATAATTTCCTCATGTTTTTCTAGTAGTGATGGCACTATGCAGTGTGGTTAAATCTTGGAACATAATGCCAGCAATTTTTGGAATTGATGTATCTGGACCTACACTTCCCCTCTTCCTGCCTTATTGGAGAAATGCTACTCATTGTACCATTTCCGTGTTCTTGTAGTTGACTAACAATGGGTACAAGACTATGGAAAACATCAACAACAAAAACCTCACAGCCAAACAGTGCTTTTGCAAGTGTCTGTACAGTTGTGAAATTTAAGACTTGTCCATGCATGTAGCTGGTTGACTTCAATCCCTTTTCACCAGTGTGTTGCATGTCAGACAGCTGATTTCTGTTGTACATCAAGTGGCACACAGCTTTGGAAAGTGTTGAGATGATGTTGGCTGTGTTAAGTGAAACTGTGGGAGTGTGAAGATATTCCCTGCTAAAAACACTTAAAAGTGTTTATATCTGTCATGTCTTCCCAGCAATATCTTGCAAAAATTTGTTGGACTTCCTCTACAGTTTCCTTGTGTTTGCTTGTTTGCTGGTGCAATGATCAACATGACAAGACAACTTCTGTGTAGAAATGATTGTGTGGAGAGGGATGTAAGCCCTGATATTGTGCAATCAAGCCTTTTACTTTTCGTGTGAAATTTCTCAGTCCTGAACTAAGATTTGGACTTTATTGTCCGCATGGGAGAAGACTTGTCAACAATGTTAGTATTAATTAATTAATTAAGTTTATATGGAACTGGGGAGACAAATGGTTGGTGAAAGCTGGCTCAGGCAGCATAGAGTAGGGAAGAGGGATTCTAAGTGGGCTGACTCAATATTCAGGTCAGCTGTAGGACTTCTGAGTTTTTTGCAAAGTGTATGGCTTCCATGGAATGTGAAGGTGTCTGTCATTCAACCTTGTAATATCTTTCTGCCTGATGGATCTTTGGGATGCCACTGTTTTGTTTGCTTTATCTAGTGTGAATTTTCCATGTCATTTTTCTTCCCTCTAAATATCCTAGTGCACAGCCAGCACTTTCACTGGTTGTGTGGTGCTTGTTTCTTGCTGCTCTCTGCCTCTTTTTAGCTGCTCTCAAAAAAAAAAAATAGCTGACCAAGATGGTGGCTCTGTAGAAAGTTTGAAGGAAAACCAGTTTTATTTTAGCACAAGAGGCAGAAAAGCATACAAGTTTTTCAGATTCAGAGTTTCGTTAGTGTTGTCAGCTTTGAGCTGACATGGGGCCTTATGGGGTAATTTGGGCACATCATGGTACCTTCTTCTCAAAGAAGAGCCATATTTTGTGACACTTTAAAACTTTTGGTCCTTTTTGGTTACTGTTTATCTTGCACTATGGTGATTGTTGACAGCTAGAAATGAGAATTTAAGACAAAGGATTATTCATATCACATGGAGATGGCCACAGAATCCTGGTACAGCCCAGCAGAATAGCTGGCACAGTCTGTGATCCACTCTGTGCTCCCTGTACTCTCCAAGGGCCTCTGGGTGTTAACACATAACCTGTCCCAAGTGCCTGCAACCCCCTCCTTGCTGTACTCCTTAGGGCAACTCTGTCAGTGTGTGGGGTGTGTGATAAATCCCAAGGTGGGATTGGTAAGCCCAGCTGTGTAAGAGGGATATACTCTCT
The DNA here is from genome assembly GCF_001715985.3 of Manacus vitellinus. Classification (NCBI taxonomy): domain Eukaryota; kingdom Metazoa; phylum Chordata; class Aves; order Passeriformes; family Pipridae; genus Manacus; species Manacus vitellinus. The sequence continues at coordinate 42,868,140 of NW_021940535.1, forward strand.
GATGTATATGTGATGAGATGTATATATTTCTATGGGGGTCTCCCTGTGGGGTGCATGGCCATGTGTTTGCAGTACACTTGGTTCCAGAGAGAGGCCAAGGCTGTGGTAGACACCCTTGATGTGTGTTGCAGCCACAGGGCTGGGCATCACGAGACAATGTGTTAAAGTGACTGCATGATTTGTACTAGCGACAAATGTTGACAGAAGAAAGATAAAATCTAGGATTAATATTGTTCTCGTTAAAATGTTTCCTCTGGTGCTAATTCTGCCTGCTGAGATATGCTCTTCATATTTGAACTGCTGCCATACACAGAATTTGGTAGGATGAATTAAGTGTAATTCCTCAACTTTTAAATAAGGCATATATTTTCTTTTTAAATAAAATCAAGATTTTTTACTTCTGTTGTTTTTAGAGATTCCTGTATGTGATGACAGCCTCGTGGTGGTGAAATAGATGTCTTCTCCCTTTACTTGTGTTCTGTTCTGTTTGTAACAATGAGATAAATTCATGTTCTTTGTTTTTTGCTATATGAAGCCACTTGCAAAATCATTTTGCAACACAAAGTATCAGTTGGTGATCCTGCATCTCAGTGCTTTATCTATATTTTCCCAAAACTGAAATAAATCAGCATGTGATAGACAGATCTTAGCAAATTTCTGCAGTGACTTCATAAGAATTGAATAACACCAGAACTTCTTGAAATCACACACAGCATGGTAGTACATGATAGTGGGTAATGCAGACACAATAATTTGTAATGTTTGCTCCAATCATGTTCTAGAAAGTTCTTTAATGTAGTCCAAAGTCTAGTATAGACGGAGACAACTTTAACAAACAGGTAGTTTAACTTTTTGTGCTCATTTTCTCTGAAGGCTCAACTGTACTGATAACTTTAAAAGAAATAACTTTCTGGAATTTGCTTTTAGCCATTGCTGGTAGCCTGACTTTACGTATAGGATTAACTGAGGACATTTACAAGAGCTAGAAAACGTTTCTGTGGCTGTTGTTTAGATTTTTTATTTTCCTCTTGATTTAGTTTTAATCTAATCTCTTCTTGGCACCAAGCAGAGCTGAAAAGTGAGTGACTTTTTATCTAAATTGAAGTGATAGCAATTGATCAGGTTTTCATCATCTGTCTTTGCTGTCATTGGTGCTTCCTCTGTGATCTGCAGTTGACTGAGAGAAATGAAAACTTAATTGAATTCTTTAGCTTGCTAGCTGTTTATTTATAGATAGGTATGTTGAAGCATGGTGATGTAGGACAGAGTTCTCTTTCTTGCTATGAATATAAAAGCTTTATTGATTTCATTAAGAGCAGGGACATATTTGACTTTCATGAAAAAGCAGGATGAAACTTAGCTTTGTATCATGGCTTGGAAATTGGTCACGGTGACTGACAATAGAAGAGAGAACTGGGTTACCCTGGTGAGGTTTCAGGTAATGCTTATCTCCCACCTTTTCATTTTACTACTGAGTCAAGGACTGAGAAGGCTTTTAGAAAATGCATTTTGCAAAAATATGCTGGTCCCAGTACCTTTGGGGAATTTGACAAATACCTGGAAGAGTCTTTAAAAAATGCCCCAGCATTTTACTTTTCCCTCTGCTTCAGTTTCCCTCTTAAAAAATGACATTGATTTGGGCATTTTATTATACAAATTTTTCACCAATAGAACAGCAGCATCGCTGTACATCAAGTAGTCAAGCAGCAAAGCAAAATGCAGCCTTGTCAAAGGAAAATTATTGGAGAATAATTCCTAAATGTTTCTGAGTAATAAAAAACATGTAAAAAGCATTTCTCAGAAATGCTTCATTTTTGTCAGCTACCAGAAGTAGTGGCTTAAACTTGGAAAAGCAGGGATTTTAACTGCTATGTACCACCTGGTCACTACAGCAGTTTTTGGAGACATTATTACAGGTAGATATATTGTCAGTACCAACTTTTCTAGTCACTGTGCATTGATTCCACCAACACATGTGGAATTCGAGTCCAAGTTAAATATTAATATAGTTTTCTGCTTGTAAACTCTCTGCTGCTTTTTAGTTTAGCAAATAAGCTTCTGGAGCAAGGATTTGGTCAAATGAGGGAGGAAAAAAATCCCAAATCACAAAAATAATATCTTTAATTTCAGTTTGATTTTCTTTAGAATGGAACAGGGCATAATTTTAACATTTTTTCATTGAATAATTGTGTTTCCAAATGTCATGAATTGAAAAAGATTTGAGAGTTTGAGGGGGTATATATGATCTTTATTGTGATAAATGTCCTTGAATTCTTCTTGCCAATTCACCATATATTTGCAGAGCTGATCTAAGTGTTAGAGCAAACATTGACAGCTCATGTTATTAGGAGGCACAGAAGAAAGATCTAAATATCAGCAAAGGCTGTTGTGTACCGTGAAGGTAAAACATTTTATTTTTTTCTTTCCTATGTGTAGTGGCTTTTTCCCCTGTATTCAAGGGCAGAAAAAAGTACTGGCTCAGAGCAACTGACTTTTTTGTTTGGATCTTTACCCATTGCTCCGTCATAATGATGCTCACTAAAGTTCACCAACAAAACACTTTGAAATATTTATTCACTCACAGTCTGCAAATTACAAATAGCAGCCAAGCCTTTGTTGGGCATTTTTACTACTCCAGAGGGGTAAAAATAGTTTCTATGAGCTTTGTAATTAAAACATTCTTAACACTAATCAAATGTTTCCAGCAGTCTAGTAAACAACTCCTATTAAAATTATGCGTAGAACTGGAATATATTTCATCATAAGAAGACAAGTTCTTAGGGGCAGCAGCTTCTTCTGCCCCCTGAGAGTGTTATTAATTCAAATCCCTCACCAATTGTACCCTGTCATTTAATCTGAGTGAGTACAAGTGTTATGAAAGTTGCTGTGGATGGCACTGTCCCTTTCTTGTCTGAGGAGCGTTTATTGCTTTGTTAGTAGAAAATGGAATCATGTGCACTGGGCTAATAAAATGTTGTAGATGCTGTTACTGCGTGCTGGAATCTAAAGATATGAAAATGTATTTGGTGACAAGGGGGCAAGGTTTAGGGGTGGCTTCTGTGAGAAGCTTCTAGGAGCAGGCTCCTGGCAGGACTTGTTCACGGAGGACTGTCTCCTGTGGGAGTGACTCCACACTGGAGCAGGAGAAGATTGTGAAGGCTCCTCCCCTCAGGGAGGAAGGAAAGGCAGAGAACACATGCTGAACTGACCACAGCCCCATAAAGATGAGCTTGAGAAGAAGGGAGGGGTGGTGGTGGTGGGGGAAGGTATTTTAAGATTTGATTTATTTCTTGTTATCCTTCTCTGATTTGATTGGTAATAATATAATTTTTTCCCTAAGCTGAGACTGTTTTGCCCATAATGGCAATTGGTGAGTGATATTCCCTCTTCTTGTCTCAACCCATGAGCTTTTTGTTATACTTTCTTTCCCCTGTGGAGCTGACCAGGGCAGAGATAGAGCAGCTTTGATGGGCATCTGACATCCAGGCAGGGTCAACCCACCACAACACTCACCACACCCACCAGGGTCAACCCACCACAACAACAACAACCAAAAAATGCTTATGTCTGTGAGCATTCAAAAGGATACCTGTGGCTTACTGTCACAATTATTCCTACTGCTTAACAAGAAAACAACAATAATGGATAACCTTATTTTAGAAATAACGAAGTTTGTCCTGTCTAATTTTGAGTTCTTTGACAGGTTGCAGGTTCAGCCACTGAATCTGCTTTTTATATGGAGAATCTATGAAGGAGAACTCGAACAGAAAAGAGGAAAGACTAGCCTGCTTTCAGAAATAAAGATACAGTGGCAGAACACATAGACTTCACAGCAAAAATCTTCCATGTGTTCAAAATATTAAGCACCAACCTAAGGAGCCTAGGTTTTACATGGCTGTTAAGAATCAGTTTCAGTTATAAGAAAAATGGATCCCAAATTTAGATTTTATTTTTGGAACTCCTCAAATCTCCAAAAAAGGATAAAATATTTGCCAAATTTCAAAGTCAACTCAATCCTCATAGGAGCAATTATGCAATAGCAAAAGCTGCCAAGGGCTGTTTTGTAACCAGTATCAGTGGAATATGCAAGACTCAACAAGATGCTTATCTGTCAGGGGTGTTGTAGGATTAGTGAAATTATGCTGTAGGATTTAGGTAGTCTTTGAAATCCTACGGATTGCAATTTTCCCTAAACTGGATGATTCTAGGAACACACTGAAAGAGCTGTTATGTAGTGGGATTAGCATTAAAAATAAAATGTACATATTTTTCAAAATATTCTTAGTATTTTTACTTTTATTTTTTCTTGCAAAAGAGGTTCATTTCTGCCAGCATAAATACATTTTGCATAGGGTCTGAGATTAAAAATGAAAAATAGCATCAACATTATACACGTGTACAGAGCTTGATTATGATTAACCTTTCATAATGAGCGTGGCTGTTTTCATGCAACAACTCTTCAAAACCATTTTTCCATGAGAAGAGTAGGTGATCTGGAAGCCTTTTTGCTCAAAACAGAATAGTGCAGCATCTCGTAAGGCATTTACTGAGAAACAAAATGTTTACAAAAACTGTCCCCAGGATAGATCCTTCAGATAGGAAATTTCATCCTATATAGGACTCCATGTGTACCAAGGGTTTTTTTATTGTCACATCCATGGTTATGATTCTTACGGGCCTGGTTGTTGCTTTTGGGCAGTGGATGTATGAGGGCCAGTGTCCCTTTTGAGAACACTGGCTTCAGTAGTGCAGTGCATTGTATTAACCTGGTATAGAACATGGGCCGAGGAGCTTTTAATTTCTGGGGCAGTAAGATGAACTTCCAAACCTAATACATTTGTGGAATTGTGAATCTTGAAAACATTCTAGAATCATGGAATAATTTAGGTTAGAAGGGACTTAAGGCGTTCAAACCCGTGCTCAAAGCAGAATGAATGTCACAGATAGACCTTGTACCATGGCTGGGCTTCGCTAACGAAGATTTGGGAAGGCTCTATCCACATTTGTTACAGGCACACTGGTGGCTTATGAGGCCAATACAAGACAGACATATCTGATTGCAAAAGGCACAGCAGAAGGACTCCTTAGATGGTGTGTTCTGCAAGACACGGTTCTTTCTGCGTTGCCTTTTCTCCTCGAGAGTGATCCTGCGTGTGTTCTCAAAGGAGACAGCTGCGTTATAGATGGCTATAGACCTTGTAGTGAAGAATGAAAGAGCACCAGAGACCTTGTAGTGAAGAATGAAAGAGCACCAGAGAAGTTTAAGGCCAGTACTGCAGAGGAAACATGACCAATCCAAAATCCCCAGTGAGTCCTAAAAGGCAAAATGTTTTTTGTGGATGCTGAAGTGATGGATATTCCTCAAACATACTGAAAAATGTTATCCATTTTTGTACTCACATAAACTAATAATGCTTAATTTTGCAACTCCTTCCTGGAATTTAATTATTCCTCTGTTCACAGTGCTATCTTATCCTTACCCTTCCAAATGTTTTTCAATTAATTTTTGTCTGACTTTCTTTGTTCAAAATCTATTAATAGATCCTCTGTAACTACTTCCAGTTTTGTCTTTTTTCAGAGGTCCTGTGTAGATTGTGGAAGTGTCAAGGAACATCCTCCCATGACCACACATTCTTTCTCTTTGAGTCCAAATGAGTTTTGGAGTGGGCTGTCAAATATAGGTTGAATTACATGGGGAGGAACTGCTTTTTCTGTTGAAGGTATAATATCCCATGAAGGATAAATTAACTTTGAATTTGTCTCAATAATTAAAGATACTAATTTATAATTTTTTTCTGTTCCAAATTACTCTAGACTATTGTGACAGTGATATGACCATGACTTATGTCATATATTTTGCCAAAGCATGCCAGATGAGAGTGTAAGTAACTCCTAATGATAGATGAACACCTCCAGAGAGCAAGTCAACTGGCCAAGACTGATAGTCTGCAATACAGGATTCCTCTGTTACAAACCATGTCCATCTTTACGTCACCCTGACCTGGCAAACCATCTTGACTGAGGTCTTGACTATACATTGAGCTTGTCAAAAACAACCATTACAGAATTCTTTCTGAATAATTGTATGTGCCTAGATAGTTTTTACAATTATATCTCCCTACACTCTTGGTTATGCCTAGTTGTTCACAATAGACACATTTCATACGCTTTTTTAATCCCAGTTGAAGAATAAACAGGCTCTAAGGGAGTAAATAATGCTGAAATTAAGAGTTTCCTGAAGTCACATTGCTTGCTAGTAGGTGTTTTAGCAAAAATGCTATAACCAGGATTGGTCACAACTAATTCTACCACTAGATTGAGGTATCACTGCTGAGGATATTCTCTTTACTCCACTCTCTGCAGTTAGACACCTGTGGACCAGGATTACACAGGAAACCAATCAGCATGTCTAATGTATATCTGTGTCTCTTTGTGATAGCAGAAAGCTCCTGAGATGAAAGGCTACTTATTTCAGCATCTCAGTTAAATGCTGGTGTTCTGCAAGATGAATCAGGACCAGGGTCACCAAGACCTCTATCTGCACAGAAGGTGGTGTTCAAAGTTGTGTTCTGATTGATGTACTTTTGTAGCCTCTAGGACACAACAAAATTTTCCAGGTTTCCTGGAAAAATATTACTGTGTAGTTTGAATATCACTGAAGCAGTGACTTCTGCCCTGCTTTCAATTTCCTCCTAGTGTGGACTACAAAATTCCATGAACTTTCAGTTCCACCTAAACTTTTAGCTGGTATGTGACATCCCAAATGGGGCAAGTGGGTGTGTGTAAGGAGAATGAAAGTACGTGTTCTTATAGATAAGGAAATGCAGAGCAAAGAACCTAAGACACAGGAAGACAAAAGGAAATCAAGAAAGGTGATTTGTGAGAGTAAAGAAGCAAAAGATAAAGGCAGTGCCCTGAAGTTGATTGCAGTTTTCCACAGATTTGCTGAATAGTGAGTTGTGGTGACTGAGTGACCTCATGAAACTTCTGTTCCTACTGTGGCTGTGTTGGAAGTTGAGGTAGCAATGTCTTTCCATTCCATACTGAAATCTGACAGAATTTGTAAGCTGGAAACCTGATTCAAACATGATGGTCTAATTTGGTGTGAAGAATAAGTGACAGTCATCTGAGGATAGCATGGTGTAAGGTAGCAGTGAACTACTACCTTCTGGGGAAGTATCTTCTGTGGAAATTTGTTGTCTTTTTGTATGAAATCCTTTTTTTTCCTTTGAGAGGATATACTTCAAAGTGATAGCCTTCAAAGACAACCCCTCTCCAAGCTCCTCACCTCCCCAGTAAAGTGCGGTATGGCTTTCAGTGGTAGCACCAGTGCAATTAAAAAACCTAGTCATAGTTATAATTCAATGACTTTCTGTGTATTTTCATCTTTGAGGCTCAAGAAGAGAGCATCTTCATTACAAAAACTGTGAGACTCATCTAAATTATCTATTGACCTTCTGGAACCAATCCAGAAGGTGATAGCCATTTGTTTCTGCCCACAAAGGGAAGAGGTGGGTGTGAGACAGAAGCATGGCAGGAAATTGAACTTTCCTAAAGTGTAATGTACATTTATAGGAACCATTTGTTAAGTATTTTCAGACGGGCCCATTTGCATCTGATGCATCTGACTGTGGTTAATTTATAGAAAGTAAATCCTTAAGTTAGTCAGGTAAATTCATTAGGGTAAATTTACCCACCCCCTCTTCACTTGTTCCAGTTTCCTCTCAGGTGGAAAACTTCCCTGTTGCAGCTAACCTCACCACTTACCCATGTGACATTTTCTTTGTTTAGGTAGAGCCAATAATATCAGACACCTCAGGTGAAATCCTGACCCATTGAAATTGGTGGTGAAACTGCTGTGGATTTCCATGAGGATTTCTTTCTTACAAAAGAAGCTTTCAGAGAAAAGCAAAATACATTTAAATTTCTGCTTGTGTTAGACCAATATAAAAACTGTGACCATACCTAATTAGATCACATTCTCCTTTACACTGTTTTCCTCTTATTTGACCTGTATTTAATTAAGGATTTACCATTTCTGTGTGCATCGTTCTACACATGGAACTTAAAATTCCCATATCTCCTTGAGCTTCTATTTTAATAAAAATAGAAATATTTCTTCTAATTTTAACCATTTCCTAATCTCTGATGCTGATTACAATATACAGGTTTAACTTTTAATTCTTATCTGTACCTTGTTATTCAAAATATGAAGAATAGCTATCTGATAGAAATCCCATGCAAAACAATTCTTGTCATGTTATGGTGAATAGATACTTTAAATTCTCCTCTTCTTCTTTCTGTCTATAAACCAATTTTTTAGTCTTATAATTTTCTTTATCCAGTCTCAAAATTTTCCTTAGGGCAACTTATATTTAATACCATATGTACTAATCCATCATGTGAAAAATTGTCAAAGGCATTCTGAGAGTCTAGATGTCTGTTGCTGCTACAGTTCATGTCAATGGATATTTCCCTTAGAATTTTGAGGTTAATAAGATGTTTTATTGTAATTTGGTTCGTAAATCCAGTCTGATCTGGTTTTATACATCTTTATGCAATTAATACATCTTTTATATCTTTAACACTTCTGCTACTGGCTTTTTTAGCCATTTTAAGGGGTGTTGAGGCCAAGTTAATGCCACTCGAAGAATTCACATATTTGAGATCGTAGATCATAGAATATTCCGAGTTGGAGGGCATGCAGAAGGATCATTGAAGTCCAGCTCCTGGCCCTGCACAGGACCAAATCTCTGCGAGTTCTGGAGAACATTATTTTTGTCACTGTTTAGTTTTAGAGCATAGGTATGTAACAGATACTGTGAAGCAGTATGCTGGGTAACATGTTAGCTTGAACCAAATTTAAACACTTTTTTTTTGTTAGCTATATGAATTCTTTTTTATCCTTAGCCTGATATGTTCTTGCAGGGTCTATTCATGTGTATTTTAACATATACAAAAATCTATGATACCTACATGAAGACAAGTAAGAAAAAATGCCACTAGAAAGCAATAACAATTGCTTAGAGCTGGAGAGCAAATGGAATCAGAAGGGCCTTGGCAGTTAAGGAGAGCTGGAAGATGACAAAATAGAAATGTAGCCAAAAGTAAGGGTAACTGTTATTGGTGCATTTGTATGGGTGCTTTTTCTTGCTCAAAAATTTTAGCTGCATGGGTGATTTTTTTTTCTTTTTTTAGGGGGGTAAGTTTTCTATAATCCAGCCATTCAACGGCCTCAAGAGTCAAGACATCTGCCTTGGAGATGTACTCATGTTTTGACGAACCTTAAAGCATCATGGGTTTTGACATAATGTTGAAATGAAATCTTTGATGCTTGACAGCTGCTGGCTGCATGGAATGCTCTTTTTTTTTCCTTCCCCCCTGCCTTTTAGTGTGATGTTTACTACACATTATAAGAATGTATGTCATTTTGAAGAACAGTTTTAATTCCCTTTATCCAAAAAGCTTTCTCTAAAAGTGATAAATTCATAGGAGTTAATGTCCTTTTGCTGAAGAATGCTGGCAATTTTAACAGCTGTATATGTATGTGTGTAAAAGCTCAGACTAGGGATAAAAGGCTGCATGAAATTTTGCACATGGTAGCAGAAAGATGCCATCAGATGTAGTGCTGGAACTGACACTATCATCTTGGCATCCCTGACCAGTGCTCACTGTATATTAGAGAGGAGCTGCAGTTGGGAGGCTGTCAGCTTCCTAAAACAACAGGAAATGTCCCACTGAAGCAGTTGCAAATGCTGTTACAGTGCTGCTAATGTGAGCTGTAAAGCCAGATGGTATGGCTCGTGTGGCTCATGCACGTGGGTGAGCAGTACAGGAGCAATACCATTGTCACAGAATTTCCATGGCCATGGAGACCTGAGGGAAGGAGTTTGGTCATGTAGCATTGGAGTGGGTAACTCATGTTGGCAGTAGTGGCTGCCTTCTCCAATCTGTAGAGTGACCACAGATCCAGTTATGACTGATGGTTCACACTGATGCTATGACAGCCCTTAGACCAGTTTCCGTGCAGCATTTTATTTTGTGTTTATTAAAGGTGGCATCACCCCAGCTGCTCTTCACCAGCAATAATCACTTTTCACTTGATCTAAATGAAAAGAATGGTGACCACTGCCTTTATGCAGCGGTGGTAGAAACAATAAGAAGCCTGTTGCCGGTGTATTTTGGTTCTGAAAAAAAAATCTCCGGAGCAGTTAATTAGGGGTGAGATAAGAAAGGGTTTATTTGCCAAGGCAATAGGTGATATAGACGCGCGCGCGCCGTGCCCGAGAGGTTACATTTTATAGCATTATCCATCCAATCCCAGATGTGTCCACCCTTTGGCCCTTCCTCTGGACCGCCCCGGGCCCTCCCCCTGAGAATTGGGTCTGGGGTCTTTTTGGGACCACCTACTTCATCATCTTCAGCTTCATCAGAGTACAAAGGGTATACTGTCACCTAGTTTTTGACCGTACTCTGTGGTTTAGGCCCTGATACGCTGTTCTCCAAACAGTCTAGGCCTTTACCTTGACAAAAGACTAAACACTGCTACTGGATTCAGGGGTAGGTTGATATAGAAGGCATAGAATGGGGTAAGAGGGTTAGGGAATGTGTAAACAAGGGAAAGGAACAAGGGACAGAGGGGTTTCTGCTTTTAAAACCTACCTATAAAATTTACAAGTCTTATAACTATTAGAAAAATAAAAAACCATTAGGGGCTTAAGGCATCAAGCCAATGTCCAAGACTGTGGAAAAGCCAAAATTGCACTGAAACTGATGGGACATGAAATGGCAGAGGCAATGCTTGGCGTTCAGCTGGTTTACAGGTGTCCATGGATGAGATATCAGTGAACAAAAAGGCAAATGAATAAAGAGAAGCAGACATGGCAACAGGGATCGTGGAGATGCTCACAGAGTTTAGATATACAGTACTTCATGGAAGGGCAGACTTACATTTCAAGATAATTATATTCACCTTTGGTATTTTTTTCCCCCCATTTTGTTCAATAAAACAGGACTTCATACACATTCTTTTCTTCTCCAAACAGGAGCAAATGAGCAAGGACACAACTGCTTGCAAACTCTCAGACAAATGGGAAACTAACTTTCTTTAATTTAATCAAGGTTCAGTATGTATGGGAGGCTTTCAAATGTGCCTAGGCCTCATCACTACTTTTGGGATCACTCCTGTGAGCTGCTGCAAACTTTGGCCCTAAGCCAGCAATATGATAAGATTGTGTGAGGGTTTTTAAATGTGCAAATGGCCCCATGGCTGCTGTGGGACCATTTACATGCTTAAATTAAATGTGCTGAAGTGCTTCACCGCTGCAGAGGCAGAATGCCTGATACCATGTAGGACTGAGTCCTTGGAAATCTAATTAATATATTTCAGTGCCAAAAAGGGGATAAAGGTCTTTTGAAAGTCTGTCTGCTGAGTTAGGTGTCTAAATGTTGAATGCTGAATTTTCCTGAAAATCTAGCCTTTAAATATCAACTCTGATAATTTTTACTGATAACCAGTTTAACAGAAACACATGATCAATATTTTTAATCCAATCCTACATGCCATTACACATCCTAAGGTGAAGGATTTAATATGAACTAAACAGCATATTGGCTGCTGTAGTTTGTTTATTTTGTAGATTTAGACAAACAAATGTAGGTCTGTTCCAAACAATGCAAATCTAATGTTTAATTAAATTTAAACACCATGCATTTTGGAAAATGAAACTGTCTTTGATTTTTAAAATAAGTCTTTCCAGTATGTCTCCAAATGAATTTACAGTAGTAGTCAATGTGATTGATAGATTATGTCACACTTGTGCTTGTGCACATGGGGCCTCAGATCTGGTGCTAAACCAGTTTTAGCCTTTGCTCTATTTGTGTCTGGGAAACACTGTACTGCTAACTGCTATTTTATCAATGTGGCTAAAGCTGTATTTATCATGCAAGGTTTACTGGTTCTGTTATGCTTACAAATTTCCATAATTAAGACTACAAATTCCATAGTTACAGCTGCAAATGAGAACTATTTTTTCAAGAGCTTATTTTGACTGTTGAATTTGCAAAAAGGGGATTTTTTTGGTGGTAAGGGGGCCAATACCACTTCAGGTACTCCAGAATTTCTATGGGTCTACCATAATTCTTTCCTACTTTTAACAAAGCTGTGGCAGCGAAAGTTTCAGGTTTAGGCCAGTCTGTTTTGGTTTAGTTTTCTTGAGATTCTAGATGCTACCTTGTAAAATGGCCACCCATTGTGGACTTTCTTGGAAATGGAGTGTGAAACTGCATTTTACTTGACTATCCTTAATATGTACTTAAAATATAAGCAAGATGGAATAACTTTATGGTTGTTTTATATAAAAAAATGAGGAAATCTTAGTGTTATGCAGTAAAATCATGATTATAAGCAAACAGTTTAAGCAATCTTATTTTTTCTTACATAAAAAGTATTACCCCATAATATAAAAGATATTTATGAGCTTTATTAATCAGAAACCTATGATTTGTGGTTTATGACAATCTTACAATCACAGAGGTTAACTCAGTGGCATAGGAATTTCTCTAATGCATCAGAAGCGGTTCAGGCTTGTATTTTTGCCACTAAGAAGTACCGTCATTGATATTTTCTAGAAAGTTTTCCTCTATGAGTGATAGTCAAAAATGAAAAAAGGAGAAGTGAAGTCTGGATAAATCTTTAACATGGCACAGAGTGCAGTTCAAGGTGTTACCAGGCTGAAGAGATCAGGACCAATTCAAAGTTTGTGTCCTGTGGAAGGAAAAAAAATCCCCTACTGTAGTAATATTTAAATTCAAAAAAGGCAAACACATAAACCCCAAGAAAACTTCTTGAAAAGAAATTTAAAAGAGCAACCAACAGGGTAAAAATGATTGAAGACCCTACATTAGAGGCTCAGAGTGACAGTGTACCACCTATCAAATGAAAAATTTGGAAAAGAACCTTTCCCTAAACCCACCTTGACCAGCAGTACAGCAACAAGATATGACCCAGAAGTGCAAATGACAGATCAGCAGGACAAGATGAATTACATCCCAGGATTCACAGTGCTGTTGCCAGAGTTCTAGAAGGACTTGAATATAGCAGTTTAAAATTATTAGTTACAGTGTGAAATTTACGTTCTAATCAGCCTGAGGCTGACAAATGGTCCTGATATCTTTAAACACTTCTTATCTTCTTATATGTTTTCTTGAAAAAATGATGATAAAAAAGGTAATTAAAAGCTTACCCAATGATTCAGTCTAGCAAACCATACATATCTCAAACACTACAGACATATGCACTATTGATTGTCTATTTAAAAACTGGCCATGTGAATTTAATTTAAAGGGCCTGAGGCCCTGCAGTGTTGCTGAATAAACATCCAACAGTAATAATATGTTTACTATATGAGTTCCAGTGCTAACTTAATTCCACTTCAGGATATCAAGAATCACAGACACCTTCTTTCCAGTTAATTGATGTGTTTAATTTGTTTGCTCAAGTAACACAATACTTTGGATTATAATAGAGACCAAAAGGTCTCAAACTGCTCGTTCCCCAGAGCAAGGCAAGAAATGCTGAAGAGGCCTAAACATGTTGAATACCCATCCTGAAGAACAGCTAGTTTTTCGCAATTTTTGACAACAATATGCTGACATGAAAATTGACTATTATTTAGTTCTTTTGAAATGCTCTTGTACTGTGAATTCTTTAGTTTGCATGGAGGAAGTATCTAATGGTAGCAGGCTGCTTATTTTGGACAATGTAAAATAACCTGCTGTAAGCATCTTAAATGAAATGCTGGCTGAATAATCACGAGATTAATTACAATTCTGAATAATTTTCTACTCTGCGTGCCATTTGGTAGCTAGCAGACATAGTGTTCATTGGTGACTGGTTTTGTGGTGCATGTGTGTGCATCCTCTGAATATTAGTAAAGTAAACTTTCAAGGTGGGTACTCATTATCTTTCGGAAGTAATTTTAGTGGGTAAACTGATAAGTCCACCTCATCTGAATGGTATTATAAAATCTCAGGGTACTGGAACTGTTGAAATTGAACCTGTCTAATATTAAAGACTTCTACTTAGGATGAAGGCAACAGGTGCTGGTCTTTCCCTTCCTGCTTCCATCTGACTAAGGTCAAAATTTTCATATATATGAGCTGTCTGATTTTTTAATTCCTAAACAGAAGAATCTATAACTTCATAAAAACAACATAATGTAAAGTTTCATGGTCCCCAGGGTACTTCGATATCAGTTTTCTAATTCTTAGTTGGGAGAGTCACCATCTTTAAATTAAACCAAATTCAGCAAAATGTAGTTGCTCCAGCTGACCATAATTTTGATAAGATGCATCAGGAAACTAGAAGTTCTGCAACTTACTTTTCTTTGCTGTCTGTATTTCTTTGCTATTCTTTGATATCTACTTTCAATATTTCTGCTGTAGCTGGAGTAAACAGTAGATATGATGTAGAAGATAACTATCAGCTCCAGAGAGAAACCATAATGGTGCAGATAATCCTCTCAGTAAGTAATGATTTCTTGAGATGATAATTTACGTGATGTTTGTGTGTGGCGTGTGTATGTAACCAGCTGAGCATTTACAGAGGATATATGCATTTTGCTTACAGGTGCTGAGGGTTTTTCCTTTCTGTTCTTTTGGAAGAATGCACTAGAATCTCCCTTTTCCCCAGATTTGGTACACTGAACATATTCATACTGCATTTCTATCAATATGAAGGCCTAAAGAATTCTTTGAAAATGTCTCATTCACTTTGGCCCTGAAGGTTTCTCTGAAAGTCATCAAGTGCACTGACTATCTGCATTACCCAGTTGCTTGTAAAAATTTAGTTCACTGTCATCTCTTCAATTCAGCAACCTAGAATGATGCAGCATAACTTTGAGAAACAGCAGCATTAAATTAGAGATGCAAGCTGCAGACTGTAATATTAAAAATGCGTTCTCCTACTGTGGCCTAATTTGCCTTTTTCTTTTTATGCTGATAATGTATCTGAATCCACACTGTGAGCAGTGTGTAATAAGTTTCTAGGCTTTTGGCATCTTTATGGGCAAACTGGATTCTTCGCAGCTTCAAACAGCAAATGAAATAAGATTGATGGAATTCATGTCTAGATGTGTGACATGGAAATGTGCCTAAACAAATGTAATTTTGCAGCAGGAACACTTAAATTGTGTTGAGGCTAAAAAACCAGATCTTGCTTAACACATGCATTAATTAACTGCAAAACATTTCTTTCTACCCTTGCTACACAAAATAAAGGGCTGGGGATTTGAATCCTGTAATTCAGCATATAAAACTGCTGTCAGAACCTCTGGCTTAGGAAGCACTGAAACCACAGGATGCTGGAAGTGTAAGTAGGGAAAGGATCACAGCATGCTTGCCTTGCTTGTATACTTTTCCTTAGGCATCTGCTACTGACTGCTGTCAGAGCCAGGATATCCAACTAGGTGGACCTCTGGTCTGACCCAGCATGGCCACTCTTGTGATAGGGGTATTTTTGACCTTCAGCCCCTTCCAGGACTCTATCACCACTGAGGATGAATGAAACTGTGACTGGAGTTAATTTTAAAACACTGTTATTCAGGTTTGGAGTCATTTCAAGGTATGTTGTGCTGTCCAAAAATATGAAAATCCACTGGATATACAGTCCTACTCAGAAGAAGGAAATGTTCACATATTCTAAAAGGATTTGAAGTAAAAAAGAAGTTGTGACCTTCTGATTCAGCAACATGAGATACCTTGATGAGTGTTATACTTAACTCTCTATACCCTTCCAGTGTAGTCTGCTATGTGTGTGGCTCAGTTTTGCAGTAAGAATCTGGAAATAAACATATTTTCTCATTCTCCTAGTATGTTTGTTTTGTTTTTGGGTTTTGTTTGTTTGTTTGTTTTGTTTCGTTTTGCTTTTGTTTTTAATAGTACATTCTTTGTAGCAATATCCTGTGGCATTTGTGGTTGAAGCACTTAACACAAGGAGTCCCAAGTTTATTTGGGGTCTTTATATGTTGTTGTATTGCTCACGTCTCCAATGCTTTCAGCTGAGGTGGTAGAAGCTAGTTTTTCTGAGAGGATGTACAGTCTACATTAGATGCACCTTCTCTTTCCACATCATAGACGTTTATGTAAGACTGTAAAGTGTAAGTTAGAATTCTGATAGCAATGGAATAAATATTTTATTCTTTTTTTTTAAATGATACACCCTCTTTTCTGAATCTCTGCTGTCAGGAAAGCAGGCTTGGCCCTGTATTATTGTCTCTTGGTGAGTGTACAAGAAGAGAGGCCTGAATTTGACACTGTCAAGTTACCTTCCTCAGGCCCATGGTCAGGGAAACCGGCCTGGGAGGAACCAAGTGAATCCAGATGTGACCCCAATGGGTGTTCACATTGCAGTGAGTTTAGTTTTAGACTGTATAGTGTTTGGACAGAATTGAGATGCATTGGGCAGATGATGTCAGATAAAGGAACTCTTCACTGTGAGCACATATTTTTATTGGTATTGACCTTTCAGATGTTTAAAACAATGTTGCAAGGGTGTGACTTCTTGAGCAATGACTGAGCTGTCCTTTTGATTAGTTCTGAGAAATACCAGCTATAATTAAAAATATAATGAACAGTATGGAATGGTTTGTCTGGTGTGGGAAGAGCTATTTATCCTGTGCAGATCCTTTGGTCTGATGGACTGACTGAATCAGGTACAGTTCTCCTTCAAATGCTCTTTGGATAGCATGATCTGAAGGTGGCAAGGGAAAAGGGAACTAAATGTATTCTGTAGTTCACAGAAAAAGGGGAGAATGTTGCAAAGGAAGCAGGAAGTCTGAGAAAGTCTTGATTTAATTTCCATAAATGTTTGTTCTAAAGATACAGCAAGTACCAATATGAAAAAGCTATTAGATCGATCCCATTTTCTCTTCTGGAATTTTGCTGATTACAACTCCTTCTATAACAGTTGGTTTTGGTTTTGTTTTTTTTTTCTATTTTTTTTCCTTTGAGTGCTATTATTCTGTGCAGTTGTATGAGCCTGTATTTAAAGCTAATCCAAAGGGGAAAAGAAAATCCTGCAGTCTCAAGAACCCATATCTGGAGGGCCACAGTTTCTGGTAAAATAAAGTTGTTAATGGAATTAGAATCACAGTGACATACTGTGAAAGGCTTCTCTTTATTACACCCCTAAGATTTATGAAGGAAATGGTCCAGACTCGTACAAATTCCTGTGAATACTGAGGAATATATACATTAGTATACCAGATGACATATCTATATTATATATGCCAGATTAAAACAAATGAAGTTTTAGAGTAGATTTCAACTGAGATGGCCTTCTGGAGAAGTCTCTTTTTGATAATTTTAAAGCTCTGTTCTATTGATCAGATACTTGAGAGCAAGAGGTTGAACTAATTCAATCTGAATTAGTTTTATCTGAATGTTGTAAGAGTGTAATCTTTGTCTACAGCAAATGAGGGACATGAATTTACTCAGTTTTCTGAACTTTTCCCTTCTGATGTTCATTTCAGATTCTTATACTTTAAGCCACTGTGATTTAGAAAAGTTATGAAATGTCATAAATATTTATCTTTTTTGTTTGATTTGATTTGGTATAGGTTTTTTAACATGAATTTAGACTTTGGACAAAATATGAGGCTAAAAATGGAGTCAGGTATTACTGTTGTTAGTGATTGTGGAGGTGTTGGTGTGGCAACAATTTGCCTGGACACCAGTTAAAAGTGACCTTCTCTCTGGAATTTGGGTAAATTGACTGACCAATGTATAGGAAAATAAGGTGTTTTATTACACTTATTTCAGAATGGTTTTCTATGGAGGGATTCTGTTATAGAGCAAAATGTGTTAGTTTATTAACAAAACTATTATTTCACAATGCAGTCTGATGTTATTCCAGCAGATTGTATCGGCATGGAAAGGCATTCTGGAATAAGAAAACAAAATACATTGGACTGACTCTTCATGTGGCCAAAATGCTAAGGTTAAAGGGGTTAGTTCATTCCTATTTTACCTGTATATTGAAATTTTCTGTATGATTGCCAAGGTGATAGGGTGTCATTGACAGAGTGAAATGTCCATTAGGATGTGAAAGAGAATGATTCCTCACTGCTGGTAGATGGGATTATACTGTTGGGAAGAATTTTCTTCCTTTCTTTGTGTTTGTTTGGTTTTTAATAAAACTATATAAGAAAAATAAGGAATCCAAATATTTAAAAATTCAGTCTGGAGCATTGATCATTATTTTCTGTTTCTGAGTTTTTCTGAAAGTGAAACTCATATCTATCTTGAGCACTTTCATATTCATCTAAGTCCATGAAAATTAGGTTCCTAAATTAGGTGTTGTATTGCTGATTAAGAATGGCATTTTTCTGTTGTTCAGGATAAAATGTCTTTTTGTTCTAACTTGGAGTAAAACTTGATGTTTTTCATGGTATGGAAACTCTGTTAGTATTGAAGCATGCTATGTATCAGTATTTTATGGCAAAGGTGTAAAATAAATGAAGTGATGAAATAGAAATAAAATGGAAATTAAAAAAATACAACAGCAGTTGTTTACTAGAAACTGACACATGTAAGATTTCATCAAAATTGATGGAAGCTTTGGATTTTGTTAAAATTGTTTTTTTCCAGAGAATAGTACCTGATCAAATTTTCTCTGGTTTAAAATGTTCTTGCATCAGTATCAGTAGATAATTCAAGCATGAAGGGAACCAGTTACTTGCAGTTAGGTGTCCCAGTCTGAAGACTGTGTCTCCATTAACATCAATGAGGATTAAAGGTGAAACAATACATAGCTGTCATTAGTCATCAGTGTCTGATGGTCCATCTAGCTTGGAGATCAAGCATTTGCTTTAAAAAGAATTCACTTCTTCACCCTAAGGAACACAAACAGCAAACTGTACCGATTCCAGCTGTAATGGGTTTGAATAAAAAGTTTAAAGTCCAAATTACCTATATAGCTGTGCAAATGCATAGACAAAGTTTTGCATGCAGTATCTACAAGCTCTAGGGCATATCTTTGCAGTGGGACTGTGGGATGGAGGTGGTGAATTCTAGTTCATTCAATCCTGGGGAAACATCTGTGGATATGAAAAAAGAACTCAGTCCGCCAGATACAGGATTCGAGTCTTGCTGTTGCACTTCTCTTTTCCTGAGATCCTGAGATTTGGTATCTGAAGCAGCTATCAGACCAATATTTGTGGTTAGAAGAGGAAAAAAAAGGCTTTGGTGGGATTTACACATGATATTTTAAAAACAGTGAGAAGGATTGGTGTGAGTAGTAATGAGTGATGAGGCTGTGGAGGGAGAGATCAAGACTGTGGAGGGAAAAGGAAGAAAGGAAGCTTCAGAGATTAGATAAGCAGCCATAATTTTCATGGCATACTTGATCCAAACCTCAGAAGACATTGTGGTTCATATATCACTGGATTTTGACCTGTGCTGGAAATTCTTTTTAGCAGAAATACTGTAATGAATTGGCAAAACCCATAGAAGTTTTCTTTGAAACCTCTTGTCTTTATGCCAATGTAAGCAAGAGAAATGCTTTTACCATAAGCCTTTAGATTTCCTACAACCCATGATCATTGTTTCACTCATAACACACTTAAGCAGTGGGTTAAGGTTTTCTCCTTGCCTTTTTTTTTTTTAAGCACAGTTTTAGGAGTTTTTCTTGTATTGTGGAAAGAATATCCCACTGGCCAATTACTTTCTGCTCATATTTAGGTCTCTCACATTCAGTAGAGCTTATCAATGGGCAGCACCAAACATTAAAATGCATGAAGCTGAATTAGACTCTTCAGCCCCCAAAATGGCCCCATATGCAGACACCTTGAAAGAGTTGTCATTTAGAATACAACTAACAAATAATATGTATTTTAGGCTGGAAGCGTAGAGGCATTTAAAGTTTGAATTGTAATCATAGACAGGGGAGTATCAAAAACAGTTGTGGAATGAAGCCAAGAAATTATCAGTTTTTCAAAACACCATTTACAAGAGGCATTTTTGATTTTTCTTTGGTTACACATCCATAGATATTATGCAGGCAGCATACTGAATCATGACAGAAAGATCCTTGGTGTATGAGGTGATGGGGTTTGTTTCTTCAAGTTTTTCCTTTGCTGCTGTTTAATCTGGAATTTGTTCCTGTTTCCCTTAATTTTAATTGTCTGCTACGAATTTAGAGGTTTTATGTTGCTATACTTGGCATACTTCCATTTTATCCTTCCTTACCATGCTGGAAATGGGCTCGGGATCAGACACTGTGAAGGACATGCATTTGCAGCCATTCTTTTGAAAACAGGCCTATCCCCACAAGCACACATCTGCTTGTTGATGCTGCTTCACAATTCAGAGTGCTTGTCATAGGTGCAATCTTTCAGTGTCTAATAATAGTGGGTGAACTGATATAGAGAGAAACTCGCTCGCTTTACCTTCATAGTTGTTTTTAGACTATTTGTGACACCCGAGGGATTGAAAACTGATTCTGGAGCATTATCCAACACCAGGAGCATTTGTATACTGCAGACAAAAGATGGCTTTTCCTTTCTCTTTGTTTGAGACCTTTCTGGTCAATCGAAGTGCATGCCTTCTTTCTGTATTGACTAACATAATTTTTCTTCATAAATCAAATACAGCACATCTGGAGACACCTCCTACCAGATACAATGCCATACTTACAGAGGATCAATGTTACTTCACTTCAGAGGACAATTCTTCAGTCACGATTTCTCAAGTTTGATTGATCCCAGTAGCACAGAGGAATATGCTGCTTTGTGGAACACAGAGCTGGTGTTTTCCATAATGGTTCTGCAGATGTGTGTCTGTTCTAGCATGACATATTCCAGTCTGTTCATTTGGTTACTCTGGGGCTGTAATAGCATAGCATGATCTTTTCCATTTTGATATTTTAACACAATGACAGCAATTATATTGTCTCTAATGTGAAGGGTCTTTCCAAATTTTTGTAGAGAAGACTGATCTTCAGATTCTGTGTCATATGGTGGAATCAGAAAATACTCTAAGGGAGGGAAAGAGAATTCAGGTGTGAAAATCCATGCAATGTATCCTATGCTATGCACTGGCTTCTCATATACATTCTAGTAAATAATCACTAACTTTCAGAAATAAGTAAATTAACTGGTTTTCTACCACATTGGTATACCACATTCACATGATCTGATTCTATTAGTGCACATCCTCCTGGCTCACACTGCACTTTTTTACCTGAAAAGTGGGCCTCAAAGAGACAGGAAATCTATCTGTAAAGTCTCCCAATTCCTGCCATGTGACCACATGAAAGTGAAGCAGGATTTGGCTTGTCATGAGAATTTTACTAGTAATACTGTAGAGCACATTTGAAGGAAACCAAAATTTTCTGCTTGAGTAAAATTTGTTTTGCTGATGAAATCTGTGGTGCTTAAAGGGGAAACCCTCTTTGGTAACTGAACAAAGCCATCAGGTATGTTATCTGACTTGACAGTCTGGTGTTTGATTAATCAAACTGTTAATTTGATTTTAAATGACTGATGCTCTTTTAGGACTTCTGACTTAAGTGCCTGTTTATAATTACGGTACTGAATCAAAGGCTCTTCCCAACCATTGTACAGATTAGTTTGAAAAGATGTGTTTTGATTTTAGTAGTCGTAAAAACTAGCATTGGTGTTTACTTTAAAGCACAAATATGTTCAAAGAAACACATGCTTAAAGTGATAAAGCAGTGCCCTCACACTTTTTATCTGAAAAAGGAATGCAAGGGTGCAATTTTTAATAAGTTATATAAACAACACACTTTATCTTCTTAAAGAGATAACCACTTTGGGGCATTCATAGCAGTTTGATTGGTGGGCACTTAGCTTTGTGTAATGAACATATATCATGCAAAAGTTTTGTAAAACTGCTGGAGGTAGGGGATTTAATCTTATGTGCAGCTGCTTGCATCTTATATTTTGCTGGGAATTTGTAAATTCCTGGTGAACTTGGAAATAATGGTATCTTGCAGCCTATAATAATTCTATATGCTGTGGTGTATTTTCCAGTGGATTGCACTAAATGTTCAGATATTAGGATAGCTGAATTTTTAAGTGAACGGCATGGGTAAGGTCCTAATCCTACAGACAGTGAAGCACACATTTAATTGAAGTAATCTGTGTAGTCCCATTTGGCCTGATGGTTACATGAACTCTTAAATGCAAATCAGATCTATCAGTTTCCTCAGACTTCATGTATGATTATATCTATAACTGCAGGAGAGTGCCTACACTTGCAAAAAAGGCCAAAAATCTCTGCAAAACCCACTTTTTTGAGATAATTTAGATTATGGCTGATCACTAAGGTGGTAAACACAATCTCTAGTAAATGTACGAAGTACTTTAAAAGTATCATCTTGGTGTAGCAAATAAAAAATGGCTGGAGGCATTATTTCTGCCTATTTTTAAACTCTTCATGTCTCGGATAATACATTATCATCCCTAGTTTTCCTCTCAAGCTGCTTGAATATCTCAGGGGTATGTATTGCAACACTGTAATTATATAGCAGATAATCCAATCACTTCACAATGACATTTTTTCCAAGTGTCTTTTTGAGCATTGTAGTTAAGTGGGTGTTTAAAAAAAATGTTCTAAATTTAAAGGAAGTTTTCCATGCCTCCTTCTTGGTTACCCAGCTACACAGAGTTTCAAGAGGCTTGATTTGCAGAGGAAAGATACTCAGCACTTTCTGGAAATGAATATCCACAAAGGCAATTCAGGCGTTGTAACAGCCAGAATCATTAGTCATTCTTGAAAATCTTGGCTGAAGGACAGTAGACAATGGAATCTCTATTTCTGTAGGGTTTACTCTTTCCTGTTTCTTTTTTTCTCACATCACAATTTCATAAATTCTTCAGTCACTGCAACTTTTCCAGAGTACATAGACATGAATTTTGACTGTAAAACCAAACCAAATCAAACCAAACCAAACCACCTCTTTAATTCTTCCCTTTAGTTTTTCATATAGCATATAGAGCACTATGAAAGGATGAAAAATCATTGGTTTTTTTCCTTAGCAAGGCATCTTTTTTGGAAAAAAAAAATCTCTAAAGGAAGTAAATGTGGGGAAATATAGTTTGTCTCTCCCCTGCCCCCTTCCAAACACTAGACAGCTGAATATTCTCACTTAGCATTCCTAAATGACCCTTACTTTACTGGCATGTCACTAGCCTGGATTTTTTTTAACCTGGTTTATTGAAAGAATACTGAACTTGGCTGAGTGAATGGAGCTTGTGTCCTTTGATTGTGGTAAAGTCTATCCTGAGAAGTTATATAAATACATGGATTTGATTTTTTTTGTTTTGTTTTCGTTTCATGACTGTCTATTCTTTCTGTATCAAATTCACAAGCAGGTTACTTACAGAGCAGAATACATTTGTGAGAACTGTGTATCCTCAGGACTCCAGGGTGCACCAATTCCTGGGTCATGCATCCAGAGAGTTACTCTGGGCTCTGTTTTACTTTTTCCATCTGTGTTCAAAAACAGTGCAAGTTTGCAGTAGGGAGCCATGTCATTGTTCATTTTATTCTGCCTTAGACTGTTGAAGATCCTTTCTGGGGACTGGAATAGCTTAGAAATGGGGTGAATTTGAAGTTCAAGCTAGCTAGCTAGAAATGTCTACTGGGAACATTGAATGCAGTCTAAGGCAGTGGCAGTGGTTATGACTTTGTGAAGCCATAACACCAGTGAGAATGGTATTTTCCATAGGTTTTCAGAAGCCTGCAGGGCCAAGTGAAAGACAGTAGCATCTGTCCTACGTGTTTCTTAGGTTTGTGAATAATTTTTTTTCTTTCAGAATGAAAGAAAAAAGGAAAACTTTTTTACTGAAGGAACCCTAGGGATGGGGCCAGAATTAATTTCAACTAATTGTAATACCCAGCTGAGATTAGGAGCCCTGTTCTATAGTGCATGAGAAGAGGCAATTTTAGAGTAGCAACACTGAATTATCCTTTAAAGCTGTCTCTCAGCATTGACTTATATAGGCAACCTTTGTTGATGTGGCTCCTAATTAGGCACCCCAGAGAAATTCCTGCAGTTAGTGAGATGAATTTGGATCTCAGTGAAATAAAACTTCCTCAAATTTATCTCCTGTACATAGCAAAGAATTATACAGAAGAACATACAAGCATTTAAATTTAACACAAAGATGTATTTTTAATCTGGAGAGTTGATCACTAAAACTTACTTTGATAAACTCCTTGTCTTGCTTGGCTAAGGAGATTAGTCAAAGCACAGAATTTTTTTTTCCAGATGATTTTCACTTGTACCACCTTTAATACTTTCCAGCATATTTTTACAGTCTGAAGTTCAAAATTTCCATTTATATATCATAGTTGATGAGTATATCATATTTGGTGATGCTCTGCAGAAATATTGTTTGATTTGGATGACCCTTTTATGGAGAAATGGAAGTAATGTTACTACATACCTGCAATGGCAGCTGTGAAGTCCCAAAAAAAATGAGTAATATTTAAGAGACAATAATATTGCACCTTTTATAACAAGATAAGAATGGACTCTTTTCAGCAGCCCAAAATTTGGCATTAGGTTTTGGATATACTTCATTCACTCTCGTTCTTCTGCTATCTAAACTTAAAATCTAGATACCAAAGAGCATAATTATACCTTTTTCTTTTAATTTGCATGTTTTATATGGCTCTCTTACTAGACCTGCATGAGGGCAAAACCTAGTTTTCAAACCAGATTAAATGCTGCAATGTGGTAGAAGAGCTCTACATAGAAGATTTAATATTCTTAAAGAAGTGTTATTACCATTCATTTAAAGAAGTCTGTGCAAGTTATCCAGAATAATTCTTGGAGCCTGAAATAGGCATTTTCTTGCAGACAGTGCTATTCACTCTCTTCTCTAGCAGTGACCTCCCAGAGAAATTCCTTCATGAAGAAGATGTTTCTGTGGGGAAAAGGAGGAATGTGAACTTGTATATCCTGATAAGTAGCTGCTGCTAAATTATTAACTGAATATCTCAGCCTCACTTCTGGCAGTTCCAGCTCTTGTTCTCCTTCAGAGCAGCTTTGGCTTTAAGTGTAATAATTGGTAACTACAGCAGGAAGACTGAAAGTGAAGGGAATGGGGTTCATACTTAACAAAAAATCTTGCTGCAAACCTCTCTTGTTCAGGTGTTCTGACTTTGTTATAAATAAATGACAGTACATTATCATGGTTGTATTCATTTTTTTTTTTCTGGTGTGGGGAAACAGATTTTTATATATGTAATTAGAAAATTGATCCTGTACTGCCTATGGATTGAAGTCAAATGCTATTAACTTCAAGTATTCACAGCTTTAAATCCACCAAGGCAGACTATTTATGAGGGAAAAAAACACCTATATGGATGCACTGCCATGTGCAGAGAGAACTTACAGATGCTAGGTCACACTATTGGAATTTCTTTGGATATACATAACATTTAATGATGAAGTTGGAGTTCCTAAGCAGTTTTATCCATACACCAGTTTTGGCTGGGAGCTTGTGCTGGTTTTAGTACTCTGCATTTTTGGCTCGGGCTTGCCAAAGTGCTGATGTTCAGTTCTGGATTGGTCACTGCAAACAAACTCAGCTCAGCAGTTTGCAGTAGTATGGAAGGGGAAGGAATTTGCTGAACCCCTGAGATCTGTGACAGTATATACAGGGCAGAAGAGGAGCCCAGGCAGCTAACATGACAAGGGACTTCAGAGGAATTATTTTTTAATGTTTTTGTTTGCACCTTTGGTCAATATATTAAGGATCTTCACTTTGAAGAAGGTGATGCAGCAGTGACACTGCCTAATTGGTCCCAAAAATTCCTATGAAAGACCTTTTTTCCTAGTCAGACCTAGCTGTGTGCCCCACACTGTGTGGCTCCTCCAGAGCAGGATGGTCTTACAGGCAGTTCCTCTGCAGTATTTGCTCCCATCTGCTTGCACTTCTCTTTGCTTTCTGTGCAGTTGATGGGTTTTGTTAATGCTGCTGGACATTAACATATTAACCCTACTTGAGAAATCTTCTCTCCATTTTGCAACTGTTCCATGCAGAGTGCTTGCTGCTACCTCTGCTGGGTATTCTGCTGCTACCTCTGCTTTTAGGGTATTCTCCAGGGTGGATGGACTATAGGAGAATGACTGTTGAGGTACCTAAACTGACTTTAACTGAGCTAATTTCTGTGCAAGGGTTAATTCAGTTTAAAGCTCTGAGCAGGTTAATGTTATCCTCTCCCAAATTAGCTTGCAGGGTTCTGTGCTCTGGAGCAAAACTGTTCTTCTCACTTGCACTGGGTGTTTAAAGCCGCTTTGTATATTTTCAGACTGCAAGTAGGTTAGATGTACGTTTGTGATCCTCCCTTGCCCCCTTTATGTGTTTAAATCCTAACTGAGGAGCCTGAAAATATGCCTGCCTAACTTTTGAGGATCAGAGGCATCTCATTTTTCCCGTATAAAGCAAGTCCCTGAACCTGTGAACATACAGATTCTTCCTTTGTGCCCACACGTCTAATAGCTACTTATTGCAATGCTCTGCATTTGGGCACAAATCCTTGGGGTTTTTTTTCTTTTTTTTTCTTTTCTGTCTGCATTAGTGAAGACTTTGGAAGGTGTCCTGTTGTCTTGGTGATTCTTGGACCATTTGGAGAGTGGGAAAACAAGAAGGTGAGTAGTAAGAGAAATCCTTTGTTTAACCTGTAGAGACCACTGTACAAATTATGATCCTAATTTTCTAGTTAGAAAGAAGAAAATATGTATGAAGTTAGTGGTGAGTAGCTGTCGCTCTACAGTTCAGACTAAATCTTGTTTAGGTTAACTGGAATATTTTCCTTATCTACTACATAAGTTGGGATTGGATCCTCAAGGAAAGTTTTATGAATGGCGTATACAATGTAATATTTTAAAGCCTTTTTACCATCTGATGGAAGTTTCTAAACTTTAACAAGATGGGAGAGAGAATATTCCATTGAACACAGCTATGCTGAATATGTTTTCTTAATAGATTTGTAAATGAATGTAAGAGACTATTATAATTGTCTATTCTAATGTTACTGAGATGAAAAAAATTTATTTAGTAATGTTTTTAGGAAGTCTATTACTTCTCTTTGAGCAGAGGTGTACAGTACAGGATGTATCATAAATATTTATACGCAAATATATGTACATGCAGCCTAAACTTAATGAATGAGAATTTGATTGTGGTCAAATTGAAGACATGGATTTCCAGAGGGGTTACAAGTGCTAAAAGGAAACTCAAACTAGAAAAGATTAATGTAATAAAAAACAGACTATTGCGGATTCATTGATAATACTTCTAGTCCAGAAGCAGAGTTGGCATGTCTTTATTGTTTATTAAAACCCCTCCTTTTTGCTTTGATTCTCTCATGCTGTGCTTACAACATTTGTTGAGGAATTAAACATTCACGTTTGCTTCCTGAGTATTTTCTTAAGCTTGTGTCAGACAAAATGAAAGAAAAACAAAGATTGTCTGGAAATTCTAAAGTAATTTAGTTTTTTAAATCCTTTCTGGAGATCCTGTGTTTACTAAGTGAACTACATAGGGTTAATTTACTAAAGTGTTCTGAAGGACTTGCTCAAATGAGAAAAGAAACATTACCTAGAGTTGCTGTTCTTTGCCAGGAACAAAAGTAAAACAAATCAGTGGCAGGATGAGTGGATCCGGTTAAATAATAATGTTTCTCCAGCAGGAAGTCTGTCTATCAACTGAAAGGTGAGACAGCAACATAATGACAATGCCCTGTGGATCAACCCTGAGAGTAAAAAAAAAGCACCTTACAACACAACTCTTCCCCCAAAACCCCGTCAATGAAAATATAAGATGACAGAACTCACAACAGCATTTTTTCAGTCTTTAAGCTCAAGTGTCTGGAAACACATTTCTTCTCTAGGTTATTCACATGCAGATTCCTCCTTGTGGAATGCCCCAGGGTAACGAGAGAGAGCAGAATTTGGCCCTTTCTGTTTGCTCACTGAGGCCAAGTGCTGCTTTCTCAGTGAAATACCTGCCTTAGAGCTGTACAGCTGCGATATGCAAGAGCAGCTTTGGCATTTCCTTTTTTTTTTTTTTTGGTATAGGAGGTGAGTCCTGTGAAAGCTGAAGACTTTGTGTGGAAATGAAACACTCAGGGGTAGGTGACATGCACGAGTTTTGGCCTGAGAACTCAGGGTATCGGGGCTTTTGTGACAGCAGAGGTAGAAATAAGACTTATCAGAATTAATACCAAGTTGTTAAAACATCCAAAAAAGCTTTTCAGTCTGGTGCTCTGTTATTTGTATTTCAGTTCTGGATGAGTGCAATGCTCCTAGGATATATGAAAATTCCCTGGAATTCAGCAACGGTTGTAAATGCTCCTTGTCTCTGAGAGAAAATCTAGTTGTTTAATGTGTTATTTAAATATGGATTTAACAGCTGACAGAAGTTTGAAAACTTTGGTCTCTGTTTCTAGGATTTTCAGCATATAATTTTTCAAAATCAGTATACTCATTTTTTTTTAATATATGATGCCTTATCACAGGGGCATCAAGAAATCCCAAATTGCTGTTTGTGTGCTTAAAACATCTGCAGGAAACAAAGGTGTTGGGTTGTTTTGCAGTGATCAGTTCAGATCTCATTTCCATTTGGTAATTGCTGTGAAAGGTTTACCTGCTGTAGTGTAGTTTATTTTGTCTGGAAACGCCTCTGTCTCTGTGTATGGCTGCTAAGCAACAGCCCAGATATTTATTGTCAAACAAATAAAACAAAAGCCTCATCTGCCGCTTGGAGGCCCGACATCATTGTTACTGAACCACTCAGCTGGATCATCATATTGGAGAGTCAGCTCTAAACTTAGTCTTCGAGTTTTGCAACCACACAGTAATTTAACTGTAGGAATCCTTTCAGTCCTCACGTTAACTATCTAGATTAGAACTATATGGGAGTATTCTAATGCCTCATATATTATTTATTTTAAATTGTTATGCTTTTCCCCATCAAAGCAGAAAAGGAAAACTTACCTCATGGACAATCTAATTTTGAAAAGTTACCTTCTTGGTTCCCCTGGAACAATGAGGGATTTCTTTAATAAGTTCCTATTGTGATTAGAGCTGAGCCCTTCCCTTCTATTACCTTCCTTGCTTAACCGAAAACATAATCAAAATATATTTCTTGGAGCCAATCTGGGGAAAAAAGAGAAAAATAACAGAAAACCTAAGTCCCAGAAGGAGCAGTCAGGCAGAAGTGCTACTGACAAAGGGAAATTACCATTGAGGCAAGTAGATAATCAATAGTAATCAAGTTGGTGGCTCTAAAATACAGCAGTTTCCCTCAAGACTTGTATTATGTTCATCTGCAGTGGGTCAGAGGCCAAGGCAGACTAATTGCAATTGAGGTGAGCTTTTCAGAAAGATCCAGGGGACTTGAGAAATTCACAGTTTTTAATAGCTGGAACTTGTCACCTTCTCCTGGGCTGCAGTCGCTAACTGTACCCTCTGTCCCTATGAACACCAGCAAGTGAGTTGCTCTTTCCTGTTTCAGCAGGTCTGTGTTAGTGTTCTGGTCAGTTCGGGAACTGGGAGCGACATC
The DNA here is from genome assembly GCF_001715985.3 of Manacus vitellinus. Classification (NCBI taxonomy): domain Eukaryota; kingdom Metazoa; phylum Chordata; class Aves; order Passeriformes; family Pipridae; genus Manacus; species Manacus vitellinus. Next base: position 42,897,743 of record NW_021940535.1, read on the forward strand.
TGCCAGGTGTGTACACATACAGTCCTCCAGGTGAGACCTGAAAAGCACAGAGAGGTTTTTTTGGCAATAGTTTCAGTGTTGCTTGTTGCCATAATTAGGCACCTAATATCTCCAGCTCCCATGTACTGTACACCTCCTTGTAGGCATATGCAAATATTTTGAGGTAAGGTAAACAAATTTTGGTCTTTTCACCAGATGTGCACTGGAAATGAGTGCTCCTGGCACTGTGAAAGAAGTATTCAAGGAAGCCATGCCACCAAAATACTGAAGCATTTCAGAATTGCCTTTTGCTGTGGCAGGTTTCAGTATTTGTGGAGCAAATAATAAGCAAGGCCTGAAAAATAAAATCCACTAAACCGACTTCATGGGTTTTGAAGCAGTCAGTACCCATACAAAGTCCTGCTGTATATGGGTTTGGAATATTAATTTTACAGGCTAATCCATCTGGCCATCTGCTCATCTGAAATTCAAACGAGACTGTGTATTGCAAGTTAATACCCTATAACAACCAATAGCTATAAATGATCAGGAGAATATGTCATTCTGTCTTGCTCCTCCATCAGTGAATGACTGTGACATGTCATTTAATACTTCAGCTACTGATTATTCCTGATGGGGAGGAAAGGTGAGAAAGCAAATGATTGAGCTGGTAGTGATATTTGGCATGCATCTTGTGGATCCACTTTTTTGTTGCTCTCTCCTATGGTCCAATTATTATGGGTTGTGCCAAAGGCTAGAGGAAAGACTGTGTTTAGATCTTTAGATTGGAAGTAGTGTGACAAATAATTTCCTCTGAGAATTACTTTCCTGTGGAAAGAATTGGTCTTGACTGGATAGTCAAGACCAATATTTCAAGCTCTTGACTAGCCGGTGGAAACCATGAATATATGCAGTTTTTTTTCAAACCTAGTAAAAATTTGATTTGATGTGGTTCCAACTGCCAAACAGAGGATTTCTATGCAGAACTGAGAATACATATTGAGCTTTTTAATTTGTACCTGACTTTATTAAGTATTTGGTAAATAGCTAATACTCTCTGAATCAACATCTTTAAATCACGAAGATTTACCTAATATTTTAAAAATTCCAACAGAATAGCTATAACAGAACCAGTATTTATCATTGTCTTTTTTTTTTCTAGCTTTAACCCTAAATTTTAATTATTTTTTTTTGACAAAGAATGCCTTTGCAAACCATGTGATTTGAGTAGTTGCTGAATTCTTTGTCATGTCAGTGGTACACTTGAAAATGTGTAAGATTGGAAATTATGATCATACTCTTTTAATTTCTGTAACTTCTCAATGTGATTAGGGCATTAGTTATGTAATAAATGTGAAACTCTAAACAATAGTTACTTATTCATTCTTAGGTGCAGTAGCATAACAAGGGAAGGATTTACAGAAATAAATGTGAGGTAGGATCCAGTTCTGAGGCTTTCCATAATGATTTTGTGGCTGGCCACCTTCTGTGCCTTTGGAACACTTCAGCTATGTAAGATACTTAAGAGTCAAAGCTTTTTTTTCGAGAGAAATCTTATCTTTCTTTCATTTTGTTACATGAAATTGCTTAATGTGGTGTTTCCATTTCCAAATGCATATGGTCAAAATGATGTCACTAAATTATTTGAAAAAAAAATTGAATCAGAACCCAAATTTTCCCAGAACCTAAATGTAATTTGCTTTTGGAGTAGTTCCAATTATTTTTCTAGTCTCTATGAGGAGTGGTGGCAGGATCCGAATCATAATGTTTGGAAAGGACTTTAAAGTATTTAGAAAACTATAAAATATTATTAAGTGTGTAATTAATTGCTCAAACTCATAGTCTTTCTAATGAGTTTACTTTGTTGTTTTAGTAAAAGGAGAAGTTAGATTGCTCTAGGAAATACATTTTTTTTGTAAATTTTGAAACCACAGCAATTTAGGTAACACATTTAGCCTAGATTATGGTTATGAGTTGCTGCATTACAAGGATTCCATGTAAAACCACTTCATACCATAAGTGGTAACGCCTTTATGTAGATGAATAATAACCATGAGAAATCAAATGGAGACTCAGAAGAAATAAGAAAAGGAGGAAGGCGAGTGTATGTAAATCATAACATGAAGGAGATGATATTTTTGTTTTCTCTGCTCTTAGTTAACACTGAGAGAAAAGCAAAAGGCTTGTTTTTTTCTCTATTTGGTATTGGAGTCAGAGAAAGAAATCCTTTTGCTAAGAGCTCTGAATTAACTCAGTTTTGTTTGGCACCATTCAGGTGCCATAGACCAGGATAACAAAGGAAGCTTTCAGTTTGCCTTGTTAAGGTTCACTGAAAGAAGAGAGTGTGACTGAAAGAAGAGTTTAGGTAGAGTGTAGGGAGGCAATTATGTAATTTAAATATTTCTGTTTGCTTTTCACTGGAAGACAACATAGAGTTTGGAAAATACGCAGCCAAAAATATTGTGCATCTCCCAAGCAAGCCCGTCTTAGCAATGTCCTACCCTGTCATCACCTGAAAGGTAGAAGCAAATTTTGATACATTTAAGACCAATACCAAAATGCTAAGTGCAAATGAAGATGAATGATAAATGACACTAATAATGCAGATTTTAAAGAAACACTTCATAACATTTAACATTTTCTGAAACTGTTCACACAAATAAGTGACTTGAAAATATCTCCTTGTAGATATTAGTAAGAAACTTGCTAATCTGATAAAGATATTGTACTGAGTACACAATATTTTCTTATCAAAATATACCTGATTTTTCTTCTCCTTCTATGATTATTTTTACTGAGACTTTTCTATATTTTAGTGTGACTGGAATAATTTTAAAAATACATATTGAATACTTTCTGAGAGTGTTGAATTCTTGGTTTAAGTTTGGGCCAAATGAACAATTAGTATATTATTTGCAATGTGTTGATAGTGTCTATGTCTGCATGTGTCCCAAGGAAAAATGTAAGAAATCCATTTCTTACTGACTTATTTTCCATTTTTCTGTTTTTGCTCTTTCTAATGCCTATTTTGACAACTCAAAATGTTGAACAAACAAAGTAAATAAGCACTATGGAAACCATAGATCATAAAATATTCATATGCTTAGAAAAAAATACATATTTAAGTTTCTTTTGGTCTCTTCAGGATGACTTTTGTCTCACTGTTTTGGTTTCAATAAAAGAGACAGCATGCACTAAGCAGATAAAATATCCATTTATGTTTGAGGATATCGAGCCAAGTTTTGCTATCAGCTGTACTACTGTAAGTGCTGTAACTTCATTGGAGTTGCTGTCGTATTATCTTGACAGAAGTAGACAGCAATTAATGAGGAATATAGTTACTGTATATTTTAGGAAATCTTGAATAGTGATGTCTAACCACAGGCCAGATTTCTCCCTTCATTTCCAATAGGAAACTAAAATCAAATTCAGGTTCTAGGTGCATTTGGTGGATGTTCACGTATTGCTCTGTGATGCAGCGCAGTGCCATACTAGAGCACTTTGATCAAGCTTTAATTTAGTGGTTAGGGCACTTTCTTTGAAAATAGGAGATGAACACCTTTTATCTCAGGGGAACATATTACCCAAGTCTCCCAGGATCTGATTATATACTTTAGTTTCTCTACTGTCATTTAAAGCGAGGGCACTGGCAATTTTTCTATCAATGTTGAAAGTGTGCAGTATTTCTTCTCACAGGAGAGAAACAGGCATCTAGCTCACTGCCTAATGGAGAGTCCCACCATTCATGAGCAGTGGCCATTTGTCTGGGATTTCAAAGAAATAGAGTTGAGAGGTGTGAAATATTTCTACATGAATGAACTTGTGTTAGTAATTCAACTCTCCCCCACCAAAAAAAGAGCAGTGACAGAAACCGGAAACTTTATGGTCAGAATATAAGCTGGATTGCAGGTTTGGAACTATTAGAATACATCCTTTTTGTGGGATACCTGTTAGACACATGGCACAGAACATTACTGAGTTGGGCTGCCAAAAATTGTGTTTTTATCAGAGTCATTTACCCAGTAATTCTGTACCTCCTGGATGTGTTTATGCAGGTATTAAAATTAGTAGGGAAACAAAAGATTGAAAAATGCAGTGATTTTTCAAGGTGCCATAGAGCAGACATTCCCAATAATAAGAAGAAAGAAGAGGGAAAAGGCACTGTAGCAAGTGAGATTCCTTGGCCATAGACCTTGCTATATTCCAACCAGAGAATACAGGGAATTTGTACCTGCAGTTTTTGTAATCAATTATTGGGACAGGAGGATTTACATCACAGGAACTTGTGCTGCTGAAATGTCATCATATGTTCTACCAAAGTATTTACAATTTAAAATGTAAACAGTCCTAGAACTTCATGTTTTAGATAAGCAAAATCAGCTGGTAAAGTGTCAAAGCTGCTGACCAGAAAGAGCCATCAAGCTAAACTAAATCAGGGGAAATGTGGAGAAAAAGGAGGCACAGGTCAGTAACATGGCAGCTCCTGGGCAGGCAGGAAAACTGCTTTTGTAGTGATGAGTTGGTGTAAATGTGACAAGAGAAATCCCTCTCCCCTGCTCCATTGCATTTAGGAAAGAAACAGAGTATTTTAAAATCTGAAATGGATACCTTTAGCCAGGCAGAAATATCCCTCAGCTGAAAAAGAATGAATTAAATTTCTTTAAATATAACAAAAGTCATTAGACTGTCCTTTCTGTTCAAAGTTGTTATTTCTCAGGTAATCTTCATTGTTTTTATTGGATGGTGGAACATGTTTTTCGAGTGCTATGCTATTTACAAAGTTTAAGAAATCTAGTCAGAGAAGAAAAGTTGTACTGTCTGACTGGTAGAACCAGTCACATGGCTGGAAAAGTGAATTCCAAATGTTAAGTCCACGAGTGAATGAAGAACAGCTCATGTGCATCCACTTATATTTGTTTTGTTTATAAGCAGTGAAGGCTGAATGACTATGAATGATTCACAAAAATTATGTCTTGCAAACAGCCTAAATGTGAAAATTGAACCAGTTCCTCATGACTGGAATTTAACCAGATTTAAGTGTAAGAAACAGATGTTCTCTATTTCCAAACATATTCAAATGCATTAGTTTTTACAAAAAAAGTGGATTTTTTTATTGTTCACATGCAGCTGAGAAATCCTGAGTAAAGACTGATGACTGTCTCCACTATCTTACATCTTATCTAGAGGCCTTCCCTGTGCAAAACAAGTGTAAAATGCTGCCACGGCGATGCAAATATAAATGATAACGTCAGACAGCCACCCAAAGAGCGGTGGCTGTATTAGTAATTTTAGGCCCTGGGTAAGAGTCAAACCAAGTTTCCTTTGTAAAACCATGATTTGTAACCCAGGTTACTTAGTTACTTGTGAGCCCTCTATTTAATCTACAGTAGTTGTAATGAGCTAACTAAGTACCAAGACTATCTTTACTAAATCCAATGTCAAATCTCCCCATCACCTGTTTCACAGATCTGAAAGAAGACTAGAATGTTAATACATGGGATTTAATTCATATGACTATTGAATATTTGACATATTCTATGCTAGGGAGTTACCAAAACTGAATCAGAATGAAATAATTTGTAGATGAGAACTCACCAGGGAAGGACAATGTTGTGCAGTGTGAACAAGTCTGGATTACTATCTCTAACTCTAGAATTCTTCATTGCTATTGATATGTGTCAATAAACCGTTATTGCTTATTCACTATTAAAAAAACATTGATTTTACTGTTGGACAAAAGTACGTCTCCAGATAGAAGCTCCACAAACTCTTTCAGATATTTCATTTTTCATCTTAAGTATTTGGGGGGAGGATTGTTCACTTTAGTATTTAAATGGAAGAAATAATGATGAATTAATTCCTGCTGATTTGGTATAACAAAGAGTATCTGCTGCAGTGCTGTTTGCAAATTCATCATCCATCTGCTGATTTTTTCCCCCCTAAAGAAGCAGAAATCACTGTGCTTTTGAGAATATGATAAGTTTATGTTTGTGTAGTCTTGTATTACTTTATATTAAGCCTGGTTTCTTCTTCAAGGTCTGTAGCAAGTGTATGAAGAAAGACTTTAAGATGATATACAGCGGGAAGTTTCTTGACACTGGCAGTGGTCACACAGCCATGTTCAAAAGGATGTACACATTTGAGGTTGCCAGATTGGCCTCACCATATTTGAGAAATGTCTCCACTGATGTGTATTCTATGTGCGCAGGTGGAGAGAGTAAATTTCACTTAGAGTGAATAAACTCCTGGGATTATTTTTTCCCAACACTTTTGTGTAATCACCAGAGTGTGCCACCTCCTTCAGCTAATATTTGCAGTAACTTTATATGTTAAAACAAGGCTATGCAGTAGCTGTTGGTAGCTTAACCATGTGGCTGCAAAATTAACCTTTGACCTTTCGTAGCCTAATCAGGAAATTGACTTCAGGAGCTATTCCTTAACCCAGGATATGTGGTTAAAGTTAAACATCACTAATGGGAAGTCTAGTAACAGGAAATGTGTGAATGCTAATCCATACAAGCATAAACAAACCTTTGGCTTACACGCAGTTTTATCGGAATTTTCCTCCTGACTCCCTTTCATTCAGTAAGTCAGAAAAAATTACAAGCGGCTTGTTAAAGTCTTTGAAAAACCCGAGTTTTGTGGCTGTAGGTTCATTAGTTTTCTGCTTAAGGAGACTTTAAAACTTGGGTAGAATTTTGTGAAGGTACCTCAGGGCAGGTACATGCAATTCACCTTCACTGCAGTTCTGATCAATGAAGTTATTTACCAGAAGAGCACAAATTTTTAGGCAAACAACTAACTGGAAGTATTTCTTTTTGTGTAACAGAATTGGGTGATTTAGAGAGGAAGGGCTTACAAAACAATCTATTTCCATAAGCTCATTTTGAAATCTTTTTAGAAAAAAATTGTCAGAAAGTCACTGAAATGAACATAATTTTAGTACAGAAAATTAACTTTTAGTATATGAAACATTTTTATTGTTCTCATTGGATTTCTGTTACATTTCATTTGGAAAATAGGCTGGTGTAACTTGAAACTAAACACAAGCCGGTTAACCACTGCAGATATAAATACAGACCTTACCTGGAAACCTCTGACTTTTACTTTTCTCTTCATACTGAATCAACAAAACCTTCACATTCAAATTGAGCTCCACTGGGTTCAGTGTGATGTTGTGTATGTCCATTGACACAGATCAGCTTTCAGGATTAGGGCCAAAGTAATTTTTCTGGGAGGAGTTTCCTTTAAGTCAAAGGAGGACCTTATGGGAGCAGAAAAAAAGTCCAGCCAGAAAAAATTCTTTCTCAAAACAGGAAAGAACAAGATAGCTGTAAAACAGTAGTCTACAATCTCTGTAATTCCTCTCTTGACCTCTCCAGGATGGGTAAATCAGTGATATTCATAAAAAACCCCCAGGCAAAGTATTTACTATGCATATTAAAGTAGGGGCTATGTATGGCATTAGAATAGTGTTATATATGTTCATATGTATTTACAAAGTTGGCTAACCCATGAGGCACACAATTCATGGCCTTACTTTGCAGATAATTTTTTTTCCTAAGGGAACATTTTCAAGAGAGTTCTTTAGATGTACTATTATGTTAACTTCAATAAAAATCTTATTGCATGTAAAATGAATATCCGATGATTATCTGAAGTGTGGTTAATGATTAACAGCTGTGAAGTAAACTGTAAAAGAATCATATCAATCCAACCTTGTTAAATAAATTTGGGACTAATTCAATTTGCCTTAATACAGTGTCTCCTCTAGAGATCATAAAAGCTTCTCTTTGGGGCACTGCAAAGTTTGACTTCCCTTAGAGTATTTGGTTATCTTTCTATTTCTGGAGCCCTGTTTGCAAATTGATGTATTGTAGTCATTCACACCACTGTAGTCCAAAAGCTCTTTGCCTGTGATAGTGAGGCAAACTTGAAAACTTGATTTTGATCACAGCCTCATTAGATACATGCTTTACAGCCTCATTCCACAGATGCTGAGTGAGGAATATGCAGCCTGCAAGAGCCTTCCCACTTAAATGTAGTAATGTTTAAAAAATGAAGAAAAAGTAACTATGTAAAGGTGTGACTATAAAAGCAACTCTTAGGGCCTGATTCTCTCATTAATCTGGTGCTGTTGGAATCATTCCTGAATTCAAGAAATTTAAATATAACTCAGGATTTGATCATAAGTTAATGGAATTTAATGAAAAGCTGTAAAAAAGAGTTGGAGTAAGCCTCATAGTAGTATTAAGCTATGGGGTTTTTGCTAGCAAAAATAAAAGGTTTTTTTTTTATAATACTACTTGGCAAGGGTTTTAATCAGTTCCCTTGAATAACATTTTATAGTGAATTTCAATCAGGCAATAAATTTAATATTTTAAAATATTTGAACCTTGTGACACTAGTCTTTTTCCACAAGAAAAAACTCCTCGCTTTTCATATAAATTTACCTTTTCTTTCCCCCCCAGTCAATTTTTTTTTGTTGTTATTTTCTCTTAAAAAACTGTTGGTACCATTGAGAAAGAATCTGTCTTTATGAGGCTTGTTTTTCTAGAACAGAAATTGCTGTCAACATGTCTGTGTGAGACACAGTCTTTTTTTGCTTCACTGCATGGCATTTTAAAGAGGAATGTAATTTGCCTAATTAAAAGGTTATCTGTAAGATGCAGGTATCCCTTATGCTGTTGGAGTGAGCACAGAACTGTGCCAGCGTACCTGGTGAACCTGGGAATCCCTTGCTTCCCCCAAGAAGGAAAGATCTGGTAATTCACCAGAAGATCAGTCAGGCTTTGTCATTCTAGATGCTGGAAAAAATTATGAGGAATCTGTCCCAAGTTTTACACTTCAGGCACCAGATTATCTTCTGATACATTAGAGGGTGGTGCTGCCATCCAGAGGGACCTGGACAGGCTGGAGAAATGGATGATACGAACCGTATAGAGTTCAACAAGGAGAAGTGACAGGCCCTGCTCTTGCAGAGGAAAAACCCCATGCACTGTTTGTATGCTGGGGGCTAACTGGTTGTAAAGAAGCTTTGCAAAAAACAACCCAGTGTCCTGATGGATGCTAAGTTGATCATGAGCCAACAGTGTGCCCTTGCAGCAAGGGCTAAATTTATCCTGGGCTGTATTAGGAGAAATGTTTCCAGCAGGTCAAGATCCCTCCCATTTCTTAAGCTCTGATAAGGCCATTCCTTAAGTGCTGTGTCCAGTTCTGGCCTCCCCAGCACAAGAGACACATGGACATACTAGAGAGAGTCCAGTGAAGTCCATAAAGATGATTAAGGGACTTGACCATCTCTCCTGTGAGGAAAGGCTGATGGAGCTGGAACTGTTTAGCTTGGGAAAGAGAAGGTTCGGAGAGAATCTTATCCACATAAGTAAATATATGAGGGGAAGGTGCAAAGAAGAATGGAATCAGCCTCTTCAGTGGTGTGCACTAACAAGACAAGAAGCAATAGACACCATCTGAAGCATGGGAGTTTCCCTCTGAACATGAGGAAACACTTTTTCACTGTGTGGGTGACCGAGCACTGCCACAGGGTTCTCAGAGATCAGGAGGAGTCTATCCTTGAAGATATTCAAAAGCTATCTAGTCATGGGCTGGGTAACTGTCTGTAGGTGATCCTGCTTGAGCAGTGGTGTTGGATTGGATGACCTCAAGGGGTGCCTTCCAACCTTGACCATTCTGTCGTTCTGAACGTGTGCTGTATTTGTTTTCCAGACTTTCATGGGCAGTGAATCCAGTGACAGAGTGAATGTAAACTATATCAGTACAGTGTATTGTTTGATCAGCCATTCATTGATTGTGTGAAATAAAACACAATCAATGTCTTGAGTGGAAATGGAAACCTTAAGCAGAAGAATAGAAGAATGTGCAATATGTGGTTGCAGGGCTTCTAATTTTAGTCTGGCTAAGGATGATATCACTTCAGATTTGTGTAGCGGAATGAGTTAATGGGCTCACCTCACACCTAATAGGCAGGTATCCTAAAACTGTAAATTTACATCTCAGTTAGTTCCAGATGATGCTCTTTCTGGTGTTTTCAGACTTAGATCTAGTATTAGAAAATTTAGCATTCTGTTAACTTGTCCTCCGTCTTTAAAGAATGTTGTAAGAAACACAATGATTACTTATGTTATATATTTTATGTAGGATGTCATTGTCTAGAGACATCAGTCAAGAGCAATTCTTTTATAGAAAAAAACCAATAAATAATCTTGTTTAATTGTTAGGTTCTCCAAAGTTTTTAATACGTCATAAATCACAAAACTGAAGCCTTGGCTTCTACAAAGGCAAACTAACGTTTTTCAAATGGATACTGTTTATGTTACTTTACTGCATACCTAGGTAAGCAATGGGCTCTAAACAAACTTTTTCCCATCAGAAGTATCCCATAACCAGAGTCTGTGGCTCAGTCCTCTTTCTGTCCTATATGAACACCTGCTTCCTCAACTGTAAGAGCTATTTCACTCTCAGTAGTATCCATTTGGAATTAATGGCAGTTAAGGTCCATTAAATTCAAACTGTTGTTATGATCATACTGGCTATGCAAAACATATTTAAAGTAGTTTGAGTAAAGGCTTATACAAGGGATGTGATGAGTTATTGCAGATTTACAGTTTTAGGTGTGCTGAAGGGACAGCAGGAGTTTATTGTATTTCTATAAGGATAAAAGACATGGATATTTCTTATCATAGTATTATGGTGATAGCCAGCAATAAATGTGTGGGAAATCCCTCTTAACAAAATCAATACAATCTAAAGAATTGTCTTTTGGTTTTGGGTACAGCAAATTCTGCTGAAAATGATCCTCACGAGGCAAATGAGTTTGGAGGTCCTTGACCATACTGATATGGTAGGACAGACCTATTAAAAACCAGGGCTGTCTTAGGAGCTCTGACATGGATGGTGGCTTCACACTATTATCCCTTCCCCATTACCAACCACTTCCTCATGGCTGATAGTCTAGAGCACATGTATTTGACACCTGCTTAAATTATACAGAACCCCTAAAATTTCAGTTGTAAAATAAAATAAAAAGGTTTTGAAGCCAGAAATTGGGAGTGGAAACTAAAATTCCCTGCTGGTATTCATTCTGCCTTAGTCTCTGGAATTTCTTTTTTAAGAACTGTAAGTAGCTTAAATTTCGGGGCATGGTATTTAGTCAACCCAAAATATTTTACCACAGCTCCCTTCATTTCCAAGCCCTTGTGGTTGAACTCAGAGTCTCTGTGTTTAGCTTGCACGTTTTTGTGGTTTAATATGTTTTCTTCTCTTCCTGATACATTTGAGGCATCTCTGTGCTGAGCTGTCTCATCAGAAAGAGGCTGACAGCATATGAAGGCAGAGAAGTATCCTTTGATGAGAAAATGCAAATCCCAAACAAAACATTTGCAGAACCACTAATCACCATTTCCATACAATTGAGCAATGATATGGTATTTATTATAGAATGACTCAAAGATAAGGCTCAGTCCTTATAAGAAATGCAATGAATAACTTCATATACACCCCCTCCACTTATTTCTGCAGAGGCTAATTTTTACCTCATTGTAATTAGTGTCAGGACTCCCTCAGTGTTTGGTGGAACTGAGGTTTGATCTCTCTGGCCTAAGAACTGACTTGTGTAGTTTAAGGAGTTGTATAGCAAAATAGGAAACTACTTTGGCAAATATTGCCAAAAGGAGTTTCTAAATTTGGAAGAAGGTGTGGGGCTCTGGATCTGATATTCAGAGATGCTGGGTAATCCCAGCTGTCATTGGTTTTCATGGTAGTGAATTCAGCACTTTGAAATGAGGGAATTGGATTTTCGCATCTGGCAATGCAAAAGTAGAGGTAGCCAAAAGCTTGGAGAATTTGGAAAGTATTGGTCTTATTTTATATTTTAGTTCTTTGAGTTTGCTATAATAATCATGGCTACTTTATTGCTTAGTTTTCACAATGCCCTTTGATAAAGAAAAATGTGTTTATGTATCTATATCTATCTAGATATATATATCTGTGAGCTTATTTTTTGATTTTTTAATGCTTTCCTTATTTAGTTCAACTTGTACTTTAAAATAATTTAATTGGCAGAAGCTGTTTTAATTCTGAGTAAACCTTAATTTAAAGCTGTGGACATGGTAATGAGATTTGATTATAGTGAGTATGGGTTTTAAAAAACCTTAGGGTATAAAAAATACAGGGTTTAGAAAACCTACATCATTCAGGGTGGGTCTAAAGTCTGATATTCTACTACATTAGATCCTGTTTATTTCTACTAGTGGAGCTTGGTTAGGAAAATGAATTCAAACCAAGATTCAGATTTGGATTTTTCTGTATCTGTTAGAACATAGAACATCCAGATATTCAGCTGTGAATGCCTTAGACAAACTTCCACTTCTGATTTGGATTCATAAGGGTTGAAGAAAATATTTAAACAAAATATCTTTTTACTTTTCTGCATTACAAAACTAATAAAAGGAAGCTAAGATGGAGAAAGCCAAAGGTTCTCTTTAGTGCTGAAAAACAAAGTGAAGTAGCTTCAGTGTAGGGTAAGTAGTGTAAGTGCAGTGCTAGGGGAAGAAGAATTTGGACCTACTGAGTCTAGTAACCTGCAGTGTTTTGTCTCTGTTGCCAGCAGAAGGTTGCATTGTATGTTCAAAATTTCTGAGCTAATAATTATGCTCTGTTTTTCAAGTCAGAAAGAGACTGAGTCATTTGACTTGACAAAATTTAAGGTGTGATCAATCTCATTGTAGATCAGCAAAAATAGGTCAGATGAGTCATTTTTAAATACTTGTATTTCTTTTTTAGCTTAAAAAAAAAAGCTTAAATTAACTAGCTCAGATATAGACATATACTCTCTGTGGGATTAAAATATGGTAAAATAAAACCCCCACAAAATATTCACTGTTCCCAGCTGGATTAAATAGGCTGTAGTGTGTTTGGTCTGGTTCAGTCTTAGCTGGTCACATAGCTGAGGCACTGGTTGGTACTGAAAATCTAATTGCCTTAAAAAGCTAAAAGCTTTTGGGATATATTTCTGTCTTAACTGCATACCTGCAGGCAAGCAGCGTGCTGCTAGTTGGGCTTATATGTTGAGGTAGACCTGCTTGAAGCACTTAGTTGAGTAGAAAGAAACACTGTGTCCCTCCAGATTTGTTTCCCTTCTGAGCACCACTGGCTAATGAATCAACTTGCTCAAACACTTTGCAGCCAGCGAAAGGAGAAAGTGTCTGTTAAGAGACTAAGACCAAGGAATGAAATCTATGGGATATTGAGGTGTCTCCAAGTTAAAACATCCCAAGAGAAGGATGTTTCATCTGGGAAGCTTTGGGTTTACTATTATGCTGTAGGAAAGTAATTCAGTAAAGGTTAATGTCATACTGAAGGGGTGGCAGAAGCAGTACCACTAATTGTCACTTCTATTAAAGATATGTTGCATCTGTTGCCATGCCAATTATATGAGGAGATCTTTTTGTAGGTCAAGTGTCTCTACATTATTAATCCTAGAGTGCATGTGTCTGAAAAAAGACAAATACGGAGAACATTAATAAAGTTTAGGTGTACACATCTTATTAGGAACAGAAAAGCTGTAGGAGTCTCTGAGTGTACTGAAAGGATTATTTTATTAGGCTTTGTGTTTTGCCAGTTCATTCCTTTTGACGTTGAATATCCTTTTTTATTTCTTCCCTTTAATTTCAGACCAATTCTTTAACTTAAATCTGTTACCTTGCACTGTCTCAGGGAAAAGAGCTGAAACTTCTACAGTTTTCCAGCTTGTCCCTCTTTATAACTCTATTTGCAGAGTTTAACTTGGGATTTGCCAATAATTGACCATGAGTTCAATTTTTTTGATCAACACCCCCTTTTTTTGGTAACTTTTCCTAAGTTTGCTACTGTTGCCTTGATTATGTATTGTGTAAGGAATTGGATTTCTTGAAATTAAGCTGATTCTTGATTTCATCAATAATGAGTATCCATCAAGCTAGATTTATTAAACTCAATCTGACCAGTATTTGTCTTTAACAAGAGATTAAATGTCTACAGTTCCTGAGGTTATGAATGTTCTTTTAATTTGCCTCCAAAGTTGCTACTAAGTTACTTCAGTATTTTCAGAGAGCTACGGCTTCCAAGGAGATAGATAGGCAGAGGAGATAGATCTTGCTTCCTAACATTGCTGTAATCAAGCTGTAGCCATTTTGTATGCCTTCTCTGGCTTTGTACCAAAAATATACCGTTGGTTCCCCCTTTGGTTCTCCTCCAGTGTCTGCTGCTCTTCCTTCTTGACTCCACAGCTCTGATCCATGCAACCTTCCTGCCATCAAACACCACACTCTTCCAGTCGTGCCTCTTTCAGTTCTCTGTTTCTTCCTGTTAATCTGGTCTGTAGTTGAGGGAGAGGAATTATGAAATAATTTGTATTGACATTTATAAACCTTATCTCTCTCCTACTTTAATTTGGAATATAATTGAAGCATGCAACATGCTTTAAAAGGGGCTGAAGTTAAAAACAAGGTTCCATGACCTAACTGGGTTGTCCAGTTTGAAACAGTCTAAGAGGAAGTAATAGTAGTCTAAGAGTTGTAATTCTTTCAGTGATGGAAGGAGTCATTTTATGACAAATGCTAATATACTTCAAAGGTAGAGGGAACAGGTAAAAGTGAAGCCACTGCTTGTACTAAGACTTGAAAGTCACCCTATCAGTGCTCTTTCAGAGTAAAACTGACAAATCTCATGAAATATCTAGTTCAAATGTGTTTGCCATTGACTAGCAGGCATTTGTTTCCAAAGCTGGTAGAAGCAGTTTTCATTCTTCCTGCCTTCTCAGTGATTGATCTGTTTCTTTTTGGTTTTCTTTCAGAGAACTTAATTGCACTATGTTTATTCAAAAACAAGCACATCAAATGTCACAATATTAGCATAATCATAAAAATGTCAAGCATTCAGTGCATTTGCAATATGTCAGAGCTTCCTACAGAACATATTTTTTCATGCGATCAATGTGAGTCTCTGGAAAATGCCTTTGAATGGGCATCTCTTAAAAAGGTGACTAATAGTTGCTACACATTATTCCCATTAGGGAAAAGAATAGTTTGTCCCTAAAGTAGAATAAAATTGGTCCTTAAAAGCAGGAGATCCTAAAGGAATAGACAGATGTAAAAGGTCATCTGAGAAAGGGAAAGTTTACTGATAGAATCATAGAATGATCTGAACTGGAAGGGACCTAAAAGACCATCTAGTTCCAACCCCCTTGCCATGGGCAAGGACATATTCCACATTGCTGTGTCTAGCTGACTGTATTGATCTGCACCTGCAAGAACCTGGAAACCTGGATCACAAATTTCAGTGCCTGTCATAATCTGGATGCTACCATTTGTATCGTGGGTAGTATTGCTTTTTAAATATAGATAGTTGACTGATGCTGTATATTTAAGATGACTAGATAAGTTAAAAAGCATCTGATACATACTAATACATGTACTTTTTTAGTTGCATCTAAACTTGCACAGACTTTGTTGCACTGCTTGTACTCACTGCAATGCATTATTTGGGTCAGCAATTTAATGGAAGGATTTGGGACTGTGAATCTCAATGGTAAGGATGTAAGTGTGGGAAATGGGAGTTTCAGATACACTCTGTAAAGCAACTATCATAACTTTCTATGCAGGGTACCTTCATATTTCTTGGCTGTTACAGATGGAAATAGCCAAAAATGCAATAAAAAATTTGGACATAGGAACCCAATTTTTTATTAGTGCAGTATTTTGCTCCCCAACATCCTCTTTTGGATTGTTTCCAGAGGTCTTCACTTGATTTGTGAAAGATGTCTTCATCAAGCTCTTGACTGCAGTTGGTGAGACTGTTATCTTAAAAGATTCCTTGGCATTGTTTTTTCCGTGCATGGAAAGCTGTCTTATCATAGACACAGTCTGCAGTGTTCTGGTATGATCCCAGGAGAGGAATGCAAGCATGCTGTGAGCATGGGTCTCCTCCTTATAGCCTCTGAACATCCTACTAGGATTTTCTGAGGAGTACATGTAGTATCACAGGACAGCTCTGTCTTACTGCCTTTTTTCGGATTGGCAGAAGTTTGTTTTTTGCACATTTGCCCTTGTGAAAAATACAATGGAATATAAATAGGTCACACAGCTGGCAAAATGTGCCAAACTTCTAAATGTGTTTATGGAAAACAGTGGCCTGGTAAGCCCCTCCATTTATGATAAGGACAGAATCATACTGGTGGTCTTTCCTAATGTCTCCTAGTCTTCTGCCTTTAAGGAATAAAATTAAGTCTCCCTGCCTGGTTCTTACTGACCAGTGCAGTAAGTTAAGTCTTACTGCACTGGGTAAGAACTGACAGCAAACGGCTGGATCTGCATCCTCTAACTGCTCTTCTGAACTGTTCTGTCCTGAGACAGTACATTTATGCTGCTTTTTTCTTCCTCTTTTTTTTTTTTTCCCTACAGATACCCTTCTGTACCTCACAGCATGTTTGATGTTCATTGAGGTCATGTGTAGCTGCATGTCCCTCTCCAGGAGCAGAAAGGAGGTAAGGGTGGCTTCAGTCTGTGAACTGATTGTGAATGAAGGGAAGCAATGTGCCCACACACACATGGACCCACTGCAGTGAGTGAAGAGGACATTTTGCTCATTCCTTCTAATTCATGTGTCCTTACATTCTTCTCTGGCCTAGGACATTTGGCTCCCTCTCCTGTAGTGTTTGAACAGGTCTGAACATCTCTACCCTGTGCTAATCTGCTGGGTATCACTTCATATTCCTTGAAGTGATGATGGGATTGTATCAGAGATGTCAGAGGACATGGATTTGGCAGCAGAAAGCACTGATAATAAAAGAGCTGCAAGTCAGATTTTGTAATCCATCTGCTGGACATCCAGGTCCCAAGAATGGATTCAAATATACATGTGAATATTTCAGAAAACATTTCATGTAAGTGAAGTATAGAAATAACCTCCTCCAAAATCCTAAGCACTGAACTCTTTACAGTTGCCTATGTAATGTGTACTTTTCTGATAATTAAATTTTGCTCTATGCTAATTTTCAACAAGTAAGAACAGGTCTTGCCTTTACCTCAGGAATATGAAGAGTTAGCAGCAGAGAGTGCTTGCCTGCATAACAGTAAGGCCAGTGGAAAAAATCAGGATTTCGGTGTTGAAAAGCAGAAAATAATGTAAATGCATGTAAAAAACATAAGCAGTTTTCTAAATTATTTGCAGTTATCTTTTTTAATCCATCTGCAAAGATGAAAATGTCAGACTTTTCCAAAGTCTCTCTTTAAAATGAGTTTTGAAGGCAGTTTCCAGGTAATGTGCATTTTCCATTCAGCAACTCATGTGATGCCATGCAAGGTTCCTACCCTGCTCCTGCTAAAGGCAATTTAAGATTTGATATTGGTGTAATGAAGACAATAGCAAAATATTTCAGACATACAGTCATCCCTCAGTATGAGGGTTCCTTCCCTGTCACACAGACCTGTGTACACCTGCAGGAGCGTGGAGGGATTTTTGGAGAAGAGTCTCTGCACTGCCAGGAGCATCTTCTAGTCTGATGTGGAGATGCCCCGTGGGAATTGCTGACTCTGAAGTCAGTAGAAGGGGTTTTAGGGTGTACAGTGTGTAACAAGGAGACAGCTGCAGCTCCTCTGCCCAGGTTGAGGCAGGGCAGCTCACGAGTCATTCTTCCTTGTGCTTTTTCTCTTGTGAATGAGAGTTGCAAAAGGGAGTGTGTCTTGTTGCACTGCCAGCACAATAGTCACATTCTCCAGCTGAATTTGTAGACTTGCACTTAAATATCCCCAGTCTGCTCTCTGATCTGCTAGCCAAAATGGAGTTTTCACATGAAGTCTGTAGATGATTCATACTGCCTTCTTTTTCTTTCCTCTAGGAGACTATTGGATTTTATTCCTTTGCTAACACTGTCTACCTTTAGAAAGGACAAGCCATTGCATTATGGCCTCATATGAAGTCACTAACTTTTGCATGTCAAGAATAAAAGAGAAATTTATAAACAAAATGGGAAGCATGGTAAGATGTCAAAGAAAGGGGAAACAAAAGAGTGTGATCCAGAATGTTACATCTCTTTGTGGGTGACTTCACAGATACAGACTGAAGGGACAGACCTTTTTACTGTTACTCCTCAGAACCAAAAGATAAAAAATTGCTTTGCTGGAGGCCACTTCTTCCTGACTGCATTCATATACAGATGATTTGTTTCAGTGCACAGGGACATATCCTGCAGTGTTAAAATCAATGGGAATTTTGCTGCTGAAAATAGGAAATACATTTTATTTCTATTTCTGATAATTGATGTCACAAGATTTTGGAAGGGATTTTACTGCTCTTAAAAGCAATCTCATCCTGTGTTTTATTCCTGGTACCTAATACTTCCATTGTAAATGGCATTTTGCTGTGTCTGTTACCCAGGATGCTGTCTCTTGTGAATTCAGGGAGAAGGTTACACAGTGGAAAGGCATAAGAAGCCAGCATTTATAGAGAAACAAGTAATTAAGGCAGCTGAATAGAGGAGGACGCATGAAAAATAACAATTTAAGAAAGTAGGTGTCCGAGAACAGGATCCAGGGAGGTGAGGTTTCAGGTGAACTCATAGCACAGAACAGTCATGGTTATACTGGATTCTTGACTTGTTGCACTCTCAGCTGCTCCTTCCTCCCTGGAGTCTTTCCAGGGCAGATGGTGCAGCTGAGGCTGCATGGCCTGAGGCAGAGTATTGGAGCAGCATGCTGTTAGCTGGCTTAGCACAAGTTATTTGTATTTTTTTTTCTTTCTCTGTCCCTGAAATGTAAGCTGAGGCTGAACTCTGGACTTACTGTTTTCCTGTTGTTGAATCCATAAAGATTTAGACTGTAATAATGGGAACAGATTGTATCTTTTCTTGTCTTTGGATGGTTTGACAGCATGTCAGTGTTAGCAGTGGTTTTCAGAGCAGTAAGGATTACCTGTCTGTCATATTTTCCTTTTCCCATTTACACTGATCCCAAAACTGAATTGCCTGAACAGCCAGTCTGAAGGCCTGAAGAGAGAATCCATGAAAATCTTTTTTTTTTTTTAATTTTAAAACAATCAAGGTTTCTTGCACCAGTTAACTTTCTAGAGCCTGTGCAAACCTGGGTTCTTGTTGTTTTAGTGAAGTACTGTCAAGGCTATGCACAGCCACAGTTTTCTAGTTTCTTTCCCAACATCTGACTCCAAGCAGGCTGAATCTGTATTTCAGGGAGGTTGGTATTCCCCCTAGTAATATTTCTGTGGACTGTCAGCTAGTGGATCATTCTGAAGACCACCAGCAGCAACTCTCATTCAATAGGCAGTGGTTGCAAATTCAAGTAGGGAAAAGAGTTCTGGAAATTTTATCCAAGAATGGAATTTTTCTCTGTATTTAATTTTTTTTCATAGTTCTATGAAAGTTATAGAAAATCATATTTACATGTCACTCTGAAGCCTTCACATCTTCTCTTAAAGTTGTTTTCAATTTAAGTCTTCAGTAGAAGGGCTAATTTTAGGTATTTAGTTATGCTTTTTTTTTCTCCTAAGTACCTATTAAATAGAAAATAAATTTTTACAGGATGCTGTTCATTTTTTTCTTCAGAACTTTAGGAGTGTTAAAAAGATGTCACTTAATTTGAACAGTAGCAAAGCTGAGCCCCAAACAGAGAAGTATGCAGTCTTTCTCAAGACATGTCAAGACATCCCCCTGCAGCTGTAATAGGCTATCAGCACAACACCTCCACCCTTTCACCAGAGGCAACCTCTTAGAGGCAACTTTGTCTTCAGACTTCAGCTGTATATCATCTAATCTCAACTTGTGTCAAAAGACCCAGTAGCTCTCTGCGTGTCTGCTGGGAACATTGATCCACTCACCACAACTATGTACAAGATGTGAAGTCTTTCCTTCCCTTGCACTCCTTCTCTCTCTTTCTCTCTTAAAAAAAAAAAAAAGCTGTCAGTATTTCAGAAAGTGTGAGCAGCAGATCTTTGTGTACTTTAATCCATAAATAAACATTTCTTCTTTTGAACTTCATTAAAATTGGATGTGTTTTCACTGTAAAACACTCCAGCATCCCTATCATTTAGACATATACGGTGATGAATATTGCAATTAAGTTTTGTCTGTGGGAATAATTGTGGTCTGGAAATACTCAATTTATGCCAAAAAAGTAAATAAGTATCAGACAACAAGATATACTGCTTATAACAGTAATTTTAGACCAAGATATTAAGCTCTGCTCATGCTGTTTTAACAGGTTGGGCCAAATGCATCTTTGTTATTATGACCGAGCTTGCAGGGAAGTTGTGGAGAGGTGAGTTTGGTTTGACTTGTGCACAGTTATGTCTGACTTTCTTTGGTAAGACTTGTTGATGTATCACATTCAAATCTCCAGCTTTTCCTTCTCTGCCTTTGACCTGAAGAAAGGAATTCCTGCTTTAAAATGCTCATCAATCAGTGCTGCATAGTTAAGCTGATAAAAAAGCTAAGGCTAAGCCAGTGTTAATTTAACCAACTGTTACTTTACTGACAATATTTGTCAGCAAATAATTTTAATTAGACTAGCATAATGAGATCAGTAGTCTAAAACTAAGCAAATGACTAAAATTAAAGAGGGGTTCTGATGACAAACAAGCCCTGATGAGAGTAAGAATGATTTTTTGCCACCAGCGTCTGAGTATCCTGTGGAAATGGAGGGACAGCCCTAATCACATGAGAAATCACTCAGAAATGATGCTGGTGTGCTGGAATGCTGTGTTGGTGTCAGGAAGGCTTGCAAAGTTTGGGCAAGTGCAGTGTAAACTTCCTGTGCAGCCTTGCATGTCGCTGACGTTCTCCCTCTGCACTGGTGGGGCTCACTTGTGGACCTGCCTTACATGCTGTGCATGGAACAGGGCAGGGAAGGGTTGTGGAAGGTTAAATTGAAGAGGCAGCAGGTACTCGTGGTGGGAGGTGATACAGTGGAAGGGCAGGTGGAATAGAACCTACAGAAGTTTGTGGCTGTAATTAAGAAGAGGTAGTCAAAAAATAGGAAGAGTAGGCAGGGAAAAATACCGTATTTGCTTTAAGAAAGAAGTAAGAATAGAGAGGCAAAAAGAAAACTATTTTTTGGTGTCTGAGAATGGAAATGTTTGGGCTGAATAGCCTGCTGCTGTATTTGTCTCTTTCTCTCCCTACACAGATTCTTTGTTCTGATTTCTGGTGGAGTATTCTGGCCCTGGTGTTATTCCCCCCGCATGCCCACCATCTTCCTGAGAGCTGCTGGCAGAGGGAGCTTTTCACAGCCTGAAGTGTTGATTCTGAAGTGTGAAGGAAACAGAACCACGCTGGATGATGTGACTCATCTTGGAGAAGTTGGTGTTTTTTGGCTGAGGGAAAGTGTTAAGTTTCAGCCTTGCTAGTCCAGGTGTTTTAATGGATATTGCTGTAAGAGAAACCCTGGTCTGCTTGTCTTGCTCAGTCCTGAATAGGAGAATAACAACTTACATGCTAACATAAATGTTTAATGATTTATGATAAAAAAAAAAATTAGATGGCAAGCAAAATGCTAGGTTAATTGATTATGGAGTCCTAAATTTCCCAAAATGTAGCATTCCAGCCAAATATGGCTGAAATATCAGCTGTCATATGATGAATATTTTAAAGAAGATTCTATTATACACCTAGGGGTTCATTCGCTTCAGTAATGAGGACAGTTACCTCTAGGGAAAGGAAGCTATATTATGCTTGCCACTTAACCAGAGGCTGGTTTGACAGGCATCAGCTCAGAATATATGTGTATATATAGGGAATCACAGCAGCTTGTCTCTAGCTTACTGAGCAGGAAATGTTGTGCTGTACAATTCTTTGGGTTTCTATCTATGGATTTGTGGATGGCACTGAGTGGGATTCAGACTATTTTTATTCCTGAGTCTGATTGTTGAGGTGGAATCCATCACCTACTAAATATTAAATCAGCAAGTTTTTTAAAGAGCAACACTGTCTCTGCTGACTTGAACATCCTTATGTGGCCCAGAGGAAAAGAGAAACAAAGACAAGATGAGAAAACTATCGTCTTTGGCATTCTTCTTAATATTAATGATTTCTCTAAAGTTTTCAAACTGTTGAAGGCAAAAAGTGAGATATAACTTTCACATGGGTAAGAAATGACCCAGGTGAAAAAAAAGCATACATTATAAAAACTGTGGTGAAACTTCTGGAGTTGAATTATTAGTTGGAAGAGATGAAGAAAATGCATCAACAGATTATTTTTTAAACGAGTTTTGTTTAATTGTTTCCAAACAAACATGGCTGGGAATTATTAGGAATGTGTCAGTTCAAAATTATTTAAACACTTTCATACAGATGTAAGTTATGTCAGATTTTACATTGAGTATTGTTTCTGAAACCTAGTGTTTATAAATGCCGAAGTTTTGAGATAACGACCCAACTTACATGCTGTTGCTCATCTTACCAGACTGACTGGAATTATATGTAATTCCTTCACGTTTTTCTGTCTTTTTAAAGTTACACTTCATAGGCAATACCCAAAGACACCAGTCTGTGAGGTTTCTGAGTGAGTATTTCTACTGTACCCCTAGTTTTCTGTATGGACACCTCATCATGCACCACTGCAGAAATAAAAGCCCATCTCTGTCACCCTTAAAGGGCAAGTAGGTGAAATAACATTTTTTTTGTTTTACATTTTGCAAAGCGTTCACATTTCAGTTCCAGAAATCAACATGAATAATTGTTACAACAGTCTTCTAAAGGCAGTGAAAATTCTTAGATAGTTTCTGGTTGCTGACTGCTAAGATGGAAGCTTACTTCTTATGTCACATTTTTAAGATCTCAGATGACATACGAAAATGTCCTGGATGCCCTGATATTTAAAAAGTGCATCCTGTGGCACCCTATGGTAGACAAATTCCAGTCCTTTGCTTAATTTCAAATAATTCTCCTTGTTTAGCCAGTTGAATTATCTGGGTTTCAGAATACAAGTAATTTATTCTGATGCTCATTGTTTGATAAACTGACCCTTCGATGCAAACAAAAAGGACAAAATGAAAGTATTCATTAAGTTGATGCCTTTGCATATTTCACATGCATTTTTTAAGATCATGTTACATATTCATCAGTTTGTCTTAGTCACAGAGTTGCTGCCATGAATGCTGTGGATATTTGAGCTGTTTTGTAGGGGCAGGTAAGGAAAAAAGTAAGGACGTAAGGAAAAAAGAAAAAATCTGATATAAAAATGGGGAGGAAATAAGTGAAACTAGGAGTTAGGAAGGACTTGGAGCTTTATAGTTCCCAGTCTGTACATCTGAATCTAGACATCTGTACATCTGTATATCTAGAGGTTGTAGTGTTTCCTTTCCCAGCGTAATTCTTGATGTGTACTGGGAGTTTCGATCAAATTTTGATGTTATTTAAAACCCAACAGTTATTATTTTTCACCTTGAGGTTAAGGGTTGAATAATCTTAAATTGTACAGGGACCATGAACTTCGTTGCCATCCTATCAATTCATTCATTACCTACATTGTTTTTAATTGTGTGTGAAAAAGAAAATATTTGAATAAAACCGTGCATTCTATTTTGATGCAAAGTTATGTTTCTGGAGTTTGTTTTAGATTTGTGCCCTGCTTGATGTTATGTTAGTAATGTAAGACTACAATATAAAGACTATCAAAACTTGAAAAGTTTGGGAAAGTTTAATTTTTGTTTTTTTTTTGGTGAGTTGTTTTTTTTTTTTCTTTTCTTTTTTTTACTTTCAATACTATATGGGCTTATTTTTTTACATATTGTGAAGCAAAATAGATGAATATTTCCAGCATCATATAGCTCAGAATTTTTTTTTTCACAGTGATAGCAGTGAGTTGTGAGAAACAGTGTTTGGAGTGATAGTCGAATGTTTGCACAAAGGAAGTAATTTCGTTCCAGAAATCTGTAAAAATTTTGCAGGGTGGTGCTTCATTTTAAACAAAGTTTAAACCCATTGGAGGTGGAAGTTGGTGCTAACACTGAAAATCCTAGACCAAAGATTTTTTTAAATTTCTTTTTTTCCCGTAATTCCTATTCTGCCAGATTTCTTAGCCCTTTGTCACATCTCAGGTTTGGTTTGCTATAAAGAAGTAAAGGGAATTAATTTACTTGGCATACAGCAGACAGACACAAGTTCTGCAACTTCCAGAAGGCCTGAAGGTCATCTGCTGCCTCTAGATATGGTTCAGAAATGTCACAGCTGCCTGCAGTGGTCGAGGTGGAAATGTGAAACTTATGTGAAGAGACTGGCCCTGGCCTTGCTGTTTGTTGTGCCATTCCAGGAGCTCTTGTGTCTGTCCTTTGTGTGGGCAGACCCAGCCATGCTACCTCACTTTGTGTGAGTGGTTTTGACTTATGGTGCAGTGGGTAAGAATGGGGTGACCATTAATTATCCAATCTCTAAGAGATCCTGTGGATAAACCAAGCCAGCTTTAGAACATGCTGCTACAAGTCATAATGAAGTTTTCTTGAAACAATGGGGAGGGTCTGGGGAAGTGAGCTGTTGACAGGGCAGTCTGCACTTGAGTAAGCTGTGGAGGTCAAATGAAAGGTGCATGGGCATAAACTTGTATGTTTTTTTTCCCCCAAAGGCCTCAGCATGAACCTGGCACTGCCAGGGTCTCCTTTAGGAACTGTATGACTGACATGCTCTCTGCCTGAGATTTGCAGAAGGCTTATTTAATTGCCACGTGTACCTACCCCCCGTTTTGCTCTTAACTGCTCATTTTTCTTTCCAAGTCACTGTTGTAACCAGTGATTTTAGCCAGAAGCAGCTAAAATGACAGAAATCTATAAAAGGGGTTCATGGCTGGAAGTAGAGCACTACGTGCTGAGTGTTGCCTGCCAGCATTTTACTTGGATTTTAAGTGAGGGGGAAGGAAAGTAAGAGTTCTCATCTGCTTTTTTAATTAATGCAGACACCATTTTCATTCTGAAGTGTCGCACACTGAAAATCAAAGGAGCCTTGTATAAATAATAAGAAAAAAAAAAGGTTCTCTCGATTAGTAATGGAAAACATTTTCAAACAAGATCTACAGAATAACGATAGGGCTGGCACTTCCTCAAGGTGAAAGTCTCTCAAAATCATAACATAAATTATTGATTTGTCCAAGTAGCTTCTCCATAGGAGATTTACAGTCTCATTTTCATAGTTGTCTTAAGGAGGGAGGAGAAAGAGATTCTTATCTAGGTCAGAATGAAAGCATCTTCCTGTTACAAAATCATAATAAACCCCTATTTTAGCTAAAGTGAGTTGCTATGCTACAAAATTACAGGGCCTACCGCTCATGTCAGGAACAACTCCATTTAGGAAAATATATTTACAGCTATGCAAGTGTAATCAGAGCCAAGCTATATGACATCTTAGATACAAGGAAAGATTGTTGTGAATAGTAAGCAAGATATGTAAGGAAGGTGTCTGGCCTTCTTTGAATTGGGCTGATAAAAATTGTCTTCATGAAAAGAGAACTCCACAAAGAGCAAAAGATGGAAAGTATGAAGACTGTGGCAAATTAGAAGGGAGAAAGATACGAATCTGTCCCTTTTTGGCTGCCACCTTCAGTTCAAATACAGCAGTATGGGTCTAGCAGATAAAGAGCAGGAAAAGTAAATGAAAGGCTAAGTAAGGTAATGTGGCATATCAGTGAAGGTTAACATTTCTTGATGAGCTTACTATGACTGGCAGCAGTTCTCCAGCACTATGAAGAAGGGATCTGGCTGCTGAGCAACCAAAGAAAGTGAAACTCAGGAAGAAAGTAGTTATCTATTAATCACCCCAGGCAGGAGAAGGGGGTACCATTGTACATAGTAGGAAATAGAGGGTGATGAGCAGAAATACACTGAACAAGCAGGAGAGGCATTTGGGCAATGTTGTCTCACCTTCTGTGGTGAGAAGAACCAACAGGCTTCAGATGTTTCCATCTCATTGGACACACAAGATGGAAATAAGCATGAGAGAGTTAAAATTTATTTATTAAAACCAAGGAAGGACCAGTGAAGCAAAATTCCCCAAGGATTAGTGTTGTATGTCAAAGGAAAAGGAGTCTTCACATGACAGACAATTTAAAGCTAGCGCTCTTAGGTGTTTGCTAATCAAGATCTTAAAACATGGCATAGAATTTAGTTCTCTCCTACTGTGATAGCCACAAAAGGACAAAAGTACAGTCCCTAAAGAGTATTTTTAATAAAGGAAAGTACATTGTGTATTCTGGAAGACTTTAGTGTGAGCGATGTGTTGAAAATACCATAATATAAAAGTAAAATATTTGGATATTAAAAAACCCTATGAAACTATCATCTCCAAGCCAAAGACTTATTGTAATCACCATAAATAAATATTATGTTAATATTTAAAAATTAAAAAGGGAATGATGACATCTCATCAATGTGTTTTTAAAAGTTGATGTGATTGAGATAGATGCATTTATTGTTTGAGAAAAGAATAGAATTTTACTACTGTATTTAGATGTGCATGTTAAATAAGTAGAAACATATACACTGTGACAAGCACCTATGCATATTTGTCATGTGTAAAAATGGCCACTAGTTGGCTATTGAAGAAGGGAACTGAGGGATTTAAGAAAATTTTATGAGAGCCCCCAATACAGTTTAGAAAGATTTTATCTTAAAAAAACCCCTTACATGGTATAGAGAAAAACATGAAAGTAGCTATACTTACTAAAGAAGTGGATATAAATGCATACAGAATATATATTTAATTATAGAAAATGGAAGACGGAGGCAAAAATCATAAAAGGAAAAATCAGTGGCTGGCACATTTAGAACTGTAAGAAAGTTTTTCACTTATATAACAAAAAGAATCCTGAAGAATTCTATTAGTCTGTTACTAGGTGAGATGGTACAGTTACCAATGACAGAAAAGTGGCACAGGAGATAAAAATTATATTTCTCCTTATTGATGAAAAAGCAATCTCACAATTAGAAGTACTTTTCATTAGTAATTTGGAAGATGTTGAGGGAAAGTAAGTACTGAATCGTTTTTTTTATGAACTCATTATATAAAGCTGAGATTTTAAAAAGATGAGGCTGATGAGGTTTTCCAGTAATAAACAGTGATATGTTTTAGGCTACCAGGAAAGTTTCAAAGCACTTAAAATGTTTTAAAATTACATTTAGGTACCATTTCTCAGTGTGTAGAAATCTAGGTTACTTAATGCCTGAATTCAATAACAGATGAATTTGTTAAAGTGCATCAGTTAAGAAATAAACAGGGGAAATAATGCAATTAATGTAGCCAACATGGATTGGCAGCCTGGAAATCCTCTCAAAATAGTTTTTGTTTTCAATAGGATTAAAATTTTGATTGATAGATTTATGAAATGAGTGTTGCTTAATAACCAATGACATTTTGATGAAGAAAGGTAAAAGGTACAAAATTATTGTGCTTGAATACTATGTTTCAAATTATAAATGTAAGTGAGAAAGCCTTAGCACACAAAGATGCTTATATTGGGCCCCTGCAGGGATTAATTCCTGCTCCATTCTGTTCATTTTTTTTCATATATTCTGAAAGAAAAAAAATTCAATTATCACAGATAAAGTTTGCAGATAGCTCAAGTACTGGGGAAATTCCAAGTAAGGAACAGAAATGATACAGAGAGATCTCAAATAATTGGAAACAGACAACTTTATCTTGGAAGAAAGAATAGAAACCAAAGGTACTAGAGGAGAGATTGTCCCAGAAACAGTCACTCTGACTACAACTAAGTGAGATTCTGGCTGATGGATAAGCTGGATATTAACTCCCAGGATAATTCCTTGGCAAACAGGACTAACATGGTCTTCATGTAAGCAAGAAGAATATATCCTATAGCTGGCATTTGCAATTTCATTTCAAGAACATTATATTCAGTTGTGTTCACAGTACAGTGAACAAACTGGGGAAGTTTTAGGAAAAAAGAAACAAGAATACTCAAAAGCTGAAAGAATTGGAAGCCTTACATTGAAACCCAAGGGAAATAATCTGGAGATCCTATTTTTAGACATCCTGCTTAGCTATGAGACTGCTTGTGTGTTGATTAATCCATCTCTCTTTCAGGGGGTTTTAGGTGAGTGTCTAATACACCACAACTTAATTTAATGCATTAGAAAATTAAAAAAAAAAAAAAGAGAAATAAAAGAAAAACTATTTCCATTTATCTTAGAGAAAATAAAATTATGGCAAGTAGTGACTCCCTGCTTCTGGTTCGCCCTTGTTCAAGCTGGTTACTTTTCTGGCAGAGGAACCCAAATTAGTTTCATGTGCAATAGACAGAATTAGTAAATACTTTTCTCTGCCACATACAGCTATCAAGGGAACAAATGTATCACCAAGGGCAGTATTAGATTGTCTTATATAACAGTTGTCAGGCATCTGACATAGCCTCAATTTTTTGTTGGTCTTTGAAAAAGAATAATGGCCCTTAAATATGGATACTTAGACAGATCTTTGCAGATCTGTCTTTAATAGTTGGCTTTCCCCCAGATTTCTGGTACTCTGTTGGGTCAAGTCATTGTGGATATGTTAGTAGTGTGCAATGTAGTCAGCCCAAAATGGAGTATTGGAGTGTAAGGTGAGGTTTATTTTATGGGGACTTGTTCTTTCTATGCAATGTTGTAATGAGAACCAGGTAGTTGCTACATGTGATAAGAACTAAGTGAATACTCACTTGAAAATTGAAGATTAAATGCTGAGATGAGATCAGTGTCAAACAACAGTTCAGGAACTAGCTGAACCTGTGTGGGCTGTAAGCCTATTTGCAAACCTTTCCCATTTGGACTTGCTGCTCCTCACAGCTTCTCAATAGCTACTATCCTGCATGACATTGAATATATGTTGAAGTTACCCTAGAAAGTGTTGCCAGAATACTTCTATTTCTGAATGACCTTTCCATCAGACATGTGCATATTGAATTTTTATTCAAGAGCTGCAACTGCACCTTTAAGTGCAATCATGCTCTTCACACCCAGCTGTGCTGTAATTCCATCACAACTCCTGCAACTGCTGTGTGGGCTGCAAGTGAAACTTCACCAGGATAGTTGCTGGGGATGTAAGAGAAAGTTCACATTGTGCTTCAGATTTATCTCAAAAGAACATCCAGCTTACAGGTAACTAATAAAAATGCCCTCTGTCAGTAAAATAAACAGATTTGGTTAGGGTATACAGGAAATAAGTGAGGAAGGAGGAATTGTTTTTACCAGATCATTTTTTCTGACCATGACAAGACATTGTCCCTTCCCAAACACTGACTTTATGTACCTTAGTGGAAGAGAAATGTTCTTCTTCATGATTGTAAGATTTCGTACATGGGTGGCAGTTTTACCAGAGGACTGGCAATTGTCATATAAAAAGTAGTTCAAACTAGGAATCCCCTGGTCTGGTGGGTTTGTCTAATGTGGAACTCCTTCCTTTTCATTCTAAGCGTACCCCTCGGGCTCTTGCCTGGCTTGATTCTGTTCTTGTTTGTGTAAATCAGGAGTAACTCATCACTGCATCACTGCAGTTCAGGTAAATGAGACCAGGCTCCAGCACACGGTACTCAACACCTCTATTCTGCTAAAGGAGCTACAAGTGGGTGTTCATCTAGATATGATTTGCATAGACCCTCTGTTTTGTAGTTTTGTTATATATCATTTCATCAGATGTCCTTCCATTGTTTTCTAATAACTATTTCTTACCTTTAAGGCTTCCTTTAAGATTCTGTAAAAGTTTTTACAAACTTCAGTTAACTAAGTTTCATGGCATTCTTTTAACAGCAAACATCAGTTAATCAGTAGGATTGCACAACTGCTGCATCCCATCAAATGTAGCTCCCAGACCAAACGAAAAGAAAACCCCAAACAAACAAACCAATCAAAAGGCATGTTAAGACAAGATTAAGTATGCAGTATTAATTTAAAATGCCTTCAGAACTCAGAGCAAGATGTGTTATCTGGCTTACAGGAAACTTTTGGGAGAAAAGAAAAAAAAAGAAAACAAGCCAATATGTTTCCTTCCAATTGGATATACAGAAGAAATTTCAGATAGAAAGCAGACTTTGTGGACAGATTGGAGTGAGATTCAAAACTCATTGTGTTTAGTTATAGTCCAGTTGTGGAGTTCCTGCCTTTTACAGTTCTCCCTGAGGGTTTTTCTAAGATATTTAAGAATCTATCAGGAAATCACGAGGTTTAGCTTCCTAATTAGTGTTGTGAAGCTGTGTTTAAAGCATACAGCAATTCAGTGGCAAAGTGTATAACACCTCTGAATATCCTGCTTTCTCCTCTGCCACCTTTCCTCCTG
The DNA here is from genome assembly GCF_001715985.3 of Manacus vitellinus. Lineage (NCBI taxonomy): Eukaryota > Metazoa > Chordata > Aves > Passeriformes > Pipridae > Manacus > Manacus vitellinus. The sequence continues at coordinate 42,928,035 of NW_021940535.1, forward strand.
CCAAGCAGCAACTCTTAGCATGCTATATCTATATACTCTGGGCACAACTTGTGGGCTGCTCTGAGCACATTATTCTTTATGAAAATACTTGTGTCTTCTAGGAGACAATTCCCACTTTCAGGCAGAGGCTCTCTTGCTTGCAGTATAGGAGTCCCTAGGCATAAAGTGGAAGTACAGGTAAATTTGTCTGGGGATTCTGGCCTAACAAAGCAAATGAGATCATGACACGACCACAAGACAGTACCCAAGGGCATTGAAATGAAAAAGAACTCAATTTTCAGTTACGAAAATTGAACCTTTGGACAAGTAGGTCTTGATGAAATCTATTTTGTTTTTCTGATGGGAAACAGACACAGTTTGAAAATATATTATGTTGGTTTTTGCTGCTAACTAAATTTTATTTTGCAAAAGTTAAAAGGGAACATTTCCTGGAATCTCTTATTGCAAGTCAATATATACCATTCATATGTACCCTGCTGCAGTAATAAGGAGACCTTGGGACCAAACTGTTACTGATAGATTGTCACGAGCTCAGCTGGTGGTCCTTGGGCCTTATTAAATGCACCTTGTCTTGTTTTTGCACACTTATTCCCTTGAGCTACAGCTTAGCTGTGTAACTTCTCTCGCTACTTGTCAATTCTTAATAAAATTTGTTGAGCATTAAGGTTCAAGGTTGGCTCATCCCTATGATTAAGTTTTTTCAGCTTTCAGCACAGTCAGTTATGTTACACTTAGCTTGATTTGCTTTGCTTAAGGCTTTCTGAACAGTTGGTTTGAAAGGTGCTGTTGCTAACCCCAGTTCTAGCCGTGAGATGACCTTTTTCCAGCCCTGATTATTTATATGTATCCTGCAGTTCACTGGGAAAGTGTGTGTTGGCTTCCAAACAAAGATTGCTGTCTATTATATATAACCTAAAAATGCAACTGTCAACATGTGTAGGAGCTAGGAGCATGATTTTTTTTTTTTCCTGGAGTTTGTTAACATACTATTTTATTTATTTCAAACCTACAAGATGGATGTTTTTAGAGGTTTATTGTTCAAAAGTTGCTCTAATTGTAACAACTGACAGACTGATAGGTGCAAACTACAACTGATTACATTAATGGGATTTATAAAGCAGTTTAAATTTATGCATTTATATATTGCTATATTCCCTGGAAACCTGGGATTGCAAGAGGAAATGCCTGAGCTTTGGTAGCTACCTACATATGCTGGACATTGGTAGAAAAAAATGAATAAATGTATGGGTGTTGAAAATGTCCTGCTACCCAGAAGCATCTAAATGTGTTCATTAAAAAGGAAAAAAACCCAACCAAAAAAAAAATCTGTTTGACTGGTAAATATACCTCTCTGCTCCATCTCTTTGCTTTCATTTGTTTAACCAGATTTCCTAAGATGAGGCTTAGGTATTTATCCTCTGTGTGTGTAGGTATTATGGCAAGATCAAAAGAGAAAATTTCTGAATATCTCCATGAAGCAGAAAGCTTTGTCTGCAACCCATGCCTACCAAAATACCCAATACCAGTCACAGCTGTGGTAGTCTAAAATACCAGGCATTAATCTGGGCTCTTACAGAACTGCTTGATTTAAATTCTGGTTAGTAAAAAGACAATTCAAAAATCTGGTGTTGGGTAATCAGCTATAGTTTATTTCTTTTTCTTTAAAATATATAATCCTAAAAAAACAGTAATGTTTGATAGTGTGTGAGAGGAGCATAAAATTTGGGGATGATGAGAAATCCCTTCTGTTTCTGTGTGTGTCCTGCTGCAGACAGGGAGAGTTTTCTTCATTCTGCTGCAAGACAAGGTTCACCACGGCAGTTTGGTGCTGCTGTGAATCAGGGGAGGGACTGCAAGGGATCAGAGTCAAAGGAAGGATGACTTGTTTGGAAATACAAATATATCTCCCTACTTTTGCTCCCCCATGGATTCTTGCCCGGTCCTGTGAATTCCTGCACAGTTTACACTCACCTAACCCTAGATATTTGGTGCTGTTATGAAGTTTCCACTACTGCAATCTATAAATTTTATTCACTACACCCACTCCCATGAGCATTCAAACACCTGGACTGACACACCATCCAAACACACAGAGCAAAACAATGCACAAAGTGGTAGCAGGAATTACAGGAATGAGAGAGACATGCGAAATCCATAAAAATGGCAGGTGAGTGTTCTCCCAGGCTGGCTGTGCTGAGAAGAGAGTGGGTGAAGTAGTAGCAGAGTGGAAAGTGGAACTGAGATTGGAGTCTGATGCCAGTTGCACAGGAAGGATGGAGAGAGGTGAGGGGGAGTTCAGAGGGCAGTCAGGCAATGTGAAGGAAAGAGCAACTTCCAGCTGTAGAAAATTTCAGGGAGGAGACCAGAGGGAAGCAATTCTCCCAGACAGTAAACACTTTTGCCATTATAGTAACTCAGATTAATAAATATTTATCTTATTAAGCTGTCCAAAGGATTTGGACCTCAGTGGACTGGTCTCTGAGTAAATGAGAAAACTGTCTCATTGGGGCTTCCTAGAGAGATCCAGTGAGTTTATCAAGTGAAGCTGGTGACAACAGGGCAGGATAAAAGAATGCAGGTCTCCTGGCCAAACTGCTGTGCTGACTCTATTCTCCCCTGTGCATAACAGACTCTTCTGTGCTCTACACAAACTCCAATAATCTTCGATGCTCTTCAACTGCTGCAGCAGAGTGGATATATAAAAGGGTACTAGTCCAGCTGATCCTCCAAAAGTGCTGCTGCTGCACCTGGTCTCCTGAAAGCAACAATCTCTTGTGCTTTGATTTGACATGACAGAGGTACCACAGACCATCTCCAAACTTTTGAGATGGCCGTGCCCATAAGGATGAGTTTGGGCCAAAGACACAGGTTGGAGTAAGCCTCCAGAGGTCCTATAATCTAACCCAAAGAAGGAATAACTGCAACTTTAAATCAGGTTACTCAGGACCTTGTCCAGTCACATTTCAAAAATCTCCCAAGATAGATAATTCACCATTTCCCTGGACAACCTCTTTCAGTCCTTAATCACTCTCAGTCTGATTTTTTCCCTGTTATGTCAAATTAGATTGTGTTGCTGCAATTTGTTGTGACTATTACCTTTTGCTGAGCATTCCAGAGAAGACTTTGGTTCCACCCTTGTGTAAACTCCCTTTTCTGTAGCAGAAGGCTGCTGCAATCAGATTCCCCCATACCCTTCTCCAGGCTGAACAAACATGTTCCATCAGCCTCTCCTTGGATTTAATCTCCTCCAGCCCCCAGCTAAATGGCCTTTTTCTGGAATCTTTCCAGGTTGAAAATATATCTCATGTAGTGGTAAGCCCCAAACTGGACACAGATGCAGCCTCATAAGTGCTGAGTAGAAGCAGTTTTCCCCTTGTCTTTCTGGCTATGCTCTTCTGCTAAGGCAGCACTGTTCGCTATTACCCTGACCCCTTGCCCAGGCCCCTCTTGCAGAGCTACGAGCCAGGCAGTCTGTCCCCAGTTTGCACTGCCATGAGGGACATTCCCATTCCCATTTAAGCCTAATGATACACATATTTTTTTATTGGTTTTGCCATTCACCCACTGAAATCTCAAGCAACTGAAAACCTTTCTGTTGCCTTTCTGCAGCCCCTGGGGTGCACAAGGCGTCATACAGTTCACACTCTGAATATCTACCAAATTCACTTCATTTAAAATTCAGCACAGTGTTTTCCCTGTTGGCAGAAGGAGCAGTTGAGTACAGTGATCAGTGTGTAATTTAGTTCCTTTCTACCTGTGGAAAATGAATGTTTCATAGCTACAACAGAGGCTGAGGACTTGGAGGGCTGTTGTCCAAATGCAGTACAGGAGAAGGAAGTGCATCCTGGTTCTGTCCACTGTGAAATATACCTCAGACTTCCATTTCCAGCATTTGTCTCTCCTGCGCATGTAGAAACAAATGAGATAAGACTGATACTTATTTATGGAGATGTAATGCCCTCTGTTTGTGTAGCTGCAGGAGTGCTCAGTTTATCAAAACCAAAAGATATACTAGATTATCTTGAAAAAATTTCCATTGGCTGTTCTTCGTTGAGTCTTTTTTTTTTTTAATATATATAAAAATAAGATAAATGCATGAGTTTAAGCAGCCACATAACAGAAAAATTTTGAATGGGAAAAGTTCTGCAAGGGCTCAAGGAAAATCAACTTACATGAGCAGCTAAAGGTTTGAGGAAAGGGTTGTTGGGATGCAGTGCAGAAATGGTTCACAGAAACAGCCTGTGTTATCAATCGATGTTTTATACCACAGCTGACATGATCTCATGGTCTTGTAAGCTCTCTCACACAAATAGCTTGGCTAATCTGAAGATTTTCACTCTCTTCACGGAAAATGTGGTAGAATGAAGACTGCATGTGATAGGATTTTCAGTTAGCAGCAAGTAAAGCAGACCCATAAATTTTTTGTTGACCCAAGCTCTGTTTTGAAGTATATTTTGCAGGCTGCAAATGAACTTCTCATCTTGTTACTGTTCATTAACCCAAGAATATGAAATCATTCTACATATCTGGTCTCTCGTCTCTCTCCAGACACCCCTCTCCCTCTCTCCCCCTGCCACCCCATTCCTGTGTAAATAATGCAAGTTCATCCATCACCAGGTAATCAGAAGACTGTCAGGATCTACTGGCTGCAAAATTTGAGAGTACTTATAATTTCATTTGTAATACAGAAGGATGTAGTTGAGAAATTGCTGGAAAGAGAAACAGAAAGAGATGCATGTTTTTCACAGAATAATTAGTTCTTGTTTTGCACTAGATTTTCCATTAATTTTTTCTTAATGATGTGGACTGTTTCTTTTCTGTGCTGCTGTTCACATTTGGCCTGCTTTCATGTGAGGCTTATAAACAGGGGCTATTGCTGTAAATGAAATCTGTAAAACATATACAAATACATACAGGAAGAAAAAATAATCTTGATACTATAAATCTCATGAAAATTAATTTAACAGAAGTTGGTCTTTAGTCATAGAGATTTCACATGTGAGGAATTTATTTAATCTGGTTTTCAAGGCAAGTTTTGATAGCTTTAAATAATAAATGTTTTGTTTAAGAAAAATCTCAAGAAAGCCCTCTATCCATTTGAACGTGTGTTAACATTCCTGTGCTTGAGACCTCCCTGAACTGTCACATTCTGTGACTTTTATGCTGTTGCCTTTGCCTTTTTTGCTGGTAATGTCAGGCTTACTTGCCCAGTCTAAGCTGTGTGACTGAGGCACTCATTATTATCCATTGTTTGAACAAGGTCTTGTTGTATGCTCTGGCTGATTGATTGCTTATTCTCAATAAACAAAGACTTGCACTCAAGGTCTTTGAAACATTTCTTGCTCAGCTAGCCAACTTATATGCACAGAAGGCCAACTGTCCCTCTATTCATTTATTCAAACAGATAACTTTTTTCTCAGAATCACTACCTTAGAGAGGAATAGAGAGCAGTCAGGAGGGAGTGTTATTTTCCTAGTTCTACTTATCTTTCTGTTTAAGCTATAGTGTTTTTCTGGGTGCATCTTTAATCTGAAGTCACAGCACAAAATATTACATTAATGAGCTCCATTTATTCTAAATGGCATAAAGTGAAATCCCAGTAATGCTAGGAGAGGAGGAGCACTGAAAACAATTGTATCCCTATGAAAAGAGAGGGCACCCAGAGTTATGTCATGACTATCTGTAAGAGGTGATGGTCAGCTCGAAGCTTCATTTGGGAAGAGTATCAGTTGTGAATATATCAGGTGATTTAGTTAATAGTTCTTTACATAGCTTTCCTCCTTTACTGACACAACTGATTAACATAAGTTTTTAGAAATATCCTAGTACTGCAGTGTCATAATGACAGTTGAGTTTTTGCTCTACTGTCATAAAAAGTCCCATGGAATTAAGTTTTTTTCCAAGTCAGCCTTACCATTCTATATCTTTAATATGTGAAAGATAATTGCTAAGTAGTACTTCCACTGTCTCCTCCAATGGAAATATGCAATCTGGTGATGTAGATCTGCTATCATTTTACCTGTAGGTTGCTGCCATTTTGCAAAGCAGTAATAACTCCACTGTGCTGTGCAAACACAAAATAACACAACTGCCTGTCTTCTGTACGCACCATTCCCTTCTACCTGTTCCATCTCATCTAAAGGTGAGGTCAGCAAAATTCCTCCAAATAAAATTAATGATGTCACTATTAAGGGGAACTTTTTATAGCTAGTATATATGCAACTGACAAGTTTTATGGCAACTCTACAGTAAGAGTCAACCATATTAAAAAAAAAAAGTATGAATCCTAAAGTATTTGAATAAGGGTCTCCACCCATCCCCTCTTATTCTCTTTATTGGATTTGGATTGGGCTGCGAAGGGAGGAAAAGTATTTTATATAACTTTTTTTTTTTCTCTTTCTTCTCTGTGGTCATAAGAATGCACACCTGTATTGCTATGTACATTAAAATATGTATGTGAAAATTCCCTCATACTCCTGCATTCCTTTGCTACACAGTGGAAGTTTATTCTTATGCTTATATTAGTTAAATCATTCATTCTTTTGAAATACACCAGTATAAACATCACTTTGTAATTTTTTAAGTTCTGCATATCGTTAATATTTGGAGGAAAATATGTATCTTGAAAAGTTAATTGAAACAGCAGATCAGAGTCTTCTTCCACTTGCAATGGCAGATCACATATAGAGGCAGTGAGATGAGACCAATTCAAAATGGGTGTAAACATGAGGGAAGAGCCAAACTCCATTTTTCCTGCATGAAAATAGTGACTAATACACAAGAGGCTTATTTAGTAGGAGCATTTAGTCATGGCTTCCTGTAACTGCACCATTTTGTGAAACACATAATTACACACCAGCAGTTACAGGTAACAGCGTGCTGGAAAACATAGGACACTAATAGGAACAGAACCCCAACTTTGTAATTTTAAGAAGTAAAGAGCAATTCTTATGTAATCTCCTTTTATTTTACCCACATCCCTTCCTGCCCCTCTGCCTCCCACTGCAATATTAAACCTTAATTTGATTGATGAAAAGGGATTCTGGCCGATCAGTGCTGTTCCATTCCTACTGCCTGTTATTCTGGAGATGGCGGTTACTGCTCCATCCCTGTCAGGGGGTTCCTAAGATTTCCACATGGGTCAGTTTGTCTTTCTGCATTCTTATGCCCTGTCCATTCCCAGTAGATTTTCACCTCGGTAATTCCCATCATCCGGTAAATAGGCAATTCCACTGCTATGACTGGAACCTCAGGCTCTACCCCCTTCTGTGCAGCTTGTTTATCAATATTTGAACAATGCACACTTTCCCCCTATGACCCTCATTCTATCTTTTTTCCCCCCTGTCAGAGACTGCTCTTTTTGAATAATCATTTGGACGGAATAATCACTTTGTCTCTAGAGACAGACCCTGATAATCTCATTTCCATTTAGTCTTTGCATCCTATGTTTTTTTTATACCACACAGCATGCTGGCTTCCACAGCCACTTTAACCAACATAAGGAACACCTGCTACATCTGGACTAATTTTTTTCTAAAAGTGGTTAAGATTTGCAATAAAGTATTTTAAAATTTTTTTTTTGAGTATATGAGCATCCCTACACATGTACACATATATTGATAACTGTGTGAAATCAAGGTTGTTAGGAGGTAGGCTTGTGAGAGTTTTGTCTTGTAGTCTTGTGTAGCCTTAAAAATATACCCTTGTGGTGGAAGTCCCAAAGTGCCAGGGGAGTAGCAGTTTTGGCCATCATCTTTATCCAGAGGTTTTAATTAATCTTCAGCCATAAGATATCTTGAACATAGTATTTCATTTTTTTAGCTATATTCAATATTTTGTGGGATGCCATTGTAGAATCTGGCAAACAATGCTGATGTAGATGTAGCATTTGTCGTTAAACATTGCAAGATGTAGTGCAAGTTTTTTAGATTCTGTGGGCATTTCTGATGCCATAAGACAATACTGGTATTTGAGCTTGAGGACAGTTGCAGCTGATCAGGATTAAGTGCTCTTCTTATATTGAAGATGATGTTAAATGACTGATGAACTCATGACATTAATTCAGCAGTAGTATATAATTCAGTACTCCATCATCATGGCTAGGCTTTGGGAACGAAGATTTGGGAAGGGCTCTACCCACATTTGCTACAAGCATGCTGGTGGCTAAAAAGGCCAATATGAGATAGACAAGTCCGGTTGCAAAAGGCACAGCAGAAAGACTCCTTAGATGGTATTGGCAAGGCACGATTCTTTCTGTGTTGTCTTTTCTCCTCTAGAGCGATCCTGTGGGCGTTCTCAAAGGAAGCAACAACGTTATAGATGGTGTGTCTCCAGACTTCCCGATTGGAGGCTGGAGTAGACCAGTTGTGTTGATCAATATGGCCAAGGCTGAGATGTTGTTTCAGGGAGTCCTTGTATCTTTTCTTCAGGGCTCCTCTCATGCGGTAGCCAGTGCCAAGTTCACCATAAAGCAAGATCTTAGGGAGGTGGTTGGTCCTTCATCCTGGAGACGTGCCCTGCCCATCGCAGCTGTGTTCTCAGCAACATGGCCTCTATACTTGTGACTGCTGCTTGTTCTAGAACAGATGTATTGGTCACATAATCTGACCAGTGGATGTTTAGAATTGTATGGAGACAGTGTTGAGGAAGCGTTCTGGGAGTCGCAGGTGGTGGCGGTAGATGACCCATGATTCGGATCCATATAAGAGAGTAGACAACACTATGGCTCTGTAAACACTGATCTTTGTGCGTTTCTTCAGGTTTTTATTTCGCCAAACTCTTTTATGGACTTTTCCAAAAGCACTATATGCCTTTGCTGACCTGTTGTCTATATATATATGTCTATGTATATGTTGTCTATATAATTCAGTACTAATTCATCTTAATTCACTAGTATAGGTCCTCTGTCCTAAGGAATGCACTAGGGCTAAAAATGCTTCAGATTGCCATGTTTCTTGTCACCAGGAATTTCATTGGTATCAGTTTCATCTGGCTGGTCTTTGGTTAGAAGTTATTGAGAGTGAGAGAACTTGGATAAGCAGGAACTGGCCACTGACTGGGAAAGATATGGGCCTGTTTGTATCATATTTTAAGAAGTATAAATTTTCCCTAGTTAAATGATTTTGGTTACAAGCAGTGAAATTAATTGAGGTATGAATATGCAGGATTTTTAAGTTTAATAAGTCTGAACAGGTGTGAAAGATTAGATGTAGCTGAGAATAGCAAGCTGGTGGAAGAAAATCCCTTGAACAAAGACTGAATGTAATAAACATCAGTGTAAGAAAAGAGAAGAAATCTCCTTGCCCAGGAGAAAAGTTTTAAAATATGGGTTATTTTTCAGTATAATCTATTCTTTTCATAATTAGCAGTTCTTGGGTGATTATCTGAGGAGGCTGTTTGTGCTTTATGATTAACTGAGTACCTGTATATCATACAATTAACTGGAGTGTCCTCGGCTCTTTCTAGTATCACAGAAGGTTAGGAACCAGCCTTTTTCATCTACAATAAATGCTAATTGGCATCATGTTTTACTGGAGGGGCTTGTCCCTGGTCAAAACAGAAAACTGCATTTTTGTAATCAGCAGTTGTGGCTGTCCTTACCTGACAAGTCACAGCCTTGTCCAGGCAACCTTCTCTCTGTCCTGTAAGTTGATTGGTGGTGGGTTTTTTTTGGCTGGTGGTGGTGTTTTGTTTGTTAGTTTGTTTTTTACTCGGGAGATATTAAAACCGGGTGTAGTATTTTGTCAGTGGCTAGAAGTGGAGCATTACCTTAACCTGTGGAAACAAGTATGCCCATAACCTCGAATAGTAAGAATTGATTCCAGTCCAATTTTGAATTGTTTGGGCGTTTGGATCTGGGGGACCAACATGATCAAGTATAAAAGAAGATATGAATTTGGGTGAATAATTATTTAACATGAGAAAAAATTCCCTAAAGTTAAAAGAAGGCATCTCTTTTTTGATCTCCTCTTTCTAAATTAAAGAGGAGATCACTTCAAATGCAATGACAAACTTTCTGTGCTATATTTTTGTGGATTTGATGGGAAAAGAGCAGAGTGTTGTAAAAATCAGAATTTTTCTCAAATTGATAAGAAGTTTGTTTACACTGACAAGGTTTTTTAAGTCTCGTTTGAATGGTCTTTCTTTGACCTCTCAAAGCCCTTGATATATGCACACACAAATAACTTTGGCAACTGGTGCCAGAGGGACCAAGCCCAGCCCAGGTATAAGTGAGTACATAGTTTTGCAAGTAAGCATGTAGAATTACAATCATATCTCTCAACCTTAATTGCCTCATAGAAAATAAACACTCCCAGTTACACGATCTCCCCTATTGCCACGACAATACAAATCACAAAGATCTGTGATAAGACCCTGCTTTTAATGAAAAAAGATTGTATTTCTCCTCAAATCCCTCTAAGTCTTTGGCTTGATTTGAGAGGGATGACTAAATTAAATTGAGTTTGAGAAGTATGAAAATTAAAAAGCCCTCTAAGACCTCTGTTAGGATCAGGGTTTGAACAGCTTTGAGGATAAGATGAGAAAATCTTTACCCGGGCAGTCAGCGTGGGCTGGACCTGCTCAGTCTTGCTCATACTTTAAGAGGTGCTGAGCATCCACTAATCCTCTGCACTTGAGGGCTGCTGAGGCTGAGTATCCTCCAGAGTCTCACTTGGAGAAAATAAATTTGGACACTGAATCAAGGCTGTATGCTCCTGCTCTGCTAATGGGATGTTACACTTGTGGTTTGTGATGCTGTAAACAATTCAATATTAGTGTCTGCAATACTCCTCTGAAAAAGCACTTCTTGTTATCCCAGACAGGTAAGGCATGGGAAAGGCTGCACTAATGCAGTGGTACAACGAAGAAAACTGTAATCCATACCAAAGTATTGGGAAAGAACCTCTCAACTACCACCAAGCACTTACTGTGGTTTTATACACTTCATACTGGTTGCCATTTGCAAACATTCGAAACTGGTTAGATATCTTTTTCACCTCTTCGAAAGACAACAAGATTACTTAAAAAATATGAAGGCTTAAAATAAACATATGTTTTTTGGGATGACTCTTTGCATTTAGTGCCTACCAGGATTTCTGATACTTTTCCATGGCCAGTCAGTGAGGTGAGAAGACTTTTAGCTTTCTTTCTGCCTGTGACTGAGCAGCCCCAGAGGGAGGGAACCTGGTCTAGTGAAAGGTGTCCCTGCAGGGGGTTGGAACTAGATGACCTTTAAGGTCCCTTCCAACCCAAACCATTCTATGATTCTATGATCCTATGGAGGAGGCCAGTGAAGGTGACCTGTCCTCTGTGGGAATGGGTGTCCCATGGTGTCAGGATGAGAGTTGAGGGGTGGGAAACATCCATGCAAAGAATCTGTCCTCATTTAGCACAAAAAAGTGAAGCACAGTGAAAGATTCAGCACAAAAGGAACAAAATTACCTCCTCTTTGCCTGCATACCTTCTCATGGGGTGCTACAGTTGCTGAAAGTTTGAATCAGATCCTTGGTGAGCAGAATATAACAGAAAGTACCTTTCTAAATCCACATTTATTAATTGGTGTTTTTGTGGGCTTGCTGTGGCTCTGGCCTTCGATAGACTGTCCTCCTTTTAATAATGTGTCTGTGATTCAAATAAGGACATTGATGTAGAATTCTGAAGTGATGGTTAAAGTTCAAACTTAGAAGTAGATAGCTGCTCTGCTTGCAAAAATGAATATTGAAGTGTGCTGTATGGCAGCTATTACCTTGCTTTGAGAGTTATTTTCAAAAGATTAATTTCCAGTTATAATCACAGATTAACTCACATCTTCGTAATCACTGGATGCACATATCCATGTGCAGGAATATTCAAGCCTAACTTCCAAACTTGGCATAATTTAAAAAATAAATTTTGAAGTCACCCATATTTAGAATATGGAAAAAAATGAAAAGGAAAAGACATTGCCTGCTGGAGATGTTGCAGCCAGCTCCTCCTTACAAACAATCAAGTACCTGTTTCAAATGTGCCTTCTAGTAATTTCTCTGTGTCTTCTTGTTTACTGCTTGGAAATTCTGTGAACCTTCATATGGGGTGCCATTGCTTTCCCTGCGGGTGCCTGAGAGATGTGCAATGTTTCTTGCTGCTGTTGTTCTGTGGCTGTCAGCAGGCAGCTGGCCAGAGAACCTTTATTTAGCAAATGTGAACAACTGGAGAATTTTTGTTTGCAAGACTGACGTGACCTGCCTCAATTTACTGAGAGCAACAACAGTGTTTCTCCCCCACTGAATAGCTCTAGCCTGAAGCTCCCTGACATTAATAAATGACTAGATCAACCTCTCTCACCTCCCTATCTTCTTCCAACTACAAGTGTGAAGTATAGAAAGTGAGACATGAGTAATATTTGCTGTAATTTGATTTAGAAGTTGAAGAAGAGCAGGGGAGAAAAGAAACTCTTCTGGTAACTTTCGTAAAAGCTAAGATTACTTATTAGCCAGACTGTATTGTGCTGTCATTTCTTGAAGAAAAAACATTAGAAATCCAGCTGTTAAGATGTATTCAAGATGTTTGTCAGGTAAGATTGTAATAGTATATTTAATTTGAAAATAGTGTTAAAACTTGTCAGTGGGAAAATTTGAAATTTGGAGTAAAATTCACAGAAAAGACCTTCTTTCCAAAATGGTTGGAGTAAATTTTACTTCATCAAATTTACTAATAAATTTGTGACAATCTTGGAGCAGAAATAGGGTTCTAGCTGGGGCAGTGCTGAGTTAAGCTCACACTACCGACAGTTTTAGGAAGTCTTTATCCTGATCAGTTTAGGACATTTCTTTCTTCCACTTTAGCTACTTGGGATTAAATATCAGTGCTGGGAAAAGAACAACTGCATTTTTGTGGAGTTTATTTAAAATGACTTTAACATTTTGTTATTCATTTGGAAATGATCAGTTTCTCATTAGTTTACTTGCTGATGAATCTTACTTTCCTTCTTTGTTCCTTCTGATCTGCCATGGTCATGCACAGTCTCTCATTCTGTGCAAGGCAGAGGTGTACCTAACAGCTGTGAGATATTTCTGGCTTTTTGATTTAGAAGGGGACTGTGAAAATATCATGTCTATTTTGTGTACATTTTCCTCCAACAATTCTTCTGGTATTCAAGTAAATAAAAGGAATTGAGTTAAAAAAAAAAGAATGTTTAAATTTGGTTTGACTAACCATGCGAAATGACTGACTTTGCAGGTAGATGTGAAAATGGACATCTCTGTAGGTCTCTGTTTGCCTTGAAATATTTCAGTATTTATAGTATGCTTGGACAAGTGTCAGATACCTTTGTGGATCATAAAGAAACCTGACAGCAGGGGAGAAAAATGTTTTACTACAAGAGTTTGGGGCTAGGACTTGTACTGAAGGTTCCTGGACTTTGGAGTACTTGGATACCTGTATTGTACTAATAAAGCCTGTATCTTTACTCCATAGAGAATCATAGAATATCCTAACTTGGAAGGAACCTATGAGGATTGTCATGTTCAAGTCCTGACTCCACACAGGGCAAACTAAAAAGTTAGGCCATATGTCTAAGAGTGTTGTGGGGGCCATAGGGCCATGACCACTTTTCTGGGAAATTTGTTCCAGAGCTCAACCACTTTCTCAGTGAAGAACTTTTTCATAATATCCAATCTGACTATACTACCATGGTAGTGAAGTATATATGGAATATCACCTTAAATCAGCTTGAAATAGCTGGAATATGAAGATCCCTCTTAGTTAGGACCGGTTATAGGTGCGCAGGACCCACAGATTTTCTCTGTAGCAGTAGCTGCCTGTTGGTTCCTTGAAGGAGCTGGAAATACAAGTGTAGACTCACAAATCTCTGAATGGCTTAAACCTAATGTCTTGAGAAACTCCACCTTTTCCACCACAACAAAGACTGGGGCAGTACCAAGGTACTTTTGGGATTCTTCACAGTGAGGATGTTATCCTTGAGCATATGGGTGACTGAAAAAGCTGATCTTTGGACCAAATGTCAATCTCCATTTACCTGATGTGATATGGGGAATCCTTGACACAATGACATGTATGAGAAAATAAAAGTGTTTAACTGTCCTATCATTTAGTTTGTAAGTCTGGGAGTGCAAAAGTCCTGAATTCAGCTCTTATTGGACTGCTTTTTTTAGCTTATATCACAAGAACAATCAAGGTTGAAGTAGGAAAGATGTGAAGAGCCTTTACTAAAATATTTCAGAACTGTGAAAGAATTTAACCTTAGTCTGCTAAGAGAGAGGTAGAGAGATGTAGGTTTCCTCTTGCAAGTTTAGGCAACTTTAAGGCTAGAATTTTCAGAGGTGAGTGTTGTTGCCTCAGTATTTCAGTATCCAGTAGATCTATTTTAACTGCTTATGGTTTAGCATGTCCTGGGTTAGGTAATTACAAACTGGTGCACAACATTAGTCACTTTTGAAACATTTGCCTAGCCCTGAAACAATCTTGAGAGAGATTTGGAATGACAATACATATTTTGGAGGTCCCAGTCACTGCCTTGAACAGATTATTGGTATTAATTCCTAATTGCTTGTATATATGTGTTAACAGAATGGATTATCATCTGAGATTTTTAATTTGTATGTGATATTCATATACAGAATGTTGAAATTTTCTGTTGACTCGACCTGATGGGGAGAAAGAGGTCCAACTTTAATGGTTTTCCAAATTTTACTATAAATAGTTCATCTATTTATGCTGAAGTGTCTAAACTGCATATATTTTGGTTTTGTTTTAAAGCTGCATCCAGTGTGAATGGAAACAAAATTTTCATTTCTATGTAGATTTCCATTCTGTGATACTTTTGCTTCAAATACTGCCCTCATGATTTACAAATATAAATGTTCTCTTTCTCTCGTGAGTATGTCACATCCTGGTTATATATGTTTAGCACCAGGCTTGGCAACATTTTCACTTCATATGAAGAGGGTTAATTATGAACTAGACTACAGATCTCAAATACATCAGCAAGCTAAGTAGCTGGTGACTGCTGCAATCAGTTAACTGCAAGGAAATGAAACAGGACTTATTTACATTTAGAGTGATGCCTGAGTTCTTAATCACCTCAAAGCATTTAAAAATTAACTTTACTACCAACAGCTCAAGAGGCATAATGAACCCCAGGAGGGAGTTTTCTTCTCTTTCATTTTCATTGAAGCCATCTATTCATTTACATTAGACTACTTGCACTCCAGTCTGTTTTTCTACTAAAACCTCAAAAGTTTCCTTATTTCATTTTCTTAAATAACTTGTGGTTCCTTTGCTATGCTTCATCATAAATAAGTATTAAAACTATGCAAGAACTCTTTGCAACTATTGAAGTACATACAGTTGTAAATCCTTTAAGGACAAATAGAAGTAAACAGCTTAGTATTTCTGTGTTTTGTTGTAGACGTATCTATGTATTAAAAAGACAACAAAATATCTTTAATTATCATCTTCATGCTTTCCCAAGTTTTGCACCTGCACAAGTACATTTTATGATTTTACACACAGAGAGAGCCATACTCCAGAGAGGGGGCTATGCTGTAATCAAATGAGCAGCTAACAGCCTGAGCAGTAATGACATTTGACAATTGGCAATTTAGAAGATGGAAGCAAAGATATTGAAACTAGTACAAATTCTCCAAGCTTTCTGCCATAACTTTGTTTTATCGTGACTCTTATTTGCCCTGAATCTCCTAATAGGAGCAATCCTTTCATAATAAACTCAGCCAACCCATTATTTCTATATACTTTTTTTCCATTCCTACAAACATGAAGCACTAACACATCCAAAAGTGGACTGTTCCCTTGGGAAAGGTCTCAGTTATGAGGGAAAAAATATCTTTTCTTTGGAAGTTTCCCTTTAAGGTTTGAACTATTTTCCTGGGCTATTTACAGCTGAAGTGAAGGTGGTATTTTGAGAGACAACAGTAATGAAGAGTACAGCAATCCAGCAAAGCTTAATAGGGTTGAAACTTAACAGAAGAAGTTTTTTTTTTAGTGATTTAATGGACAAATTGAACTAAAGTGTTTATACATCTATTAAAATAAGCAGGAATTCTATTATGGTAGATGATTATCATTATTTCTTTTACTATAAGAGACAACATGATAGACCATAGCAGTTCTGATAAACAGTAGATACATAGTTACACTAGATGTGGACGTATTTATTTAGTAAAGCATAGTTCTTTTAAGAGTTTTCCCATGGTCTACCCTTTCATTGAAATTTTAGTCATACATCTAATAAACTTATAAATGAATTGCTGTAGCAGCTTTTGTTACCTGATTTTTTACAAAGCAATTAGCATATGTAACTGTAAATCTCAGGTCTCTAATTATTAAGGCCTCTTATGGGACAGTGTCATCAAACCGACCTGAGGTGTTATGGGGATCAGCTGTCGTGTGTGGGGCATCTGAGCCCTCACAGATGCTGGAGTAACCCTGTCCTGGCTACCTCCCCTTCCCTCCCGCTGACCACATTAACTCTGCACCCCTGACCTGCTGAGGTGGCTTGGTAAATTGGATGGCAGAGTTGATACTTCGGGAAAACAAGCGGTGTTAGCACTTGTGCAGCCTGGTGTGGAGGTGGAAATAAATGCCAAGGAAGGGAAAAAGGGAAAAAGAAGTGTCGTGGTTTAACCCCAGCTGGCAATAAAGTACTACACAGCTGATCAATTTTCACCCCATTGCCTCCTCTGGGATGGGGAGGAGAATCAGAAAAATGATAAAACATGTGGGTTAAGAGCAGTTTAATAATTTAAATAAGATATAATAGTAACAACAATAAAAATGAAAAGCAAGACAACAAAAATAGAAAGATAAATAGAACTCAAGAGAGACCAGTGATGCACACAATATAATTCCTCACCATCCACTGATGCTCAGGCTGTCCCTAAGCAGCAATCAGCCCCTCTCAACCAACTCCTCCCCATTTATATACTGAGCATGACATTCTATGGTATGGAATATACCTTTAGCCAGTTCAGATCTGCTGTCCTGGCCACATTGCCTCTTGGCTTCTACTTCATCTCCTCACTGGCAGGGCATGGGAAATTGAAAAGTTCTTGACAGAGTAAGCACTGTGAGCAACAGCTAAACCACTGCTGTGTTATCAGCATTTTTCTCATACTAAATCCAAAACCACAGCACTGTACCAGCTGCTAGGAAGGAAATTAACTCTATCCCAGCTGGAACCAGGACAAGGAGCCAGGGTCTATTTTTTTTCAGATAACCATGTCACCTCAGTACTGCCAATCTGCAGCCCCAGTAGAGAAATAAACAGTGAGCTGGTTGCAGCTAAGGGGAAAGAAATGTTTTCATTTAAGTGACCTAGGCACTGATGCTACAATTGTAAGCAATAACTGTCTATATTTATGAAACAACTGTTCAGTCTTGCAAAGCCTTTTTCAGTCAAGAGGGTAACAAGTTTGCTAACAAAATTTCTGTATCATTTTACTGACATGATGAATACCCTGATTGGGAAACAGATGGATTTTTCTGTGTGCTCTCCTGGGGAAAGATGTGACTGCTGATAGCTGTTGCCTTGGGGAAGGCTGGTACAATGTCTGCTCACCTGCTGGTGAAGCTTGAGGGATTGTATCCTTTCTTAGCCTAAAGTTGTATACCTGATATTACTCTATCTCTGCAGGAAATGGAATATGACATGTGGTGAGGCTGGAAACAGAGAAGTCTATCTATCTGCTTTGGAAAAGAGTCAGAAAGTTTCTTACAGTGTTTTTAAATAGCAGGGTGCTGTTGTAGTGTTCAACATTTCAAATCTGTAAAATGATTCTTGTGTAACTTTCTCATGACGGACTATACTGCCTCTTGGTTTTGATGTTCTCTTTCAAAACTAACAGCTCATTTCCTCTTTACATGTCAAATTGTCCTCAACTGTAGGGTTTCTGTAAATACCTTACTTAGGCTACAAAGAGCTAGAGTTTGTGATTAAAAAAAATAAATTTGCTTAACATTTTCTTTCTTATCTGTTTTCCTATTCTATTTCTAACCTACCCCCCTAAAATTTCTTTTTATTTCCGTATTTCACTTGTTATGAGCCCTGCTCAACTTAGAAAAGCCTAAAAATATGTGGTTTTCTTATCCTGCAGTTTCAATGCATTTTGATATAGGTGGCTATGCAGCAAATATGGCAGGTCTGAAAGACTGAGCAGAACCCAATCCTACATTTAATAATATTGTGAGTAACCCACTTTCCCTGTAGCAAGTACTCCTCACCTCTGCTATCAGTTGCTGGATAAAAGCTCTGAGGAGAGTTTCTCTCCTGTATTTTACAACTGTTTGTTTTTGTAACTAAATATATTTGTTTCCTTACTAGAAACCGTAGCTGTCTCTGGAGTTTACCTCTATTTTCCTCTATAAAACCATCTATAGTTTCATCTTGATTTATATTTGCTGAGTGAGACGTTCAGATATGTCTGTCAGTTCAGTCAAACTCTTTCAAGACATTTATTCTGTGAAAGGCTTTGATGGAAAACAGTGCATTAAAAAATGATTTTTTTAGTGTCATTTCATCGAGATTAGTTTTCCTGGCTGGTATTACTTGTAGCCAATGGTACCTGAATCCCTTTTGATTTAGTTTTAAATGACTCCTGATATAAATGTCTTCAGGACTCCTGCCAAACAGTATACTACTATTTCCCTGTCCTTTATTTCAACCAAAACCTTGTAACGTACTTTTATTGTTTTGACTGTTTGTGACATTGATTTTGAAGGATTTGTAATATACAATAGAGCATTATATTTACTCAAAACTGCAGTAAATGTTTCTTCATAAACAAGTCCTTTTGTTGGTATATAGGTACTATTAGACTCTATCTAATGGAGATGATCTGTGTGACCATGTTGGATGTGATGTATAGTATTAAGTCTTTTGCATGAATTCGCTGGTAGTTAGAAAATTTATACAATAGAGTGACTGCATACTTTTTAACCTTCTTAAGTCTGTTTTTTTAGTCTCTCTTCATGCTTTCAAAATGTGGGACAGAATTTAAGGTAGATTTCCAGTTGGAAGAATTAATATCTTCATTGCCTAATACAAAAGCAGCTAAAATTACCGTGGGAGGGTCTTACAGGGGTTTGGGATGCAAAAATACTGAAAACATTCATAACTAGGGAAATTTCACTCAGTTATTTCCTCTTAGCCTCTGACTTTCCTGAAAAGTGATTTTATGTGGAGTGCATTCAGATATCATGGTTTTGTAGGAAATTAATGTCAGGTAACAAATTACTGGGAATGAATTATCCAATGTACTAACAGAATTGTTCAGATCCAGGTGCTCCTCAGGCACTGTCAGCATAAACACAGTTGAAACTCCAATTTCTGAGTGTTGCCTGTTATTGCAGATTTAATGTCCTGCTTTACACAGTTTGTACTGAAGGAGCTAGAAAAAGGCTGCCTGGTAGCTGACTCCTTTGGGAATCCCTGCTAAAATAAAATGTATATTTCATAAAGCCATCCCAGAGAACGAAATTTTAAGTAAACATACATTTTAAATGAGTAAGCAATTGTCTACTGGGAAACTGCGTATGGAGCTTTATTTTTAGATATATGTACTCGTATTTCAGGTTGGGGAATTACCCACATAATCCACAAATAGAGAACATGCTAGTTAATTCTCAACATCCCTCTAAACACAGTCTTGAAAGCTAAATTAGTAAACAGTATAGCAAGGGTATTCTCTGCATAATGCTCAATTTCACTACAGTCAAGTCAAAGCTCTATTATTACAGGGGAGTGTTTTATTGACGTATAAACTTTGCAATGGATCTTACTGAATATTCCTGGAGAGCACATTTTAACTGGAGTTACCTGCAGTGACCCTAAGGTAGCAGTATATTTAGAATATTTTTGAATATTGATATGTATTTATCTGGCACAGTTTCTGTAGTCATAATTCAAATTGAGTAGGTTGGTTTGTCAGAGGCTGGACACATGAATGTTTAATCTCTCATGACTTGAAACATCTGTGGGGTACATGCCTGAGGTAGTTATTCAGGCTCCCCTTATTTTTAGTGTGAGAAATAGATACTTTTGTAATGTATTCAGGTGGTTTGTTTTACCTCTCTGCTTAGGATGAGACCTCTTAGTCCCTGGGCTCTGTCATCTACATTGACTACACACAGAGACAAGGATGGCTGCTTCAGATCTAGATGCCTGTCTCCAAGTGGTCACAGAAACTCTAGCAATGCTGACTAGCAAGACTTCTTTTCTTTGGGATAAAATGCTACAGTTGCATCTTTAATATTAATAATTTGTTAGAATTCAGCTTGGTTTTATATGTTCGTGTGGGAAAATTGGACCTGAGTGATAAAGGAAGAAAATTCGATGAATTATTCAATGCTTTTCTCTTTCTTCATTTCTATAGTTCAAAAGAGCTATAAATAAAGGCATTTATGTATGTGTGTATGTATATATATATATATATTTGGAAAAAGTCTTTAGGACAAGGTGAACACAGCAATTTCTTTGTTGCTTTTTTGCACTGCAGTTCAAGCTTGCTGCTATGATACCTTTTCTGAACGGATTGCATCAGTCTAAAAGAATAGATTGTCGAGTATGTCAAAGAACTAAAATAAAAATAAAATAAAAAGAATGTCTTCAGATCCGGACCCTTCATCCTTTTAAATCCTCTCGCATTTTCAGAAAGCACTCAGATCTTACTGCTGCCTTCAAAAAATAGCCACATTAGCAGCACTCAAAGACAAGTTAGAGGACCATCGCAAAAATTTTAAGGTACACAGCACATCCTGTGCCCATAGAATCATAGAATGACTTGGATTGAAACAGACCTTAAAGATCATCTAGTTCCAACTCCCCTGCCTTGGGTAGGGGGGACACCTTTCACTAGACCAGGTTGCTCAGAACCCCATCCAACCTGGCCTTGAACGTTTACAGGGATGGGTACATAATTAGCAAGTCACAGGGGGGTGTGGTTTTCTGATTCTTTGTTAATAAGACTTAGCAACTGTACCTCTTTTATATATATATAACAATGAAAGGCATATATGGTTTCAAAGGTATTACTTCTCCTTTGTCCTTGCCTTGCACTTCTCTGTGAGTAGGAAAAGAGGTCACTTGAGAATTAGACGCAGTCAAGAGCATGGTCTGACAGGGCTGTGTTTAGTCCAGCTTTCAACCAGGAAGAGTCACTGTGAATGGGTTCCTCTGCTGTCTGCCATGTGCCTGCTGCATAACCACACCACTGCCTCCATTGTGAGGACTTAGTGTAGCAGCTTCTTGTCTAATTTGATGATGGATTGAAATCAAAGTTTCCTGGAACAACAGGAAAAACACACAGAAAAGATAAAGATTTCATGGTGCCTTGATCATACATTTTCCCACCTGGTGCCATGTATTTTTTATCCTGCTTATATCAATACCCAAAATCACATCAGTATCCAGAAAGAGATTAATCCCAAGTTCAACAGGCCAATATAGAACTAGAAGATTCAGTATAACTAGATGCCATTTTATTTCTGTCCTGTGGCAGAAGGGACTCAGTATTTAAAATGTGTATAACTGGAGAAAATGTCAGTGTATGCAGTGTGGTTAAAACAGGCCCTGGCTCTGTGTAAGTTTGGATGATGAACTGTTCAGATTTGAGCAGGCAAACACAGAAGCTGCCAAGATAGAAGGCTGATGACTGAGCATAAGTAGGAGGAAAACTCTGCTTCTTGGACAGTTCTTATTTTCTTCATACTTGGTTTCTTTTTCATTTTATCTTTCTTTTCCTTTTCAATATGTAAGCTGCAGCTTAATGGGATACTTGGGTAAACAAAGGATGCAGGTCTTACAGTTCACTGGACTTAATATTGTTTTCAGTTAAAAAAGAAAGGAGATCACTATTGCTCATACACTGTGATTTGCTATTGCAACTCTTTTTATGTTTGTATGTGTTGTCATATTTTTTCAAGCACTTGTATAATAGTATAGTAAAGAGGTATGAGGAGTAGATGTAGGTAAACACTGATATATTAATTTGGACCACTATGTGAAGTGTAAAATTTATATTTAAGTTGATGTACAAATACATTTTGTGTATGCCGATTTATTTAATTTTTTTTCTGATACAGAAACTACCTAAATTTAGCATTTTTAAAAATAAAGAACCCATGTAGGTCATGAGATGTTAGATCTCCTTCCTTCCCTTTTATTTCTGGGCAACATGGCAGTAACAAGAGATCATGAGAGTCTTTATAAAATGCGTGCTTTAGCAAACAAAAAAAGATTATGAATTTTCTGATCAATGCTCTTAGGAACTGATTTTTTTTGCACTGATACTGTATTACAAATGATAGACTACATCATAACTTAACAAAGGCATGTCTGCTCACTTCCAGCTGATGATATCAAAAATAACTTCAAGTGGCAGCATTTTGAATTGTTAATTGTACTGTTGTTCTATGCTGAAATCCTTGACCTAAATATTTATGAGGAATTTGGTTCTACAGTACATTACATTAGTGCCCTGCAGTAGGGCCATGTAAACAAGAGTAACTGTGATTATTCACATGCTCCCAGAGACAGTGGCAGTGTGGGGGAGTAGGAAGTCTGAGCCCCTGGATCCTGGAGGTTTCTCTCTTGCTCATTTTCTGTGTCTCATTCTCTCTCTGCAGATCAAACATTCCCTGAAGTGTGGTAGAAGGCAGGAAGAATGACACTTGCTAATTTGAATTTCAGAAAGCACCTAAACCTCATTCTGATCTCCAGGTAAGTGTCTGTGAGCCACTTGGCTTTGACACTTGTTAAAACTTAATCACATATCTTTTTGGTGCCAAGCTACCTTATGCAGACCAAAGAGAGGAGCATGAGTGCACATGAGTTTGTGTTTGTGGGGGAGGGAGTGCCTCATTTGTTTGTGCAGACGATGTGAAGTGAAAACAAGAGTACTCTGGAAGACATGAGATAAGCTTATGGAAAAGGAGGAGAGATTTAGTGACAAACTGAAAACCTTAAACTACAGGTGATCTGATGCAGTTGCTCTATGTGAGATCTCAAGAAGGAAACACCTGGGAACATGTAAATTACTAATTTAGATCAGGCTTTATTTTCTTGTATTCATTCTCTTCCTCTTCCCCCAAAGTGCTTTTTAAAAACACCCTCAGGCATGTCATGGGCTATATCAAAGTCCTTTCTTAAGCCGTAGCTGTCAAAAGTAAAGGAGAAGGAAAACAATTAACATATTCTAAATGTCAGTGGTAACTAGGATATCTCTAGCTATCTCTTTGGATAGCTACAAAGAAGTTTCCAACATGTTATCCATACTGTGAAGCTCAATATTAACTACCTAAAGGGTATATATAATGACCAGTGATTCAGAATGAAGACTTCTGCTTTAGATGCTTATCCTCATTTTCAGACTGAAGACTGCAAAATATTTTCCATGCTTTCACTTACATTTGGAAAAAAATTCATTTCAGTCAGGACTGGGCTGCTTCTTTTGGAAGTATTTGAGCTATTAAGTTTTACCAACCTGAATGCTTGTGGGAGGTCTGTTGCATGATTTTACTCAAATATTGCATACACCAAAAGTGCTATGCTGAGATAACCACCTGTGTTGGTGCTGATGCAAGATTGACTCACTGTCTGCTTTAGATATCAGACAGATACAGTTTGGCGCACTAAAATTTAGGAGCCTGTGTTCCTCATAGGGTCAGTGGAAAGGAGTGGGTACCTCTGAAGGATGACTTGTACAAACTGCCAAGGGGAACAGTATCAGTTTAGTGGTATGTTTAGTAATAGCAGAGCAGCTAGCCTATTTTATGCTCATGTAAATACGGCTTAATGAATTCCCAGGCTCCCTGGCAGGGGTGCTGCATGGGATGTGGGGCATGTGATTGGTGAAGCAGGAAAATAGACCTGGAAAATGCTGTGCCATCAAGGTACTGGAGATCCTATATGACAGCGCAGAAGAGAGCAGAGGTGTGTAATACCTTAAACATATTTTCCATCAAATGATTACATGCAGCAGCCCTGCTGCGTCCCGTGTACTTTCTGGAACAGGATGATATATGAACACCTAACAGTTTTGAACTATGTAAAATATTGTTAGCAGGTATAGTGACCTTGTCTAGGGTGTTCAAAAGCAAACCAAGAAGGGTGCAAATGAGGATAGTTTGTTTTCCATATTTTTGATGGACAGGAGAGCAAAATGTTCTTAAGCTGTAGCAGAGAAGACTCCAGTGAGACACAAGAAAAGTCTTTCTTAGCAGCACTGAAAGAGGCTGCGTACATGCTGTGAAGTTGTCCCTGGGAATCTCTAACTCAGGAAAATACATCTGGTGTGTCTGCCATGGGGGCTGAGCCACTGTTGAGCCTGTGGTGAGGGCTGGCAATAAGATGGTGGTATCAACAGCTGAGATGTGAGCTGCACTAAACACCCGGACCATATCCAGGAGATGATTTGCTATAAAGAGCAGTTTTGCCAGGCAAAAAAAGGGCATTTTCTAAGGCTGACACCAATACTCCTCAGTTTCTGTATTAGTGGCCTCAGCCTTCCCTGACACACAGCCTTGCTTTAGTAGCAGGGAGGAGTGAGGGAGTTTTTGTCAGCAGAGCGGTCCAGGAGTTGTGCTCACTGCCAGTTATTCAGACAGCCATCCAGGAAGGGCTTGTTTACCAGAACAGTTTTCTTCAGCGATTTCCCACCTCAGAATGGAGCGTGATACTTTTCACATCTGTTGTGAGCACTATTTATAGCTGAGCAGTGAGAAATGTGCTTGCAGCAGAACTGACAGTCATTTGATGCAATGTATGATTTCTCCTCAACCCCAGATGTAACAAAACACAACCTGCAATATACATTTTATCTATAAGCACAATTAATCTCATTGATTCTCATGATCTCTTAGCCTGTTAATAAGGTGAGGAAATATTGCTTGATAAGTAATAGGTTGAGGAAGGATGTTTCTGAATCACTGCTTTACTTACTGTGGACACATCACTTTGCCTCTTTGTGCTTGGTGAAGTCCCAAGGGATTATTCCATCTTCCTGAAAAAGCTGAATAAGGACAGATTCAGGTCAGGATGTTCTGGAGATAAGAATGTGATCTGTACCGTGCAATATTAGTGTATTTTCATAATGGTTCGTAATGTGCATTTTTAATATTTTTGAAAAGACAATTTGTTATTTTTCAATCTATCAATATGTGCATAGCATTTTCTGTCATTCCTAAAAAACACAAGTTTGTTTTTAGTGCAAAAATTGGACCTTAAAGGACTTATGGTGTAAATGTTTCTTTATCACTGGAGAAAGTCTGTGTTCGTGAAATTCAAGTTGGCAATGGATGGTGTGAAGCTACTTGGATGAAGCTTGGTAAAGATGTAATACCTCCCCTTTCATCTGCTGGATATGTGTCCAGTGTCCAAATAAAGGAGAATGCAGGCTCATTCCTTATCTCTGTGGATCACCAGTCACATCACTTTTTGATGCATGGATCAAAACCGAGGCCAAGAAGGTGGGAAGACAGGTTAGACCTTCTCCTTCCTGCACCCTGCTTATCTGGGTTTCTTTGTCCCCTGTGGTACATGCTACCTATACTCCCATGGGGCAGCAATGACTATTTTGACAGGGCACTATGCAGGGACAGCAGGAGAAAGAGGCCTGGCACCCTTGCAGCATACAGTCCTTGCAGCATACCATGCAAGCACTGACTGCACCTTTGCAGTTATTCTTGTTGACAAACCCTTATTTGTACAGGATATTGTAATAGTGGTTTACAAACATTGTGATTGAGATAGTTGGTGTGATAGCTGGACCTCAGAGCCCAGTGCCCTGTGGCACTGTTGAAGGGGTCATCACGGCTAACTGTCCTGACTGTCCACCTGCTGAGGGGCACTGAGAACCTGCTGTGAGAGGAGGCTACACCCATGACTGTGTCTCTGAGCTGTGCCCTGTAGGTGCAAGGGCAGCTTCACTGCTGTTCTGGGGACTCTTGTACACAGGGCTGCACCAACCCTCCGGCTTGCAGACCCTCGGTGGCAGAGCTGGTGGTGGTGGCATCTCCACAGCTTGCCTAGTAAGGGGCCCTTGCATCAATGAGCACCTCTATGCCATCTTATCCTTACTCCATGCACAGGCACAGCCTCTATTTGCAAGTTCAGACAAAGTCAACACTTGGGAAATAGTGGGGAGGCCTGACACTGTGACACCTGCATCTGGCTGTGACCATTGTTTCTGCCCCTGCTTCCCAGACCCTGTGTCTTATGTAGGGTTGCACAGTAGGCTCATATCATCGACATAGTGTGTAAAATAGGAGGATGAGTGATGGATGGCTTATTGCACACCACAAAACCAGTGCCCCAGGATTTTCTCTGTGGATAGCTGTAGGAGGTACAGTGATATATGCTGGGAGTGACTCAAACATATTTGGTGTGCAGGCATGCAGGATATTCTGGACGCTCTCAGAAGCTTTCTGTCTGAGTGGTGTAGACACAAGTACCACCTAAAAAGTGAGACTTCCGTTTTCATCTCAGTGGCAGAATACGAAATTCAAACCAAATCCAACTCTGTCCTTAAGGTGTTTCCAGACAGCACACTAAGATTTCCTGACTTGAACAGAGCACATGAAATATGGGATCAAGTTTGAGTTTTCCAGATTGAACCAGGATCTAGTCAGGAAAAAAAAGGACATTGTGTTTGTAATAGAAAAGGGGTACTTGTCTAAGGTATGTGTTTGTGAAGCCTTCAGACTGTGTGCAGGATGTGTCTCAGGTATGCATTTTCAATGCCAGTAGGCATGTGCTTCTTAAATTCATCTGCCCACCTGAGCAAAATCTGTACTCGCAGCCTGAAGGTCTGCTATATACACCTTGTGTGTCCAGGATGTATACAGGGTTTGAGTGGAAAGTTGCCCATGAATGGATAAAAACCAGACAAATTATAGGAAAAAATGTTGAAAGGAAAAAAATGGAATTCTGGAGGACGAGGAAGACAAACAACACAGGGGCAGTCTAGCAATGTGACAGACCTAGAGGCAGCTCTAAAGCTCCAACACAATTATTCCTGGACCTTGTCATAGCTGCTTTGGTATGTGGTCCAGTAAATGGGAAAAGGAAATAATGATCAGAGCAGCAATAAGTTGTGGTTTTGCACAGCTCACCACAAGCTTTCTCTTTTCTAACAGAAAGTATGTTTACTTGTTTTTAAAAATAACTTTAAAACCTCTCTCAAATATTATTTTTGATTTCTGAGAATCCTGCTGATGAAGTAGATTAACTTTCCGAAATAGTCTTTTTTATAGTACTACATTTTATGAGGAGTCCCTAGTAGCTCACTTTCATTAGAAAATATTATTTATTAGATACATAGATTTTTTTCGAAGTGCAAGTATCCAAGTGTGATCTTGTGAACACTTTTTATAGTCTATATTTCCCATTGTGAGTAAAGTTGTGTGAATGACTTTTGAGTTTTATGAGTGCACATTAACAGGGACAGGTGAAACATTAGCTGCTTTTAACAGCAGCTATTCTTTGTTATTACTCATTATTTTAAGAATAGGAAGTGTGTTTTATGAAAGAGAAGGACTTTCAGACGTAGTTTTAAGTAGCGAGGGTAAGCTCAGCATTTGCCTTCTCACTGTTCTTGGACTTGGTCCTTCCTACCTTGGTGTGCAGAATTTCTCTTGGTCTTGGCATAACTTTTCCACCCAGATAGAGAGGTCTGTTTAAGAGTGCACGTTTGCTATTAAGACACTATAAAGACCTGGAAAATAAAGACATCACAGGCTTAATTAAACACTCCTATGTTATTCCTCTCAGAAATATTAAGGTAAGAAGCGACAAAGAATTGGAGGCTACAGCAAAGTAGACACTATTTAGATATAGTTATGTCAGAGAGGATGGGGACTACCTTCCCTCTTAATGGGACAAGATATAATTTTCATTATTTCAGCTCTCTGAGTAACTTAGAGGAGTGTCATCCAGACTGCTTAAAGGATTTGCCTTCATGTGGTATGCTGACACATGTATCCAACCTATAGGTTAGTTGATAATCATGCTTTTATGATATAAATATCATCAACAGTATTACGTAACTAATGATCTACCGAAAAGTTCAAAGTGGTAAAGAAAGTGATAAAAATTGATATTTCTGAAATAACAGCCATGTCAGAGCTATAGGGTGCAGAAATTGATTTTATTTTATTTACATTTTAGTATGAAAAAACAGAAAATTGTTGAGCATGCAGTAACCTTAGAAGCCAATGCAATATGGACTGCTCACAAAGGCATTCATTTTTTGTGTGTGTAATTAATAATTAAACTCTATTTTCTTTGGATCAGTGAAATATTTGGACAGAAAGTAGTGGTCGACTGAAAAATCTGTGAAAAGTGTGGGTATTTTCCCTTTCCATTCCTCTGCAGTAGTCACTAGAATGATGCCTAGTTAAAAGAATTTTGAATCCTTGTTTATGGCATTCAAATTGCTTTCATTTTTCGTATTCATCTTACATTACAACACTCTTAATAGAGATATATATTTATCACCAGAGTCTATGCAATAGAGCAAGTGTAGAAAGTTGTATACTGTTTGATTATTATACTTTTTGTGCAATATTTATGAGATATACTAAATCAAATGTGTGCTTCAAAACAAGATCGATACAGAAAACCAGTCCTCACTGTTTGGCTTGCTCCTCCTTAAAGTTTCTAACACTCAGGAAAAATCTCTGTAGGTCTATTACTCGTTGCTTAGTTGGCCTTTCACACTGAATTATTTCTGCCACCTCTAACCCAGTTCTTCCTTATTGCAATGTTTTCTATTTTTCAGAGATTGTGGAAAACAATTCATTATCTGCTGTCACGAAGAATCCTGAAAATTTGAGAACTGTTATCAAATCTTCTCCTAGTCTTCCCCCTCCTGGATTAAGCAAGCTCAGTTCTTGCAAAGTCTTATGCAGGATAACTTTTTTTTTCCCCCTTAAGTTCACTCTTATTTCTGTTTTTGGGACTTTCTCCAGCTGGTCGATGTATTGTTTCATACTGACATGTGATAACCTGCAGTAATCACAGGGATCCAGGTAAAGAATTACCAGCTCTGAGTAGAATGGAAGGAATATTTTGTGTGCTTAACATAAAATGTACTAATTTCCTCTAAGCCAGCATGATTGCTTTTTATGCAACTGTATGATTTTATTGCTTGTTTGTGATCTATTCTAATTGTCAGATTCTTTTCTACACTGTTTATCTGGTTAGTCATTCTCCATTTTATATTTGTTCAAGTAATTTCACTTGTGCATGTATCTGTGAATTAATTTAATTGCTTAGCTGGATTCAGATTTCTGCTGTTCACCAAGATCATTTAAAGTGTACATTCTGCACTCCAAAGGATTTGAAGTCTTTTTAGCTTAGTGTATTTTAAAATGCGAAGAGCATCTTAATCATCTACCAGTTCATTAATGAATATGTCATACAGCTTCTTACAGAACCTGACCTGATGTGTCTTGCTCATTTGAAAATGAATCATTGATAACTATTGATGACTAATTCTGTGAATGGGATTTCCCAAATAACTATCTTAAATCTACTTGTCTATGTGAATGTCCTGTGAGATGTCAAAAACCAGAATCCAAATGCATGACAGTATTTATTCTCCTCTGTCCTTAAAGCATCTTATGTACTGTAGAGAGAAATAAATTTGCTCTGACATGATTTATTTATTGAAATTCATCTTGTCTCTTGCATACTGGTTATATTCAAGATTCTTAAAAATAGACCTTTTCATTATTTGTTCTGATATTTTCCTGGTAATTGAAGTGAGGTTCTCTTCTTCTTTTTGACATTTTAAAAGTAAGTAAATATTTACTCTTTCTAGTCTTCTGGAATCTGTACTCCTGAAATTGCTAAAGATAATTGCTAGTGGCTATATATTGTTTTCTGTTTTCTCAGCACTGAATTACACTTAACCTAGCCAACTTGAAAACTTCAATATTATCTATGTGAATTCTACATAATTCTTTCACTTTTTTGTCCCGATTTTCACTCTTCTATTTATGATTTTAATGAGATTGACTATGACATTAAAACTGATCTTTAAGCAAAGGCTAAAGCAAAAAGATCACGGAACACTTTCCAGACATAGTGATAATGCTGTAACTATGATAGCCTAAGAGTATAAGCAAGGAAATGCTGTGGGAAAAAGACACTCTCTTTTATTAATCCAATTGATATAGCTGGAAAATAGAAAAACATCTGTCTCTGGAGCAGGGTTTGTGTTCCTGAAGACTTTTTTTTTTACTACTTAATTAGTCTAATAATAGATATAAGTTCACTCCCCAAATCCTGTCTTAGAATCAATGCTTTAACCCACTTGCTAGTAATTAACTGTATTTTGTTGTTAACTATTATCTTAATTTTTTCTCTTGTTAATAAAGCACTTAAAAGTCTTTTCTGGTGATGTATTATTTCCCTTTCAAATTCTGTCGCAGGTATGCTCCTGAGCCCATAGAAATATTTCTCCTATGGGTTTGTGCCATCCTTTTATATTGTCCTTCAGTAATTTGTGCTACTTCCATAATTAAATGGATTATACATCTTTTTATGTGTCTTTCCTGGGTATTGGAACATTGAGGAATGCATGATCAGGCCAGACCAGTATCCTAGAACACTTCACACATTTCCTTCAGACAAAGGTAGCTGGTGTTGTACAGATGCTGCTATATCTAAAGCAAAGGATAAGAACTCAAGAAGTGCTTGCAATTTAAAAAAGTAAAATAAGACATGAGGGCTGATAATCTGGGATGAGAAATAAAAAGGATGCTGATGGTTCCTCTTTTAATATACTTTTGGTTCACTGTAAAGTAATACTAAAACAGTAGAAGAAAATATTGCAACTACCTGAAGTTCACTATAGGTTACTTATTGATTCCATAAATTGTTTTTGGTTTTCTTTCCCTTCTAATTTAATCATGAAGAAGGACTAAAAAAACTGGAATGTTAATGACACTAACATGTTAATGACATTAAATACCTATGTGGACTTTGAGACATACATCCAGAGGAAACAGATTTTTTTTTGTCTACAGAATTATGAATTTGGCGATCATGGGAAAAAATATGTGTTATAGTAATGGATCCTTTGATAGCTATGTGTCATGCAATTCTCCCAAACTAAAATACCTATAGCTAAAAGTTCCATAAGGGCACAGTTACTGAGGGCATCCTAACCAAGTGAAGAGAAAAGCATGTAGAGACACAGGATGCTTCTGAGCAGCTGTCATGTTTCATTGCTGAAGTGGCAATTTTTCAGCTGTATGTAGGAGATAGAGAGCTGTATTTCAAAGATGACATTTTATTACACTCTTGCTTTCCAAGGGCAACTGGACACTTTGGTGTACTGGGCTAGTTTCAAACACTCCTTTCATTATTATCAGGGCTAATTGTGATGGTATTCTAAATACTTATATATAGTTCTGGAGCCTGCTGGAGCCTCAAAACTCCACAAAGTAGTTTGTAGAAAAGATTATATGTATCTGTACATATGAATTTAGATGAGGGGATTGAGTCCACCATTAGCAAATTTGCAGATGACACTAAGTTGGGGGGAGTGTCGATCAGCTGGAAGGCAGGAGGGCTCTCCAGAGAGACCTGGACAGGCTGGAGAGTTGAGCTGATTCCAGTGGGATGAGGTTCAACAAGGCCCAGTGCTGAGTTGTGTACTTTGGCCACAACAACTTCCTGCAGTGCTACAGGCTGGGCACAGAGTGGCTGGAGAGCAGCCAGGCAGAAAGGGACCTGGGAGTTTGGACTGACACGAAGCTGAACGGGAGCCAGCAATGTGCCCAGGTGGTCAAGAAGGCCAATGGCATCCTGGCCTGGATCAGGAACAGTGTGGCCAGCAGGACCAGGGAAGTGATTCTTCCCCTGTACTCAGTGCTGATGAGGCCACACCTGGAGTGCTGTGTCCAGTTCTGGGCCCCTCAGTTCAGGAAGGATATTGAGGTGCTGGAGCAGGTCCAGAGAAGAACAACAAGGGTGGTGAAGGGACTTGAGCACAAGTCCTGTGAGGAGAGGTTGAGGGAGCTGGGGTTGTTCAGCCTGGAGAAGAGGAGGCTCAGGGGAGACCTCATCACTCTCTACAACTCCCTGAAAGGAGGTTGTAGCCAGGTGGGGGTTGGTCTCTTCTCCCAGGCAGCTATCAGTAACACAAGAGGGCATGGTCTTAAGCTGTGCCAGGGGAGGTTTAGATTAGATATTAGGAAGAAATTCTTTACAGAGAGGGTAATCAGGCATTAGAATGGACTGCCCGGGGAAGTGGTGGATTCTCCGTCCCTGGAGGTTTTTAAGATGAGACTGGATGTGATACTCAGTGCCATGGTCTAGTAACCATGGCAGTGTTGGATCAAGGGTTGGACTTGATGATCTCAGAGATCCCTTCCAACCGGGCTGATTCTATGAATATGGAATTTTAAACATGTATGTAAACATGGAATCTGTAGAAATTCTCTTAAAGCTAACAAAATATTCCACAAATAGGAATCAAAGCACAAAGTCTGGTTCAACAGTTATATTTATGAATCCTTGGAGACATGTTACCAGTGATCTCTGTTTATTATGTTGGTTCTCTCCTGCTACCTCTCCAAACTTGGTCATCTCTCCTTCCTTTTGTAGGTGAATGGAGAAAGAGGATTGTATTTTCATTGATTTGTATATTTGGTTCTGCTCTTCTTTTTCTCTTTCTCTGTCCAAATTTAACCTCAAATTCTTTTCTTGTGCTCAGTGATGATTTCTTGGTGAAGCACTCGGCATCAAGATTGCATATTGTGCATATAAGAGGTTATATAAAGTTTAATACATTTAAATGTTTATTATAACACACTAAACTAACTGAGGCTAAAGACAGAATGATGTGTAACAACTTGGAAAATGTTAATATGCTCACTGGGCTTTACAAAGTAATTCTTGATAAGATTTACTTTCTTGATAAAGAAGCATCATGCTTTGCCCAAACTTAAACTTGTTCATCCTTGACTTCACACTTGATAAACAAGGAATAAAATATATATTAGGAACAAGAGCATGTTTCAATCCACTGCAAACACAGATCACTAGAGAGAATAAATCATAAGTCAGCCAACTATGTTTTACTCCTCCTGCATCCTCTCCAAGCTCAATTAAGGCTCAACATGTTTTTCTTCTCCCGAGTTCCTTTCATCTGTTCTCCTTCTCGTGTTTCCACATCTTTCCCCCCCATACTCTTCTTTATCTGATGAGGCTAGTACTGTAGGATAATGAGGTAATTCCTGTTAGTGTTGGAAGTCCCAGACACCTGGATGACATTTTTTTTTTTAATCCCAGATTGGGTCAGATAAGACCTTGGGTATTTCAGTGTTATATGTTCAGGTTAAAGTCAGTCTTTATGGGATGAAATAAAGTTTCTGTGCATTGCAAAATATGAAAATGTGTATCTTTACATACAGTGATTTTGGTCTGGAAAACTAGATCTACATGAATGGCTAGAAAATCACCTAGATGTGTAAAGAACCAAAGTGTTTTATGTTTGTCTTCATCCTGTCCAACACTTTACAGATGTCTAACCCCTGGCTCTCTTTCCTGGCATGGATGCAGTTCTTGTTTGGCACTGACTCACTCTCCATATGCAGTGAATACTCCCAATCTAGTGAATTTTTAAATGTAACTGCTTTGCATACACTGTGTAAATGAAATATTAACCTCTCCCAGCCTTCCAATTCAGTGCTCTCGCAAAAAAATTCTGCAAAAAATACTGTTCCCAAGACAAATTTTTTTCAACAGAGCCTAATCTAAATTAGGCCTCAAACAAAGTAGTTTCCGTATTTTTTATTTTATGTAGCCATTAGAATTACATGATTATTTCTTAAAAAAATTTGATTTATTTGGATTCAGTAAGGCAATTATAATGAGCAAAGGGATTAACAATTAAGAGACCTCCAAAAAGGCTAATTACAGGGCCAATAATTTAGCTGACTCTGTGATGATTCAATTCTGATTTTGATTTCTTAAGCTTTTGTGGACTCACTCTTCTCCCTGGTGCTTTAATAGTGAGCTTGCATGCAAATACTTTCTTCTCTGTGACTGAGGCCTATGCTGCTTTGGGCCAAAATTGATTGCTGAAGTTACATGACTGAAACGCCTCAGGTTAAAAAAAAACCAAACAAAACCCCCCAAAAAGTCACTAAAAGTAAAGCATCCAGTAGACAGCTATGTAAAGTGTGCAGCCTGACAGTCACTAATGCTCTCAAGATAGAGGAAGTTCTGCAAATAAGGTGAGTACAATTAACACTCACTTAGCCCTTAAATATCAAAAAGGCTGCCAGGCACACCTCTGACAACATTTGGGGGTGATCATGATTGCAAATCACCTGCTGCATAAGCATATGTAGTCAGATGCTTTCTCTTCCTTAGAGTAACTGCTCTTCAGCTCATATTACGAACCTGCTCAGTCATACTTCATACCATTTCAGAACATGATGACCATGTGCTGTGTAAAGTCCATTCTCCTTTACAGTTCAGATCTCTCTGCTGACATAAACTGTCACTGCTCTACTGGAGTTGGTGGAGTCCTAAGGTTTTACACCAGCTGAGGTCACACATGTTTATGAAGTCAATCAATAAAGATGGCGACAATGTAAATCCAAGTATATGCTGATTAAATAGTAGTTTAAATTTGTTTAATACATGCCAAGATAGATATTGCCACTCTTACTTCTGTAAAACACTGAGATTTAGGTTCTGACGTAGAGCATGTTGAAATCAAGGGGGTTTTCAGTTAACCTCTGGGGACTTTGGCTCAGAACCACAGTCCAACCATTGTGAAATACACAGTTTATTTCTAGCCCTTTGTTAAATGTATTCCAGACGTATTTGCCCTTATTTAGCTCCTTATTCTGTTTGCTTTCCCATATTTTCTCTTTGAAGAAAAAAAAAATTCAGACGAGAAAGCAGGATTGCAAGTGTCTCTGAAGGGGATGTCATACAGTCAGTCAGTCACCCATTTACTAGCTCAGCAGTACAAAAACTGACTTATGTCTCCCTTTTTCAGTTTGCATTGTCCTTTTCCCACCCTCAAACCTTGCTATCAGCCCCAGCAACTAACTAGTATTAAAGACCTCCTCTTGCTTTTCAAAAGTAGAAAAAAAAAAAAAGCTTTTTTTTTTTTTCAATTGTCCCAGTTTAGTCCCTGAGTCTCAATGGGGTTGTGCAATCTGAAATTTGACCTCTTCAAATTGGGTTTGAAGAATGAAATCACAGCAGAAAACTCTTTCTTCACATTTTTGTTCATATGCTTTGTGGCTTGCAATCCTACAGTATTCGAGGGTTCAATTAGGCAGTGTGTGATTGGCAGGTTCCTGAGTTAAATAGCTGGGATGGGATCATATACTTAAAATAGCTTTAAGAGAAACCTGTAGACAGACAATCAGTCAGACAATCTTTTCAGGCGCTTGGAAAGCCCCTACTTTCCTAAGCACTTGCCCTGTAAATGATCTGGAAGTCTTGCACGTAAAGTAGTTTAATATAAAAGATGGCTTGGAGGCAGTTAACATGCAAACATACCCCTTGATGTAATATCTAGGAGGCATTTTTTGAAGTTGTTTTTTTCAGAAGCATTGTTGTTGCTCATTACGAGTGTGACATCACTTCCCCTGACCTAGTGATATGTGTACTCTCTACACTCTGATTTTTAACTTCTTTAAGATCAAAGCTTCATTTCTTCTGAATTCAAGCCTACCTTTCCTTTTGCTCTGTTCATTTCCAATATGTAGAGGAAAAACTTAGCAACAAAGCAAAAAAGGCAAAAAATTTCTTGTCTTTCCCTGTTGCTAGATTCTGCAATTTGTTGGATAAAACTCCCCTATTTTTGTGCTCCTATACTATGTTAGAAATCTCAGTTCTGAAGCCTATGTATGCCAGGAAAAATAGGAAAGAATGTCTTGCTTTTCTGTTCTTGAAAGAGTGTCACTGTTGGATGTACAATTGTACATTTTTATTCATACAAATTTACAACATGTAATATTTTAAGTTGAGAATTTTGGGAGTAAACAATAACTTCTGAGTACTACAACACTGGAGCTTAAGGTATCTTATAGAGTCCCTGTTATGAGCATTTTGTTTTCCATAACTGGCAGGGTTTAAAATATGTCCTAAAATATTTCTCTCATTCT
The DNA here is from genome assembly GCF_001715985.3 of Manacus vitellinus. Classification (NCBI taxonomy): domain Eukaryota; kingdom Metazoa; phylum Chordata; class Aves; order Passeriformes; family Pipridae; genus Manacus; species Manacus vitellinus. The sequence goes on from NW_021940535.1 coordinate 42,964,197, forward strand.
CTTAATGTGTTCCCTAGTGAATTCTTCACTTACTGATGGTATTTTTCATCATTCCTTCCAGAGGACTGTGCCTTAAACTATTTAGGCAATTAATATAACCCTGCCATAATCAAGAGGAGGAACTAACCCCTCAATTTTTTAAGACTTCTAGAAGTAAATGTCTGCCATATATTTTCTGCTTTTGATCTCCAAAGCTGGATTGCTTTGGAGAAATCAAGTTAATGTAGTGGTTCCAATCACTCTCCCTAAACCCCCAAAGACTCAATACCTTAAAAGTAAAATTTTACACATCTCAGCCTAAAACAAGCACTTCAAATTTGTTGAATGAATCTCACCCTAATATGCCTGTTTCCTTCTAGCTGATTATTAAGAAAACCTTTTGGTATCCTTCCCACCCCACTGCGTCGCAGACATCTAACAGTAGAAACATTGCATCCAGAGTTCATAAACAATGTGAGGTCACAAGTGGGAATCATGATGAAAGAAATATATTATTTTGTTCCACACCAGGGACTCTGATACAGTCAGTTGGTTTGTTCCAGTTTGCTGTGCACATCTTGTGTACTGTAATAGTAAAAAAAGGAAACCTACTTTATGTTATCCTGCCTGCTGCTGAAACATTTGGGAAGAAAATAAAAATTAGACTGTCCCCTAAAAGAAAGTGGTGAAACACAGGTAATAAGGAAGCATGGAGTTGGGGCAGTAGTGCAAGGTCTGATGTGCAACAAGGAGGAGATCCAAAACTAGCATTTAGAAGTGATGAACAGAAGAATAATTGTCTGAGGACCAAGTGAGGTAGGGTCAATGTAATGCAGGAAGTCAGTGAAACTTGCTGGCTTGCAAATCAGGACTGTCAAAAAAACCCTTACTAAAACAAAACAAACTACAAAGGCATCCCCTTCAAACTCTCCCTGTGAAGGAGTGAAATAGTCTCCAAAGCTTTTGCTTTACTTATCTCACCCAGCACATCTGAGTACTCTCCATTTAAAGAATATCATTATAGTTTGTTGTTACGGGATTAAATCAAGCTTAAGGTTAGAGTCTGGAATTCTATTGCTATCTTCTAGCAAGTTCTTTTGCAAGGCAAAAGGGTGAAGAGTGCCATAGCAATTCCCAGCACCTATAACAATCTATTTATCAACATTATTGTAAAGACTTCTTATGTCACTTTTCTACTGAAAGTTTTGTTCTATCATCAGATATCCACATTTCTTCTGTCCCTGTTTTGAGGCAAAGTTCTAGTTATTTCTTGCTCTTGCATGCATTGAAGGTTAAATACATTTCAGCTGTAAATCTGCAGGTAGGGCACGAGGTTTAGTGGTGTGCCGTGTTATGGACAGGTACTATATACAATAGGTTCCAAAATTTCTTACTGTGTTTGAAAGATTGAATGAGCTCTGTAAAACATAAGGTCATTTCTGAACTCCCTAGAAAACTGAGCAGTGCTAGAGCAAAAGTCAGCTACAGAGCAGGTGATCTGATATGGAAGAGACCTCTGGATGAAAAGGATGCTCAGAGCTGGCAGTGAGGGAGAAAGAAAAGCTTTCATGGGGCAGGTCAGAGGACTAGTTCACTGGGAGAGGAGTGAGATCACTGCATGTCTTGGTGAAAAATCTCACTTTTGTTCAGATACAGATACATGTTTATACTCAGCTTCAGTTATAGTCCTTCAATAAGTGAGTGGTCTTTAAAACTCAGGAGCATAACCAGCCCCTGAGAAATATTATTGCTGAAACTCAGTTCACAGTCTACCTTTCTGCCTTTCGCTCATCCTTGTCTCATTAGAGCCACTTGAGTCCCCACCAGCCTGAACAGAACAGGAATAGAAGAATAGATTATTTTATGTGGAAACTATTGCACGTTAGACCATAGAGCTACACTTTCATACTTTCACACAAGTCTATCCCCAACTCTCATGATTTTACAAAAGTTTCCCCAGGTTCCTCTCACAAATGATGTGAAGCAAAGTTTCGAGAGAAGAAAAGACCATTTACCTGAAGACTTTCCTTGCAGTGAGTGTTGGGCAGTGTTTTAGGGGAAGCAATTTAATTTATTCTCTCCTGGTTATGGACTGACTGATGAAAGCCCCCCTTTGTGCTCCCCAGTGGCTGTTGACCTCATAAGTGTGGAGCTGCTGCTGCTCCAGCGTGGCAGTGTGGAGCTGCCATCTGGATTTAGTGACATTCCACACAAAGAGCTGGTATGGGAGTGCTGGGGAAAGAAGTGACTTTGTCTTAATGCTTTTTCTGAGAAAGGTACCACTGCCAGGCCCCTTCCACTGTACATGCTAGAGCACGTAGCAACGGTTCAGGCTATTGATCAAATGAAGAGATGTTGTCAGCCCCTTGAAGTCTGAACCATTAAAAGGGATACATATGGTAGGAGAATACAAGCCCAGCCATGCACATCTCTGCAAGTCAGAGGGAGGCTCTTCCAACTCCATAGACGTTTTGAATTAATTTAACTCTTAGACATCAAAAGGTAGACAAAAATATAAACAGCCAAAATATATGAAAAAAGTAATTGAATTATAAGACTACAGTATTTCAGTCACATTCCTGCCACATAGGGAACCAGTCAGAAAATTCCCCAAGTTTTACAACCCATTATATGTGCTTTGCACTTCAAACTGTTCTATGAAACAACTTATATCCTGAAGAACATTCCAAAAATAAGACAAGGAAGTGAGCTTATGTGGTGGGCCCTGCAGCTCAGCAGTGGGAAGAGTTTGGTTGGTATTGCACACAATCAGGTCAAATTTTTAGGAGTGGTAGAAATGGTTACTGGAGGTGGATGTGCATGATTTGTCTACAACTTGTATGTAATTTTTTTCTTACCTATCTTTGCAGTACCATTCCCTCTCTCTTCTATCCTACAGTCTCCATGTACATATTCCTAGCAGTTTTGGACCACATCGGACAAATTAGCTCCTTGTCCATTGCACCTGCTGATATTTTTCAGCTCCACTGTAATTTAATGTCCTCTTGTTGGGCTCTTTTACTTCTCTCATCTCCCAGATCTCAACTGCTGGGATGTGCAGACACCTGACTTGCTACCATTTTACCTGTACCATGAGTGAGCTCATATAACACCTTTTCTTCAACTGTCAGCTGTAATTTGGGGGACTACTCTATTAAAAAATTCTCTACAGTCTTTTACTGGGCCTTATATATCACTACCATCACTTAATTTCTTCCTGTAAATTTAATATAAACATTATTTAATTTGGCATGAGAATCTGTTGCCTTGTAGCTCCTGTTATCTAAAAAGAAAACCATTTTCAGCTCATTGTCACACATTAAAAGCTGTTTTCTTTTCAATCTATGTCTTTGTATCATCATCAAATTAAATAACTTCACTATTCAAGTTGGTACATCATTCAGGGATATATTTTGCATGAAAGGCACAAATCAGAATTCATTTACAAAGTCCAATATGGTATTCTCATCTTGAGGTTGGACTCTTTCAGAGACAGTAACATACACCAAAGTGTCTCATGTTATCTTGTTACTATGGAAACAGTGATGCAGAACTGTTATGGGTGGAGATCTGTGACATTCAAAAGCACAGTATAAAACTGATATACTTCATAGCCTGCATTTTTATTCATCCTTAGTGCTATATAATAGCACAGCATAATAGTTGTGATAGTTATCTTGCTCATGTGTGTGGGTAAGTAATGTCATGTGGAAGAGGAAATAATAAAAGAAAGGAAAGTTTGAGACTGAATAGGGAACAAGGAATCCAACCTTCTGCCACTGATTTATTGTATGCCTTTGGAAAATACTTTTGACTAAATCGGTCTGTGTCTCAGTTCTCCATCTGTAACATGCCCTCTTTTACATTCTGTGCTTGTTTCCATTATTTAGGTAACAAAGCTATTAATGCAAGAATGCTTCCCACTGTTGGTTTAGAGTGCATGGCACAATTTTGGGAAGGGTTCATTAAGTGGCAGCAGTAAGAAAAAGACATGATATGTCTACTGTAATAGAGGTCTAAAAAAACGTTTTGCTGTTAGAAACAAAGCATATTTTATAAAGTGAATTTTTTACATGGTAGATGGCAGTCATTCCATGGAACTGGAATGGTGAATTGGATAAATATTTAAGCTCTGCAGAAGTAACAGAGAAGAACAAAAGGTGATAATGCAATATGATATGTAACCACAAAGAATAATACTGCATTCTGAAGGGAAATTTGTGTGCAGGAAAACTCATCTGTTTTTCTTCTAATTACAAAAATTAATCTCATGGCAGAACATAATTTTCCCCTACACAACTTGCCATGCTTCTGTCCTAACTCTGGTAGCATATCTCCTCTAACTGACTTTTAATGTGGAAAAGATGTTTCTAATTTTTTGTGTTGCAAACACGTTATTTGTAGACTGAAGCTTCCTTTTGGAACTGGTTGTTAATTGTTCTTTTTAATAAGTAAGATATTCACAGAAGTATTTGTTTATTAGTATTACTATTCAGTCTTCCTCATAGGTTTTGTATTTTTAATGAAGTCCTTAGCCAGCAGATAAAGAAAAGTTTATTGAAAGAATGAATTATTTCATAAGAGACCTTTAGGAAAAGATTATCCCCTTAATGAATGGTTATATTTAATATTTACTCATTTGTATCATAACTCCTGTAACCACAGGCAAAGCTGCATTTTGCTAGATGCCAGACAGACATTGGCTAAGACAAGAGACTAGCTACTGTGTTCCAGTGATTCAAACTTAGAAACTACAATATCAAAGCAGGGTGGAATTGGCGTAAAAAAAACATTTGAACTTCAGCCTCTCACTTTCCTTGCTACTGTTGGTTTACAGGAGGTCTATGCCAGATTTGTGTTTTCTGTGCTGATAAGCCTTCATCTCTAATTTCTGGCAGCAATTCTGAAATGACACTCTTTGAAATACTTCAGTTGCTTTCTGCTATGGCAACTATGAATGAACTGATGACTGATGGTTAAAAGGAATGCTAGTTGCCTACATAAAGGTGTTTTGTTACCTTGAATTCAGGGGAGACCTTACTTTCTATGCTAATTTCTTTATTTAGACTGCTTGTTAGTTCTGAGTGACTGAGTGAGTGGCGTGAGTGTTTCACAACTAGATCACTGCCCATGCCAACATTCCTCATTTCTGGAAGACTGTTTGAGCTTCCTAGGCCCCAACACACCACCACCCCTCCCACTCCAATTGCTCTTCTGGTGAAACTTCTATTTTAAAAATACATAAGATTTTCTGAGAGTCAGTGTAAAATGTGGGCAACTGTGTTGTTTTGTTTTAAGTGACTGTCCTACCTCTTTAATTATTATGGCTATTTCTTTCAATGTCAGCATCTAAAAGTCTTAGAGAAAGTCCAGATAAGCCTTCTTATTATCAAAAATTTATACATTTCTGATGTAATACACATGAATAAATCCTAATCACCAAAATGAGAGATACTGAGAAGGTCAGTATGGTAAGGCTTGGATGAAGGTGTGAGGTGCAGAAGTACTTTTGTTTAAGAAAAGTTCTCATGTTTGGGGAACGGAATCAATCTATTACTGAAAATCTGCTGCTGCCCCGCATGCCTACAAATTGCCCTTGCACTCCGCTTTCAGTGTAGATAGAAAACCTAATTCTCCAAGAAGTACAGGCAGAATTATATCTCTTCTGCAGTTTGTAACAAAAATGGTTCATACACCTGGTCCAAGTCCTTCAACATTGGCCCAAATCCTTTGCTGCTTTGGTCTGCCACACAGCACTACCGTGAGTCTTCATCTTCTCTAATTTCATGCACCTTAATGTTGGACATCTAGACTGAGCCAACTTTTAGCTTCATTACACTTGTCTTAAGCACCTACAACAGGATCATGTGTACTTTCTTTTGAACTAACTTAATTTCAGAGGCTGTGTTGTTAAATGGATGAGATAAATCCCCACAGTATGGTTCATAAAAAAAATAATTATGTTTTATGCTTTCTTTGTATGTGTATTTACAGGTATTTGTAATGTGAGGTAAACCAAATGAAACATATTCCTTACTCACTCTCTAAATTTTATTAAATGATATTCTGTAATCATGCAGAGATATGGTTCTGATATTGTTATAAATTATTTTTAAATAGGGAATCTTGAATGGATATGTTTTGCTTAATGGCTCATATTATGGTCCTGAAAAGGGCCATGAACAAACTAGGCAATTCTACTGTGCTGAAAGAAAGTAAAATGTATTTCCTTTAGGAAATTTCCTATAGGAAACTGTGTTGATTTAGGAAATGCTGAGAGACAAAGATTGTCTTGGCATGTGTTTAAGCACAATACGTGTTCAGCACTTGACAGGCTTGGTGATGCTTTAATAGGAAACCTCACCATACACTATTTTCTCCTCTTTCTTAGTGATAGGAGATGAATTTCCAATAAAAGGTCAGGGGATGCATTTTTGCTGTTGAGCTCCCAAGTGCTGTGTGTCAGAATTACAACCTATTTGGCACTGATTCTACTTCAGCTGCAGTAATCACAGTTGAAAGAAATAGAGTAACTTTAGTATATTCAGAGCAACATTGTCATGACTGAGCTCCTGTGGCAGCACCTACTGTTCAAGCAGCCAAGCCCTGTCTCAGTCTCGAGGTATCCATTCTGCAAAACCTCAGCTGGTCTGTTTGGTGGTGGATGATTTCTTATGCTTGATCCATCTCCACGAGTAAGAGCTTGGACCAACAACAATGCTTTGCTGAAGAGTTGCTGACTCTTCCTCTCGAGAGAGTTGTGGAGCTTGAGCAGAGGAGGTCTCAGTGTAGCAGTAAGAGACTGTTATAGCAGTCTTGGATTGAGCCTCAAGTGTCAGAGGAGACATATGCTGAATGTTTCTGCAGGGTGTTTCAGTGGGACTCAGGAAATGCCATATTTATACATTTATAGTGCTTTCTCCATTCTCTTGTTATAGCTTAAAGCTAAAGACATCTGCCCATCCTATCTCCTGAAAATCCTGTCTGTCTTATTTTACAGTGGTAAAATGCAGAAATGTTATGAGATAAAGTAGAATGTAATGAATTTACCCACTTGAATAATAACATAAACATCACAATTGTTCCTTCAGAACATGGTAATAGTTATGACAGGCTTGGAAAGAGGGAGGATGAAAATAGACTAATGAGTAGCCTGTATTTGAATCTAAGCCTGTATGAGTACTAACAAAAATCACACTGATGCCAGTCTTTGAGAATAGTTTGTTTCACCAAACCTGTGGAAAACAACAACCCAAGATCCATGGAGTTCTAGATTTCAAGTACAAGTATAGAGATGACTACTTGGTGCAGGTCAAAAATGAACCACAGAGTTTGAGACTTAGCTAGCTTTACTAGTAACAGCTCCAGAGGAAGACTGGCCTCTGACAGCATCATTGTGCTCATTTTCCCATACTGAGCGCTCACTTCATTTTTCTTTCAGGTAATAAATATAATGCTTTTTGAGCTTTTGCAAATCCACAGCACTTCATTACCAGACCAGGGTTTTGGTGATTAATTCGTTGAAACAATGAGATGCTGCCTGAAAATGAACTCCTGAGGAACAAAGCAGCCCAAGTGAGTTGCACCTGGTTGGGGAAGTTTTCTCTTGTCTCTGTGGCATTCTATCTATATAGCTTGTCTGGCAGGAAATGAAGAGAAATTCAGTGATAGACACAAAAGATAGAAAGACTAACAGGCTTAAAAACAAATAAGGGACTGTTCTTTAGCAGCTTTTGGACCTATGTTTTTATGGACATAATCAGATTCTTCGGACTTGAAATTTTAGCTTGTGCTGGGAGAGATGATTGTCTTTTAGTGGTACTTTTAATGTCTCTCCATTTCTTTTCCTTGTGATACTGTCTTTGTGATACCTGTACAAAAAATTATGTCAATTTTTAGGAACCTATATTCAAAAGAACATTTTGCAAGGCACTAAGATCAGTGATATTCAGATCAACATATTAGCTATTAGCTATAGCCCAGCAAGGTATAGAGGAAATGACGAGCTGAGGTAGCTCCTGGGCACTGACTTTTGCAAATGCATTGTGTTAAGTTCCTCTGTTATAGTAGGATACAATGTGGCTACTAAAGAGACTAGAACTATTTCTGTATTTATATAAAAATATAGTCTATTTCTTTAGGATACTGAAAGTTTCAGGTGTTTCTCAGTGTTAGAGAGCAGCAACAAATTAAAACAAGGGTCTACCTAATAAAGAGGAAGATTATGTTATATTTCAATGGAGTTGTAAAACAAATTTCCCTGGCCTTATACAAGAGTAGTCTCTGAATGGTAAACTTTGTTCTCCTCTCTCCCTGTGCTAACCTCTTGAAGAAGTCATTAAATATTCATTCCAACAGTTATTTTGTCTCCACTTTAGACTGCTTTGCCTTCTTGCAGGTGAGAATTTCTAGTGCCAAGAGTAAACTTTTTATTGTTTGTGTGCATGGCACTTCCACTGAATAGTAATGAATGCAGAACACACTGAATGGCAGGCTAAAATTTATTCTGGACTATAGGTTCCTGGGACTTCAATTATTCTTTGCTATAATCATGTCCTGCAGTCTTTTTCATGCTGTGGCTTCCTTTGTGCCATCAGTGTGGCACAGAAGCCGTGACTCAAAAGACCCCTGTTACTACCAAGAAAAATGATAAAGAGATAATAAATATAAAAAATGTGTTGCAGAGCTGATTTAAAATATAGATTTTCATGTATGGCCGTGTGCCTTGATTTCCCCTGGATCTGGAAAAAGAATTACCAACACAGGGTGAGGAAAATCTGGTGTAATCTAAAAACGAAAGGAAAGAAAAAGAAAAACCTCTTATGAGATTCTCAGTCAACCTTTTAAACTCAGTATGTCTGTATATATAACTTAATACTTAAATGCTTTCCTGGACAAAACCTTGAATATTTCTTAATTGCTGTAGATGGATCATATAGTGAACTGGACCAAAGCTCTAGTCTGCCCATCACATGGCATATTTACTGATTATGATCTTTTTCAGATAGTCAGCACAATTTTTATTCCTGTGACGATGGTAAATGGGCTTTGGAAAGTATTTTATATTATAAAAGAAAAACATTCAGTATTCATTAGGTGACTCCTCAGGGAAAGTATACTGAGAAACAGGATCTGCTCTTCAGAAGGATGGCTTTTATGTCCTTATTTTAGACTTATATAACAGAAGAAAGAAGGAAAAGAATCACACTCCCATGAGTCCAGATTTTGTGTTATTAAAGTTAGCCCCTATCTCTGTTGATAGCTTCTACAAGTACCTGGCAAACTGGGCCGGACATGTTTCCTGAGAGATACCTGCCGAAGATGACTCCCAAACTCAAAGCAGTGAGATGGTTCTATATTTCTGAAGAAAAACTAAGTATAATGGTCTCTACTGGACACTGGTGGAAATCAAAGAAGGCTTGTGATTTGGTTTTTGAGAGGGAAGGCAAAAACAGAGGTGAAACTCTTCCTGATAGTTTCATTTTCAAGGGCAGGTGATGGCCAAATACCACAAATACTTTCAAGGAGCATCTCAAAATAATACTGAATGTGTGAACAACAAAACAATGCCTTTTAATAGAGCCACTCCTGAGATTCATCATAAATGCTGGATGTGACCTAAGTCTTTCATAACGTGACCTGCACCTCAATATAGATCATGCCCCCTCCCATCCATGGACACATCCTTTCCTCCCAGAGATCAAATAGTATCTGTATGGCAAGCTCAGCAGTTCTTGACATGGAAAAGCACTATGTAATAAATAAGTAATAAATTAATATTTAATTAAAACTTCTTTTAATGAAAGTTAGCACCTGAAAGGAGGTGGAGAGACAGACATATGTGACCAGTAAGCTCTCTGTAGAACTGCAGTGAGCCACTTTGCAGAGGCTTACGTAAAAAACCAGATGCTTATATTATAAAAAAGAAGACCTATATATCACTTAACTGACTACATGGTCAAAGCAGGACTAATACTGCTTGGAATGTAATTATGTGGCCTGAAATCTTTGTGTGGTCGTGCAGACTGCAGTCCTGTGGTCCACTGGCCAAAGGTGCAACTCTGAAACGATTATTTGACTTCACTTGTTCTTAGAACTAGTGTGTAGTTTTTGTTAAATACAGGTCAGGAGATCATTATGTGTATGGCTGCCTGTTGGGACTATTTCTGCCTTTCTTTAGGCAGAAATTTTTTTGCTGTGGCTGGTTTCTGTCTATTTATGTTTCCATAACATAAAGGTGGGTATGCTAAAGTAAAGGCAGCTGCAAACTGTTCAGCTTTCCATGACTACTCCCTGGTTTCTGAAAAGTTACTGGAACAGAAATCAGGTTGTATTCTCCTTCCTTATTCTTATCTAGTTTTACTCAGGCTATTCGGTGGATGGAAGAAGTATGTAGATTTTCGGTAGTTATAGAAGTGATTATAAGAGGTTCTATCAATTCATGATCCTCCTTTCTGCTGGTTTGCCTTGCTCTGTGCAGAGAGAGGGTTTAGTGCACTCATAATGGCTATGCTTTTGAATAGGTATATAAGTGAGTGGAAGAACGTTCACCTTTTCACATTCAACCCAGTTCAGCCCATGTATTAATATTCCTTGCATTTTCTCATGCATTTCCTAAGAGAGCAGATTAAAATTAAAATTCTGCCAAGGCTAGGTAGCAGAAAGGATTAGTGAGCTTGGTCTTCACCTCTAGAGAGAAAGGTGACATGAAAATGATTGGACTGGACACATCCTTATTCTGGAAACTATTTGTATGGATAAAAAATTCTCCATGCAACTGACAGTTTGTGCTGAAGAGATATCCAGGAAAAAAAAGCAAAAAGGCTGAAGGTCAGGATTGAAGTACAGCACATTGAGAGGGTTATACAGACTTTGCATGTTTATCACAAGCTATTAGCATTTAATTTTCAAGATCAACTCTTTGCTGGCAAAACTTTAAAAATTATTGTGCCCATTCCTCCCACACAAACATCCTTTCAAAAGCTCTGAAACAGACCAAAAAAAGCCCCTAAAAACAACAAAAAATTGACCAATGAAATAAAAAAACCTCTCCTGTCTCATAACTGCTTTGTAATTGAAAGGCTAAATGTAGTTTTGAGGAAAAACTTCAATGGGATTTTCTCTTAGAAGAGCAGAGAACTATCTGAGAAACAAAAAGTGAACACTGCGCTACTCAATTTTATGCCTGTGTCAGATTTAGGAGTCGGACATTTGGCCTAAATTGTAAGGATGAAGATAACTATTGTAAGTACAGAAAGGGGACAGGTAAATGTAATTGAAGAAATGTCCTTGCCTGCATAACTCACCTTGCAAATCTTTCACTAAAAATGGCAGAAAATAATCTTTCAGAACCCGTCCTTGCTTTTTGTTGCCATATTGTTAGTGTATGAGAAAACTGGGACATACACACACATTATATAGACAGTCCATTGAATGTGTATGTGTATAAATATATAGAAAAGATACACAAACATAGCCCCAGATCATCAACACCCTTAAATACAGTATCTCCACTGTTTGATTATTATTAGCAGGAAACCCCCACCAACAATGCAGTCATCTGTGCTTCTGAAAAATGTAAATGTCAATTTTTGGTCTTTAAAAATTATTAAGCTTAGCAAAAGATAGCAATTTCCAGTGTTTGCTTGCTTGGTAAGATGCAGGAGAGTGAGCATTACTCCTGAGAGCTGCCATTGGTTAGCTGGAGGGAAAATGGATATCAATTATACATAATCTAAGAAGCCTCTGCATAATAATCAGGCCCAGTAGGGGCTTTGGGGCAGCTTCGTTATTCTCTTGTAAACACAAGAGCCCAGATAGACATGTCAGTCAGGAGTAGCGGCTGCAATTCTTCCTTTTTAACACCTTCACATTCTATTGCTTCAATATGCAAACAAGGCTGTTTAGCTGAGGGTTGAGGCTGTGCTAATGAGCTCCCTGCACTAACCCTGAAGTAAAAAGGTTCTGTTTCACAGCTGCTCAGAGACTAGCTCCTCTGGGCATGCTCAGGTATTGGAAAATAATTCCTTTTAAACAGAGAAATGCCAATCAGGATTTCTTGCATTCTCTTCTCTTTTCTCAGCGTGCTAATGCAATTACCTCATAACTTGTGAACTTTTTATGGTGGTAGAAAAATGTTTTGTCTTTGAATTATGTATTTTTGTCACCACAAAGAAAAACGGACTTAGAAAATTTAACAGATGTAAAAATCATATCGTCCCTTTATTCCTGGAGGACCATAACTAAGGGTAATTTTCACATTTCCTGCTTAAAGGTGGTTGGTCCTCTTATCCCCCTCACCTCTGTGTATTTCCATTTCAATATCATTTCCATGTCATAAGTGACAGAGGAGGCTCCTAGGGCAGTGCTACCAACTTGGTTCCTACTTGACACTGAAAAGGCCAACTTATGTTGGTTTAGGACCTTGAATCTGTCCTAAAGCTAGGTTTCAGGGCATTGCTGAACTTAATCAACTGCATAATTGCCTTGGTAAAGGCGTGCAGACACCATGATAGTCCTTTATGGACCAGCCAACATTTACAACTCATGATATGAAACATGGCGATCTCTCAAATATCCAATTATTTTTACGAATAAAGCAGTTTTCCGCTTGGAACAGTGAGAAATCCCCGCTGGGTTAATTTAGCATCTGATAGAAATCATTTGGGTTTTCTGTTTAAAATAGGGCAGCGTATGATTTCTGATACAACTCTGTGAGATGCTCCCTGTCTTCCTTCATTCATTCACTCACTCTTTCTCGGGGCTGTGCCTTCTAGCAACATGACACAGGAGAGCAGACCCATAGGCACAGCCACAAAAATGTCTGTCAAGTGCGGGTTACAACTATCTCAAACCATAACGTGTTGCTATGAAGAGAGACAGCACATTTGTAATATTTAGCAGTCAAATATTGTGATCTACTCATTTTCACTTTGTTATTGGTTGGATTTCTAATGGCTGTCTCCATGTGTGACAATCCACATTACGGAGTCAGTGGGAAAGTCTTAGCTTTGTTATATTTCAGCACTTAAATTATTTATTATGTTGGGTTTATGGCATATTAAAACCCTGCTTAGACAGGTAGAACCAACTCCTTTCTGCCTTTCTGAAGCTCATTAAATGGCCATCATAACTGGACAGACTTAATTGTGGTATATCCAAATAATTCTGTCATTTGTATTCAAATCCAAAGCAAATGGCCTACCCAGAAATCTCACTTGTCTGACTGTGACTGGCAAATGATTACAGTATGCTGTAAGCAGTTTACTTATGGCAAGTTAGTGAAAATTTACAAGTAAAATTAAGAAACTGAAATAAGATGTGACTTTACTTATTTCTAGAGTGTTTTTAAATTATGCCATCCCATTTTAGTACTAGTATCCTCAGACAGCAGAAAACTCATTTATTCATCTTTTTTTTTTAAGGTATTTTAAAAATAATAACTGCCAGTGGTTTCTGTAGTTTAGAATTCAAATTTTCCATCTCAGAGAATAAGTGACTGAAAAAATATTTGCTTTCCATTCAGGTCACCTTTCCAAACATCAGTTTACAGCTCATCAGTTCACTTTACATGGTCCAAATGATGAGCTTTTAAGCACTGTTATCATGTAATTATTCTATAGTCTTATAGCTCTTGATAAGGAACAATGCTGAGGCAATTAAACCACTTTTCTGGGACTCAGAGGACCCCCTCTTCTTCTGAGAACTGTCTGTGTCTTTTTAGGCAAGTCAATTAATATTAAGGTTTTACAAAACATATTTAGAAATTTAGATACTTCTGCAAAAACTCTCTAGGTGCTTCCTCCTTATGCAGGTATTACCCCTTATAGCTGGATTACAGGTGTTGCAGGGCTCTGTGAGCCAGATGAGTGCCCAGCTCTAGCATACATGGGAAGGTTTGACACCGAAAACAGCATTTTTCTTCTGTTCATTTTGTATTTTGCTTTGTCTATTTACGCTTCAAGTAATTAGGACTAGAATGCCTTATGCTGTTTCTACGTGGTAAAAAAACATTCTCACGAGTAAAAATACCATTCTGACTACTAATATTCTACCAGTCATCTCTCAGGTAAGGACATCTGTACACAGTCATCTACTTTATATAAAAGTAAGATTAATCTCATATAAATTTTAAAAACCAATGAGATCTTTTCATTGAATTCATATACAATTTACCATTGACATTTTTGGTCCTACAAGAGATAATAGCAGGGTTACAACCCCAAAGAGAACAAAACACCCTAAAAAATAACAAACTGTATGGTGTGTGAAATAGTGAACTGTAGTGTATGACTGGGGGAACCGTGCAATGGTTTTATATTTGGTTTTGATAGTTAAAGGAAGGAAAGATTGAGCCATGCAAAGGTGCACCCATAATACTATTTTTTCATTGTCACCAAACACCAATACTTATACTTCATTTTATTAAAAAATACCTTATGTTGTGATTCAAGGAAGTGATGTTCAACCAACAGACTGAGAAAGACCCAAAACCCAGACAAATTATACCGGTTCACTGAATAATTTCCTAATTCCCTTGGATTTTGCAGAAGTTTTGAAAGTTCTCATCATGCAAACTGCTAGTTTGAAAGGCTAAACACAAAAAATAAAGGACAATCAAATATATTTAATCACTCTTGCAATACTTTTCCCTTCTTTTAAATCACATATAAAAGCCTTTCTATGTTTATTTCTGTGACTTTATGCGTGTAGCTATAATACATCATAGGCAATAGTGACTAGCTGGATACTGATTTTACATATTTAATTTATCGTTGTATATATAAAACAATTTAAAAAAATTGTACACAAATATTATTACAGAAAATACCCTTCTTCTAGTGCAACCAAGCTATGGGAGGCAAGGAATTCAAGTGAGGTGGACCAGTAGATTGCTGGGCTGTGGTACAGGTACTTAGTTTGATACAGCTTTGACTTGGCACAAATTGTCACAAATCAGGGCTGTTAGCCATGGGCTGATTTGGGAGATGGGTATATATATAAAAAGAGGATTTTGTTCTTTTCTCTTGAATATACCTGAAATAATTGATTCTGTTTGGCCACACAAGGGATTGTCCACCCTGGCTTTGGAAATGGCATGGATCTGTGTTGTGCATTGGAAAACCAAATATTCTTGTAGTAAGATCATCCAATTTCCCTGGGAAAATAAGCAGAACTCCCATCAGTAAGACAGCAACAAATGAAACAGAAAAGTGAAATAGACTTTGGGGTAAATGCTGTGGCTGCCTGCAGTTGGGGTGGGGATGGAGACAGATTTGGCCATGATACATACCAGTGGGAATCACCATTTCAGTGGTGGGAGGCAGATACTGCTGTGCTTGAGCCTCTGTCTGGGATCCTGGTGAGTCTAATACTGTCTTTACTATAGTACATACATTAAGATTACTTATTTATTAATATTGTTTTCCTTCCATTCAAAGAGAAGCAATTTGGTGTCTAATTAGTTTAATTAAATACTTTTAGTCTGTGAATGTTTTCAAATTAAGCACTAACTCCATAAAATCATTCCAGGTACTGTTTTAACTGCAGGTCATTAATTTTATTTTTTTAAGTATTAATACAGATAAAGGAACTTTGTTCTTTGTCTCTGTCTACTAAAGTGCCTGAAGTGAACTTTTTTCCCTCTACTCCTGCTAAATTACTAATTAGTTTGATGTACCTCAGAGATGACAGCCTTTGAGATTGGCAAAACTTGTGTTTTGAACAAAAGTTTATTAAGAGGGTATCTGGTGCTCTTGATGACAGATTTGAGGAGAAAATTATATTCCTTCTTTTTTTTTTTCCTTAAGCAATATCACAGAGTGAAGCAGTTGATTAAAACAGACACAGTGTAATCAAAATTGTGCAACAGGCTAACTTTAATACAATAATAGAGATCTCCTGCCCCAAAGGAAAACATTATATATCTTCTCACGGGAAAACATTATTGATGTGTGCAATTTCAACCCATACTGGAAAGCCTTAGGTTCAGAGTGGGGTTTTTGTAGCTGTTGGTGCCAAACCCATGACAGGTAAAGCTGCATAGGAAATGTGCCCCCCACTACTTTGGCTCCTTCCCCATACAGAGAGGAGAAACAAGGAAAGCCAGGACTAAAGCACTTGGATTGGACTGTTAAAAGTATTCTTGGAGTGCTTGAGCTCAGCCTGTCTATCCTGGGGTAGATTTGCTGAGGAATTAAAGCAGTGTTTCATAGTGCACATCTTAAAAGCAGAAATGCTACTTTATGCACTTGAAAAGTACTCTCCCACTTCCACTGTGCTCCCATTCAAATGTACTGTGGAGGTTGAGCTGATACCTAGGGCATTTGAACATTCAGATACAGGAGCTCTAACCAAGAAATTAAGTAATTTGTTGTTATTTGACAAGTCATCATGTATATTGAAGAGGGGCTGAAAGCCAAGGGAGGAAATTCTGGCTGTGATGAATATCAGAGATTTGTCAGTGATTGCAGCCTTTACTTGTAAAGACTACTCCACAGTTGTATTTCTAGATGGTCTGTCTTCTTCTGTAAGTATACCTTGTTTAGCTTAGTTTTGTTTCAATTATTTCCTCAGTAAGCCTGCGGAGTTGGGAAGGAAAGATAGTAGATGCTAAGAAAACTGTTTACTCTGTGAGCAGAGACTGTATTTCAGATATTGAAACCTTCATCTTGCAGGCACTCACCATTGTTCTGAATGCTCTGAGGAAGGAAACAATAGTTGTGTTGGAAAGTGTTTGGAGACCAGTGTGAACCTGAATTTTCACACATAGAACAATAAGGTTTATTCCCCAATGGCTGTACTCATTTTAGAAAAAAATTCTGCTTTGGGCAATGTAACAGGTATCCCTTTAGTACTGATGTGTTTTTTAATTTATTTATTTAAATCAGAAAACTGAAGGTCTTTATTTTAGTGGCTCTTTCATATTGGTACTTTTAAAAATGGGAACATGATGAGTTACAGAAGCTCTCTCAGCTTTTATTAGTCTAAATTTATTTTTTTTTTCTAATCCACCTCCAGAACTGACCCTAGCCACTTACCTTATGTTAACATCTTCTAGGACCTCCAGGGGAGGGTCTTGAGAAATCTCTTAATTTTTTACAACTCTTACCTCCTCCTCCTTCCTCACTTCGCCTGCCTTCAAGCCAGTGACAGATTGCATCACAAAGTGAGATTGTGCTGTAGCCCTCCTGGAAATTACTGCTGGAAAAGAAAACAAACAGAAGATGGTGGCTTCTCAGGCTATTTCACAATTCTGAGTCACACTGGAATGATTTTTGATTATCTGTTTAATGGTTTGACTGCATGTAGAAAGAAAATGATAGGGAAGCAATGAGAAGTGGAAAGACAGGAAGGCCATGGCTCCTGATCCCCTGTAAACTTTAGGATTTCCTCCTAGACACTCATTCCCATCTACCTCCTAAAATCCCAGTGTTTCAGTTCAGAGGCTTCTACCAGATATCTCACTGCTTCTCTGATGTCTTCCCTGGCAGACTACATTTTACTGACACTGGAAAATCAAAATTTGCCTATAAGGCTGGAGTGCTTTGAGCTAAGTCTAGGTTGTAGTATCAGTTATCTTTGATATCTGTGTCTCCAAATACTTTGAGAAGTAGCCTGGAGTAGTGTACAACACTCTGACCTCAAATCCCAGAAGCAGAGGCAACAACTGTAGTTTGAAGACAACAGGATGTGCTCCAATGACTAGGTTAGTGAAGCTTATCTTGCAACATATTTATGAACCTAGTCCTTTTTTTCCTTGGTCTTTCCTGACATGTGCCTTTAGATGTTTTATTTTGTCCACAAGGGAACATCATGTGCAAACGGGAGAAGATGTCTTTATCTTTTGGTTTTGGTATGGAAAAAAATTCAAGGTATTTTCAATTCAGCCATTTTTTCCCCTATTCTATTGTTTCCATGTGGATTTGGGTGGAAAGGGGAAAGAATGTTTTCAGCAGTCAAATGTAGGATTTAACTGTGTACAGAGCTGTACTCTCAACTCACATAAGCCCTTTTGAAACACCATGTTTTGTCCTCCCTAAAAAGAAAAGCTGTTCCTTCATGTGCTAGTTAACAAAGGTTAAGTAAAACATATTACAATCTGAATTATGCAGGGCTGTTGCAGCTTGCTTAAGTGTTAGC
The DNA here is from genome assembly GCF_001715985.3 of Manacus vitellinus. NCBI lineage: Eukaryota > Metazoa > Chordata > Aves > Passeriformes > Pipridae > Manacus > Manacus vitellinus. Next base: position 42,982,317 of record NW_021940535.1, read on the forward strand.
AGGTCAAAGAGAACACTGTGTCCTTGATAATGTTTTGGTTTGACCTGCTAACAAATGTTAATACATCTGTCTTGTTCAATGTGGTTTTGTGTGTGAATGTGCATGTATTTAAGGACCAAAAAAGAAATGCTATATGTCAGGAGAAAGTCCTTCAGAATTCAGCAAGTGTCATTTAAATGGAAAGCAATAAATCACATTCTCATAGATGACATCTTTTACTGAAGGCTTTATAGACAGTATTTCTGCAAATATTCTTGCATTTTTTAAGCATTTCCATCCATTAAAAGCTAGACAACCCAACAAATCAGCAATTGACTGGCTTAATCAAAATGTTGATAACATGCAGTAATTTTTTATTCAGAGGAATGCTAGCAAATAAATGACAGCCCTATCAGTTTTTAAACTCTTTTAGCAAATATTCAAAGTAAGTCTTACTGTCTTAAGAACTTTCCATTATTCTTCTGTCTGGGTAGGAAAAAGTATTACTTTTATTATCTTTTTGAGAGCAAATATTTGACTATTACCCCTTGGATGTATGTTAGCAGTGCACAAGCAGTGATCATTGACCCAGCTGAACACTCTGAAAAGGTTTAGAAGGAAGAAAATCCTTCATTACACAACTCACAACTTTTAAGTATGAGATAGACACAACTGGTAGGCCTATTGCAGCCAGAGGAAGCACAAAGAAATTACAAGACAATGTGGAGCTGCATATGTGGCTGTGATCTCAGGGCACTGGCTACCCAGACACTGTCAGGGACTTTAAACATGAAAATGTTTGTGAGTTTAAGATGTGGCCAATGTTTTGCTAGCCCTTGTGAGCTAGCAGGAGTTGGCTGTTGAAGGCAAAGGTGATGAGTTCATGGTTGATGAGATAAAAAGTGGGAGTGCTGGAGGTACACACAGAAAGGAGCAAGGTGTTAAAAGCAAATAGTCCAGGAAATGGTTGCAAGGCTGGGTGCCTATGGAGCATCTTAAGCAGTTATAATGAGATGACATTAATGAGTGTTCTAGCAGTATCCCAATATTGCAGCTTTGCTCTGTGATGCCTTTTCCATGCCAAATTCATCACCTTTCAATGCCCTTTTCTGCAAAGGGGTCTTCTTTACAATGCAGAAGAAAACAAAGGTCCTCTGAAAGAGAGTTACATTGCTCTAGCCGCTACAGAAGGCAATCATTGCACAGCACCAGAACATACAGTTCTGGTGTAGGAGGGAAAAAGAAAATAAAAGGATTGCAACTGTAAATTGATCAGCTCTTTCTGAGGTACCCCGCAGTTTTTCGTTTTGTTTTGTATTATTTTTTAGCTCTTTGTCCTTCTTATTTTACAGATTACAAAGCTTTTCAACTCATTATTAGCAGGCAGAATATCTTACTGTGTTGTCTGCAAATTCTTACTTGCATAGATCTGTAAGTAAAAAAAAAAAAAATCTGTTTGTTAAAGCATGTGCTATTTTCCACTTAACTAAAGACATGAAGTCACAATTGGGTTGTGATGTTTTATTTAAATATAAAAAATACCAGGCTATCAGCACAAGCCAATTAAATGATACTTCTTGTCTCCAGATTAGCCTTCACACAGTTCTATATTTACATTTTATTTGGTAAAAATATCAGCCTTACACAGTATAATCAGACTCAATATTCCAGAAAGATTATCCCTCCACTGTTGCTGGAAGAACAAAATATACTAAAAGAAACAATAAAACAGCAGTTCCACAAATTAGACATTTTAGAAATCTGCAACATATCAGGATAGGATGTCCTTACATTTTCACAGTCCACAAAACAGCACATATGTAAGACTGACAAGTGGGGCATGGAGGTGACCATCAACTATTCTTGCATCCTTTCACTGATGCTGAACCCATCATGCTCACAATAATCCTTTCTGAACAGGTGAATTTTCTAATACATCATCAATGCCCTGGGCCTGTTAAATTTTTTAAGAATTGTCTGTAGTTAAATAGGACTAGTATGCTGTCCAATATAACTCAGTCCTCTAGAAGACATTTACTTACAGTGGACTCTATTTTCAGCAGGTGGCCTTTCGAGGTTTTTTTGAAATTTTTTATTCTATAATTCTGTATTTAATTCTGGGTTTTAACCAATATGTCTTTGAGAAACAAGAGTACTTTTAAATTTTTCTGACATAGTATCATCTTGATTCACAAACTGATTCTTTTTTGGGAGATCTACACCCTTGCTCTTAGGAAAAGTAAATCAATACTGTTCATCTGGCTTCTGTGAAATTGTATCACTGCAAGGCATTTCTTCCATTAAAATTAATGGAAGAAAGATGTGTCCAAATGACCTAGAATACTTTGACTCTGTATTTTCTTGAGTTGTGTCAAAACAATGTTTTTAATAGTATATATCTTTTTATACATTGTTTGTGTAAGTGTGTACTAAATGTGCTGAATGGCCTAAATGTAAACTGTGATTGATTATTCCCATATGATCCCAGTCTACTTCTAACCCATTGGTAAGTATATAAGAAAAGACTGTTTTCACCAAGGACTTGGCATCCTCTTGAAAATTGGATTTCAAGAATGAACATAGTAGAAATTCGGAAGTTTACCAACTTTAACCAGAAGTCATATCTTGCATAGCCTAGTACTACACACTCTTAAAAAATAAAATACAGATTATTAACATCTCCCAGTGCTACCTAATAATGGGAAACAAACAAACAGACAGGTTCTTTACATCTTTCCTTCTACTATTTACTGCTTTTGCATTTTACAAAATGCAAATAAAATGATCTAATTTTCCATTAGCTTCATAAATCCAGAACCTACGAACTGCACTTGTGTTAAGTAGTCCTTCACTCCATGGGTGGCCTCTGAGTAAGGCTGCCAGATCATGTCTTGTATCTCTGGGCATTTTTGGGAAATCTTCTGTTTTCTTAATCCTCTTCAGAGAAATTAGAAGTCAGCATGATACACTTCTAGTCACATGAGCTTTCAAAAAGGTCTAAAAATTATATTTTCCCTCTTCTAGATTTTAGTGACATGCTAAAGAAAATTAAGAATGTGGCTTACCTAGATATTAAAATAATATGTGGACTGAAGATACTCTTTATCATGCGAAAATCCAACAGATGTTGAATGAGATAAGACAATTTTTAGCCATTTTACTGCAGCTAATACTGACTTACAGGATTTTAAATAAGGGAACTGTGATATAGCAAAAGAGTTCACATCTTTCATATTTTAGAACTTCATAAACGTGGTCTAAACTCTTGCATATATTTTTCTTCCTACCCTTAGCTGTCAGACTTCTGGCAGAGTGTGTTATAGTTTATGTCCATATAGATATTCTTGTCATCTTTCCAGGATTCATTTTGTGTATTGCTTTGAATGGTGCTTAGACTGAGTTCATTCCCTTTGCTTTTTTGTGTTTGTAAGAATTATCGCTCTTCATTTGATCTGAAGCTGCTTTCTAGTGGGGGTGGATGTATGTATGTATGGATGGATAACTCTGGAGAGTTATCTGCTAACCTAAATATTCATCTTTCTTTCAGACTTTATCACCCATAATTTTGAGATTCTCATAGTTATAAAACTCGCTTAATTTCTCTAGGAGGCAGACATAAGGTCAGAGTTTACCTCATGTGGAGCAATTTCTGGATTGATGCTTCTTGTGGAATCCATAGCCCTTTCTGAGCAGCATTCATGAACTAAGATCCAAGAAAAGCATGAATTTATGTTCTAAATGATGGCGCTGAATAGCATGCAAGAACATTTAAATGAAAAATACTGATGAAAGCATACATATTTTCCACTGAAAGCTTCTCTATTTTATATTCATGGTTCAGAAAATGTAACTCTCACCACGGATTGCTTGCATATGTAAGCACAGTGTGAATGCTGGAACACTTCTATCACTATCACTAGAAGCTGGTCTGAGTCTGTCCACCTGGTACACCTGGGAATGATTTCTTAGAACATTCATTGGATCTGTGCACTGTGCATTGCATTTTCTGTCATTAACCTTAGATTTATAGTGTTTGCTGCTCCTGTAGGCTTTGAGAAAGCTGTGTTTTGCTGTGGTTTGAATTCAGGCTGAACTTATTGATACGCATGGGTTTTGTAGATACTTGCATGGATCTTAGTGAGAAATGCACAGGATGCGGAAGGGTTTGGAGGCAGCAAGAAGATATCAGTCTGTGAGCGTGTGACAAATTTACAGTGTGCCTGCACTTTAATCTCTTAGTAAAAAAATCCCGCATGTTTAGAAGCGGGGTGTTCAGTGTGGCTAATCTAACCCTTTTTTTGGTCTGAAATTGTCCCTGCTTGATAGGAAGAGAGGCTCCAGCAGAGGGTATTTCAAAGCAGAAGATATTGCATAAGTTGACCCCTGAGGCTAAAGATGGCCTTCACAAACACCCTTTTTTTTACCTCAAACCTGTCGTACACAAACCTGCATTCATCTGCTTTAGGAGCTGACTAGACATGTTGTATAAGCCAGAAGGAGTATGTAGCCTATTAAAGTGTGTGTTTCTAAGAGATGGTATATTATAGTGAAAGACTAAGAATCTGCTATGTATCACATAATTAATGAAACACAAAAATTAACAAGTGAAAAACCATAATAAAAGAATATCATAATTTTTGAATGCTGGTTTTTTTTAAATTAAAAATTCTGAAAAAATATTAGGACTTTTTCTTTCTCAGAAAGCATTTTTAATTCAAAGGAAGACAATTTTAGGGGCTAAATAACTCTACTGTCATCTTGGTAACTAGGCGTTTTCATTTCTGTTTTGACTGTAGTTTTATCTGAGAAAATCTGGGAAGCTGAAACATTTTCTCTAGCACTGACATATCTGAATCTGTCAGGAATGGCTTGACACTTACCACTTTTCCGTATCTCCAGGCAATTTGGAGCTTCCTCATTTGTGATTTATATGTAACATAAGCAATTATATCCTAGGGTTTTGAGAAATTTCCAGCGACCCTACATCCTTGCATTGCATTGACTTTGTGTGCAATGACTACTAACCTTGGTTAGTCACTCAGGCCATGGGAAAGAAGAAATTTGAACTTCTGGTCATTGTTCCCAACACTGTGGGTTATTTTGCTGTTTAATCTTTTCTCAGCCCACTGCAAGTCACATAAGGGGAACCAGTGGACAGCTGGGGACTTGAGACCCAGGAGGATTTGTTCCATCCTAGATGCCACTCTTTGCAGAAGCAGCAGCAGCAAACTTCTGTTAGCAGAGGTAATTCTGAGTGGGGCAGTCCAGGGACATCATTAGTGAACTCACAGCACAGCACATGCTCCTAGCAATAAATAGAAAATAAAAGGTCAAGTTAAAATTACTTTTTACATCAGACGATTCTAAAACTTGGTAATGATAATATTACTTTAGGCTAATTTTTTACAGACGAGGAAGGGCTGAACTCTCATAAAATTTATTTAATTAATGATGTACATTTATTTTCTTGAGTATAGTTTTTAATTTTGAGCACAAATGAATACTGACCTTAGTTGTAATATGTGTGCTCTTTTCCATCCCCCTGTATTGTTATTAGGGAATTTCCTGGCTACATGTGTTTTTTCACATCTGTCTGCTAAATTAGAGATTACTGTATAAAATGTTGCACTCAGGAGCATTCTTTTTAAACACCTGTGAAACCACCCCCTGTAGGAAATGCATCCATAATATTGCTATACAACTCAATGAGGCTGTAAATACACGTGAAACGTATTATGCATTTTAGAAAAGTGAGACTCTACAGTAAGAAGTCCACATGTGTATTTTACCTCCTAGAAGAGGTGAAAAGGAATATTTGATTGCATATGAAATATTTAATCAACACATCAAAATAATAGTAAAAATGCTAGGACAATTTGTGATATAAATCAACGGTGCCTATACTGCTTTAGTGCTGCCAATATGTTTCAGCTTAATTTCTGTAAGCAAACACTACAGAATTTGCAATTTTACAGGAACATCTTTTAGTAGTTCAGACAATGGCTTGTTCAAATAGAGTTGATCCACTTTTTTACACTAGGAAACTAGGTTAAGGGAAAAGTAAAATGCATTTTCCAAATAGATAAAAACATATTACACCTATTATTACTTTAAAATATATTTTACATTTCAAGAAAAATTTTAAACCATTAAGCATTCCTCACTCAACCTTTGCAGTAGTAGGAAACTGTAACAGAACCAAATGGTAGGAAGTAAAATGCCAGAGAAAGGCTTCCTTCATATCTTATTTCTTGAAAAGAAATCAATGGAAATACAAAATTTTTCAATATTTTTCAGGAGACTTATGTGCATTTATTCCTGACAAACGTGAAATGTAGCAGTCACAGCTAATATGACACAAGTGCTGGGTGACATCCTGACAACAGAGAAGTCAATGGGATAATTGTCCAGATTTCCTTCATGCTTTCAATCTTCAGTTCTAATCCTATTTAAGTTAGTCTTGACTCTCTAAAAGTCCTTTCAAGTTGATGTTTTTCATGACTAGTGATTCTGTTTTGAATTTTCATAAAGCATTATAGGGGCTACTTGTATTATGACAGTGTGAGAAAGATATGCTCCTTTTGATATGATTTCAAAATAAATATTCAAATGAATAAAAAATGTGACTGATGCCAGCTTCAAGCCTGGCTTATTTCACTGTTCTTGCAGAAGAAAATAAAGCAGCTTGAGCTGAAATTAAGTTGTTCTATATTAAATATACTAATATTGGAATGAATTAATATTGCATGGAGATTTATATGGTTTACTAAAGGTCACCTGGAAACCTGTACGAGAGATAGGAAATTAACTCCTGAACTGTTAAGTACTTAATTGGTTTTTGGACCGCTTGGTCTTGATTTCAGGTTTCTCTTGGAAAGATTATACACCCAGATCGAAATTAGCTCAGTTTTATCATCATGTTAACTTGTCCAGATAGAATCTTCTACTAGTCTAAACCACAAAATAAGTAACACAAACATTATGAAATTAAAATAAATGGAAATGCTTCATGTGTTTCTATGTCAGTGAGTTCTGGGAATGCAAAATAGTTTCAATGGAGTTATATAAGAGAAGACCATGCACCATTAACTTTTGGAATTTCCTGATTTGTGTGGTTGATTGAGCAACCTCAATGCTACATTTGACACTAGACTTTGCATTTGACCGTGACTATATTTTATACACTTTCATATGTTTTAATATAACCTGCATGGAATATTTTCATTTCTGAAATAGCTGAAAGGCATGATTTCTTTTTTCAGCAGGGGAAAGTTCATAGAGTACATGTGGAGTAGGTATCTGGTTTGCCAAAGTATATTCAAATATGAAATTTTCAGCAACACAATATCTTAAAGGATTTGCTTCTGACATTCAATATGCATGTGAGACTTGTCTGGTTTTCCATTATATGCAAGAAAAAAATGTCTTTGTCAACCATGAGTTTTAAACTTTAGCTCTGATAGTATTGTATGTTTGTGTGGGGCCTCCTAGGTAAGTGCAGAGTTAAGCTGAGGTCAGTGGGGCTTGTGCAACCCACCAAAGAGCACGGGTTAAATATTCCCCTCTGTCTGTTCAGAGTGTGTAAGTTCATTATGGTCTCTACCTTATAACCTTGCCAGTTTAACTGAATAGGTGCATCTCTGCGGTTCTAGTGGCCTCAGATTAAATTTAAGATAAAGACCCATCATATTTGTGAGTGAACAGACATATTTAGCTTTGTTGGCCTGAGATCAAGCCTTTGAAACAAGGTGTTGGAGGTAAAAGTAGGCAAAAATAACCCTTAGAAGGTTCGCAACTCACAAAGAGGACACTGAAATAACCCAAACACACACTCTGAGGGCTGTGAGACCAGTGCCCAAGTAGAAAATATAGCTCAGCTTTCAACTCTCTTCTAGCAGTTCCATCCTCCTATAGTAGCACTGACTGCTTATGTGACAACCAGGAGTCAATGTTAGCTTTGGAGCCCTGGCCTTCAACTCTTCTTTTAACCACACTTTCCTCATGTTTATTCATCTGAAGAAATGCTTTGACGTGTGCTATTTTTCAGTGAACACTTGGGAAAAAGTCATTGATTTTATTTTTTTTAATGCAGCAGCCTTATCATCTTGACTCTGCTGAGAACTCCTTTTTTACACTTTATTTACATCTCCTGTGTTAGGTTGTTAAGCTTGTGTAGTGAGGACTGCATAGAAAAACATCTTATTTATTATAACAGCTTAAGCCACTGATTTATCAAGTCCAGCCTCCATAAGAGTTATAACAGAGGAAGGTGACCCCTTTCACTCTTTACTCTCCCTGCATCTGTAAAGTGCATTATAGTCAGCAAAATATGACATATTGGGGAGCAATTTAGATCACAAGTGTGAGATCTGGTTGTATTTAATTTGTATAAACTAAACAAAAAACAGTAAAGACAGCAAACCTTACAGCATGTCAGTCAGGGAATATAAAAGCTTCCTCACTGGCATGGAATGAGAGAGCTATAGAGGATGAATCTGGCCACTAGATATACATAATTTTGCCAACTGTATCCAAAAAATAAATCAGCAGTGTCTTGGGTTTGTATCCAGTCAGGGTGGAACAGAAAGGAAAAAGAGCTTTTGAGGAATGCTAAGGATGTGGTCTATAAATTAAGAGATTCCTTAGCAGCTTTAAACAACTTAGCCTAAGGCTCAGTAGAACTTTGGCCATAGCAGCAACAAGAACTCTGTTTGGGCTGATTATTGAATATTTAATTTATTTCTTAATGTTTCTGTTTCGTGGCCTTTTGTTGCCCATGTTGAGCTCTGTGCTACTATACCTGTGCTACTCGGATTATATTAAGTAGCTGACTTGAAGATAACTCTGTGATCTGCAATATTGATATACCTCAGTAGCATGAAGGAGGGTCTTCACTCATGTAATTCACTTAGGATTGAAAAAAGCATCTGCTCCTTGTTTTGTATAAGGAATGGCATACAACTACCCTGCTCCAGGAGGTGCCCCTGTTGCAGTGAATCAGTGGTTGGGAGACAGAAGGTTTTTTTATTTCTCTTTTCCCAGACCCATCTTGATTCAGTGTTGCTAAAGAATAACATAATAGTCTGGACTGTGCAATGCTAATAAATATCTTTTCCTTGAGAGAGATTATTATATCTCACCAAAAATGATGACGATTTGTTCACTCACTAGTCCAAAATGAAGAATCTTCTTGCATCCTCAGGTGAATGTCTCTGAGCAACTTGGCTAGCATGAGCTCCAGCAGACTGGGGAAGTGCAGAGAAAAGAAACCTTTAGGGAAGAATTTAGAACTATTACTTTGCTGCTCCCTGTCTCTGTTTTCTGTAGATGCTGGAATAATTAGGTGGTTAGGAGAGGGTGTTTCATTGTAATGTACTCCACAAAACTGCTTTTAATAAGAAAAAGAGTTCTAGCAGTTTCTTTTTGCAAAGCAAAATTCTTCAAGGAAGAAACTTATTCTACCCTGGGAAAATTACTTAGAGAAGGATGCAGCAAAAATGTGTTTTGCTCACAGCAAAATTTGTAAACCTGGAGTGGATGAGAATAACATATTTCTGTGCTGTTTGAAATTGGCAAAAAGCCAGGTTTTTCTCTATGACTTTATTTTAACATTTATGCAGTTTTATAGAATATTGTTACGTTTGTCCTGGGAGAGGTACACGACTGGCATGAAGTTTCATGAAAGTGGGTAATACTACAGAATGAAGTACATCATGGGTTGAATTTTTCTTGCACTAATTTATTTCATTTAGATAAGTTAAGAGCCAGTTATTTATTCCAGTGTCAGAGAGTGGAGATTAAAGCAGAAGGCTTTAGCATGGCTGAAATGTGATGTTATGAGAGACTTTTCGACTTCATTAATTACTTTGAAAGTGCTAAAAAAAAAATAGTGCTATAAGGATCCCAAACAAAGACAAAATACGTAGTTACATATAACCTTGCCTGAAGTTAGTTTTTAGGGAAGAAAGTTCTCAAATAAAATTAATTAGGAAACTGCCATATCTTAAAAATCAAAGTTAGATTCCTTCATTGAAGAATTAAGGAATTAATGCAATTAATTTATCCTTGCCAACATTAAAGAAGCAATGAAAATGAAGATTGGAATTATTACATGGAAAATGGAGATGGAGTGTATGAATATTTAGGTTTTCCTCTTCAGTGATCTCAAAAAAAATAATCTAAATAATTCTCTAGTATTTATTTTTAAATGGCTAAACTTAAAGGAAGGTCAGTGTACCGAGTACACATTAACACATATTGTAGCTCCTTTGAATTTGCTGCATAATTGTGTTTCAGCAGCTTGGGTTTTACTGAAAGGTAAGTGGAGTTGAGTGGAATCTGTTCTAACCTTGGGGCTCCAAAATGATTTTGAATAACTGTGCAGTTGTGCAGTGCCACCTGTTTGAGATACTAGATAATCCAATTATTGTATATTTAATATCAAAGAGATGCGACATGTAACGCCTAATAAAATTACTCTAACAGTTCGACATTAAGCTCCATGTGTAAGCTTGGGCATCCTGTAATGTGTCTGTTGCCGTACTGTGTGAATTCCAGCTTCTAATTAGGTGCCTCCACCCCTCATATACATACCCATGTCTGTCCAGGGGGGAGCGTGTGACTCAGTATGGGGCTTAAATGAGCTGTGAGTTGCCTAAGGCAGCCCATAGAAAGTGCCAAAGAGAGGCACACAGGTATGGCATCTATATTTCAGCCAGCTTCTACCTGATGCAGTGTGATCAGTGTTGGTGGGGCTGGAAGGGAGCAGGAACTGCAGCTGTGTCACCCAGTGTTGGAGCTCAGGAGCTCAGCACAGAGTGGTGGGTGCTGCTCAAGGCTTCACTGCACATCAGCCCTGGGGTGTCCAGCCCAGTGCAATGTGATCTAAATGCAGCTGATCAGCAGGTCACTGCTGCATGGAGAGTCTTGGCACACGAACGGGGTGTATGTTTGGTAAATAAAGTCCATGAAATGTTTCTGAAGTGAGCAGGATATATTGCAGGGGCTGACTGGCCATGTATTGCTCACTGATTTTTGTTGCTGAATTTGTCTCTCAAATAGTTAAGCACAGTGAATAGTAACATCAATTAAATGTCTGCAAAACTTCCATCAAAACTTCCAGCAACCCAGGATTTTGACAGTTGCAACTTATAATATATAAACATAAGAATTTCAGAGCAGACCGTGGTTTGGAGTAAGAATATTTCTGACTGTTATTTTTATGCTGTACACTCAGGTAAATTTATAATGCTGACGAAAGTTTAGGAATCTCAGCAACTAATCTAAGCAATTGTGTTTAATTGATTAATATTTTGAGGAAAAAAAAACCATTTTAGATTTTAGGTAAAAAAACCTGATCTTTCTTCTTCACACAAACCAGGTTCAGAATTGATACTGTTTTTGCTGTCCCATCCTTTTTTTCTTTTGCACACAGCTGAGATTGGACTGGAAAAATAATTCGTGCCATGCGGCTATCTGAGAGACCATGGAGGTAGAATTAGGTAATTTGGATTTTTTTAATAGCCAGGTAAAAATGGTGAAAGGAAACATTGAAATAATATCTCCTAGCTAACAATATTAATTTTTTACAATGTGCTAATTATCTACCAAGTGTCTTTCAGAACATGTGGAGATTTTTGTGACATCCTTGTCAGATTGCAATTTTATTTATCCACATCCCTCTGGTGAATTTAAGGACTCCTTCTCAACAGCAAAAAAAAAGAGTGTCTCTTCTCTTGCCCATCCATGTCTAAGCACTGCCACCATCCTCCACCTGTAAAGGGGCAGAGGTTTTTGAAGTTTTATCTGATTTAGAACAAGGATGAGACTGCCGTTACATTTTTCCACTGAATGCCCTAATAACAGTGGTGTGGAATAAAAATTCATAACTACTTCTGTGTTTACTGTACAAAGTCTGGATCTGATAGGTGTGATCAAAGGCTGAGGATCTGGGTTAGACATGTTAGCTGAGCAAAACCCAGGACTTGTTTGCAAACTGTGTATACTCAGAGCTTAATGTTACAAGGACTGACGTAGTTTTCAGTGTGCTTGCAGATCGAAGGTGCTGAAGTACTGTGTTATCTACCTTGCTGACACTTTAGTAAATCAGTGCCTGATTCCCATTTTGAACTTTTAGACTTTATAAATTCAATAGTTACTTATTTTAGGACATTTCTAAGGGTAATGCATTGTGTTGCACCAGTGAGATGTAGCACATATGGGTGTTTCTCTTTTTAATTTAAAGCCTGTCCCAGTTACCCCTATTTCTGTCAAAAAGTTTCATTTGTTTTTTAGTTGCCAAAAATAATCATATGCTTCTTAAATCAAGAGTTTCAGCTGCTTCATATCCCTTCTGACTTTCTGAAACCACCAGCTTTGCCTAGGTAATTTCTGCCTACAAACATGCTTTTCAATATGAAGACATACAGTAAGCTGAAAATATTAAATGATAGAGTAAGAATTTTAGTGGGACTCGCTGACATGAATCTAAATAATAATTTAGTTTTCTATGCTGGTTGCAGGGTCATCCACGTGCAAGAGTTCAGTTTTGAAAAGCTAACACATAAAAGTGAAGAGTAAGCATCAGCTCACTAGTTACAGTGTAGTCTGTGTTGTTTTGACTAGAAAGAGCCAAGGAGAAGTGTAGGTAGTGCCTCTGTTCAGTAGTTTGAATAAAATATCCTCTTTATTTCTTACACTCAAGTCTTGTGTCCCCTGTAAGAAATGCCAAAGGGAGTCCTTTTGTTTGGCATATGCCTTATTACGACTGTCCAGAGGAAGTATCAGTAAAAAAGCTCAATTTGATAGTAGTTTACAGACTGATCAGGCAGCAGAATTAAACAGGCTAGCCATGCTCAAACCAAAGACGCTTTCACCCTCCAGCTGCTTTCGAACACAAAACATTTGTACAGGTATTTCTTGAATCAAACAGCTGGAGCCATTTTGCATTGGGAAAAGGGTATAAATAGCAGGTGCTAGTTTAGGATCATTATTTGTAGCTTAGAGAACTGACATTCCTGGTTTTTGATCCCCTAATTAGACAGAATTTGAAAAAGTTGTGTTTAATTTGCAATTGACTTTAAAATCACAGAGTGTATGTTTCGGAATGACATTAAACAGCTTTTAAATACCCTTCAGAGCTCAGTGTTCCTAAATTGGTCCCCAGTGGTAACTTTGGAAGTGAGATAGATCATAGAAGTTCACAGGGTACAACCAGCCGCTGCTTTATTGTGCTTTAAGAAATCCTCAGGTGGAGGCATGTGGGCAGCCCAGGACCTTGCTCACTGTGGACTAGAGTAGAACAGGAGACTGATCACATACAAGGGAGATCTTTTATGCTGTATGACTTGGAGCAAATATCTGAAAATCATGTATTAACAGGTGAGGTTTCACTATGGAATGATGTTCCATAGTGAAAAGAGTGGTAAAAAGCGTGGTAGCAACTTGTCATAGCTGTGCACCCACAACCTATAAAGGGGTGGATAAGGAATGCAAACATGGCAGCAGTGTCTAAAATGAATTCCAGAGAGTTTTGAGCAATTGTCTGGCTTTTGTACTAGGAAATCTGTTGTAAACAATAATAAAACTGAGAATGAGTACACACACCGATTCAGTGGGGAAAAGCCACCACAGCTTTTGAAAAATTAAGCATCTCCCCACAAATCCATTTGAGATATTTAAGCAGTAAAAGATCATGTGGATAGGATTGCCCTGGTTGATATTGTCTATGAAGCTTAAAATTAGACTCAGGAAATCCCTAAACTGCTGACAGAAGCTGGTAGGTTTACTGGCGAATATCATAGTGTGTATGCCCTATATTTTACATGTTTGCCCTAAACATCTGCTACTGGCAACTATCAGAGAGGTAGGAAACTTAGCTAGATGAACCTTCAGTCTGACTTAGTGCAACTGTTCTTATATTCTGGGGAGTCCAATGGTAAGAAAGGAAATGTAGTTAGGTTTTTTTTTTTTTATTTTTTTTTATCAGTTGTGATTGCAGCTAAAATCAAAAGGAATTTCATAAGACAAAGGGGAAATAACTTTTTTAGTCCGAGGGCTTTCTCTGCTGAATTTCAAAAGTCTGAAGCAAAGGCTTCTATTGCAAAGATGTCTCAGGCAAAGGTCATAATCTTTCATAATTGAAGAACAACCTAAATATTAGGGTTGCTTCTATTATCTGATGCTGTTTATCTTGCCTTAGACATTACTTCTCATAACAGCTAGGATTGTTTTTTTTTTCCTAATGAAGGCAAACCTGTATTGACTGACTAGATGAAACAATCTGCTGTAAGAGCTGGATTGGTAGAGCTGTTATCTGAGCTGAGAGAGAAGCAGGAAACCACAGTTCTGCTCTGAAGTGAGGGACAATTACTGTTAATGCCTTGGAAGTTGAGGGAAACACCAAGGCAGAAGGCTGTATGATATGTAGCAAATCATTCTTTAGTGATCTATACAGGAGAAATGAAATGCTAGAAGGAGAAGTTTTCTGTTATTTTAACATTAGTTCAATGTAGACCGATTTCATTCTCCTTGTTTCCAGATTCTGGATGCCTTTCCAAAAACAAGATGCCTAAATTAGAGGTCTTGTTAGGGTAGAACATAAGTGCCCCTAGAAGATGAAACCAGATAACACAAGGTAAAAATTGCTTTCTGGCATTTTCCTTGCTTAGCAAAAGTTGTAGATAAATAAACAAAAGCTCATCACATCATTAGTTGTATAGTTTAAAGAGTCTGAAATTAAGTGGAGTGAATGAATCTATGCTTAGTGCATTTCAATCTTCTCCACAACAGAGTATTTCAATAGATGAAATCTGGTCCTCAGACCCTGCACTGCAGGATGATCAGTCCACTTCCTTCGCTACAAGCAAATGCTCTGTATACAGATAAGAGAGAACTTTTGTTTTGATGACAGCAGCTGTTACGTCCGTGAAAGTTTCACACACCTCTCACGCTGTTTTGAGCTGTATCTAAGTGAATTAAAAATATGGTGCTTTTCATACCCTTCAACAGGTGCATGCATTTTCTGCTATCCTGGAAATGAACATTTCATTGGAGAACACCAACTAGATGATAAATTAAATAACATTGCTAGAGGAAAAATGTAATCATTGTGAAGTTAGGAAACACATTCCTCATGTCTGCTGCTTCAGCATTTTTCCAAACTCACACACAATGAAAAGTCATCTGAAAACCAGTTGCTTGGCTACTACAACTTGTCATCTGAAGTTTCACTGCAACTTCTTTTCTTCTGTCATGTCTCTCTACTGGATATATAGTTGGGAAGATGATAATGTATTAGAAGTGTGCTCACCTGCTATTTCAGACATTGCCATGAAGGCTGTGCACTACTGACCAGAAACCTTACTGGGCTCTTTATATACTATGGACTTGAAATATCACAAATCTCTTGATCTTAAAAGGCTTCTTTGCATTTCTAAAATCTTAATTAGGCTGCTCTAGATGACATGGAGTAGGCTGATGGATAAAGGCTGAGAAATGCATAGTCTGCCTTTGAGGTTCTTAGACAGACCTGTTTACTGAGCTCCACTTAGTTAGGTAGAATGATAAAACTTTAAGGTCATAACTGTCTGATAATTTGTTACAAAATCCATTTTCTTCCAAATGATGATTGCATGTCTATTTAATGAAGGGGAGTAACCATCTTTCAGATAAATCTGAACTGCAAAAAATGCTTATACAAGTACCTGTAGCTCAGAAAAAGGACCTTTTCTTCTCTAAATCCTGTAAAATATTCAACTGGAGTGGTTTTGTTCTTTATATTTACGGTGAAATCCAAAAGGCTGAGGCATTATTTCTGTCAGTTGCATAAAGCTTTTTTTTTTCCCCTAGAAGCTTATTGTTTTACAAGGAAACTCAATTAGCAGGGTATGCATAATTGTGGGCATGGCATGTATTTCTTCCTTGGTGGGTCTCATTGATGGCAGCATCAGATAAAAGGATTTAGCAAGAACTGTGCCATGGCAATGCAGATCTCATTTACCTGGAGAAAGCCTTCTGCTGTCTTGACAGCTGTGTATGACTGTCAGCCAGGGGCGAAGAATCCTAACTTGCTCTCTAATTTGGTTGAAACTTGAAGCATGGGAGAGTACAGCTATTACCTCTAGCCAAACTGAAATGAGTCAACATGTTGATAGCTTGAATGAATAAGCAAATTTTAAAGAAAAAGTGTTAGCATGAGACTCAAATTACCATTCCCACTGCTGTCTTTTACAAACCTGAAACTCCCCTTCTCACAGTGTGAGAAATCTCTCGTTTTCCTTGCGTCTCTGTGGAGTTGTATGTGCTTGCAAGGGAACTCTGTAATCTACTTTCCTTCTCCTAATACTCTTACATTATATATAATTCTGAAATCCTTTAATCCTATTCAGCATAAACAGCAATTACAAACAAAGATCAGCACACTACCTCTCACTTGCAGATGAACACTGGATTGGCAATGAGGCATTGGCTAGCTGTCCATATGCTTAACTCTAAATTTCTCTGCTTGACTGCCATTTTAAAAGTTCACTGCACTGGTTTCTCTGACATTTGTCTACTGCTTACTGGGAAAGAACCAACAACTTTGTTTGTGCAGCATTAGTAACTTGGTCTGTATTTGAATCAGCTGTCACAGGAAACTGGAGTTCGGCTGCAGCTGCATAAATGTATGTGTGCATAGTGGGGGAGGGATTCTTTATCTGCTGTAGGGAAATAATGAAAATTTAAAAGAATCTTTGGAGATGTTTTGACTGTTCTTGTGGCGCATGCTTGGCATATGAAATACTGGACACTTATGCCAGTGCATGTTCCCAATTAAAATCTCCTTATCATAAACAATTACCATTAAATGCCGTGCACAGTGAAGGGGGAGGAGGAAGAAACCCAGGTAGGATTGTTTGGAGCTGCATGAGTCTGTGTTTGCCTCAGGCTTAGTTAGCTGTCAAGAAAACCCCTGGAGCACCCAGAATTCACAGGCTTTACAGCTGATCATAATCAATAAAGGCAGAATCCCAAGCCAGGGAAAGTGGGCAAACACGTGTTGTCCTCTTGACCATTGCAGGATAGAGCTATGTGCTGCTGAGTAATTGTGAGGAGGTATGGGGGTCAGGGACACACACTGGCTTTAAGCATCTGTAAGTGGTGCATGAAGCTCTGATCAAACTGAGGTGATCACTGTGTGAGGTGATGTCTGCTCTTCCGTGGTCAATAAGGATGTTTTGTTATTTGTGTCCTTTGGGTTCCTGTGTTTCTTTGCGTGCGGGCACAGGATGCTCCCCGGGGGAGGGAAAAGGCACAAAAGGTCAGGCTGCTGCTTGATGATTATCAGCTAACAGCATGGTTTGGCAGTGATCTCTGAAGCTTCTGGTGAGAGGCAGTATCACAGAAATAGCAGTGGCTCATGTTCATCAGTGTAAAAACTATCACCCACCACACCACCAGCAAATCCATCTCTCTTAAGACAGCTTTGGAGCAGACTTACAGTGATGGTGTATTTGGTCAGCTTATCTATTAAAGTGAGCTGGGTTCTGCTACACTTTTCTACCTATAGTATATTGCTCCATGGTTTGCCTTAATTAATTTTGGGGAATAAGAAAGCCGATTGCCACTGTTAAATGTGCCAGTACAAAGCCTTTGTGGGTACAGTGTTAAATACTGTAAGAGAACAGGTTTCTTCGCAACATGATCCAGACCCAAGGTTTTAAGGTTTATACTGAAGTTAACATGGCTAAACTAATTCTAATACATCAGGTGAGGATACTGCTGCCTAAACTGTCCGCACAGTCAAAGGTTTCACCATATGTCAGGTGATTTAGTTAAGCATAATATGCTGGGACCTATGGTAAACTTCATTATTTCTTCTGTTCTAAGAATACACATAGAGTCAGTCACCACAGAATAGATGATATTAGTTTGTCATGTGTCCAAGACTTGCTAATTAGAATCATTATATAAATATGCCCTTTATGCTGTTTGGATATTTTATGTCTTCACTTCTGTGCTATTGATGGAGGAGAATTATAAGGAGGCACGATAGTATTGCTGGTTTGGAATAAAAAGTAGTGGACACAAACTCAGGCAACTCATGCTTTGTAATGCCAGAGGATAGGTGGATCAATACCTGGTACTGTGGATTTCCAACAGTTACTGGAAGAATTATTTAAAATGGCTCTTTCTGTATATGTGGAAAGGTGTTAGATCCCTTAAGAAAGAAAAGATTTGTATGTTTTGACAGGTAATCATAATAGTTCTGTTTTACTAAATGACAGGTATCCATTCCTACAAGAAATTCTACACTTTTTTCTTCTCACATAGATCAGTTTCTGGTGCTCTATATTAGTCTGTTCTCAGTGGATTGACATTTGGGTACTTTTGAACAAGGACGGGATTCTGACTCCAGCAGAACAAATCCTGCAACCCCAAGTGTCTGTACTTGACAGACTGAGCTTATCTTTATATCACATACTCCTGTTCATCACTACAGGTCATACGTTTGCTTAGCATTTCTGCCTCTCCCCACCCAGACAGGGTGGGCTTGCAGCCAACTCATTCTCTACCCTTCTGTTGCAATGTCCGTCTTCAGAAAGATTGGCAGGATTGAAACCTTGCTGATGTGGAAAGTTTACTTTAAACCTGTTCCTTAGAAAAGACAAGCACACAAAAATATGCATTTAGGTGGGCTTCATTATCATCAGTTTTTTTAGAAGAATGAAAAGGATGACAGTGGAAATTGCAAGGAAAGGCAAGGAAAGGCAAATAAAATATGGAGAAGATCCCAGCCAGCTCATTTAATACTCAGTGATTGTGATTGTGACTGATTTAATTGAATTTAATTGAATAAATTGCAATTTACTGAGTCAGACTTCTTGGTTCCCCAAGAAAAGAACCTGTAAAAAATTAATGTTGCATCATTTGATACTATGTAGATAATGACTATAGACATGTAGGTGGTTTTGAACAGTCACTATTCCTTTTGAGGGTAATAGGCAGCATTTTGCCTATCTTAGGACAAATCTTTGCCCCTGTCTGAAGACAATAGCCATTCTTTTTTTCTGGGAGCAGTCTGTAAAGGAAGAGATTTCTTGTTTTATATTCTTTCCTGGAATAGTTAGGATCTGTCATAAACAGTTGGAGTGGTGGTCACATGGCTTCCAATTCTTTGAGGAATCTCTATTATAGGGACCCAACAGAGGCATAAATTACTTCTTTAACCAGTAACAAGTGTCTTTAGTGCTATGATAAAAAGCATTTGCCATGAAGTTCAAACCTGTTGCCCAAGCTGTGATACAACTTCCGTAAGTTTTCTCATGCCGTTTTCCTCAAGCTTTATAAGAATAAAAAGGTTGCTGAAAAAGGTTTCTTGGTAAATATACTGGAAAGGCAGGGGAATAAAAGCACAAAGTGAGAATAAGGGAAAAACCCACACTTGTCACGTGCTAACCAGTTCTGCAGTCACCTACTCTCCAGTGGACTTGCTGATAGATAGTTCATTGTAACCAACATGTGCTCTTTAAAAGGGTTTCTTTTTAAAAGTCATTTTATTCATTAAAAAAACCCCACAACATTTGGGGAAAAGACTCACAATCCAACAACACCCAGACCAACATTTTTCACCTGCAACACCTCAACCAACTCTGACTGTATGTGTGGCAATCAGGGGCTTTATAGACACTCCAACTTTTTCTTTTAGAGGGACTTTAAAGTTTTCCTTGTCTAATTTCTAGGCATATGAAAGACTTACACTGGAATAAACTGTAAGCTTGTTCTGAACTAGCTTCTACTTTATATCAGTGTCCTAGTGAGTCTTTTGCTCAGAGTAGTTAATTTAAACGGCAACAAAATTCAAACTTTAGCTTAAATGTTGGTTTGTCTTAGTTTCTCCAGGGCTTTTTCTTTTCCATGCTCCAATTTACCTACCTTTATTTTGCCCCAGTATTACTGTCTTACTTATATCCTGAGATGGAGTTAATAGTAGCACAAGATAGAATCATTTTCTAGCCCTTTGTAAACTCTTGGTAGTTATTAGAGAACCAGACAGCTTTAACCTGAGTGCACAAGTAATCACTCAGAGTCAGGGAGTCTGAGAGTGCGGTCCTTTCATTCAAAATTGTGTAAAATAAGCCACTGCATATTACAGCCTGTGCCAACTGCTGATGTTAAAGACTATTACAGGAACCATTCTCTGCAAAGGACACTGTTAGATTTGAAAAGTGACTTTGTGGCTTTTAAGGGTTTTTTTGGCAGAGGTTGTATTTGTTGTATGCTTGTAATCTGTTGAGATATAAGGGTATAATAAATAGTGAATATTTCACTGAAGTTCCGTTTGCTTAAACTTTTCAATATTTCTGAAAAACTGACAAAAATTCTATCTTCAACCTCATATTTAGAAAATAAACCCATAACTTTTATCTATACTATAACTATCTTGAAAAGGAAGAGCTAAGTTAATTAAAATACAATTAATTTTCCTTGCCTTTCTTTTGATTTTTTTTTAATTTGTCCTAGTAAAAATGTGCTTTGAAAACGGTTGACTAAAAATGAACTTAAAATTTGGTAGTTCTATGGTTATGTTCTCTCTTAGATACAAATATGCTGAGGATTTATTCATTTGAGAGACCAGAAGCACCACCAGAAGAGATATCTTCTTGAAATGCAAAAGCCCATTCAAATTTCCCCCTAATTGAAAACTTTTCAAAATATACATTTTACAATAGTTCTGGAGCTGTAAAACCATCTGGGATTGTTTAGAATGATTAAGTATTTCAGAAGTTAGCCAACTTCAAGGGCATTCTTATCTGCTTTACAGTTACAGCCACAATTTCACATAATTCTGTTACTTCATACAGCTGACATCTCAAAACGTATTTCTGACCACTGTCAGGCCGCTTTTCAAGTTCACACATGAAACCCCCTCAAGTGCAATGCACACTAGAGCAGTTTTCAGCTGATCTAGTTTTAGTGTGGGAGGAATGTAGCCTTTCCACTACAGTGGGATTTGCATTATTACTAGGTTTCTTTTTTTTTTCTGCAGGGACCTTTTCTCAGGAATAATTCCTACAGGGAGTAGAACTGAACATTTGCTTAAGTCAGGAGTGCTAAATTAGGCAAATGTGATACGGAGGAATTACTACACCATACCCAAGAGAGTCATAAATTAGCAACTGCAAAGTGTGACAGTTCTCAGTTCTTTGTTATAAAGTGTGGAGATATAACCCTGGTGAGGAAGTTAGCCTTTCTAGAGACTAGTTTATAACTTGTAGAGTACCGAGGTAGCTGATGGAAGGAAACTTTACAGACCAGTCCCAGAATGGTGAACAGCACAGATGGCTTCCTTTCTCCACAAATGAATGTTGTTTTTTTGAGGGTGGCAGAATTTGTGTCAGAAAAAATTCCAAGCTCGGTAGCAGCACTTCTTTGTACAGCTGTGACATTCATCTGTCACAGCTTGTTTCCAAGCAGTGGAGGCAGCTCAAAAGTTCCTTCAGTAGAACAGGACATAAATACTTGGCTACCAGTACACTGCACCTCATAGCTTTTGGCCCACTTTTATGCTGAAGGTAGCATACAGGGCACTGAATATTACAAGTATCTGTCAACTTGTAATACTCAGAGCATTATTATTTATCATTTTATTACCATGGGTGTCAGTTGAACATGTTCCTTTCTGGTTTATCTTCTTACTATGCATTCTGTTATTTTTTTGGACTGAAATGCATGAAGAGAGAAGAAATCTGTTATGTCAATGCTGGAAATTTCAGCCTCACTCTAACTATAAAAGTTCTCTTGTTTCAAGCAGCTAGGTTGTCTTTTTCCTTGGTTTGGATACTCAGCCCATGATTTGAGAAATCCAAATGCCTGTACAAAGCTTTAATGGATGGTAGCCTACCACTTTGTTCTCAGTGTTATAACTTCCTGAAGGTAAGCAATAAATTATTTTGTTAGGCAGTCAAAAATGGTGCAAGAAGCCTATTAATGTTATCATATTAACTCTCGCCAAAATGTCTCCACCTGAAGCTGTATATAGAAAGGAAAATCAAAGACTAAGTAAAATATAGCAGACATCACTGAATGATAGATTTACAGTAAACGTCTTGGATAGCTTTCTGTGAGATTTAAAGCCAATGAATATATTTTATCTGATTGTAACTTTTCCAGGAGAATAAAAGCTATGCATACAGTGTGTGCTCCATCAGACTTTACAGTATCAACTCATTTTGGCATAGTTACTAACACAAATGAGTTCTTTTTCTCCTACCTGATGAATACCATAGTAATTTCTGTGACCAGAACACTAGGCATTTTGATTATCTGCTATCAGTTAACAGTTATTTCCTGCTACTGAAAGATGCTTGCCAAATAAGTTTTTACAAAGTAGATACAGAAGTCCTTGTTATGGAGTTTTCACTATGTTACTGAAAGCCTCCTGCAACTGAAAAAGAAGAGATTTTCTAAGTCCTTGCAGTGGGACCAGCATAGCTATAACAAAAGCATATGTAAAACCATGGTGGAAGATTTGAATCTATTGATGATAGTGACATATGTTTTTATCCTTATTTCTTGTTCTTATCTGAAATTTATACATTGGTGAATTTAAAATATTTTACTTGAATTTCTATTCAACAAACCCCTTTGTCTCAAAACAATATGGTGCCACATATGGTGTACAATACTTTTTGTTAGTCTTAGCAGGGAAAAGATAAAATATTTTCATAGTTTTATAACTGACTGAACTCTTTGCTTTTGAAAGAAGTTATGCTATGTGAAGAAATCAACAAATTTAATAGATAAAGAATTTAAGGATGGTTTTATGTAATTCTATATTTGTTTTGCAGCCGGATGTAGACATTCAGTGCTGCTTTCCCAAATTACATGTAAAAAATACATGTAGTTTCTAGGTGCTGATGGCTCTGACTGAGAAATAAGCTTTGGTCTGGAGATCTAGGAACAGTGATGTTTCCGAATGTATCTCCATGTATATTTATTGCTAATCCCAACCCATAAAAGAGTTAACATACATATTCAGTTTATATTTACAAAAGGCAGAGGACTGTTGTATCACCATATTGAAAACCAGGTGTCAAGTTGCTGGGCTGTCTGCAGCTGATACAGGTAAGGTTCCCCAGCATTCTCCTCCTGCAGCGAGGTTGCAAATCCATGTGTCCTTGGGAGCTCAGTCTCTCACCCATGCTTGAGTTCAGTTCCTGCTGGAGACTTCTGAGGTTTTTTTTTTTGAAACTACTCAATTGCTTGTGACAACAGACAGTGGGAAGGGAATGGGGAAAGAAGGAGGAAATAAAAAGGAAGAAGCTGGTAGGGAGCCAGTTTCTCTTATACCTGCTGCTGATCAGGTAATGAGAAAGTATTCATTAACTGTCACCCAACTCTAGGGCAAGCAACATGAGTTCACCATGTGAAAGAAACCATCAGTCTAATGGTACAGTAAACTGATTTTTGTGTGTGACATTCTTCTGTGGCCAGGTTTAGGTGGGGATGTTTCTTAAACATGAAAGGTGCAGTCAGAAAAAAGAAGACAGGGGACATTTGAAGTGAGTATAGACTTTGTTCATCAATTATGTGGCTGAGCACATCTGAAATTCAGGAGTCCTTGACTGCAGACACAGTTAAACACAAGATGTTCTGACTGATGCCACTTTCATAGGGTTTTCTACATACTCTGTGTTCAGCAGCCAGCAGCTACGTTCTGAAGAGATCATAGGATGGCTGAAGAACCACTCTTTCAATATAACAAGCTAATTGTTTAGGTATAGCAACTAATTACCCAATTTCAAAAACTACATTCAACTAAGTAGGTGATTTTTATATTTATGTTTTTCAATCTTATGGAATCATGTTTTTGAGTTTTTCCTGCTAATCTTTGTGAGAAGGCTAGAGAGAGATGACAGCAAAAATAAAGAAATAAAGGGGAATGTCTTTTGTAAGTGCATGAATCCAGAAGTGAGGCTCTAAGTAAAAGATGGTCATAATGGAGCTTACCATTAAAATTAATATATTTGACTATAGACTGTGGGCCCGATGAAGGGTGGTAGAAAGGCTTGTTGAGATGGAAAACCTTGGGAGTGACTAAATATCCACAATTCATCATTGCACCATAAATTTCAGAATTTCAAGTGACACTGAAGTGCCTGAGTATGCACATATGCACACATCCCTGCTGGTTCAGCAGCAGAAGTGACTGTAGAGGGTTGTACTGGTCATTGCAGTAACAGTTTGAATGTTTTCACTACAGAAGGAATATGCTTGGGTAAAAAGGAATATTCTTTCAACAGGAGTAGTACTTTGAGTGGGGGTGAATTGTTTTTGTTTCTACATGTTTTTTTCTCAGTGATGCCATACTAATAAAAATATGCTGGTTTTTTTTAGTATTTTTGAAAAACAGCAAGTCAGGAATAGGTTTGCTTTTGGTATCTGAATCAGAGTGAGTAGATTTGAACTGCTAACCCCTTAGAATGACACAGACATAAAAGGGATGTGTGTATCCTTTCACTGTGCTGAGATATCAGGATAATTATCCAACATACGGTTCCCTCTCAGTGCTTTTCAGTGCATTTTGAATGAAGAGACTGTGAGGATAGCTGATTTTAATCTGAGAATCCACTTTAAAGGGACTCAGGAGATTCAGTGCTAATAGAGGAGCTAAGTGATACAGAAGTATTACTTACTTCTCAAATGGGAAGATGAAAATGAGAATCCTTAGATAATACAAGTTGGAAATAGATACCTGCTGATCTTCCCCCAGGCTCAAAAAAAAAAAGGCTGAATGAAGAGTGTGGAAGGAAGCTGATGCCATACAGGACTGTCCTTTATCAACTTTTTTCATTCATTCCAGTGGACCTGAATTCCATATTTGAGAATATGGAAGAATTAGTAAATCTTGTATAAGGGGAAATTGGGGCTTTCTGAAGTAAACATTAGTTTATTAGGCTGGATTGTACAGTGGGGTGCAACAGGCTAGCAGTGATGAATGCTTAGGTATAACTTATATGGGTCTGAATGTCTGTGGCTTTTTACATCTGTATGCTCTTTCATGCCATTCTAGCCTATATTTTGGGCTTTCAGGCTTCACCTGTCTTAATGTTGCACCCAAGAGATGGGCCATATTCTTACCGGGATTCTTGGAAACTGGCATAATATAAACAGGAACATAACAATAACTTACCAAAAAGAATAATGCAATTGGAGTAGCTTTGCTCCTCTTTGCTTTCCTTTACAGTTGTATTTATACAACAGATTTACAGCATGCTACTGCCTCTCCAAGAACAATACTATCTCCAAATTGACTTTTGTGAGATTGATACCTATAGAGGAGCAGGGTTTTGGTTTTATAGAACAGAAAACTACAGATAGCTCTGAAAATCTAAAAATAATGGCTCAGTTAGAAGAAAACTACATAATTTTTATCTGTAATATGACTACTAACATTTTCCCAAAATTTTCCATCTACTAATCCACCCCCTTCAAATCAAAAATGAACACCTGCATGCTAATATTCTGCTGTCCCACATACTGTGTTTCTTGCCTTTATTTAAATTGTGTGCTCTACTTTGGAAAAGACACAATGCAAACAAGGTCTGTACTCTTATTCCGTTAGGAATACAACTGTTCCAGCTAGTTTGCAAAGATAATAAAAGGTGAGGTAGGTACATAATTATGAAACCTTTAGCTACCTAATAATGAAAAAAGGGGAGATAACTTATGAAAGCAGAGAAAGCAAATGAATAAGAATTTTTAGCAGAAAACAAATAAAACTCTTTGTCATCAAATAAATTTTTTTTTTTCAGGAGAAACAGTAACAAAGAGAATACTGGAATTAACTATGATCTTTAAGGTCTCTTCCAGTCCAAACCATTTTATGGATCTATGATTCTATGTTTTCTCAGCCCATGTCAGTACAGAAACTAAGGAATTACTCTCATTTACTGCTTCAATTCCAATGTGGTACCAAAGGATTGGATTTTTTAGGCTCAGAAGGTTAGGAATCTGACAGTATCAGGGATCAGTAAGAGAGTTTTGTTTTCCCTAAGTGGCATTTCTGGAACTGAAGTCCCCTATGGAGCACAAGTTCTAAGCTTGTGTCTTTATTTCCTGTCCTCCTGTGATGTAGGGAATAAAATGTTTCTTTGAATGCTTGTTCTTTGTTGAGTGCAGCATGGAGACGTTTGAGAATCAACAGTCCCTTGTGTTTACAGAAGCAGTCACTTCCCCACTGCATGCTGTCTAGGAATTACCACGCTAGTCAATTTAGGGTAAATTTGCAAAGTGGTGCACAGGGAGTCACACAGTTAAATCCCATTGATGTTAATGGAAGTCATGCAGCTAAATCCCTGCACATTGCTTTGTAATTTACCTCTTTGTGTTTCTCAAACCTGCTGGCTCATGACTAATTTGTGTCTCTTATAGAAAAGCTCTAATGTGTTTTGGTAGTATATGGAATGGGCACAGTCTATTATTCACATTTTATCTGTCATATAAATAAAAATTGCAAAGTACAGACATTCTCTGTAGTGATTGATATCTTCATATATTTGCCTATATGGATTCCTTATAAGTTAGAGAGTAGTTATAATTAGCGTTAACATCAATCACCACAGTCCTCAGAATCTCAACTTCTTTAAGAAAGAAAATAATATCACTAAAATTTTTGAAAGCTAAACCAATCTTGCAGTAAAAAAAATATTTGTTTTAGTGAAAGCATAATGACTTGAAATTTTGCTCAAACAATTCTAAAAATGCTTTTAACTTTCTCTTTAGTCTTCAGAATGGCTTAGGTTAGACTTTCTAAATTAATTTATTTTTTTCTGATGAGAAATGCTTTTAGGTTCGTTTGTGGGAAGGAAAAAATGCAAAGATTTAGGTAGTGTTTTTAAAAATGAGGTTAAAGAATGATGAAGCAGCACAATGCAAGCTTGAAAGTGCATCGCCCTGTGCGTTTTAATCTTGGTGTTGCAGTGATGAGCATCACTGGGCATATTTACACCGCAACAGGGTATGTTGCAAACCTGGTCCAGCTAGCCATGAGATTGCCAAAATGTCCATAGCCATGCAGGTATCAAAAGTAAAACAGCTGTGTTGATACAATATTGCACCCATACTAGTGAACTCTGGCTCAAAGGAAGGATCTGAACTCCAAGGAGGGTTATCAGCAGCACCCTGCTGATGTGGCAACACAGCTTCTGGTTCAAGAGCTGGCCCAGGTAGCACTCTCCAGAGGGCTCACCATGCTTCCTTGTATGGTGAAGGCATGATGATAGAAAGACTCATAAGATAATAGTGACTCTATCTTCTGTGTAAGGTTTGAATGATTCTCAGTAAATGGGGCTGAAACTGCACCGTGAATGCTGAGAGGAAAAAAGAAAATATTGCCTCATTTACACTGCTGACTCACCCACTGAATGGAAAACAAGTTATGAAATCATGTAATTCAAGACCCTGTCAACAGATGTATATACAGAGCAGCTAATTGAGATAGAGTAGGCAATCTGAAGTAGAAATCCCATAACTGCTCTGTTCATCACTGCAAGGTCTCAGACATACAGTTGGGCAACGCAAGTCAAGGTGGTAAACCTACCATTACCAACAGGTCTACCAGGTGGATTTTTCTGTCATTCAGACCAGACATAAAATTACAGAATCATAAAGTGGCTTGGATTGGAAGGGATCTTTAAAGATTACCTATTCCAACCCCACCACGATGGGCAGCAACATCGTCACCTAGATCAAATTGCTCAAAACCTCATCCAAACCAGTCTTGAATATTTCCAATAATGGGGCACCCACAACTTCCCTGGGAAACCTGTTCCAGTGTCTCAACACCCTTATACAAAATAAATTCCTTCCTTATATCCAATCTATATCTACTCTCAGTTTACAACTGTTGTCCCTTGTCCTGTCACTATAGGCCCTGTTAAGAATCTTTGTCCATCTTTCTTATAAGCTTCCTTCTTACAGGGACTGCAAAAAAGTCTCCCTGGAATTAATGGAGCTAAGATGTGCCTGTATCAGAAGGTTTCCACATAGTTACTGCCAAAACCAATATTTTTTGTTCAATCTTGGGTGGGCAGAAACATTTATCTCTTTTAATAAATTTCCAGCCAATCCTAGCTCACGACCTCCTTGTCTACTCCTATCACTCCATTGTTCTTTGATTAACAACAGTCTTTCAGCTTCACATTACCTGGGTTTCAAAGTGGGTATGATGGGTGAAAAACAGGAGTTTACGCACAGACTGTTGCTCTGCAGAGGCTTGCATCAGCATCAGTAGATCAACATTGTTTCCAGGACCATTCCAACCTAAAGCCCTGGACTATATGCAGCAATACACAGAGACTAGAGTAGCACCTTACAGTATTTTAATTCCATATTTTCTAAAAACTATTGTATGACTATTGACATTTTAGAAACGCTCAACATTGCCATATTCTTAGAGGGAAGGCAAGTTTGTATACTTGACATTTTGGTCTCTCCTCCTCTTGCAAACTTCCAAACTGTGCTTCAAAGTACAGAAGCAAAGACCCGTATCAAGGAATTAATTGTACAATCATATTGACCTGGGAAAGATAACTTATTTTTTCTTCTACTGTCATCCAAGGAAATTGATATTGAGTTCTGACAGAGACGTCTTCCCTCTCACCTTTGTCCAGTCCTTCTCGTTCTCCCTCCATTCCACATGCAACTAAATGGATACTCCTAGCATGGAAAATACTGGCTGGTGGCATAAAATTCAGGAAAGTCATAAGCAACAATAGAGGATTTTTATAAGAGGAATGGAGGCAATTTTAGCCAAGATTAGTGCAGCTCACCTTCAGATACTTTTATAATCAAATAAATCAACAAAATTAAAAGTTATAAAGAAGCTTATTAATCAAAGTAATTATTAATAAGTAGTGATAGCGGCTGTGGAAGTGTCCTTCAGAGTTCGTTCCTGCGTACAACCTAAATAGCACTTGATCTAATACTTAGGTGAGGGATCAGTTTTTCACATTTTCAAGGCCATAATGAATGTAAAGTTTTGGTAACTGGGTGGAGAAATTCTCTCTCTCCCTCCTCGCTATTTAAAAGGCTGCAATTGCTAGAACATATTACATGCACAGTAGTTTATAGTTCACACCACAGTTGTGATGCAGATGGGAAGAAGTGTATCCGTGCAACAGGAACACTCCTAATAGAGTGACTGCTCTGTAGTGTCCTTCTCCTCTCCATAGGCATGTGCCTGGTAAAACTGACTCATGTTTTGGAGGAGGGATGATCTGAAGACTACAAGGAAACTGTGGAATGGTACAGAGAACCACATGGAGTGGAGACTGAAGGTCAACTATATAGCATTAGTTTGGAATGTGGGTTATTCAGAAAGTAGCCAATAATAGGGAACAGAAAAGAGGGAAACAGAATAAGAGTCATGGAAAGCTGAAAAAATAGTTAAGGTTCATCTCAGCTAATGCTGAAGGGAAGGTGTCTGTCAGTAAATAGATGTGTCTTTCTGAGTGAGTTATCCTTAACTCTCTTTCTGTACATAAAGGAGGCATGTATGATCTTTGACTTCCTTTTTAGAATAAATAGAATCACCCTTCTAGAAGCGTTTTTTGTCTCTGTTAACTGAAGGAAGTGTGATCTACTCATCTCAGACATGGATGTAGAATAATTTGTTTTATTCTTAGTATATTTTAAACTTAAAAATCCATGATGGCTAGAAAAGAATTGGATATTTTTTAAAGACATTTTAGTACTGTGAAAAACCTCCTAATTCTCCTTTTATGTAGTGTACCTTCACTGTATTCCTTGCTCTAGCTTTGATTACCTCTGAAAGTTTCCAAAAACTCACATGATTTTTATAAGGGAATAAGGATGTTAGCAGGACAAGCAGCTTTTTAGATGGGGTTAGAAGTTGTTTATATGTTAGTCTTATAAGAACACACATTTCTTCTGCCTTTGGAATATGTAAGTCAGACACTCATGCAGTCCTACAGACTAAAAAGAATCACAGAATTTTTTATATTTGAATTAGAAAATTGACTATAAATCTGTGTATTCTTGGCTTTATCTGGCTTCAGAAAGGTTACAGGCATATGGGACTAGCCTTTTTCACGGTGTTTTGATTTCTCTGTTTGACAGTGTGATACACTGGGATATGGAGGGGTTTGACATATCTGGGCCCCCACAAACATCTGGACAGAGCAGGCAGAGCTATTATGGCTCACCAAAACCTGGCCTCCATATGTTATATCCTTCCACTTGGGTCTCAGGATTGCATCATGGGGTCTCAATTTGTTAATCTCTGCAGGCATCAAATCTATTCATAACAAGTGGTTTTGATGGACATGTGAGCAGTTGTGATAAACTGAAAGGAAAAAACAGACACAGATTGCTGACTGACTGTGCTTCTCAACATTGAGCCAACTTGTTTTAACAGCAAAATCTGCTTTAAGAGAAACAAACAGGAGGAGCTTTACAAACTTCTAATTCAGTATTGTGAATATAAAGGCAATGCTCTGATATGTTGCAGCTATGACCAAAAGCAAAAAAGAAAAGCATTAAGATATTTAGATTGCACAGATCATAATATTCTAGTTTTGAGGACAAGGTATAATAAAATGTTTAGGGAGATATTAATAAGTCTTAATAACTATCACTGGAAAAGCAGACAACAAAACAGGGAAATTCAGAAAAGAATTTCTTAAATGTGTCAGGAACAAACAATAGTTCAACAACTGTATCAGTGCAACTTGAGATAAGGGTAGTAATCACAACATTGAAAAGGAAGTGTTCAACAAATATTTTTTTGATCTGTTCCTGAAGAACAGCAGGATGATGTATTCCTATGATAAAGTATTAAGGAAATACTTTCTACTGAGCCAGCAGATAGGGAGGACCGTAAACATAAACACTGGAAGTTAAATATTTTTCTGAAATCATCAGTACTGGCACCCTTGACTGCCAAAGGAGTCAGAATGAGTAGATTTTGAATTTCTTTCACTTGCTTGCAAATCTTGCAGCACTGAGGAGCTTCAAAAACCCTTCAGAAATCATTAAGCGTGCTGGGATTGATTGTTAATGAGAGAGAAATCACCTCTCTTTGGCAAAACAGAGGTAAAGCTAAACTGGAAAATAACAGGTGATAATAAGAATGATGTAATTTAGTAAGAATTTGTGAAAAATAGTACATGTTAAATTTGAAATCTATTTAATCAAATTGCAACAATACTGATAAAAGTAATGTGTCTAATGCAGGTGTCTCACTTGCACATATGTTTTTGTGAAGTGCTTGTTTAAGACTGAGCAAATGTTGGTTTTTTCTACACAGTAGTGGAATGAGGTGGTATCTTTTGTAAGGCTGTAGCAGGAATTGTCACCCATTAAGGTCCAAGAACCTACATCTGTATTCATGTTAACTTTATAAACAGTTAGTTGTCTCATACGAGCTAATTATCTGGGCTTCTACAAAGAGACATAGTTGACTTCATAAGATAATCCCATTATAAAATTTTTATCTGAATTAGGTGATCTAAAACCATCTGAAGGTGCATATCTTCACTTGCATAGGTAGCCTGGACAACTCTTTTAGTCTAAATATCTAGTCTCAAGAGAGAAACCTAGCTTCTGACTTAGTCAGGATCTCCTCTCCGTCGTAGGTACCTTCTCTAAAATAACTATGAGGACACTTTAAAGGTAGTGGTTACTAGACAAAACTAGAATCTTATGTTAAGCAGATTGGACATCTGGATATTTCAGAAGTACCTTAGAACTTTCTCTTTTAAATCAGGAAGTTTTGAGAAAACGTTCAAATGCATTTTAGGTGCTCCACCTCCCCCCTCATTTAGCAAAATAACAACGTGCATTGTGTCCTGGAGTATTCAACTTCTATTTTTAGACTCACAGCTTTCAAACAGAGGTTATTTATAGGTTTGCCCAGCCACAAAAGAAGGAAAAAATGATGTAGACAATACACAGAAGTATGGAAACTGTCAAGAAGAAAAGAATAATTAGCATAATATAGTATTCTAAATGAAATAGAAGACTGGTTTACTGATAGATCTCCAAGTGTTATGTAAGGGAATTCATCATCCTGCGATGCATTTCTAGGCCAATTATTATTTAATACTCCTGTCAGCAATATAAAAGAAAGTATAAAATAAATACTGGTAAGACATATATATCACAAAGATTACTAGAGAAGTTATTAATAGGATAAATAAATAACACAGATCAATGTGAATTATTTGGCTGAGAAACACTGAAAATATTACTCTTGATACTGCCAAATAAAACATCACACATCTGGAAAGGAAAACCACAGGTCAGGTTTACAGTATGTTGGGCAAGCCTCTGGAAGTTAAGAGAGGTCTTCAACATTTGGGTAAAGACCTGACTGAATATGATTTTACCATGACACAACAAGAAAAAAAACCCCTTGGATAAGACTAGAGAAAATTTTGAAGGGATGGGGAATTGTATTCTGCAAATACAATACATAACATTCCTGCCATAACACTTGAGTTCCACTAGTACATCTATGCTTTATAAAGCAGATCAACAGAAATGATGGAATTGGAAGAGCTATAATGATGCTCCTCTGTCTCATAAGGTTCATGAGATCTAATTGCCCAAAAGAAGGGCGTAGACATGATTTTATTGCATCAACCAATATTTTCATGCGGGCGGTGAAATTCAATCATAAAAAAATGGACTGATCTGATCACTGTGATGCAAAGAAAGCTCAGTGTAAGAAAGTTTCCTAAAATTAAAAAATAGATTAATAAACTAGAAAAAAACCCTGCACATATTAACAGTGAAAGTAAGTAAACACGGGGTTAATATTGCATAAATTGTGAGAGATTATTTATCACAGGGATTACTTTTAAGTTTTGAGTATGTGTCTTTTTAATAAATGCTTTTATTCAGGCAGACACTGTGGAGTCATCGCAGAAATTACAAGGAGAAGATCTGCTGCCTTGATATGCAAGTGTCAGATTAGAT
This sequence comes from Manacus vitellinus, assembly GCF_001715985.3. Lineage (NCBI taxonomy): Eukaryota > Metazoa > Chordata > Aves > Passeriformes > Pipridae > Manacus > Manacus vitellinus. Next base: position 43,015,281 of record NW_021940535.1, read on the forward strand.
AATCACAACGGTTCTTCTAGGCTTCAAATATAGTAATATTTATAAACATTTTGTAAAGGATAATATGTTTTGAGTTACCTCCATCATTGACTGCTCTGGTCCCTCTGAGACCTCTACTTCTCAACCAGTACAGTCCTTTGACAAGGTAAGACTGTCATCTCAATTTTTAGATGAAAAAATATTTTTTCTCTATGTTTGTTATCTTAGTTCTTTGATTGTTCCTGTTAATTTCTGTGCACCTTATTGTTCCTACTGTAGTAAAGACCACTGAATTTCTGGATGGATAATGAGTTCTATTACATAGTAATAAAACCTCCAATGTAAGTCTCATTGTGAATTCCATAATGTGTTATCAGATTGAGTTTAAGCAATTCTGACTTCTTTTTGCTCTAATGTGACATCAGTTTAGCAAAAAGAGCAGGTTCTCACAGGAAAACGAAATATTCAGTGGACTCTACTATATTTTTTATATAAAAAATCTAGTGTAAGGAATTTAAAAGAAGGATTTATGCAGTAGAAGGTGTGAGTACCATAGGAAACATGCAGGAACACAGAAGCTACTAATGCGAATAGAAGAAATTACAAAAATGACAAAAAAAGTGTTTCTGCTTCAAGACATTAAATTAATGAATCTGCAGAAAGTTATTCTCCTGAGACCAAGGCAAAATAGTTTCTTTAAAACTAGACCCCACAAGGAAAACAATGTGACTAAAAATCTGATTAAAGTTCTTGTTAATAGAAGGCAATAAAATTAGTAGCAACTGCTCCAGCAGAGGAAGCTTTAGGCGCGCTGACAGATCATTGGACCAAAAATGGTAAATAAAATTACTATAATTTACAGATTGTTTAGCAGGACTTCTTTTTCCAGGATATTGTGTTTTTTTAGACGAATCTTCAACACAACCCAATCTGTTTTCATCTCCTTGGTTTTATATGAAGTGTAGAAGTTTCTCTGGTCATTGGCACAAGTGTCTCCAGCACAAGAGGATGTTCAGATTGTCTACTCTGTCTTCTGCACTGCTCTCTTTACATCCTCTGCAACTCTGAGGTTAAGTGCTGATAAATACTGTAGTTTTCCATCTTTTACACAGATTACCAGATGGTTATAATGAAAATAAAAAGCTCCTATCAAAGGTCCCACTAAATTTGATGGGGTAAATTGAAGCAGAAAAGTAATAGTTAAATTCAATCAGTCTGGCTATCTATTAGTGTCCATGCATTAATGCCACCTGATATAGTGTATAGTCTCTGCCTTGAAACAGAGAATGGCTGTGCAGATGGGTGTTCACCTTTGCAGCACAGACTATCAATCCATTTGTCACCCTAGATCTTCTTTACAACTGTTAAAATTATTAAAATTTGGCAATTACCTTCAAAGAGTTTCACTGTGCTACTTTATGAAGTGTCTAAAACAGCAATTGAGATAGAGCTGGCTACAGTACTCCTTAGCTCTTAGGGTGAGGCATGTTGAAAGTGTTTCTACATTATCAGCACAAATGGATACTGGTTTGGGACTGTGGCTTCTGAGTATTGTGGTGCTCCAAACCTCATTGCTCCTGATCTGTGTCATGTCCTGAGGAAAAACAAGCTAACTCCCAGGAAATAATTTTATAGTATTTTGAAAAGAAAGTAAAATGTGAGAATAAAGATTATTTTTTTAAGACACAGAAAATTAATCCTTCCTGCTCCCTAAACATAACATTTTTTTCCACTTTCTCATACATCTCTTTTTTTTTTTCTGGGTTGCAGCCAAGACTTAAAGCATGGAATACAAATCTATTTACAAGAAAGTCTTGTAATTTTCTGTTCAAGTGTGTAACCACAACAACAGGAGTCAATTCAGCTCACCTTAACATCTTGACTCTGGAAGGGGTGAGGACCTCTGCATGAAGGAGCATTGGTACAGAGGAAACCAGGAGGATTAGTGTCATGAAACCAGAACCCAGTGCCGTGACTGTGAGGGGCAGGATGAGCTTATGTGATAGTGATCAAGAGAGAGAGAAACTAAAACAAGACTCAGGTACCAGTCATCTGCAGTGCTGAAAGGTTATAAACAGTTTTGTGTGATTCAAATGGTGGTGTAAACTCCAGGGAATGGGGAGCTCTACTTAGTCACGCTAGAGCTGTGAGATGTACAGGCACTGTAAAACACAAGTTTTGTCTTTCTGCCTTTGTTTGTATGAAGGGGGAAGATACCTACACTTGGCTTCTCTTCACCTTCTGTGTGAAACATATTTCTTTAGGTAGACTCTGAAAAAAAATTAGGCTCCATTAGGTAGGATATTGTTTGGGGAAAAATGAGAAAGGGGGATGAGGGAACAGAATTCAGAGAAAGGCACAAAAGAAAATGCAGCCTTGGATACCCTTTATTCTTAATGCTCATTGTGATCCAAAGCATTCAGATGCAGTAAAGAATTTGATATTTCAGGAGAAAAAGAGCGGATAAATTGGATATCCAGTCACATCTAAACGGGATATTCAGTAATATCTAAATGTAAACATATTTTTGTGAACCATAGTGTTTTTACACTTCAGCCTTCCTCAGTGGGCTTCCCCCTCACAGTACCTGCCCACTACCAGTGAAAGTATGTACTTTTTTTCCTACAGATACTAGAAGAGTTGAAAGGCTTGTGTGCACAGAAATGAAAGGCATTTCTAACATTTTTGGAGGTATAGGTACCCTTATGAAAGTGAATACAAAGGGAAAACCATCACATACTGTGTGAAACATTGTAGCACATTACTTAAATGAGTCCATATTGAAATGAATGCACTAAACATCTGAAACTGGAGATTCATTTTGGGAAGGGACTTGATAATTAGAAATTTGGTGCCATTGAGGATTAAAAAGAAAATGAGTAGAATTTTCCATTAAAATATTTCTTGAAAAATGGTTCACTTTACAGTTGCTTTATGGTCTAACAGAGACCAGATAGTTGCTGTGGTGTAGTGTCTGTTTTTCTCCAGTAGCTATGGCGTGCAGAAAGGAATGAGCTTGCAGATCCAGTTACCTAAATTTAGGCGCCTGTGTGTGTGTTCACCTGTAAAATAGGTTTATAAACTTCTGTAACAGGAAATGGAATTTTAATCTGAAGCACATGGAGCTTTGGGGTTGGTTGGTCTCACCACAAGGCAGAGCCCTACACACCAGCAGCTGAGCCATTCTCAAGTCTCTACTGACTGCATGGGCTTGAGCTGGGATTCAGACATGCAGGACTAGCATCTCATGGCACGTACAAAGGAAAAAGAATGTTTTGCCTGGCTTCCAGGTACTTCTTCAAACATGAGGCTGTTGTACCTGACCTATCTTTGTCAAATCTGCCATACCTATGTGGAAAACTTAAGGTATACCTATACCATCTCAAATATTATTAGAGGCCTCCTTTTTAAGTATCAAATCCTATCTGAGAATATCCACCTCTTCCCATCTGTCATGATGGCTTAGGTGCACAGCCCACCCACCCACGCCTGAAGGTGAGAGTCTGAATCTGCAAGCTGAGCCTGACCATAGGAGTGGAGTTTAGTTTGCTAAACATGAATGTTAGGTGCTGTTTCAGATGCTGGGGGGTATCTGGAACATCCACATGAGGCTCGTTGATATTGCAAAGCATTTCTGGAAGAACTATACTCTTCTGGACTGACCACGTCAGGCTGAGTGAGACACTGCAAGCTAGATATATGCATTACAGACACTGAAATTCATGTGAGATGAATCTCATCCTGATAAAAATCTTGTAATTAGTGAATTAGTGAAAATTAAGTGAACATGCAATGTTTTAAAAATTGTTGTTTAAAAAAAACATACTGGAGAAGCAAGCTGTCTTTCAAGCTTAAGAGATACTGTGTCTTGATAGTGTTTACCTAAGTAGCTTAATAAAATAGTTTATTTGTCTTGTATTTTTAATTCTGCTGAATATTTGATTGTGTTTTCTACAAGAGTGGATCCCAGGATTCCTGGGGGATAGAAGCTTGCATTCAGAGTAATAAAAAATAGTTCCATCTTGGTGAAAATCTTTCTATATTTGAGTGAAAGGACTAGATAGCTTTCATCTAGTAGAAAATATTATCCACACTTCAGTAGCCAATGTGAGAACCTGAATTCTGTCTAGCAGTACTAGGTACTATATCTGTTCTCATAACTTTTATCCTACAATGTTCTCCTCCTCTAGTTTGAAGTAATGATGAGTTGTCTGGTTTTGTGCATCCCATTCAATATTTTTAAGTGTCTTCCTTTAGCTTTCAGGTCACCTTATATACACATTTGCATCTCTCTCCTCCTTGCTCATTTTACCAGAAGCTCAGTGGGTGTAATGTGGTATAATTCCATTGATGTCAATGTAACTTTGTTGACTTACAGTGGCTGTGGCTTTCCTTCAGCTTGGAGTGTTTATTTTAATGTCCCAATTCTGTGACCATTACTGGATTGCACCTTTCACTAAAATTTTTGGTGTTGTAATTAATTTTGAAACACTGAAAAACAATATTTTAACTTTTAAAGAACAACAATCAGCACTTCATTGTTCTTTTTTCTACTTTAAACACTGGCCCATAAATATCCCATTAACAAGAGACTGTTGCAAGTGTTTTCATTGTTTTCTCTTTGCTTTGTGGTGAGCTAAGTGTTTCTGAATTTCCTGGGCGGATGCATCAGACTGTGACAAGCTGAATCTGGTTTAATCAGTTTTATTATGTTTAAGAGATTTTAAATGCAGCTTGAGGTATGTAACTATATCATTGTTATTATAATAATTATTATTATTATTACTGTCGCTCTTTTTATTGCTGTTATCATCAGCATTTGGGAACTACTGATTATCAGTTCTGTACTTAGAATAGCTTAGCATAACTCCAACCAGTTCAGCCAGGAGCAGACTTGATTTTGCCTTGGTTTTGGTTTGTGGGGCTGGTGGTGACAAGAATACTGTGGGATTTCAACTGTTGCAATGTTTGGAGTTTAAGCACTGTTTGTCCAGCTATGGGACAGAAATTTCAGTAAGAGGACATATTTCTTTGTAATTTGAACAACACACTGAGAGACTTTCACACCTACATGTTCCTTCTTGTTCCAGGAACTCCTATGAGCCAGAAATATTTGTTGCAATGTGAAATATTCTGTGAGATTATGATAGCTTTGCAGAAATCTTGAAATATGCAGTGCTGCAGGAGGTTCTCTTTTCATGAGCTTACGTTTATAAATGTGTTCAGCATTACTTAATGAAGAATATAATAGACATTATGAGTCTGAGGATTGTGGTCCTGGGCCTTAGTTTGTTAATGGAACCTTGATTTAACAAACAAGAGAAGAAAAGGTTCTAGGTGTAGGAAGCATTAATTAAAGGAGAAAACTCTGGGTATGAAGATTTAAAGTGTGATCTGGGAAGCACCGTTGCTGTGGTCAGCACCATTTCACATCCAAAACAGAGATACCACACGGCTGTGTAGACCCCTGCTCAGGCAGCTCAGGACACAAGGCAGCACTGAGATAGAAACTCTGTGGTCAGGTTTGCACAGAGCTGTGCCTGGTCCTCAGGTCAGTGCTGGGTGGATGTGCAGGTTGGCTTGAGCACGCCAGTGTGTCTGAACAGTGTTTGGATTGGGGCAAGTCTACACTCCTCCAGTGTGAGCTGCTGGCAGCATGTCTGTCTACAAACGATAACTTCATCAAAGCTGTGTGAGATAGGAGAGGTTTACTCTAGTATAATGCTGGGCTAACATGGCCCTGTAGCTCTAGAGCAGGGTTAGACAGGTTTATGGTAAAAACTAGGGCTTTTAGAGGTGTTTTCAAATGCTGACTAACTAAAGAGCTAAAGGAGTATAAAGATTTTTAGACTACCCTACACTTTTAAAAGGAGCATGTATTTATATTTAGTTGAGGAAAAGGATCAATTTATATTAAAGTTCCATGCTTGAGTTTCATAAAGGAGACTTTTTGCAAGCTCATTCTTCCATATTTTGCAAAGGGTTTGGGATAATCCTTTCAGTCTCTCAGTACTTACATGCCTAATGACTGCTCACTTGTCTGGGCTATTGGAAATGCTAACTCATTATTACTTTGCAATCTGAAACTATAAAACACTGTGTAAACATGTGCTATTAACTACACCTATGTTTTAGTCAAGTCAGGGCTGGGAATAGTTCCAAAACCAAATTAATTACACTCTGTAGTTTTGATTTTGTGATATTCAGCCATTGGTTTCAGAAATACGTCGGGGCTTTCTAAATGGCCTTAGTCAAATATTTACATCAACTTTATTAATCTTTCTGTCTGACTTTATAATTAATTGAAAAATGGTTTCTCTATATTGCAACCTACTCCTGTCCTCAACAATTTAACTTATCAGCAGAAGTTATTTCCATCATCATCTCTGTATCACAGGCCAGGGTTAGAGCACTCAGCAATTTTAAAAGTGTTATCGCAGCTGTGGGCTCCTGAGCCAGATTAGGATGTGTGTAGTAAATCAAAACGTGTTCAAGATTCCTGCAGTTGTTCATGTGCTAATTCTTCTTGGGTGTAACTCTGGGATGAGAAATCAAAAATAGGGTGGTAATCATCAACCAGAGCAGGATCTCCCAGCCTGTGGACAGGTGTGTCACTGTGGACCTCCTCAAAGCAGAGATGTCACTGTGAGGTCAAGATGCCAAACATTAACAATAGAGACATGATCAGAGAGAATGACCAAAGATAAGACATCTGATGCTTTTCTTAAAGATTCTGAAGTTGAAGTCAACTCTTTGCTCAGGTTTGATAATTTATGATGTGGTCAAGGGACTTGTGTGGTCCAACAGTATGAGTGAACTCTGACTTGAGGTAAAGCAATACCTTTCTATTTGCTTTCCACAAATACAGGAAAAGGAACCCTCTTTTCCTTCATTATGAAACAACTCATTTGGCTGCATATGATGATACAACATTGTGGTAGCTGTCTTAGCTAGCTCATCTGAGTGTAGACTGTTCACCCTAATGCATCACTGTGGCACCTGTATGCTCTCTGCTGAAATGCTGGCAATGCTATTAGTCCTGAACAAAAGCCTGCTCAGTCTGCCCATGAACAGACTCAGCATCTCCTCACGTGAGAGGCTGTACTGCAGCACCTTATAAAACCCAGCGCTGGGCACGGGAGAGAATCTGATCCGGAACAGAATTCTCTTTAGCATTGATGGCACATTGGGTTTTGTTTATGACTTGTACTACAAGTCTTGCTTATCACTGGATGGTATGAGAATTATTTTGAATGCATATTTGATGCATTTTCCCATATATATTACTGGGGCTGGCCCCGGAACGCGTGCATCGTGGCGGCCCCGGGTGCTGGGGCCTGGCCCCGGGCATGGAAAGGAGCAAGAGAATGGGAGCTTCGCCTGTGTGGACAGTGCCATCGTGGGAGATGAGAGCGGAGTCCTGGAACACACAGAAGAGAAGGACAACTCTAAACCTGGGCAGATGGAGCTCATCAGCCCTGTAAGGCCATCCATCTGAGAGAATGTCTCTCTAATCAAACCTACATCCTGAGGACCTCGGTGCCACCGTCCAAGCTTGCTCGGCCCTGGCAGATGAACCTCAGGATTAAAGGGTGGGCTCAGTTCAGTGCACACTGTGTCTCACCTAAAAAGTCCACTGTGCAGGCTCGAAGGCCTTACCCGCATTTGCAAAGCCCTGTATCACCAGCGTGCTTGTAACAAATGTGGGTAAAGACCTTTCCCAAATCTTCGTTTGCCAAGACTGGCCATGAATGAATGAATGAATGAATGACTGTGCTCATGTCTGACACATTAGATAGTCAAATAAATGCATATTTAACTCTGAGGTTGGATTGACTTCCAGAAACAGAGTTGTATGCATAAAAAAAATTACTTAGCCTCTCCTGGACCTCTTTAATTGATTTAGGAATCTAACATTGGCTAGTTCAATCACTGATTGCATAAAGTTCCTAATTACTTAATCAAAATGAAAGATAAGAGCACAAGGAAGATGACCTCTAGGTTTTTAATCAACCGTAGCTACTGACATGAGCACTGCTGTAAATTTGACAAGCCGTGATACGTGCACCAACGATCACAAAGATAAGGAGGTCAGCTGCTCATTTGAGTCAAAACGACAAGAACAGACTTGATTAAAATGAAATAAGAGTTAGCTGTAAAACTTTGAGTATGTGAGAATGACTCTAAAAAAGATATTCCCAAGCACAATGTTTCTTCTTGCTGAGGTATCAACTTTGGTGATTGGGAGAACAGCTTTTTTTAACTGGGATTGCCAACTCACTTGAGTTTCTTCAGTACTAGGTGGAGTTTATAAACCTCTGTGGCAGATACTGAATTACAGATATTGTTACCAAAGCTAGTTTCTAGCCCTCCTGTTGTGGAGAAATTTTGAAAGGTTCATCCAAATACAAACCACAGCTCATTGAGAATCCAGAAGGCAAATACAATGCAATTGCCATTAAACCATCTCAAAACATTCATAATTAATAATGTGATTTTGCAGCTGTTTGATCAGCTACAACTTTTTTGTTTGTTTGTTTGTTTATTTTTTGACTATCTCTTGTTCTCAAGGCTCTTTCTATGGCTGCCATTAATTGCAAATCATTCTGTATTTATTATGCCTTTGTTGGTGTACTTTTATATCCAAATCATTCACATCAAAATAAATGTGAATAAACACAGTTTAAGAAAGGGCAAAAAAGGCATAGTTTCAGTCTCCAGCTGTTCACCTTTTTCATAAATTATTTTCTTCCCCTTATAAAAGACACAGGCCTCCTAGAAGTATGAGGTGATCAGTGACAACATGACTCTTACAGTAGTTATAGATTTCAGTTAAATAATCAAATACTTCTAGACATTGTATTATAACTTAGATTAATAGACATTTCAAGGCATTTAAAATCCCTACCAGTGACCTTCTAAAGAAGCTTTAAAACTATGTATCATTGTGCTGATGAAGAGAAATAGCTGCAATTCAGCATACTAAGAACTTTGTAAATCATATTATGCATCTGAAGAAACATTACCACCTATTCAGAGACCTGCTATGCTTTCTGTTACTTCTTTCTCAGGTCCGATTTATCACAGTTGAAGTCTTATACAGTTGAAAGATGACTAAAAAAAGCATTAAGACAGAAAAATGGAAAGAAAAAAAATGCAGAATTGTTAGAAAAATCTCTTTTCTTTATATTCATATTGATAATCACCTGCATTCCTGACTGCATTCTTGTAAATTCCTGTCTATTATTCTGAGGGAGGAAGATGAATTATCTTGTGGACTGCAGAAATTAATAATGAAACTTCAACTTTTTTACTGGTGACACCAGAGTAAAGGGGAGCCAGATATGACTTTCAGGTTGAGGTCTCAAAATTTCCTTCTACTGTTGGTGTCCTGAGGCAGTGCAGTTATAACGCACTCAACACAGGTCAAAGTCTAAGTGGCATATTGGTACCCCAGGTGTTCTGCTTGGGTATTAAAAGACTTAACAAAGCAAAAACAAAAAGAAAATTACTATCACAGAGAAGCTGTCTAATCTGCATTTCAGTGCATTTTTTTTCCTCAGTCTGAGCAAAAGAAGAACAAAAAGTTACTTTGTATAGATTACTGAATTATAGATAGATATACTGAATTATTAGAACACTAAGGGAAAATAATTCTGCCATTGCAGTAGGCAGAGCAGAGCTTGTCAAAAAGACAAAACCAAAATAAGTAAATATTGTTTTTTTAAGATTCAAGAAGAGAGTTTATAGCATTTTAATGTTTTTGATTAATGAGGTAGCAAACAGATGCTCTATCAGTGGAGATAATATCATCAACATTCTAAGCAAGGAATAGTTTATTATTTCACAAAAGCTCCATGCCCTTCTGGCCTTGCTTAGGGACTTGGCAGGATATGAAATGAAGATGAATGATAGTTTAAAGAGAGTTCAGTCTTCCTCACAAGACCTTATTAGTAAAATAGGAATACAAAACATTGGCTTGCAAGATTAGTAACATGTGAAATACCCCCTGTAATATACTTTCTTTTTTTAAATAATTGATTAGGAACACGTAGGACAGATCTCATTATCAAAGTCTATCGATTTTTCTACTCACAGTCTGTTGCTAAATCATTTTCCAATTATACAGTAATGTTGCAAGTATAGAGGACAGATTTGGATTGAAGTCTTACTAATTCAATAAGCACAGTAGCTTTTTTTAAGTTGAGAAAGACAAGGAGGTAATGTGGAACTTGAACAGGATTGCTGATCTAAGTAGAACTATGCAAACAGCCTCTAAAAGGAAGTACCATGAAAATGTTTACATTTAAGGTGGATTACTAGACTATATTTATGTATTTGTTTACCATACGAAGATGCAACACACAGATTCTGTCACCAAAAATTTGTAAGAACAGAAAAACTGTTTTATATTTCTGACAAGATAGTGTTATTTTTTGAATTCTTGGAGCTGTAAGAAAAAACCTTACAGTTAAGGATCAAGTATTATAATAAAGGGAATAGTTTAATCTGTGCTTACCACCTAGAAACCTGGTCATTGACACCAACCGTGTATATAAAAAGGTCTCTGAACATCACTGATAAATCCTTCTGGTAATTTTTGGCAACACTTTTTAGCTCAGGAAATCCAAACATCTGTAGAAAATGAAGGGATTTTACTTCTTAAATCTTAATCTTATTTTCCTGTTGCTGAAGACAAACATTACGTGGTAAGAGACACAATTAATTTCATCTTAAGTTTGCTTTCCAAAAATTCACCTCTATAATGAATGGAGGGTAATTCAGATGACCTGGTTTGGACCCCTTAGTTTCAGATGGGTAAATGCCACTCCAAAGAAACTTGTGCTGATACTGAGGGATCCTATTGAGTAGGTTCAGACTGAATAGTGAACTTTCAGATGCCTAAAAAAGGTGAAGCCTGAAGGAACACTCTTCTCTGCTGGTGAGGAACTCCACCTTTTTTTTTTTTGAATCTTATACATCTTAGACTATGCATGGTAGAATGGACTTTAGAAGCAGACTTCCACAGTTCTAGAGTGCAATAATCATGGAAAAACAGATTGATGAGATGGGAAACTTCATTTGTACTAGCTTCTAGGAGTGTATATAAGTAGATCAATAAAGGCAGTCTTCCTTTATCTACCTAAATTTATGAAATTTTGTTTGCAGCTGTAGTTTTAACTATGGATTTTGTAACAAAATTTGGGAATTATTTATTTTTACTTTATTCTTTAACTTAAAAAGATCATTGCTTATTTACAATTAATTAATCCCTGTTCCATGTTTATTATATTTATTAGTAACTGATTTTTTGGTTCGGATAACAAATCTTTACAACTCTTCTCAATAAAATGAAATGAAATCAAACCAGAGATAAGTTTTTTTGGATTCAAGGAACCACTGACTTTATTCCCCATACCTTTTTTAACCCCTTTAAAAATACAGTTTAAATCTGAAATGAAAAACCATTTCAAACACCGAAGCTGTAATATTTTATTTTGAAAATGCTGAGAAAAAAATAGTGGAAAACAGTGGAATGAGTCTTTAACATTCTAACTATCAGACCTTATTTCTATTTAACTACACAGCAACAGGACCCTTCTCATGGTGACTGTTCTAATACCAGAGCAGTCTGAGGGGAGTAGCTGTTCCTGTTCATTGTCATCTAAGTGCTGCAAGACTACCTTCCACCAGCAAATTTTAGTTCTGATGGGATTCCTGTATGCCTTGAGATTCCACAGGTTCCCTCTCTCATTCTTTCACAGCTCTAAAATCCACAAACTGTTGAAAGTACATACACTGAACTGATTTTTGAAAGGTGGTTTGAAGTAACAGCTTAAATAGGCAAGGTAAGAATCTCTTAGACAGGTAGTGCTGCATATTTAGATGAAGGATAGTCTAATTCTTCTCACACAACCAACCGTCTCCTCACATTCATTAGCCCTTCAAATTGTGTTATAAAATCATTCATTGAAGAATTTTGGCTTTATACTGTGAAGAACAAACATGTCAGCAACCCTTGCCTCAGACAAAAACTTGTTGTAACACACGTGCATGAGTAACTAAGAGCAACACTATCTACCATCTGGGAAAACACTCAATAATTGAGATTGTATTTCCACTCTTGAAACAATGTGATTTGCAAGTGACTCAAATTTAAAGATGACTCCATAGAAAAGACAGGGAAAATAACACACAAAAATCACAGAAAGATACAATGTACCAGCACAGGTAATGTATTATTCAGCCTACATGATTTTTTAAAAAAAGACTACAGCTTCTTTCTCATATCCCTTTCCCCTCTATAAGATGGCAATGCACCTTGCTGTAGCCACACTTGAGCTTATTGAGAGACATGGGATGTGGAATTTGTAGGAAATACATTTAAAACCAAGTTTTTAAAACTGCAATATATGTAAGTTCTCATGACTTACGAGACCAGTGCTACTTACAATTATATATTTTTTCTTATTGTACTATTCCTAATAATTTTTTTTCCTTAAATAGTGTTTTGTAGAATAGAGCCCATCTCCCTTCCCCCCCCCCCTCCATTTTACAGAAGGCTTCCAAACTGTGCATGATACAGGATCTGGCTCACAGTGATTATCTCACTGGGATAGCTGCAGCAGGTGCAGTGATCTGGAACTTAGGACAAGCAAATTCTTGGAATAGTTCGCAGGTGGCTTTTACTGCCCTGCTGAGCTCTGTATTACCACAATTAGTTTTGTGCTGAAAAAAGAGATAATTTAATACCTATACAAGTATACTTTTGTTCTGAATGCATTAAGGTATACACGAAGTGGTGTAACACAAATCACAACTTGGACTGCAGGAAAATGATATGATTAACATCACTGACCTCTGCGTCTGCAAACCAGGTTTTGCAAAGCATGTAACACCACATACAGAATATGGTGCACTGTGTTGGAGATCACTTTCATATCACTAAAACAAGGGTGTGGTAACCACTGGGACTGTTGTCTGGTGGCCAGCTTACACTCAAATTTATGTCACTGTACCATCACTACAGTACGTGACTGCTGTGCTGAGATAAGCTGTCCCAAATCTGTCGTCACACCTCCAGCACTGGAGAGCTGTCTAAACTGTGATGAATGGTACCTGCCCTGGGGACAGAAACACATCTGAGTCTCCTCTGTTCTGCATGTTCAGTCTTGTCCAAAATTTATCCTATCCAGATGACAAAAACTGGGATTTTGTGGACGGGAGTGAGTCTGTAGAGGAAAAAATTAGGATTGTGATGGGGAGTTAAAGAAGAAAAGGTAGGGCACTAAAGTGTGAAAAATCTTCAATGTCTTGTGGACTAGAAGCTTTCTGGGGGAAAATAGAAGACATAGGAATAGTGCACTAGACCAGGGAAGTAGCTACCCAAATTTACAGATATAGAATATGAGTGTTTGAAGGTCAGAGCCTTGGGTCTATGAGTATAAGACAGATAAAAGTATAACACCTGGCTGTAAGCTTGAAAACCCTCTTTCTGCATCCTGTGATGGCTGTAGTAGCCTCTGTGGCTACAATTGTAAAAATAGCAGGGAAATACTACATCTTAAAACCATGGGACTCTTTCAACTTGCATATTTTATTTTCTGGGTGTTTGATCTGTTTCAGTCCTCAAGGAGAAGGTCCAAAAATAAAGGGCCACGTAGGGCACAACAGTTGTATTGACAATTGTGAAAGTATGAAAATGGACAAGAGTATTATTATGCTCATCATTATACTCAGATTATGATAGCATCTGACATCTTAGACAAATTTGGATAATAGTGAATGAATAGTATACCTGAATAAGACAAGCCAGATGGTATGTGTGATCCTGACTTTTTTTGGAACTGAAATTTGTTTCGTTAAATTAATACTTTTCAGTTTTCATAATCAAATAATTAGCATTTCAGCAGCACAGATTAGCTACTTAAAATAGCTATAAAATATTTACTGACATTTACGTATTTTCTCTGTCTTTCTCTTATTTTTCAGGTAGTAGAATTTTCCCCATAAATGCACACTGACAAGAATTTTGAAGCACGGAATTAAATATGTGTCTACTTACTTATATATATATATAAAGGATATGATTTAGAGACTTACAACTGTTTTTTGTTTCATTTTGATTTGTTTTGTTTTTTTTTTTAAGAAGGCTTTTTTGCTTCACCCAAAATCTTCACAAGAAAATATATCATGTTGTCACATTTTAGATCAAACACTGTCATGTGGTTCATGTCTTGTCCTACCTAGCAACAAAATTAGAAGTAGTGATAGTTTACTTTCTGGTCTGAAGCAAGAGCTGTCATTTTTGTTTTATTCTTTTTGTGCTGATAATATTTATTCTCCAAATTAAATTGTTTTGCTTGTCTTCAAACAAGGGAACATCATTTTTTCATATGGCAGTATGTTCTAATAAATTAAGCAATAAAATTCTTTATTATCGATATTATTGTAGCTCTTAGAAACTTCAGTCAGGGTTGATGCTGTGGATTCTTAGTGTTTCACAAATACAGAGCAAAAGATAAGCCATTTTTGGAAGTTCATAATTTTTGGGATAAGTGGTTTCAGCACCCCTATATGCTACCTCTCATGAAAGATAACCTCTCTCCTCCTGTGAACTTTAACATCATGCTCTCCCATATAATCATGGAATTTACTATGTGTTCATCATTTGGCTGCTCAACACTGTTATTGCTCCAGATCCATTGTTTCAGTACTATCATTCTAAGCTTGCCAAGGACTATGATTTCACCTCTGACAGGACATGTCCCAGCCAGACAATAGAAGACCTGCAGAAGGGCACAGCACCACAAAAAATGAAGATACATGAGGCCTTCACCTGTTTCATTGTTTTAGTGGAGAGCTAAACAGGCTGACATACATAGAAGTGTTAGATGTGAGAGAGCTTAATAGGGAGTTTGTGAGGAAAATTTCTCTAAGGATAAAGAAACCAAATCTTAAATTATTTTTCTTCCTTTGGGTTGGTCTATTAGAAACTTTGTGTGATGAATGAGTTTAGTACTGGAAAAAAGGTGAACCTTCAGACTTATGTATAGGAATATTAAGATGAAATAAAGGGTAGGAAAAACTGAATTTTTGTGGTGAATCTCTGTCTCCCTTTTTTCCTGCTTTCCCTGCATATTCCACCTAAACCTGCCTGTTTCAGAAGGTCCCGGAATCATATACATTTTCTCCAGTAATGCAGAGGCCTCTAGATGAAGCAAAGTTGGGTTAATCCATAATAATGGCAGGTCTGTTTATTGATCTCATAAATTGCACTTTACTTGACCTGTCAAAAAAGCAGAATTCTCAGCATGTGCTTTCCTGCTACTCTAAGAGCTTCTCCTCACCTCGGGCAGATTGCTCCCCCCCAGCCTCTCCCAGTATGCTGACAGCTGTTGTAAACCATGATCTAAATTCATTAACCTTCCTCCAAACAATCTATTTGAGTTCATCCTTGAGAAAGCACAGACAGAACAATAAACACTTACTACTGATTTTTCTTCCCTGACTCTCCCAACACACCCATGCCCAAGCTGCCTACCCAGTTTTCTTCTAAAAGGAGGAAAATCAAAATCAGTAGGAATTGAAATCGGCCCATAGAGTGGGATTTCCTAATTAGTAATGCACTCATTATAGGCAGTATTAACACCTGTGTAATACCAAGGAAAACTCTACACAGTAATCTGAGTGGTGCCGGATCAATGGCATGTATGTGTAAGAAACAATCAAAAAAGGAAGCCAGTGCTTAATAGTAAAAACTATTCAGTGTGACTTATTGGCTGCACATCTGCCTGAACAATACCCCGAAGTGCAATGTTACTGTTACCATGCAAACACCTGAGTGGATCTCCAGTGACTCTTGGGTAGGTAAGAAACTTTGTTTTGGTTGAAAAGGGTGAAGTTGCAGACAACAGCATGACTGGGACGTTGGTGTTTCTACATAGCGTTGCTGAGTTGTACTGAGAGCCAGAGCAATATGGAAGTGCATTGCTGGGTATCTTTTATAGTACCTTTTAAGAGAATGCATTTTTTTCTTTTAAAAAATTGTGTCTTTTAGCAATGCAGTTTTTGATATCACAATGTGAAAGCTACAGTTAACAAGAAGGGAATATTTTAAAAGGATCACTGGTCTTTAAATGCCCAGTTCCCTTTACCAATAAATAGAGGTGAGTCTCAGCTCAAATTTAGTTTTATTGGAATTTTGAATCATTGGTGCCTTGTGATTGACTGGAAAGACCCTCTGATTGTATTGTCTCGGGAAGAATACAATATCTGGAATTGAACTGTAGGCCTGAGGTAGAGAAACTATATATTTTTATTGACCAAAAAAGTGAGAAAAGATGCCCAACTTAGGCTAAGCATTAAAGTTCTGGTTGGCTAAAGATAGCTATGATGAATCTGAGCCAAAAGGTACTGAGAAGGCTGAGTGGAAAATCTGAAAAAGTTTTGCTAAGGATTTTTCAAGTTCTACTCTCACTTAAACTAGCTTTAAATAGCCATTTCCAAATATTGCCTAATATAAATTGTTTTAGAAAAACAGTATTTGATGAATTGTCAAAATCCTGTTCAGATAGATGGCTGCTAAGGTCATACGTGTCTTATTCCAGCTGCCTACGGTTTCAGGAGCATCCTAAGTGGTTAGAATGCATTGAAATTTTTGCAAAAAAAGTATTAAAAAGGTGGACAGGGCTCCCCAATGCTCTTTCTGTATATCCAATAGCATTATTTTTAATGTAAAAATATGCAGATCTTGCAGAAAACACTAAAAGGATGCCGTGTATTTTGAGTGTGGGAGATTGTCTTGAGCCTGATGTTTGCTTGTGAAACCAAAATTTTTTAGTAGGCTGATAAGCAGAGGCACTGGAAAACAGAAAGCACAATAAAATTGAAGTTTATGTATTTTTTTCCACAGCTTCAGTAATGTTGTTATTAGTAAATCCAAATTAGCGTCAAAACATTCCCTGTCTCTGGATCTGAGAAGTCGCTTTAGGACACACTGTCTCAAAGGCTGTGAAAATTTAAAGGCATGCCATTTGGATAATGCTATCTTACTATTTTTCTCTATCTAGAATACAGTAGTGGATTAAAGCATTTTGCTGCAGTATATGATGGGAAATAGATTGGTTTTGAATCAGTTCCATGTGTATTGTAAACAGAGTAGGAATATTATTTTAGTTGGAGCAGATCAGATCTAGCAGCTCTGGCTTGCCTTTTCCTCCCCATTTAGATGTCTTCCCATCCCCAGATGCCTGCTGCTCGTGTCCCTTGGACCAGAGAGCAGTTTTCCAGGCTGGTAGCACAGGTTCTTAGTGGAGATAGCAGAAAAACTGCCCTATTCCATTTTCAGTTCCTGGCTGATCTGCACTGCCTTTATCTTTTCAAGACAGTCCAATCTGCATCTTGTGGACATAGATTCGAATCTTCCCAAGCCAAAGGGCAGTTGTGCTCAAACATTAATAAAGGAGCTATTCACTGCCTGGCATTTCTCAGGAGAAGCCATGTGTACATTAAGTGGAAGCTGCAAGAAGCAGTGTGGTTGCTGGAGGACACAGACTTACCTTTCCAAAAATCAGCCTCACACAATGTCAGCCGATGGGTTGTCTGAGTTTGCTAGAGAAGGGACAGTTCTTGGAATACAAGTTCAAGGATTGATTTGAGTGATCTTAGGTTAGAACAGTTTAGAAATTCCTTAATGTCCAGTAAATTATGGTATAATAACTGAATGACTAGCCATCACATAAGTAAAGACAGTGTATTTCTTTACAATATTAAATAGATACGCCCACACTTCTTTCTTCACTCATCTGTAATCTTTGGTGAATAGCACCTCATTGATAGGAATGCAATGATAATCCAGCTCCTCCATTTAACAAGCCAGAGAGAACATCCAGCTAAAACAGCTTGCCTTTCTGACACCCAGAGAATGGGCTGAAATGACTGCCAGAAGTTATTGAGCTGGAGAGAATTTAAAATGAATGAATTGGGCATGAGTCACATCTTTCCATAGAGCAACTGTGGGCTCTGGCTGCTGGAGTACTTGAGAAATCAACAAGGGCCCCTTTTGAGGGAACTGGGGGAGAATTTCATAAATGACTTGGATTTGGAATTCTGCAGTGCATCTGGGGTAATAACACCTCGCAACAGCAAAGATTATTAAAAGACAAGCAGCTTCAGTTTGTCAATAACTTAAATACCAGCAAACTTGGGTGGTGAAGGGTGGCAGAGAGTTAATTGGTCTGGAAGCAGTATAAATACTTTCTGCATTTATCTCACTTACAAATGTTCACTGGTGATATGTTATCAGTAATTTATGATGTGCCATGGCAGGCGTTTACACTTCTGACAAAAACAGCAATTAGTTAGAAGAATGAGGATTCCCCTTGAATGTTTTCATCAAGTTGAAGGGGGGATTTTTTTCTTTCCATGCATGAATTACCTGCAAAAATCTTTTAAATCTTGTGAATTTCTCTCTTGCCTGAATTTGGTCCAGTTTTTAAATTCTTCTAAAGACCTTATGAGTGTTCTGAGGAAATTACTGATATTTTATTATTGGTAGTAAATTATTTGCATATTTAGTGCATACATTGGTGTCCAATCATGGTGATAAATACAAAAGAAACTCATCCATTTGCTCATGTGCTTTCTTGATACTTAACTCAGACATTGTTGCTTATTTGATTTTATATTCTCCTCCATAGACATGGTAATTATTAAAAAAAGTTTTCTTCCAAAGGAGAAATAAAATGTGCATGAAAATTTTCAAGCATTGCCTCGTGTATAGGGAGTGCTCTCTGGCCCCAAAATTTCATGCAGAATGCTTATCAAGTGCAGGGAAACGAGTGGAGGGGTCCAGTTTGTTACAGTTAAGTATCACACTGCAGATAGGTGCTGCACTGTATCTTCACTTTCACCCTCAAGGAAAGGGGTTTGCATCACTGTCAGAAAAGCCAAATGCTTTCTGAAGCTGATGGCTGCTATGAATCCAAAAGATCTCTGTGATCTTAGTGGTTTGGTAGCTAGAATCAAAATACCATAATATCCAGGCATCTCTGATATTTTTTTTGATTTTCCAGAGAGCATCATCTCTCTGTTTGCTAAGTGAAGAAGTAACAGTCATGTCTCTAAGTGCATTTACTTGTGTTATTCAGTGAACTCTAGTAGAATTTATTTAGAAAAAGAAGACTTTACCTAATTCTTGATCATTTAGGAAATTGTAGAAATATAAGTTCCTGAATTCAGAGAGAACTTGAAAACATAGATGTAATATTATGGTTGCATTCACAGGCCACCAAAAGATAGACAACGCTGGTGAAGATTCAAGTCAGAAGCAATTCACTTCTATATGTTTCCTCTTTGCAAAAAAGCTGGAGAATGTGGTAATAAAACTTGCTTTAATAAATTTTTTAAGTAGACATACCCAAAGATTATTGGAGCCAATTGAAAGGGACTGCTTAGGAGTTTTGGGTAAATCCTAGAATTGTCGGATTTTAGTTATAAATTTAGTTAGTTATATTCTGTTAAGCACATTCCCTTCCTTCTAGACACACTTATTTTACAACTCACCTTTTAAAAGCTTCACCTCACAAGTCAGTTTTCAGCTGTGGATGTAATCTGTGATCTGAGCACCAAGTGTGAGCTGTTAAAATATGACATAACCATAAAAGACAGAAAGCATTTTTTTTTAATTAAAATAGTTTGGAAGGGATGTAGCAACTGAACCTCTTGGACCCTTTTGTATCACTTCCAGAATTTCTGTGTGAGATGATCGAAGTCACAGGTGACAATGTTCATTGCCTGTGGCTCTGGGAAGGAAAGTCATTGGAATAAACCTACTGCAACATTCCCTGGGCACCATGGAGGTATGAAACACTGAATCTCAAATGGAACAATATTGCTAAATGGTAGAGAGCAGCCAAATCTTATACTCCTCATAAAAGGGTAGAAATTGGTCACTGTGATCATTCAATGGGAAAGGAGACTCGATCTTCTGATCTGTTATGGAAACAGCTCTGTTTTTGGAAAGACACTATTTTCTAATAGGGATGTATTTTATCTCTTTATTGAACCCCCTTACTCCTGAACTGCATAACGACTGCAGTGGTATGAGCTGCCATACTCTGTTACATGCTTACCATTAGACCCTCAAGGAATATATCAGAAAGTCCTGCAGATCAGATGATAAATAATAATTGCAGTGAAAGAATACTATTTTTTTCTGATTTTTTTCTCATTCCAGAGACAGAATATACTTCTTCAGCTGTTAGAGAGTGGGTGACAGGCTTATTTCAAGGGTGAAGAAGATGCTGCAGAAATACTGTGTGACAACAGTATGAATCACTGGGCTTGTTGATTCTGGAACAATGATTGACTCAGAGGATTCTGCTCTTTGTGGAGCTGCTGTTATCTTCCAGTGTCTGTCCTCAGACATTGAGCTGTTATGTCAGTGGCACTGAATAAAAATGATCCAGAGTTAACAGACAAGGAAGGAATTTTCGATCTGAAAAAAAAAAAAGGCAACTAGCAATTTAGAAAACCCAAACCAACAAAACAACACCCCATGCTAAACTAACTAGTTTTCCAGTTAAACTCTTCAGGAAAGAAATTTATTTTACTTCTGGAAAAAGCAATCCTCCCCCAGATCCTCTCTTACTATGATTTTGTGTGCAGGAACACAGTGTGTGCTGGAAGAGGTGGCCCATTCTTTTATATCACTTTGACAGGAGCAGTGAATTTCAGTTCCCAAATTTGCTTGAGTGTGGAAACTCTGAGCTACAGAAAAGCCTAACACAGTTCATGGACCTGGGCTGTCTGCTAGAAAAACTGCCAGGAATGATAAAAATGATAATAAATTTGCTTTTACTGCTCCTCTCTGTTGTAGTAAATTTGTCCTGTATCTTTACACAAAAATGTATATGGACCTTCTTTATATACCCCTGGGGAGAAATTTTTGCACAAAAGTAACATTATCTTTCTCTTCACTTCTGTCTGTGGTGTCCTTTTGTAATTTGTGGAAAGTGTCCAACAGGTTGGAAAAATGCATTGAAAACCTAATCCAGACATGTCAGTACAATACTGGTTTTAATTTAAACAAAAACCAAGCAAGATTTACCCTTTCCAAAGTAGTGTCTCCAAAAATACTTTTAAGGTTCAGAGAGTACATTTCTGTCCTGGTTTAACTCCTTCTGTACTGAATAACAAGCAAGGCTATTTTTGCACAGCATAATAATGTACCTATGCAGAAAAATACATTTCACAGAATTGTTAGGGTTGAAAAGGGCCTCTGTAGATCATCTAGTCCAACCTCCCTTCTAAGGCAGGGATACCTAGAGCAGGTGACACAGGAGGGAATCCAGGTGGGTTTGGAAGTCTCTAGAGAGTGAAAATCCACAACCTTCCTGGGGAGCCTGTCCCAGTGTTCTGCCACCCTCAACATAAAGAACTTCTTCCTCATGTTGAGGTGAAACTTCTTGTGTTTTAGTTTGTGGCCATTGCTCCTCGTCCTCTCACTGGGCACGACCAAAAAGAGTCTGGCACCATCCTCTTGGCACCCACCTTTTCTCTAACAGCAGCAGAAGGTTTGATCAGGACTATAAGAATTTCTTATGTGTTTGGCCAAAATCTTTGCTAGTATAAAATGAAGTTAGCACAATGGCATTTATGTCTAGTAGCGCAAAATTTCAACCATAGTGCATGAATCAATGGCAGTGGCAAAAGAAATGTCATAATTTCCCTTTGATTTTTTGGAAAGAACTATAGGGAACATATGGCACTTTTGGACAATTGTTTTATAAAATTTCGTGAGAATTTTCCAGAATGTATTCCTGCTAAGCAAAAATGCTCAGTATATTTTATTGCTGAATAAGAAGAAGTGGGATTGGCAGAATGAAGATATTGGTAAAATACTAGTCACAAAAAAATTGAGCATAGCCTTTCTCAGCTGATGCCCAGAATGCCATTTGTAGAATTTCAGTATGAGAATGGGAAATGACATAATTTGCTGGTCATGGCCTTTGACTTTGCTGAACTTAACCCCAAAACACCTTCCAAACTCCATGACACTTCCAAAACATAGCCCCATACTAGCCACTGTGGAGAAAATTAACTTTACCCCAACCCAAACCAGCATACCACTCAATCAGGGACAGCAAATGAACAACCAAAATCTTGTCTGAACAGGAATTGAAAGAATATTTGTCAGTTAAAAATGTGTAAATTCTAACTAGTGGGTCTTCTCAGAAAGGATTTCATGACATTTTCAAACCTTGACATGGAGCCTGATGCTACAAGCGAGCTGCAGAAGTACCATGTGTGACCTCAGCTCCAACAGACACCTTGAATTTTCAAACCTGACTCCACTCTTCAGTAACACAGTCCTTCCTTACTGAGCCAGGGAGCACTTGGGTGGTCCAGACCTTCACAGGCAGTACTCACAGCACCAGAACTTTTCAGTGAAGAGCTTGAGTCTTTTGCCATTGACATTTTGTCTCACCATTGAGGAACAGCAGCTTACTGGCTATAACTCATCTGAAGCTGAGGAAGTGAAGGAGCAGTCTGATCCATGCTTGGGTGTTGCTAGAGTAAGTGTATCCAAAGTATTGTTTCAGCAGAGAGGTCATGGATTTAACAAGCACAGAGACTGAAAAGACCCCCTGTATCTAGAAGTGATCCTCTAAGGCCAGGGTTACAAAACAGTGTGGGGAAGCCTGTGATTCTTTCCTGACATGGTGAGTATGAGGATGCAAATGACTTGTTTTAAGCAGCCAGACAAGAGCTCAGTCTGGATGAGGGAAATGAGAGGACAGTTGTCTTAACCAAGACTCTATGAAGATTTTTCTCTTTTTCACCTTGGAAATGCCCCCTTTTCAGTATTTTCAATATTCAGTATTGCTGCAGAAAGATTCTGATGAACGACCATTATTTAAAAAACAGTTTCCCCACAAAATGCCCAATCAGCAGTACAGTACTATCATTACCACAAATTACCCTCTTTTAGGGTCCAATCTGGTTCCCGTGGTAGCCAGTGGAAAAACATCTGAATTTACTGAACACATTAAAATTACTCCTTTTTAGCTTATTTTCCATGTACAGTACGCAAAAACAAAAGTGTGCATGAACAGTTCAAGCCTGTATGTGTAGCAGAGGTCCTCGGGTTTCTGTGAGATGTAACACTGTGCTACACTCAACGTGAAATATAATTCAGTGTGAGCTAATGGTCAGACGCAGCAGGTAAAACTGCTGTTGTGAAGCAAGAAAGCACAGGTGAGGGACATGAAGCAGAAGACAGGAAAACGGAAAGACAAGTGATGTAAGTATGAAGTGCTGAGAGGAACAGAGACCAGTGGACAGGGCTGAAAGTAACTGGGGAGGAGTGGGCAGCTGAAGGGGAGAGCAAAGAAGAGTGGATTAAAAAATCCAAAACAAAGAGAAGTAATAGTCAGGGAAGAAGGATAAACCTGAAGTCAGTGAGGGTGGAGAAGGAGAACAGCTTCCATCTTTGCTATGCTTCACAGAGATTTAAGAACAAATAGTCCTGACAGCAGCTGTGAATTCAGGGCAAGGCATAGAGCTGAGTACAGAAATGGTTCTGATTTTAAAATGACCCAAGACACAATGTACTGTCTGGGATTTTATTTTATTTAAAGAGTCATGAAGTCCATACATTGAATCTCTGACATTTCCTGTTTCTTTTTTGCTGTCAAGAGATAACTTTTTCTTGCATAAAATCATGATTCATTTTGTATAACTCAGGAAGGAGCCTTAAGGCAGAAATCTTTCTCCTTCATTTGGAGCATCTGTAAAATACAAGATGGAAAAAACCCTAATGGTTAAGGAAGAGCACCCAGATCCTTGCTGCCTTTCTCCTGACGGAGGTAAAAGACTGCCCTGCCTTTAATGGGAATTAATTTTAAGCCCTCCTCTCTCCCCTGTGTGCAAAGGGATTCATGCTGCTGGCTGCAGCAGCATCCTTTGGCTGCCAGGACAGCTGGTCAGTATGTAAACTCTCATCTGAGGATAATCCTACCTCTTAAGCCACATAGTATACATTCAGATATACTTTTTATTCCCTCTCACCTTCAGTCCTATGTCCAGGCAAAGTTCTTCTGGCTTTCAGTGGGAAGATGTAACCAACAGTAGCCAGTGACCTAAATATGTCATCTCTGCTGCTTCTTATCCCCCAAAACCCAGAGACCTGGAACATATCATGTCTCAAGGCAAATTTTGACTGCTTGAAATGATAAAAAACCCTCCCAAAGATGAAGACTAAGAGAGAAAAACAGCCACTTTAAAGGCAAATGACAGAACTCAATTACACCTCTGTGAGTTTCTGGAGTTATTTTCTTCACAGGAGTTACAGGAGATATTTACCTGGCCACCTGATATTTTCCTTCTCCCTTCCTCTGGAGTGGGATCTCCTCTGGAGAGTAAAACTGATGGCTACAGTCTGTATTCACTGAGGAGTGCATAAGCTATGCATCCTATTTTGTCCACTCTTCAGTCATAAAATGCAGGCTACTCCTACATGGAATATCTACTCAGATTGGTCTAGTTGTTGCTCAGGTCTCTGATAGCAATGAATTGTAACTCTGAGGGAGTCACAGGTGCCTGTGGACAACCAGAAGAAAGGTGCTCATGTACCTTGTACTTTTTTGAAGGTAATTTTAGCTGCTGAGATAAGATTTCTTTACTTCTTCTTGTGTTTGCCTGGAAATCTTTCAGGACAAAGACCGCCAGGAAGAATTGTCACGTTGTTGAGTTTGCCTCCAGATGAATTTTGCAGAAAGATATTAGAGAGCTGGGACTCAGAATTCCCATCTCCACTGTAGATTTTCATTGCCTGGTGACACAAACCTGAGCTGAGGCCTCCTCTCTGTCCTGAGGGATGGGGAAAGAAGACAGAGAGGCACTTAAAGAGGAGAGCTGTTTTCAGGGATGTATGAGAGACTTTAATAATCATTTTACAGAGCTATTTTCTTTCCTTTCATGATCACTATGGAAATCACTACGACTATCTGTCACATAGTTGTGTTTGGTAAAAACTTAAGGTCAAAGGCAAGATATGGGACATTTTATTTTGCAGTAGAAAATTATTTCTCCCTTGAATTTTTCATTCATAGTCAGAGTTGGAAAAGGTATATTTGTGCTTATGGGGCTATGTTCTAATTTCAACTTGTACTGAACACCAGGAAACTCACACTGTGGAATTTTATTTTATTTTTTTTTTCCAATGACCTTAGCATTAGAAAAAATTTTGTTTGTTTGTTTGTTTTGTTTTTAAAGGAGAGTGCTTTCAGAGTGTTTCCACTTATGGCCTTGCCATATAAGTGCTTCTTTTGCAGTTCTGATGGGGAAAGAGGTGGTAAAGCACGATTTACTTCATTCTTGGTGTGTTTGATATAATCTGGTGATGTTTAATCCATATGGGGCTGCTTACTACAGATGAATGGTAAGTAGGAGAGGGCAGAAAGAGTTCCTCTTTATGGTGTTGCTCCTGAAAAGTATAAGTGATAAATATTCATATATTTTTGTGAAACAGAAAAAAACCCCAAGAACTATGCTATTAAAGCTAGGGAAAGCCCTCCCAGGGATCTTCTTGAAACAATACAGAAGTCTCCTGGTTTAGGTTACTCATCTATCAGCATTTGCTGCTCTATGGAGATTACTTCCATTGTAGACTGAGAAACTGAAAGAATGACAATGTTCTTGTGACATGTGTAACACAATCTCTTAATACTGCCTCATAAAGAAATGAATAATTGGCATTGATTATCTGTGTGTGGGGACAGGAGCACAGTTCTGTCACATGATGTCAGGATGATTTTACCTGAGAGGGTCTTTGCAGTCTTGGGTTACCTCAGGGTATGCTGCCTGGCCCTTTGCTAGGGCTGAGCAACTGTGGCCATGAACAGGGAATCTCTGCTGCAGCTGGGGTTACAAAGCACATACTTGGCAAAACAGTGCGAAGAGACCAGGCTGCAAGTTTGTGCTGCAGGATCAGCCTGTGTGGGGAGCAGGGCGACGCTAAATCCCAGCAGTTGGCTCATGTCTGTCAGTGGGGGCTGCTGCACCAGCTGCAATGCCTCTTGCTCTGCACTCTACTTGCTCCTGCTGGGGATGACATAGGCAGTCTGCAAAACAAACAGCAATTTGTTAGAGCCTGATGACAAATTCACGCGTTGGCCATGAGTGCACATGTAAAAGGCAGAAAAAGCAAACTCCAGCTGGAAAATCTCACTGCACCTTGTATTGGCTTAAGCTGGCAAAAACTCCTTTATATCTTATCTCATAGAGCTGTTTCCTAAGATCCTTGGTGTATTCTTTCTGTCTCCAGATGGGAAAAAATGAAATGTCATCATCTGGGTGAGGAAATCTATTGCACAGATGATGTCTTCTTCGTACCTTCATCTAAGTGCATATCTAACAGCCTTACCACACACAAGTAGCTTTGTGTAGACTCTGTCAACGGTTATAGGTGCAATAAATCCCACAAACTGAGCTTGTTTTAATAAGGAGCTTCATGGAAGCAAAAAGAAAATAAACTCTTCCCCTCATAGAATATATTTGAAGTTTGACCTGCAAAGCCATTCCAGGTGGTATATAGCTTGGTGAATCTCTGTTTGCTCTCTTTGGGAACAAAGTCTGACTATTTTCAATGTGATGAGCTTTTACTGCTTTCTCAGATCAGATCTGGAGAATGTCTGCTTCTGTAGTGGTAGATGGGTGTCCCAAAACGACAGGCAACAGTCTTAGAATTGAACTTTTGCCAACCATTTTCACTCCTTAACAGAACTTGTCTGGAAACACTCATCCTACGCATTTTATTTTTCAAGTGAAATGCAAACACACTACAAAATCATATGTGTTTTGCTGAAATGTCAACATTTTGTGAGGGAAAAAGTCCTGACATTTCTGAAAGTGGAAGTTTCACACTTCTACTATATTTTATGTCAGAACATCTAGGAAATATTGCCTCGTGGTATCAGTAGTTCCTGAAGTCATTTTACTGGGAATTCTCTTTTCCACTGCATTTTCTAAGACAAGAAAGTAGTGCTAGGCACTACACAGACATAGTTAACACATTTTGTGTTGCAATGAAGTGGACAAAATACTTCATGGCAGCTTTTCATGTGATATACGTCAAGTTTTTAGAGAATCTGGATAGGTTCTTGTGCTTAGTGGACTGAGCAGGGATTTTCTGTGGGAGTGACTAACTGAAAGAGAATCCTTCTATTTTCAAAATCAATTTTTTTTCAGAGGGAAAAACTTATGTCAAAATTCTTTGACTTCCCATATGATCAGGCCTTGCCATTTTAATTTGCTGTGGAAAACTCATCAACCAGGAAGCAGATACCTGTTTCTTCCTTATTTCTTTTTCTAGGAAATTCCTTTATGAGAAAATGTCTCAAATTTTAATCCTACTCTAAATCAGATTTGTATTTTTTTCAGAATATGAAGTTTTGTATGGAAGAAATGTACCTCTTGAAGACTGCTGTATCCATTAATTGTACTAAGGTAAGGAGAAAGAATGATTAATCTGAATATGAAGGGCATTTGCAATCTCTAAGGATGCTACAGTTGTCCACAGACCTGGGATTTCCAAACTCCATCATGAAATATGCTTCACATCTGAATGTTGGGGCAAAATATACAATAGATATTGTTTAAGAGTGACAGCTGAATGAAACAAGTTATGTTAATTCACTGATTAAGTGTCTGGTTCCCTATAAGCTTCTGAGTGATTGTCATCAATTTATGAACTTATATACGATTTGGAGCTTTCCTAATTAACATGCTGCTTTCCTTTTTCATTCTTTTTTAGCAGTAGAGGTCAGCTGACTTACCGTTATATAATTTCATCTAGTTGCTTTATGAATGACTGCAATGGGTTGTTTCTAGGAAAGGATCTGACTTTTGTCCTCCTGAAAATCTGACAGTGTTCCTGTTCAGGGAATCTCTGTTTTCAAGAACTTTCTTTAGAGAAAATATGCATACAATTTGTAGAGGAAGGAAGGTTAACTGAGATATTGATTAATGACTGTTATGAAGTATTTTGGACATCCTAGAGGAGTTTAGGCAACTTGTAATTTACAAATTTTATAAAATTAATTAACTCAATGATGTTCTAGAGGTCCCATTCATACAAAATCATGGTTTTGTCCTAAACAATCTCATTCAGAAAGAAAAAATAGGAAATTTTTTTTTTTTAATAGAGTTTCAGTTTCTTTTTCAAATAACCTTTTTACTATCCAAAGTCCCTTTGGTGACAGCTCTACTGGCTTTGCATAAGAAATACAATGAAGCCAGAAGTCCCCTTAAAACAAGAAGAAACGTGTACAAAGAATAGTCAGAGCTGTAAAAGTCAATACCAGAGTACTACAGAGTTTTTCTTCTGCACTGGAAAAGACATCAATAAAGTCCCTATTAGTAGTCAGTACTCTTATGTTCTGATTTTGAAACCATAAGGATGGTAAATCTCCAAAGGGTAATTACATCTGAAATATAAATCTGTTAAATATGTATCCACATTACACAAAAATACTTCAGCAGTTCTCTTGAGTGAGTGATACTTGTTTAAGCAGTCTATCACATTATATGAAATATATTTTGGATTGATTTGCTGAAAATAGATAAATTTAACAGTGTGTTATCCATTATGCTGGATGCACTACAGACCAGCTTCCTCAGATATTCATTTAACAGGTCTCCATTGCATAGGATTTTGTCTGATGGAAGGAAAATCTTTTGCTTTAAGAGGCCTGCTTGATTTCTTTAGCAGCTATTCAGTTTGCTGGTCTCCAACATCTAGAGTTAATTTTTATATTCCACCTTGCACAGGACTGAATAGAAAAGAGTGAGAAACAGGGAGAGTCAAACTCTGTCACCTAATTAGAACAGATGGATTTTGCACTTGACTGTGAATTAGCTTTACCCAGAGATGACTCAAAGTTAGAATTTGCGCTTCAGGGGAAACTTCAGTCTTTGGAAGCTTTATTCCAGGCTTATTTGGAAGACAATTAGAAATCGGATTCTTGTGAAGAAGGTATTTTCAACAACAGTGACTCTTAAAGCTGCACCTGATTGTAGCAATTGTTGAATTAAATGGTGCCCTTTTAATTTCTTTTTTGAAGAGTGTTAGAAACAGAGCAGGGTGGACAATCAGATGGCCAGGGAATGCAAAAGCTCTGTCTTGAGTTTGAATAGGGCTGCTTGAACACTGTATCCTGTGAGTCTCAGTAGAGCTCTGGGAAGCCTTAAGTCTTCCAGAAGTGTCCTCATAGTTAGACTGAATTTCATGGGCAGAGAGGTCCTTCTGTGATATGTTTTGGGTCAGTGGGTTATCACTTCCCTAAGAAACTCCATTTCTATGGAAAGATCATTTCCCCTTGTTCTATCTCTGACAAAATGACTTGAGGGTTGGGTAGAAATGAGTGGAGAGTGGGGAGAGGCAAAAGAGAATCTTGTAAAAATGTGTCTCTTGCATCTCTGCATCCTTGGTTGGAAATGGATAGGTCTGTTTTATCTTTTTTTTTTTTTCTTTAATACATTTGGAAAATGCTACTTTAAACTCTCATTACTGAAGCTTTTTCAGCTCTTTTATTTTTTTTTTTTTCTGAAAGAGGGACAGAAACATAGTCTAGATAAGGATCTAATTTTTGAGCTGTTTATCTGAAGCAAGGCTGGGTGCCTGCCCATCACTAGCTGCAAAGTGTGTAAGTGGCAGGTCTGTTCTCTGTCTTTGCCTCCTTGCTGTTTCTGTTTGATTAACTCAACAGCAGTTGGGTATTAGCTGGATAAAACTAATCCTGCAGATGAACATGTTTATTGAGGAACATAGGGTGAATAAAGAATTAAATTCTGAGGCTAAAAGAAATTGGTGTTTTCCTGTGGTGATAGCTAATCATTGAGTGAAAAAAATCCCAACAAACCCCAACAAAAAGGCAGATTTCTGTGGTATCTATTCTATATTAATAGCTTAGGAACTTTGGTTCTAATAGGTGGTCACTATTTATGTCTCTGGGTAAAGAAACAGTTATTAAGGAATTATATCTATAAATGTATTTAGATATGCATTGGACTGCATCAAACCAGACACAGCAGGTTTGTTAAACCGGGTGAACTATGTTGGGACTGCTATCTTTGCATTGGTAGAAATGCAAAACCCTGCCAGAAAAGGAGAATTGTACATAGCTTTCCAGCAGCAGCACTTGCAGCTTTCCTTTCTGCTGTTGTGCTGTGAATGGTCCCACAGTTACAATCCCTCACAGGTAAGGATTCCATTTTCCGCAACTACTGTAAAAACAGGGCACTTTTAAATCATGAAATAGCAAAATATGGATTGCATAGATGGAGGAAGAGAACAGTATGAAATCAAAAGTTCATATTGATGTCCCATGAGATTAGATAAGACTATTTGAAGGCTAATGGAGAATCCCAAAAAGTAACGGAATGGAGAAAGAAAAGCAGACTGTTTTTAAAAAAAGGGAAGACATACATTAACGAAAAACTGTGTAGTACACTGATATTGACTTTTACAGCTCTGGTTATTCTTTATACAAGTTTCTTCTTGTTTTAAGGGGACTTCGGACTTCATTGTATTTCTTATGCAAAGCCAGTAGCTGCCACCAAAGGGACTTTGGGTAGCAAAATCTAAATTAATCTAAATTCATCTAAAAGACCTTGAGGATGATGGAAAAGTGAGACATTATGAGATTCAGCTACAAATGGAAGCAAATTTATATGCCATGTGTCTTGGCAAATATGGAATTCCTTCTGGCTTTCTTCAAGAGGCTCAAAACTCAATAAGGAAACCCATGAACTCAGAGTTAAACACAAGTCTAAAATGGCTTGAAAACTCAGCAGAAACTCTTTGGAATCCTGAATCAATATGCTTAATATATAAAATCACCAAGTTCTTGATACATTTTTCTTAGGAGTTGGTCCAATATTTGTCCTCAATCTTAACAGGGAAATACAGTGACTTTTAACTTAGAAGGATAGACAAAATAAGTTGTATTGGTAGGTTTCTCTTCAGGAGAATAAAATGATAATTTCACAAAGAAAATAGTTGCTGCAACTAATATAATTTTAGTTCTTTTTATTAATGGACAGGTTTTTTTTAATTTGTGGGGAGTAACTAGTACATAATAATTGTATAGGAAATATGGACTATAGTGTATGGTAATTCAGGATTCGCCTCCATTTGAAATCACAAGAATGTTCCCATTGCTTTCAGTGGCTGCATAATTTGACCCAGCAAGCCAAACATCATTGCCTGGAGGCTGAGTCAGATAAGGGCTCTTACAAACCTCATTTGAGCAAATAACTCACATAAAGAGGAAATTATTTCTGAGTAAGCAGCAAGCAAGCAGAACACCAAGCTATCTTGACCCTAATTTGATCTTCCTGACACTCATTATAGTCATCTTTTGGTTAATGCTTTGGCTTGTGTGGTGAGACTGGTATGTGTCTCCCCATATTCATTGTGGCTGTGGCAGAAATAAGGACTCCTTTCTGACTCCCTGAGGTGGTGAGCAGCTGCACCCCAGGCAAGAGAAGCTGCTGCTGTCTGTGTTTTACAGGACACTCATTTTTCCCATTACCAGCAAATGTAACTATTACACCATACAGATAAAAATTGGAGGAGGTCACAGATCTCCAGTACTACGCCCTTCCTCCATGTTATGTGTGAGCTGCTGCTATACTCACAGGTGGTCTTGGACCTTGGCTAAATGACTGTTTAATAATTTGGAGAGTTTCAGCTTGGCTCACCAAGGAATTATAGCCTTTTATTTTCAGTTCTCTGAGGGAAAACAGTCTGCATTTCTGCCAGTAAAAGAAGAGACTATTTACAGGAGGAGTAAGCAATAAAATTTTCTCTGATATCTGTTGAAGCCATACCCTAAACTCCAGTTATATGGCAGATTGAGCCTTGTGGAGCAAGCCCTTAGTCCTAGCTGGGATTTAAGATTGTGACTAACTGTATTTTCATTTGTACCGACTAATCTAAACAGCAGAAAACTACTGCAAACTTCCTTTGAATTACTCCTCATGGAACTTGAATATTCATCTTGCTCACACAGAAAATTTGTTCCTCTTTAATTATTTTTTTAAAACCCCAGCAGATTGACAAATGTTGGTGCCATTTGGATCCTGCTGGACTTGCACTCTTCAGCATGTTGTGTAATTTTGTACCAGATCATGATCAGGCTGAGGCTGTGGTAGAATACAAGGGGCTTGCTCTCAGTGAGCTGGGACTTCCAGGATCTACTTTTTTTATATTTGGCTTTTAATCCATGCAAGTCACAATGTCACCAAACAAAAACTTTCAAGGCAGGCAGACAAAAGAAACTCCAACCAAAATGGTGACAAATTTGGCTTTGCCATCTCTAGAAGTGATCTACTCTGTTTTGTATGACAAAACTTTGGTTTACTTGCATATAGTGGATTAGACTATGTTCCCAGGCACTTGACTCCTTGATGTATTGAGACAAACAACAGCCTGGATGGTGCTGAGGGTAATTATGAGAGCAACAGAGAGTTACTGGTGAGGGAAACTGTCTGCTGAACACTGAGAATAACGCTTTTGAATTTACAATCTAATAAAGTAAAGTAAACTGAGGTGAAAGTGCTGTGCAATCTAGTAGGCTGACCGGAGAGCAGTCCTACATCACGAGCTATTGAACAGCTGCCTGTGAGAGATAATATTTCATGGGGACTTTGGGAAGCACTTTTGTTAGTGACTGGCCGGTATGGCTGCCCCTGCTCTCACTCCTCTCTCCTTTCAGACCCAAGACACACTTGTATAAGCTGCCGCTCCAGCATAGCAGTGGGAGGAAGGCAAAAATCCTAAAAATGGCTGCAATGCAGATGATTTACATTCTCTGAATTACACAGAGGCAAGCCAGGGCACAGGTACTTATTTTTGTCCTTGTCTTTCTGCTTCCTTCTTCCCTCACTGTGCTCTGCTCCTCACAGAAGTGACACAGCCCATTCCCCTTGAGCACTGTAAACCATCCCACATACTTTGGAGATGTCTCCCAGTACATTGCTGAGAAAAGCTGTTGTTCTGGCTCAAAATCACAGCTGGCAGCTGTTATTTAACTACGCAATTTTCCTCTGTATAATGCAAGGTTTGGGATCAGTCATTACTTCATACTAAACTTGATTTTGTGTGATTCTGTGTGACTTTTTTTTCCCCAGTGGTAAAATAAAAACAATGATCATTTAAGAACTGATGCTATTTAAAACCCAAACACTAATAAAAAGGAACAGTATTCTTGATACTAATAATTCTTTAAAATGTAGACTTTTTGTCTCATTTGAGAAGAACATAATGACCTGAACCATTGGAATTACTGTATGATCCCTCTGACTCAGCACTCGTTACCCCGACTCAGAAAAAGCAGTGCTAACCCACCAGAGCACACGTTTTGTTAAGATCTTTTCACAACATAAATGTATAAAGACGTATGAAGAATGAAACTGCTAGTTATCCAAATATCTTGGAGAAAGATAGACAGGACCATACAGTTTTGGAAAGGAAACCCATTTACCATGATTAAGTCTAATAATATGTTCAGCAATATTCCATAATGCTATACTTCTGTCAAAACATTCCTTATTATGAAAGATAATAAATTAAGAGCCACGTAAAATATCCTTGTCCGGGCAACTTGAGAAAATAAGGGAATAATTTGAAACACTCATTGCCCATTCTAAAGTTCTTGACTTATGATTCTTGGCATCATATAAGGAAGCCTCCAGACCTGCAGTTACAGCTATAAAATATGACACTATAATTTTATTTGCATTTTTAATACAGAATAATAGCTGTGTAAGGTAAATCAGAGGACCGCCCCTCTCCCCAGACAACACTTATTTTTCCATGAGAATATGTAGTCTCAGCCCATGAGAGATATAGTCAAAAACTCACACTTGTGTTTAGTTTAATTACTGTGAGGAGTCCTGTGGATTTCTGTGGGACCACACACAGTAGGAAAGTTGAGCACGGGAAAAAACATTTTTAGATTCAGACCAAAGAATCTAGACTATCTGGGCAGACCCCATAAAACCAGATAGTTCATTGCAGCTAGAGGCCTAAATTGCATATGAGTATGAGGAAAGCTGACATTCCATTCTAAAAAATATTTCAAGTTTTCAAAAATCTGTCACTGTTTTAAGTGGGGTCAAACTCTCAAAGTTTTATAGTTTTCTTAGGGGAAAAATCATTTCAGTGTTGGTGTTTTTTAATAACTATGCTTTCATGTATTAAAATAATAAATGAAAGCATATTTTGTTTGAAAAAAGATATTGCAACACCTTGTTTTGTTTGCAAGAGAATCCTGTATTCCTCCAAATTTCCTACTATAGTTACTCAGACTGTGTGTATTGCACCATATTTTATAGGGAAGATGGTTATGAAAGACTAACTTAGGACTGTAGTTAATATTTTCATTGGGGGTGTTCACACTATACTGTGAAGCATAATTAAGAGGTACCTTAGGGCTAGAATTTAGATATGGGCATTAAAAGTAGTAGTTAACTATCATAAGCAGAGAACAGAATTTGAACCATGTTGGCCTATGATGAGGCATCCACCAAATCAGGTACTCTCATAGCCAAAGACCCTAGGACCCACTTAGCACAACTATAGCACTTCCAGGTGTAGCACTCTTTGGAATACCTCTGCATGACATTTTATGGCACAGTGAAAGCACCTTCAGAAACACCCATGTCCCCCTTCAAAAAGAATGTGGGTACTTGGAGGCTCATCTTCCAAAGGGGCTACTAAACTCTTGTGATTAAAGTCTAGGTTTCAACCTGTTTCTTTTAAATCCAAAGACATCATAGCTGTCTGTGCATCACTATCAAAATCCCTTCTGTTACACAGACCTATTTAAAACACTTGCAGTAGTAGTACTTTGGTCCACATAGCTCATCCTTAAACGTATCTTATTTTTCCTGCTGGGTAGATGTCAGCCCAGACTCAAATTTCCTGCATGTTCTCTAGCATCTCCGAGCTGCAGGAGAATGGCCTAGTTAGAGAACACAGCCCTGGAGAATGGGGTTCATACAACTTTGTTTCAGCTCCAGGTGTCCTATTTCTCAGGAAAATGTTCTCTTTGGCAAGTTAGGGGATGGTTTTTTCCGTCAGCTTTTTCCTTCACTTAATTTCTTGCTTTCTTCTCTCTACCCTAAAGAGCAGTCTGCTTAATTAATGGAAAAGGAAAGATCTGAGAAATTGAGAAACATTGTCCCCAGGTTCCCAAAAGCATATGCATAGGGAAGCTTGGGCTCAGATTCAATTACCCAAAGAGGAATATGAATGTGGATCTTTGAAATAAATACCCCAATCATAACATTATAAGGGAGTTTTTTGGCTGCTACCTTTTCCTTCTCTCCCCCCATTTTCCTGTGGAAGGCTTAGCTTCCTAGCTCTGGAATAGTTCATGGCTGTGAAACACAAGTGGAGTCAGGAGCTTTGCTCAGCTTGTAAGTTGGAGCTAAACACACGAAATGTCCTCTGGCTCAGCCTAATGGAGCATTTCTCTTCTATGTGTCTGATGATTTACTGGGGAGTTGTTCATGTTGTGCATTATTCCATGGATTGTAAAACGAAATTGCACAAGTTAAGCAACTGTGTTAGATCTGTAAAGGTCAAGAAGTTTGAACTTGTTAAGCTGGGTCTAACATAGTATTGCCATATCTGCAACGGAATATTATTATAGTAGCCTAACAAATGCACCAGTTGCAGAGAGACAAACTCAGCTAGCTGTAAATGAGGGGACAAGGTATGGCATTTCCATCTTTAGCATCAAGTTCCTTCTTGGGGTTTCTGCAGGTCTTGTGCAGCCAGCGTTTCTGTGCTTCCTGTGCTACTGAAAACTGTGGCCTCCAGGCCCACTACCAGCCGGGACAGTGTGGTAGGAACTCTGACTCTGAGTAAAATTCTCTAAAACAACTCTAAAACAACCTCGAAGCCCAAACTGCACTGAAAATCAGTAGTATTGGCTTCTAAATCCCTGAGTTTTTAACAAATATCCTTAACTCATGAGATGTGAGATTCTGTAAGGATTTAATGGCTCTGTTAACATCTACTTTAGAATAAAGGCTAAAGCAGACTTGAGAAGTGGGACACTAATGAATAAGGCAACTTTAAAAGAATTTAAAAGCAGCCGAAGGAGCTTGCAGTTTTATGCATCGACTATTTCTATTCTACCGACAGGAAACTGCCGTGTCACCTTCCCAAATAAATTTGTTTGATTCATCTCCAGTGGTAATCATTTTCATTATAGTCTGTCCAGCTTTTTTCAACACTTCTAGTGTTCTTTTTTCCTTTAAGGAAAAAATTCTTTAATAATTGAAGGATCACT
Organism: Manacus vitellinus; assembly: GCF_001715985.3. Taxonomy (NCBI): domain Eukaryota; kingdom Metazoa; phylum Chordata; class Aves; order Passeriformes; family Pipridae; genus Manacus; species Manacus vitellinus. Next base: position 43,051,634 of record NW_021940535.1, read on the forward strand.
GTTGTGGAAAAGCAATTCACAGTAGCTATTTTTCTAAGATGGCAAAATACTCCTTAAAATAAAGGATGAATCTTTTCTTTTACAATTGCTCCTTTAATAAACTATTTGTTTAAATCATATATTTGTCCTTCTCAGTGGTGAAGCTTGTTCCTTATTTAAGACAGGATGACAGGGCTCTTCCACTGTTTAGAAAGGCACTGAAGCTGGTACTCCAGAACAGAGCCACGCATTCTTCTTCTGGGAGCTAATTGATTAGCCTTAGAGCTACAGATCTGTACTGAGGGACTCAAGTAAGAAGACTTCGTTTTTCTTTTGAATGACTTATTTCCCCAGGCTGTCTGCATTAGACATGTCCAGGTGGTCTCAAATTATTTACAACTGCAGGAACCTCTGTGGTCACAGGATTATCTGCATGGGGAAGCACATTTGAAAGTCAGTATTTCTCTTCTCAGAAAACAGGACAGCCTTTGTTAGTACATATTCTAATTTGGAATACTTTTAAACTAAGCTAAGAGAACCTAAATTTATAAATCTCTTCTTGCAGTCATTTGACAGTAGTAATTTCCTTTAAAAGAAGATGATTACAAAAAAAAAGGACAAAGGGACTTGGACGTATTACATATTCTATTTTTTTTTTTATGATGTGAAGGTATCCAATAAGGAGAAGAATTGAATGCTATATCTTCTGATCAGTCTACTCATTAACTGTCAGTTCAGTTTTGAACTTTATTTGTAAGTGTCCCCACAGAGGAGAAGTACACCATTTTAAAGAACAGTAGATGCCTAAGAGCATCCATTCTCCAACATAGCTGATGACATTGAGGGCTCAGCTTTCCTGCTGTTCCTTTTTTTTGTTTGTTTTGGTTTTTGCCTTGATTTTCATGACAAAACCAGGGTTTTAGCTCATAGTGTTCAACAAAATTGACTTTTTCAGTTTTAGTGATTATTTCTTTCCAGAGTGTCTTAAGGGTTATTCTTAGGTCTATCTCAGGCTGCTGGCATCTGTTCAGCCTGGCAGCCAGATGAATGTTTTAAGAAGAAATCTGACAGACTGCATATATCTCCTGTAGCTCTAGTGCCAAGAGAGTCACTATTTTAAATACTTGTAGAAATGTGTATATATACATTTATAAAATGTGGTAGCCAGGTTATGGACTTGATTCAGTTTTTAATTTCACAGTTTGTTTTTGTTGAATCATAGAATCGCACAAATTAGAGACGGAAAAGTTGTATTAGGTCATTTAGTCTATCTCACTGCCAAGGCGGGATTGTTCCCTGCAGTATATTTTCCAGTGTTTTATCCAGTACTTTTCCATTCTCTGGGTTGGGCTTACACTTCAACTTTTTATTCAGTTAAGCTTATGTTTTGACATTTTAAGTATTTTTCTTCGGAATTTACTGAATTCTGTTACCACCCTGTGGCGATAACAACAGTGATGATTCCTCTTGCTACTTTTCAATTTTGAGAAGCTAACTAAAGTTATTAACCCATGACTATTCTAGAAATAAGCCCTTCTCTCATATAACCAGGAGTGACAATGTAAATTTGCCATTTAATGGTAAAGCTGTGAAATATAGTTTTGAATTGCTAACAACACATATGTTGTTTGTTTGCTATTTTCTTCTAACTGGCATAGGTTCTTCCTCTTCCTTGACTATTAGTCATATATGAGGTGTATATTTCCTTGGATTTCTCTTTAGCTGATTAACATTTCTTATTCAGTCACTCACTTCCTAATAGCACCTTGTTAATATAAATTAATCACCTTTCTAAAAGTAGGCAAAGTTTTACTATCTCCACCAGATACCAAATGAAAACCTTTTTCTCTGTGACAATAATAAATAGAAAATAGTCAGGAGAGGTCTTATGATGGTAGGACCAATACAAAGGAGTCTATGTTCAGTAAAAGGCAGGGAGCAGTGCTACATGCCAGCTCCACACTTGGCACCACTTGCAAACAAGGCTCAGGCTGTGCTGGTGCTGTAGTATCTGTGTCTCATGGAGCTGAGGAATTTCTATGGTATTTATCCCTGCTGGTGTTCAGCAAACGTGCCTGCAGTCCAGGAGCAGGACAGAGACCTGGGTCCACAGGAGTTCTGAACAGCAAGGGATTTCCATGTAGTGCATCACCACATCCACTGTGAGCAGGCCTGATGTTTCCCTCTTGGTGACAGCAAGTGCAATAGCTCTGTCCTGAGACAAAACATGGTTGTCATATGACCTGATGCACATGTGTGCTCCCTCTGATTATGTGACACAGCATGTAGGGTCTCATGCATGGATGAGCAGAAAAAGGAGACGTATGCAGTTATGTTAATTTAGGTCAAAATGAGAGAGTAACTGCAGTGATTAACAGTTCTTCAGCCTTTCTGACAAAGGCTTTTGAATATAACATTCCCCTACACTGATTTCCAGCAGAAATAAGCATCAAAAATCTTTATGTAGCAGCCTTATAGCAACTAACCTCCTCGTTAATGAGATGTTAACCCTCATTGGTTTTAAAATGCAGTGGTTTCTGAACAGAGAGCCTCTATGGGATTTAATTAGAGTGAGTTAACCTTTTCCCACTGAAATGGTGGCCCTACATGCTCCTCATTTTGAGCTTGCTTGTTGCATCTCCATCTCAAACAAATCTCACAGATGTATTAGTTAATGGCTGAAAAATGCTGTGAGGATGTAAGGGACTAGGAAGCAGAGTATTGTCATTAATACACAGAATTGCTAGTCAGGAGACCTAGGTTCCCTCCCAGCTGCATTGCTGATTTCCTGTAGCTGTGTGTGAAGATGTTGTCATGCCAATAAAGTCCGACTGAACTATGCATGACCTTGGCCATGTCAGCTACAGCCAGCCAGAGTATTCAGAACTGCTTGCTAAAATTTTAGGCACCTTTATTTAGGAGAATAATTTGAAAACTTTTCCTTGCCCTCCTATTACACTGTTTCTGACAAAATTTTCTTATGATTTATGGCACCAGAATTGGCATGAGCATTGAGTTGCTATTTCCCTCTGTTTCTTGATCTATGAAATGAGAGTGATGAATGTTTTTGTGTCTTACCAGGATTAAAAAATAGTTTATCTTAATTCTTTTATGCTTTTGAAATAAAAAGTGCTGGGAAAGCGCAAAGCAGATTGAAAAATGCTGTGTTTTTCCCATCTCACTTTGTCTCTCACACACATCTAGTACATTCATGAAGATGAAATCCACCTCTGTAAGAGACGGTGGCTCTGCTTGCTTAACACATTTCCTGGCTTAGGTTGGAAAAATGACTTGTGAATAGGGTTAGGCTTCACCCACTGCAATTTCTTTGGCAGGTGACAACATATGAGATCATTTTACACAGCTCTAATCACTGTTAAATCCTTCACCGATACCAGTCTAGCGAGTCAAGACAGAACCTATTTGACTCAGTGCAAAGGAAACTACTGGTAAACCTACCATCCATCTCAGTTAAGCCTCCCAGATCCTATGCCAGGAAATTTACAGAGGAGATTAATTTTAATTTATTTCATTTTTCTGACCCTACTATGTATAATTCCTTCATAAGAACCTTATCACTTTCTCTTTTTATTTTCTGGGGTAAAAGTGAGGGAGCCTGAAGGGCTTATGTCAGCCCCAACATGACTTAACTGAACTGTCTTAATCTGTGGACCAATTTGCTCTACAGGCCCCTAAGGAAGGAACTTGTTGATTTTGGCAGTGTTTACCTTTTGTACAAACAAATTCATCGTTTTCCAGACCGGCTGGCTCTTAAAAATCACTTGAGAGCTGAGGAAAAAAAAACCTGCCCCGGGCTGCATCAGTATTCTTTTTCCTATGTTCTGGGGAAATCTTTTGTGTTCTCCACAGCTGCTTGAGGATAATCCGTAGAGTCAAGATTATTCACAGAGTCAATAGAAATGCCTGTAAAGTTCTCTGAGTTTAGTTTCCTTCAGTGGGGGGAGTGAGAACCCCTGTCAGAATAAAAAGGAAAAAAAAAAAAGAAGATTCTTGACTGAGTTAACTGTGTTCTTAACCATACTTATAAAGAGAGGGAATAAAAGAGCTGACTTGAACCTCCTTGCCTTTAACTTTTGGGAACTATATTTTTTTATTTTTAAATTTACACAGATTGAACACCAATAATTTTTAGTGTGACTGATAAGTATCTGCTTTTAGATATTATGTATCAGGAATCAAATTCCCTGTTTCTAACCTACACACAGCAGCTTCAAGTTTTTAATTATTCACACATATATCACATGAAGTGATGAGAGCCATGTAATATATTGCAGAGCCATGTCATTCACCTCTGACTTCCTGAATTGCACTTTCTCACTAGTTTGTCTCCACCAGAACCAATCACTTAGCAGTCAGATACTTCACGTCTTCTTACATATGTTATTATTATGAAAAAACAAAATCGCATTTTTAAAGAAAAACTTTCCCACCTTCTTCCTCTGCTTTGGCCTTCTGGTACTCTCCTGGCATGTGTGTGCTCTAATCCATTGCTCTAAAGGAAGTGATCATCACGTCTTACATGAAGATGGCATTCAATAGACTTAAAGACTCTTTTTTGCTTCCTTTACAATTCTGAAAAACAAAAAACTAACCTCATGTTGTTCCTTCAAAGAAAAAAACATTAAATCTAGAAGAGGATGGTGGGCTCTGCATGTCACGAAGACAGAAACCCATCTCTGAATTCTTCTGGGAGCACAGAAGCCTCAGGCTACTCCCTGCTGAGCTGGCTGTTTTGGGTCCCGTTTTGAGGTGCTAGCCCTCCCTTTAGGGAATGTTGCCACCTAACTCAGGTTCCATGCTGGAGACCAGTCATCTAAAATTTTTGGAACTCTAACTCTGTCATTGGATTTAGACCCAAATCATTAAACTGAAGCTATTAAGTCACGTTTAGAGTTGCTAGCAATTATTAGCTAAAGTTTTATTATCCCTTCGATGTCTATATAGTTAGACTCAAGAACCTAAGTACCTAGTTTTGCATTCTTTAGTGCACAGGCTACATTTTCCTACCTTTTGTCTAATAATACTTCTCACTGAGAAACCTGGTGCTTGTTATGCTAGTAGATGGTAGTGGGGAAAGAATTTTCCTGCTAACTCCACCAAAATTAAAGCAGACAGAGCATATGACCTTTATATATATAAAGCTTAAGAGAGGTGAAAACCAAGAGGCACAGACAGGCCTTTCCCCACCTTCCCCCCAACATGTTCCTTGCAAAAGGCCCTGGTAAGTGACAAATGACCTGCCTTTTTTTTGCTGTGATTTAGGCAACTGCAGCTAGATGTTCACCTCACCCTGCTCTTAGTCCTGTCCATGTTGCAGAATAACACCCTTGTACTTCGGCCGCCCTAGTGCTCAGTTTGGTATACGGTGCAGACTGCTTGCTGGAAGTATACCAGTGCTAACATGCTAGCTTGAAGGATGGGCCTCATTTGCCACAGGCAAGTTCACATCCCACCACAGCCCACCAGCTGGTGTCTGTCAGCTATTGGAGAGACCTGGTATTGGCCTCCTGTGTCCCAGTTTTGCCCTCTGATGCATTTATAGGCAGCAGGCATAGCCCCTCTCTGCAGTGATTTCTGCTGACCTGTGTTCTTATGTTTGCAGTTTCTTGCTACTATTCTTTCACTTTTTTATAATGTCAGTGAAAACAGCACATTTGGACAGAAACTAAGTGTTTGCTTGCTTACATAAATTCTTGTTCCTCCAAAGAGCTGTAATTTATTTAGATATAAGAAATTAGGCACACCTCAACCAAATACAGAAGGCAAATGAAAGACTAGATGGAAGACTGTGGTTCAAAATCTACTGCTTTATGATCTGCAAAGGCATAAATCTTAAATCTATTAAATACTAGTTGTAGAAAGAAGGTAGCTAACACATTGCTGCTCTATGCCCATACCGGCTACTAATGCTTGTATTTCAAGCTCATGTGCTTCTGTTTTAAGCAATACCATGAAAACCTGTGTCCTTGGCCAATCTGGTGGTCACCCAGCTGTGCTCCTGAGCAGCACTGTGCAGCCACACCTCAATAAGTAGGCATAGTTGGATATCTGCTGAATGATAACAGTTGTTCTTAGACACACATCATGTGGTTGCATTTATATCAAATAATAATGTTATCTCCCTCATCTTATTATTTCTGGGATAAATCAGCTTTTTGTGAACAGTTCTGAAACAGAGTCATAGAATCAGAGAATGGTTTAGGTTGAAGGAGACCTTAAAGATTATCTCGTTCCAAACCCCCTGCCGTGGGCAGGGACACCTCTCACTAGATCATGTTGCTCACAGGCCCATCCAGCCGCCTTGAACACCTCCAGGGATGGAGCACCCACAGCTTCTCTGAGCAACCTCTTCAGTGTCTCACCACCCTCAGAGTGAAGACTTTCTTCCTAATATCTGATCTAAATCTACCCTTTTTAAGTTTAAATCCATCCCCTCTTATCACTACATGCCCTTGTAAAAAGACCTTCTCCAAACTTTTTGCGGGTTCCCCTGAGGTACTGGAAGGCTGCTATAAAGTCTCCCTGGAGTCTTTTCTGATAGTTTTGGTCACAATGAGTTCAGTCAACAAAAATCTTTTATTTGGACTGACCTTATTCATTTGACTGAGATAGGTTAGTGTGTTCATGACAGTGTGATCAGTCATTTTAGCCAGCAATCTGTGGGGCTGCAAGCCATTGTGGGGTGGAATTCGAGAGAGTGTCTTCTCTGATCAACAGACTTTCCTTGGGCTTTCTGTCACTTGTTGCCTGTTCCCTTTCTTTTCCTCCTCAATCTGCCTGTTTTCCCCCATCCCTCACTCAATCTCTGTCAGCTGAGACTGTATTCTTCTATTAATCAGATGGCTTCATGAGATTACCTTTTCTCATACTCCATTCTTCAGACTTCCTCCTGTTTACTACACTCCCTCCAGAAAACTGCTACTCTGTCTATTTAAAATCTATTCTGCAAATGTTGATTTCCTTCCGTATTTGTGGGATTAATGGTATTTGGCATATGCCAGACATCTGGTTGAATCACCACCACCACTCACCACAAACAAACAGGTATTACCACACACTAGCCACTAGCCATTCCTAGTCAGTGCCAGTCCCCTATAACCACAGTTAAATTGCACAGAAGTCCTCAGTAGGAACCACAGGTCATTAGGATTGTTTTGAAATTGAGCGGTTTTAAATATTTCCATAAAATGTACTGCTATTTATCTGCGTGCTTGCAGACCTCTCCAGCTGCAGTCCAACATGCTGTTCCAACCACGGCTCAGCTGCTTTCAGACATTGAAATCTCCATGTCTCCAGAGCTTCACCATCCTCATACCTGGTTATCCTGCCTCTCCTGCTCTGCCAAGTGTTTGCTCTCTAAACTGGTTCTGTAAATAGCACCATCACTTTTTGGGGCTAAGCCAGATCATTTTGGCAGGTTAGGAAGTGACTGCACAGGGAGGTTTGTCTTCCCTCAGTGTGTTGGGGGAGAGCAGCAAAAGAGGTAGTAACCTCTTTGAGTGACTTAGTTGCAGTTTGAACCCCACATCCACATGCACCACCCACCACCAGTAGCCACAGTGGAACCTACAGAGCCCCGTGAATACAAGTGACATGGCCCTGGAACATGACTGTGTGCCTACCCGGGAGTAAGGAAAAACAGCTAAACTTGAGTGTGCCTGCTTTCTCAAACCAGCAACAGTCTGTGTGCTAAAAGGGCTAGCAGGCCTTGGCAGATGTGTCTGCAGAAACACTGGCAGCTTTTGAACAGGGTTTCGATGTAGACAGCTATTAGCTGCACAGAAAACATTTTTTAAAAGTCAGGTCTTAGATAATTCTGGCAGAGTTTTAGTAATGTAGAGGAAAAATACATCACTTGAATACACAAAAAAAAAAGTTGGCAAATGAAGGCTAAACTAATTTCAGAAAATATAGAGTCAAAGGCACAGACCATTAACAATGTCCACGCACAGCCTGTCATAACTTGTTTTCACCTCTGTCTTGGTTTTGCTTTTCCTGTAGGAAAAACTGTCTTCAGGACCTAGTGTGCTTAATTTTTTTCCACAATTCAGTGGTCTAGAATTTCAAATCTTCACATGTATTTAATAAGTTTGCAATGAGTTTTCTAGAGGTGGTGACACAAAATAGCCATGAGATATTTAGTAATTAAATAGAAAATTTCATTTAAAATAGGTAAGGCTTATGGTTTTTTCCCAAATTATTAAATTAAATGTCTACTAGACCTATGAAGTAAGATATTTTCCTAATATTTAGATGCAAAGTTTTCCATGAGACTTTTGATTTAGTATAAGGAACCAACACATAATGTTTAGGAAATGCAAGCACAAATCACTTCTGGGTATTTCACTAATAATAGGATACTTACTTGATACAAAATTAAATTTTCCTTTAACCAAAGAAAAAATAAAATATATGCCAACAAAATTTTTGGACTAACCCAAACAAGTTGATTTATGAGGGTCAAGTAAATGTTGCAAGAATATTCATGAACATAAGGCCTGTATTTTCAGGTTTATGTTTAAATGTCCTTTTAGATTTTATTTAAGAAAGGGATTGAAGTTTAAGGGATGATCATAGGTTTCTGAGACACATGTTTGTAGTGTTTCAACAGGGTTCCAAGAAATGGAAGCCTGTTCACCTTTTCACTTCTGAAAGTTTTGTTTGCAGTCTCTGACCGGTGATGTGGACAGCAGAATGCTGACTGTTTCACAGCCTAGCATCTGCATCTAGGATCTTCAAAATAAGTCCTAGTGACAGTGCTGAGGATATGCAATACCTGGACAGAACTCTATGCCTAAAACAGAGATGTGAGCAGGAATCCTTGATTTAGTAACAAGGAAATACTAATGAGTGAGTTTTTCTACATGCCAGTACTCCCTTTCCCTGGATGTTAGGACTTTTGCTGAGAACTATGAAACAGTGTCTTCCCTCATGTTAGCAATTCACAGCAAGGAAGCTTCTCCTGCATGTCAGCATCTGTAAATTTTCTTTTGAAAGTACAACCGAGATCACGCTTTTTCTTTTTAATAATAGAATAGAGGATGTGGAAAGAGCAATTTAATCATTAGTCCTGTAGTTAAACTGCAGGACACTCAGTCTCTTTGCATGTCTCAGCTCACAGTGGGGTCAGTAAATGGAGACCCCATTCTCCCAGGGTGACAGGTCAGATAGTGGTACATGATCTCTGTTGCCTAGAGACACTGGGAAAGGGAGTACCCATTCTCCAGGCAGTTAGTTCACTCTGGGGAGGGAATGGTGCCATCCAGAGTCTGCATCACAAGCTGTTTCTCTGTTTCATCCCGCCGAATTTTAATCTATCAAAGGCCTTGAGAAAACAACCAGGACTTTTCATGCCCTATTGCAAGTTAAGTGCCATAACCTCAGTCTTAGGGTCATCTTATTCTATATTTCCCTACTTTTGAAAATCTTTAATACTTTTATGGAAAGTGGAAGATCTTTGGTGCAAGGCCTTTGAGTGTTGTCTTCTCTACTTGGATAGTTTAAAAGGTAGAACATCTTGAAAAGAGAATATGTAGAGCTGAATATTCTCATATTTTCAGTGATAAGTGCTCTTACCCTCAAAATAATGAATAGAAGAGGTGGGTCTATGCTAATATTCTGCTCATGTTTAAAAAAAGGGAAGGATGTTTTGGGCATCGTTTTCAGAAAGTTCTCTCGTGTCTTTTAGATCATAAGTACAGGAGGTGCTCATTTGTGGATTTAAAGTTTAGGCAGGACTTTGACGCTGGTGCCTTTGACTGAGAGACCTTAGGAGGTTGTATGCACATAGAGACAGAATTCAAGGCTTTTGGGGAATTTTTGTGGTAAATGTCTCCGTGCCTCCTGATATAAGTACATCAAATATTTGGAACTGAGGCAGCTTCAGTTTTGAATGTAGCATTCCAGATTTCATGGAAGCCCTGCTCTAATCCTATGTTTGCATCCCAGTCACAGTGTGAATGAGATCTGAAACTGTATGTGGTTTTTTTTCTGCAGTATGCACACCTTTCTTAGGGCATGACTAGAACAGTTTGAGCTATGGCTGATTTGTGTTAAAATAAATAATTTTAGCTCTGTTATGTGAAGTGGTGAAGTTTGGACTAGAAGCTGGCCTTTCACAGTGGTACCCAGAGCACATAGGTGGACTCGCTTTCAGAGGAGAAAGGCTGGCAGGCAAACAGGCCAGTAGGAACAAGTACACAAAAAGAAAAAAGAAAAAAAAAAAGAAAGGTGAGCAAATCAGCCATGACATTTTGAAAGGGGGTAGGTGATGAGAGATAACACTGGGCTACACATCTGTGACTATTCATGGGTGGACACATGAGGCTATTTCAGTTTTTTTGTAAGATGAACAAATAGATATGTAAACCAGGAACTGAACCTAGGTTCTTATGCTCTTCTCAGCCAGACTTACTGTCTTGAGCATAATATTGCAATGCCTGTTTGTTTTGCAGCTGGTTTGTGTTTGACTGTCTGTCTGTGAAGGTTTGTAATATAGATACAAGACTGTTTGTAAAAATCATACATACTCTGACTCTGCTCACAAAAGAGCAATCAAGGAGATACCAACAAAGCCAGACACAAAAAGGAGCTTAGTCTGGACAGGCCACACAGCTTTTGTGCTGTACTCATTCCTTCTGGCACCATCAATTCTATTTGAAGAGAACAGTTGCTCATGCCGGCGTGTTTGGTCTATACAAAGATCCTAGGGAGAATGATTCATTCAGCCATGTTGCCAGCTGCAGTAATTTTATTTCTGAGCCTTGCAATATTTGATGGTTTTCTTAAAACATCATATACTAGAGTAATGTGGTGGAGTGAAAATCACTGTGTTCACTTCTAAAAGATTTGAAGTTTCCAAGACCTCTCAGTGACAGAGAAAAAAATTGAAGCAAAAGAAGGAAGAAAACAAAGAAGGAAAGAAAGAAGGAAAGAAATAATGAAGGAAAAAAGGAAGGAAGGAAAGAAAGAAAGAAAAAGAAAGAAAGAGAGGGAGAAAGAAAGAAAGAAAAAAAGAAAAAGAAAGATGGAAAGAAAGAAAAAAAGAGGAACTGAAGACAATCATGAACTCTATTTTCATGATCTCTTTTAAAGTTTTAATCATGAGACCTGAATGTCAAGAGCTGGCAACATTGCAGCTATGGAAGGCTTCTAAGTGGCCATTTTCATCACAATTTGGTCCCTGAGAGAGGCCTTTTCTTATATGTGTATGTGAGGAAGCTTTTGCTATGTGGCTGTAGAAGCTTCACCTGATGTCAATTTAAAGAGACAGGTGATTTCTTCAAGTTGCAAACTAATGTGCCATAATTCCCCAAGGTATAAATTAATACAAAATATATGTCTAATAATATAAGGTACTAGACACAGAGAGCTCATCCTGAGCAGCAGAGCTGTAGTGTTGAGTTCCGCTGTAATCAAAATATGCAGGCACCTCGAGGGAATGTCTCCAGATGGCTGATTACCCATTAAAGTCTCAAACCTTTGATACAGGCCTATAGAATGGATCATCTCAGATAAAGAGAGTACTATTTTCAATTTTCTTTATGAATCTTGGTTTGACATGGAGTGGGGAGGGGAAGCTCCATGATGGCAACTCCATGCTCAGTAGGTTTGGTTCTTTTCACTAAGAATGAATAAATGAGGAAGAGTCTTTCCTGAATTATTTTTATTTACTCAGAATGCTTTTGATATTGTTACTGTCCTGCTTATAATTTTCGATAGTTCAATCTACTGAACTTATAATTCTTTCTTATAAGCAGCACAATTTCCCCTACTGTTTGATTTCCACACAACTGGCATTTGGCCTTGTATTTTCCAAAATGATCCCTGCTAATGCAGAATGAACTCTGCCATTTAGAGCCATGTGTTTTCTGGTTTAGCTGAAATAAACCCTTACAGAATGAACCCAACTATGCTACTGCTAAGTGTGCCAGTTACAGGGGGATTAGGTGTGGCTGGACTTAAAAGACATTCTCCTTACTCCTGTTCTTCCATAAGTGGCTTTTCATGTATCACTTCACTTTTCTGTGCCTTAAGTTACATAGATGATTAAATTTTTCTTGTTATTTGCAGCTATTTCAGGCAGGGGTTGTCCCTCTCTGGCACTTGTTCAGTGTCCAGTTCCACAGAAAAAATGAGAAAATGCCTTCACTGAGATACAACCATGCTACTAAGGATGGGTGGTGGGCCAGTAGCTGAGCCATAAAGACAAATAAACCAGCTGAAATTAAATCAAGCTCACAGGTTTTCATTTTTTTCTACATTGAAACAAAATTCAGAATTTTATTTTTTTTGTTCAGCAAGATGCTTCAATTTATTGAATTGGGGAGCGTTTCTCAGAGAATTGGAGGAAAAATAAAAGAAAAGGGAGAACAAAATGACAGAACTGGAAGCAAAGCAAAGACAATCTGACCAAAAGCTCTGTGAAAAAAGGATTCAGCCAAGGTGAGCTGGGTTCCTCAACATCCTCTGATGGTGGTCCACATTTCCTAGCTCCTTCAGAGGAATGGTCATATGCTCCCTTTCTTTGTGGGTAAGCAATTCTGTGTCACCTGTGAAACCGCAGTTTTCAAATGAAGCTTTTCTGTAGTTGGAAGATTTACAGCCTCTTTTTCTTATGAAGATTTTCCAGTGTCTAACATTAAAGTCCACTATGCCACCAGTAGAATCATTTTATCTAGCTACCTATTTCTGGGAAACACATTTGTTTGAGATTGTTATCCCATGGTTGGCTAATGGGTTAAAAAGTCTATAAACAGACATTCACATGCAGGCAGTGCAATTATAAAAGCCTTTTTTCCTCAGGATCCTAGAATAAAGTCACCTTTAATGAAGATAATGCAATAGATTAAAGGCTTGTTTGTTCAGGATAGATTTGTTTCTTAAATGGATTTTCCTGTCAATGACTGAGTAACCTTAGAAGTGCGACAACTGTTAGTATGCAATATTACCTGTAAGTCTGCTGGTGAGGAGGGATAAACTCCTCATCACTTTCAATAGAGTGCATGTTTTTGTAAAAGATCAAATCAACCCTGCATTACTAAGTGAAAGGATGAAATTCCTGGGTGAAAATCTACGGCCTTTGTTGTACTTTAGGTCAGACAGGATGATCACTTCTGAGTTTAAAACCTAAAAATGAGACTTCATTAAACAATAGTAGTCAACGCAATCCAGCCTGCTTTTTCATGTAGGTTTTTTTCTTTCACTTCTCTTTGGAGCTTAAGAAAATGCTTATGAAACCTTTTAATTAAGTTTTACCTGCATCTCAAACGTTGCATAATCCCAAGATCACAGTTCACTTGTGTTCGTTTGCAACCACAAGATCTGGAAACTAAAGTTGATCCTGCTTGAAGTCAAACCCCTATTACTACAGTTGAAAGGCAATAATGTCTAGCTAACTCTATTAATCCTTTCTACTATGAAAGAAAGAACATAGAAGGCCTTGCTTCTACATAGAATATTCTATATAGAAGACAGGGAAACATTCCTGTTGGCAAACACTAGCATAGCATTTTTGTGCCAAGCTACTTTTTGTGAAAAGATACTTTGATAGAACTAAGCCTGGCAGAGGTGGTCTGAGTCTCAATTTTGAACCAGAATTTAAAAAATAGTTATAGGCTACTATGTCATAGCACAGTATACCTAATATTTTACTTCGGAAAAAACCTGGCCATTAATCTTATGGGACAGTGTAAAGAATGGCAGCTTTATCCGAAAATAGATTTATTTTATTCGAAATTAGTCTCACCAAAAATATATTGGTCCTGAGAATACACTGCACTCATACACACTTACAAGTCTTTGTTACCTACTTTCAATGTCCTTATGAGTAGATCAGGTGCAGGCAGACCCCTCTTCCTGTAAGGAGCAGGAAGGGATCCCATACATTTTACCATATTACCACCCACAAGAAGAAGGTACAAGGAGAGGACACTCTTCCTTTGTGTTGATGGTATAGAATAATAGGTTAAGGGGCCCATGGCAAAAATGAATAGCATGTTACCTAACAAGAATAATGTTCCTAGAATGTAAGATAAAGCTGGATATAAGATACTCTAACAGGAACTGACCATCTAGCCCAATGAGAAGTGTTTAATTTCAAGCTCTTGAAGGAAAATGAGGGGGGAAACCCCATCAGAATTCAAATTGTAGGAAAACTCTTTTCACCCAGTGGTGCAGGGTTGGATTAGTACTAGGAGGAAGGATTCAGCCAGCCATGCCAATGGCTGTTTAATCTCACATTTCCTAGGAAAGTCCTATGACTTCTAGTATCTTTGGTGCAAATTCTGTTCTGTTCCTGACGAAGGAACTGTGGCTTCAGGATATCATCACAGAGTTGACTATCGTGACTTTTAAGTTGGAAAATCACTTTCATTCTGTTAAAAGTCTGGTTTAATTCTTTGTTTTCTGAAGTGGTTCCACCTAGACTGTAGACACTTTGCAGCAGAACAGCATAGAGAGACTGGCTGGGGAAATAACACATATAAAAAGTAAAATAGTTCTGAGAAGGAAATTCCATTGGAACAAGGACCAGTGCTCAAGATTCAGTGTGTGTGGTTAGGACAGTGATATGAACTGAAAAAGTCCTGGTGCAGAGAAATACTTACTGAAGGTAACCAGTTCTATCAAGCAGATCAGGAACCTGTAGCTTGGCCTCCCACAGTTTTAGACCTCCTTCTTTCGCTTATATCGGATGTCTAAAGAAAACAGATATCTACCACAATCCTGTATTTTTCCTAAAATATTCATAAAGTTTTTTAACTCTAATGTGTCCCTGCCCACGGAATTGGGGTTGGTCCCTTCCAACCCAAACCATTCTATGATTAATGTGGAACACAAAGGAATTTGACAAATTTCATGTTTGCCGTGAATGGAATTACCATTCTCCATTCAGCTTTTTTTTTTTTGGTAATACCCTCTCTCTCCTTACCACATCAGAACATTTTTAGGGGCTATATTTCTAAATTACCCACTTCATTCTTTTTCCCCAGGCATCTGAACCAAGCAAAGGTGGAAGGAAGTGGGGAGAACACCACCTGGGAAACTTTAAGGGTTGAGAGACCACAGATTTCAAGATGTGTACAAAACTTCAAGTTGCATTCATGAACTGTTGTGAGCATGGCCTGAGGGTCAGAAATACATCAAACCAAGGGTTTATTCAAGTGGTTTTGAGGTTTGAGGTGAATGTTGCACTGCTCTGGTAGCATCCTGAGGGGAGGAGTGTGGGCAGACTGTGAGCAGCATTTATTTGATCTAAGTGCGTTAGTATACTCCTGAACAGGGAAATGATTATAGGGCAACTTTACGGTAAGGATAAATGTTTTTCTATCTTATAAATGCATATGTCAATAGAATGTTTGTTGTTGTTAGCACCAAGGCATAAACAATAATAAGAAAAGAAGTAAAATATTGTATTGTGAGTTTCTATTTCCCACAGATTTGCTATAAATAAAATGTCATGAATTATTTACACAGCAAACAAAGAGTTGTAAAGGCTTAGAGGGAAATGAGTTAATTCACCACTCACATAATTTAAACTCTATTATCTAGAAGCTAATTTGAGACCACCCATTTTTTAATTGTGGTTTGGAGAAATTAAAAAACTCTTAAAAAATTGAGTTTAAACAGTCAGTAATTATTCTGGTTTGGCCCTTGTATTTATTTTTGTATAAGAACTCTTACTGATAGCCTCCAGCTAGTCAGACTAATTTACTTTAAAAGTCATAGCAGGATAAGTGAATACCTATAAGTAATAGATCTGCATGGTAGATTTTTCCCTGTAAATGACTAATCACCAAAGTATATTGTTTGTATTGCAGAGACAAAAATCTATTTTTAATTAATATAGTGTTTTAATTATAGCAGCAAGAAAAATTATAATTAGAGCATATTATTCTTTCATTTTCTTACATATTTATTTGATTCCTATATAACCTTTATGTGTATCTTCTGCCCTAGAAGCTCCACAGATGAAGTTAAAAATTTTCCAAGTAAAAAATGAAATTTATTTGAAAAAATAGAATTTCAGGTTTTTTTCCTTGGAATTAAAAACCAAATTCAAATGAAAATATAAAAATAAATGTTTTACCAGTTCAGTTTCACTTGAAAATTTAAAAATACTTGTCTTTTCAAAAATTACAGAGTGACATTACCACTACAGAAACATTGCGATGGATATATCCTGTTAGCAGGTCTTTTTTATTTCTAGGATAAGAAGACTAGGTTACCTTGTTGTTTCATATTTCTCCTGTGAGTGATAAGTACATTCAAATCTCTTTCTCTAGCTCTTTGTACTAAGTGGTTGGTCCAGGTTTTCCCCATGGTGCTGGGATTTTATTATTTTTTAAAATCTAATAAATATATTGATATACCTAAATGAAAGGTTTTATGTAAAAGAAAAAGATTATTGATATAAAGACATTATTAGAATAAAAAGAAGTTTTTTCCCTTTTGATAATCTGTTCCTTCCTTCCTGAAGGAACAGTTTTTATGGCATCCCAAATAGGCCTCAAGGTCACAGTATGAGTAATCCAAGACTAGGACTTTGAACTGGTTTTGAAAACTAAGAAACTCGGCAGCTTTTTAACACCTCCATATTTTCTACATGCCCCAGCGCATCTTGGCTTTGGAACTGTGCAATAAAGAACCCACTTGATGAACTTTGGAACTTATATCTAAGCAGTTCCCTTTCTTTTTATTTTTTTTTTCCATTCTCTTTTCTCTTTTTCTTTCTTTATTTTCTTAGTTTTTCTGCCAGAAGTCTGATTTATCATGCTAACGGCATGGGATGTTCTACAGTTTTTACAAGACACCTACAAATATGATCAAATCTTGATATCCTTGTTCTCTGCACTGACTGCATTTTTTTCTCCTTTCCCTCTAAACACACACCCCATGTGGCCTCCGGCTCACTGTCGACATTCCCCGTGCTCAGATCACACCTGGGACCCTCTCACCGACCCCTTTCAAGATTTCTGGGGAGAGATGAAAACAAATTTGTCCCTTGAGTGAAACAGGAAGTTCAGCAAGTCAAAACATTGTCTCTGGTTGGGGTTGCCCGTTTGTCAGAAGTGCGTGTCTTTACCTGTACTGGCGTTCAGGCAGCCGGGAGGTCCCACACATCCGACCGCAGCCGTGCGATAAAGGGAGGGAAGCGGAACTTGCCAGCAGCATAGCTCAGCCAGGAGATGAAACGGGCGAGCTCCTGCAGCACACAGGAGCAGGTATGCTAGACAGGGCTGGGCAACACCCAACACTTTCAGGGTAGAAGCAGAGAAACACATTTGAAACGGCAAGCAAATTGTGGCAGGACTGAAGAGTAAAATGGTTGACTAGATCACCTTGTTTAGAACTGCCTGGAAGTCCTTTGACAGCACTGATGCCCATCAAAACTCTTATGACTGGTGTAGTCATGAAATGTCATTTATTTTAAGGGGGAAATTTATCTGTGTCCCTATAAAATGTAAGAAAGAAACCATATGTGAGCCCTGCAGTCCACAGGGACGTGACTTTGAACCAGACTGACTATTTTGGCATAAACACTAAAAATCTTTTTAAAAATAATATCCTGTGGCTTTTGCACTTCCATTCTATTAAACTGATTTTCTTCACTCACAGTGGGATTTCAAATTAATTTGTAATTATACACACCATGAGGGGATGAGAAAGAAATGACCTAATTACAGACCAAAAGGATGCCCTACAGCTATCATCCAATTACTCCAACCATCTGAGCTCTTAAACAAAATGATGGGCTTAATCCTCTCTTGGTCATATCTAGTTGTAATTTGCCACTGAAAGCTATAAATTAACTTTAAATATTCATTCACATAATATAAAACTCTGTACTGATATTACTTAGAATAGAAATAGATAATGAGAATGGGTCAGATATTCTTCCAGACTTTGGTCTCTTCCCCATGATCTGTGACCATTGAGTGAGGAAGAAAATCATGGCTTCCCTGCTGTGTCCCCCAAATGATAATAATTAGCTACATTAGGCAGATAGAAAGCTTTTAAACTAATGGAAACACCAGAAATGCCCAATAACAAGTGCAACCTATCTCCCAGTTTCAACTTGAACTTTTGGCAGAGGATGAAGAGTTCATGAAGAGCTATAGTTAACATGTGAGTTAAGATACAGCTTTCTAATTGAATAATTTTATACCTCTGCTCTTTATGCAGTGTACTCATATTAATAGTCTTTTCACTAAAGTCTTGAAGTAGAACAGGAAGAACAATTAAGGTGAAGAAAGGAACACGAAACAGAAAAGGCCAGTTTTCTATAAAGTATCTGTCTTTTCATTTCATTGGCGGTTGCATAAAATATTTACAGATTAACCCAAAATATCTTTTCTTATTTTTTTCCAAATTAAAAAACAAACCCAAAATGTAAATGAAATTCTACCAGAAACTACTGTATTAAATAAAAGAAAAGACAACTAGATAACAATGAGATGGTGCATAACTTGGGGTGAGGTGAAGAAAATTCCACCAATTGGAAGAGGAGGAAGATCTAGTAGGCTAGTAATGAGGCTGTTTGCATACAGTTTGGGTGAGCTATACTCAAATAATTCTTTTTCCTCACTCCCACTAAAGCTGTGAATGCTGAAGATATCTTTCAATCCCTGTGTGAAAGTTGTAACCTTTTACAGAAACAGAAATGTCAGCTGTACCAGGGAATAAAGCCAAGAAGTCTTTTCATCAGATGAATTTTCAAGCTATTATTTTCACAATATTTTTCTGATTCATTAGTTATTTGTATGAAATTAATCAGTCACAGCTGGCAAAATACAGAAAAATTTACTCTTGCAAACAGGACAGTATTTAGAGAAGGAGGGGAAGCATCTACTTTGTGAAGTACAAGATGATTTGGCAAACTAAGTGTGTAACTTCTGGGATACACTGAGTAAAAGGAGGCAACTATCTTCTCTTAATTTTCTACATGATATTTTAGACCCCTTGTCAATTTGTCCTGAAAAAGTGTATCAGAAAAAAGTATATTGCATGTATCAAAATGAATTGTTGGATAGCTTCAGGTTTTTGTTTTCTTTTAGGCACTTTGCATTAAGAAATGCTTCACCTGAAGTTTTTTTGCTCAGGCTGATGATAAAGTTTTGTCTTGATAGTTTTTGTTGCTATATTTTTTAAATGCACAGTCATCTTTTACATATTAATTGACTTGCTAACAGGCTGAAAAGGGGAATGCTAGTATTTTTGGTCTTTTAGTATTTTGTTTTGTTCTCTTCAGCTGGCTGTGGAGATCAAGCTATTTATTTTATTTTTAATGGGGAATGGCTTTTAATAATCATGCTGACTGCTTTAGCAATGCTTCATCTTCTTGTCTGTTTGTAGACAGTTTGCATTTATTTCTGTTTTACTTAGCAGACTGGAAACATACATTTGTCTGAGGACGGATGACACAGAGTTATGCTGAAGTATCCATTTGCTTTACAGCTAGTGTGTTTGCAAGATATTTTGATCAATACCAAGCAGTTAATGAGTGCCATATTAAAACCAACCTGTAGGCTGGCAGATCTTGTGTACAGTTAATGTCTTAGCAGTTGTTTGCAATCCCTGACTTACCCTTTGTTTCTGGATTGCTCTTGATACTGTTGTCTGGTTAAAAGTTTGGAAGTTTGGGATTATTCCTCTGTGGAAAGATTGAAGGTGAAATTGTCTCTCTTTGAAGCAACTCTGCTTATAAGAAAGTTCAAAGCCTTATTTCTTTGAACAAAAGTGAAATCAAATAGCCTAATCTAGTTTCCCACCTCCCAGCATGCAGGTGCTTTCCAGACAGCCTGTGCAGTGTCTCTACAAATGTTCTGAGAGGTACATCCCAGCCTGTCCAGACTGTCCTCCCCCCAGACAATGTTTTCAGTCAGCAAGCAGAAAGCAAACATACATGTGTGTCTCTTCTGGTCTGTCTTCAGCCCAAAGACAGAGCTGGGTACCCTGTGCAGGCTGGGAGAGAGCAGGGCTCCCACAGATATGCAGAGCACAGTGGGGTTTCCAAAACTCCTGGTTTGTTCTCAGGGACCCAAAGCAAAAATCCTGAGATGTGTTGTTGCTTCCCAAACCAAGATTTTTAAGGAAGAGTAAGATCAGGAAGGAGAGAGAAAGGTTTTTCCTACAATAACCACTGCAGCTGGAAGAAAATATAACCTTTTAGGCACACGTATTCTTCCTCAGCGAGATATTCACTCTATAAACCCTATACATCCCTGTGCCATTGTGACTACAACTGCATCCATTTTACACATACTCTCCTAACCAAAAAATATTTAGTGAAGAGAATTAAAATTACTGCTGGCTCTGACTTTGTTTTGGCTGAAAATATGTGTCTGTGTTTGGAATTTTTTAGGCTGAAGTTACTGAACTCCTTCATAGATGTAGCTAAAAATATGACAGATGGTTATCTTTAATGTAGAATAATGGTTACTTGTAGAAGTTTAAACTTGAATCTAGACTAGGAGAATTCATCACTTCTGGTCAGAGTTAAAACTTCTGGTTTTCATTAGTAGATTCTCTCACTGCAAATCCATTGCTCCATAGTTCGTTCAATTTATGTTTTATTGCTTTTGTAATACATGTAATAAATAAGCATTTATTTCTATATTTGGACTTGAAGAAATTGACTTTCCTGTGTAAAAGGATATCACTAAAATATGCCAGAAAGAGATAGTATTTCTCTGAGTCCTTACTTTTTTAGTGGTATGCAATGAGAAGGGTTGCACCAGGTTCTTTCTTGAACAACTCCACAGGTTTTACTTTAAATCCACTAAAACTTTCTCTTGTCCATGGTCCTACTACTGTCACTCATGCAAACAACCCCATTGATTTTGAAGTCACATCTTGCATAACAAAATAGTTATTTGAACAGCAAACTGATTTAAATGACTCTCGTGAAGTGGTTCCAGTTTTGTTCCTTTCTGTGAATTCGGAAGTGGATATGTCTTAGCTCTGAGGAGCTGTTTCATCTGATACATGCTAAGATTGTCACCTGTAATATTTCAGATAAATTCTCTATTTGCTTTAGTGTTTACTTCTCTCTGCCTCAGGAAAGGTATACCTGTATGTGTACAGGTATCTCCCATCTGCCTATAATTTTTCTTTCTGATAAGCTATGTGAAAAATTTATTTAAATTTCTCAGCACTTTCTACCTCATCCCTTAAAAAATGGTCCTCATTAGGCAATACTTTATTCTTCAGCGACCTTCTGTTCTTACATTTTTGAAAGAAGTTTTTGTAATTTTGTACTATTCTGTAAAATCTTCATTTTGCTATTTTTAAGCCCTCTGATTTTTTTTTTAATCCTTTAGGCATTCTTTCTCATTCCTCTTCTAATATTTCCTCCTTCGTCACTGTTAAACGTTTACTATTCTTGAACACTTAGAATTAGGTGTAATGAAGTTCTGAGTTTACTTGATGCATGCTCAACAGGCATTTTGACCTAATTTTGTACTCTTTACTCTAGAATGAATTGCTGTGTTATGCTACAAAATAGCTCCAGTTGTAAATTTCTAGCTGTACCCTGTTAAAAAGCAATACCTACTTTTATTTTTGTGAACCCTTTTATGATGATAATTTAAAACTCTTTTAATGGTTTGTTTTTTATGTGACTCCATCCTTGCAGAAAAGCAAAGAAAAAAATTCCTGACTCTGAGTGTTGGTTTATTTCCTTTACTTAACCTCTACTTGAATGTTTTACTTGTGTTTTTTAATTCCTATGTGTTGCCACTGAAGAGATAGTGGGAAACAATTTTTTTTCCAAGATATACTTATGTATTCTAATATTCACTACCTCCATTTGATGCAATTATTTGGCTTGTCCCAACGATACCTAGAGTCAGAATGGGTCTCTAGTTCAAATAGTGGCAGATGAAACCAAGTACGACCCTAGATTCACCTCATGGTGCAGCACATGTCCCAGTGTAAGACATTTTGCATACTGGCAGTAGGAAAACTCCAAATTTGGTTACAGGCACATCCTTTGGCATGAGCACTGACACAGAGCACAGCTCGCACTGGGACACTAAAATGAAGGACCAAACTGCAGGTGCAAGAATGCAGTCTGGAAAGTGAGTCTTTCAAAGTATTTGAAACTGAGAGTTCTCCTGAAAACAGTTGATATAGTGAAAAATTGTTCAGTTCTGAAACTCTGGGAGATAGTATAATGCAAAGCTAGCTTATAGAGAATAATTTAAAGATCCAAATTTTATGATGGAAAATGGTAAAATAAAAAGAGAAAGATCTATACCAGGTTAGTAATTGTGTTTCTCTAACAATTTTTTTTCTACAAGGCTTTATTTTTACAGGAACTGGAATGTTCTTGGGAAATTTTTGAAAAACTTTCAGGGTCTTATGAATATTTGAGGGTTATAATTTTTAATTCGTCTCTCCATCTTTCTGCACTTCTTTCTTTAGTCTTAGAAAAAAAAATAGAAAAACAAAACACATACCCATATATCAAAATATTATTTTAATTATATTATTTTATTATTTATATTAAATTTATTATTATTTTATTATTTTATTTATAGCTATGAAAGTCTTAAAACATTGAAAAAATTTATTCTGTTACTGGCATTTTATTTGAATGTAATGGTCTGACATGCTGTCATTTTTTCTATATATAAACAAGTCCACAGATTACAAAGGAAAAAAAGAAGAAGGCAGTATCTTATACAGTATTTTACATATGGAGTCTGATTGTTGATTGTCACTACTGTTAAAATAGTGGACTCATTTTATAAGTCCAACAATGTTCCACTACCAATTGCTTTATCAAGTACAGAATTCATGGTCTTACATTGCTGAGGAAAAAAAACCCTTTAGTTTTCTTGTAGGAAGATATTTTACCAGGGAAATAAGGTCTACCATCCCTTGCTGAGCTTACTTCCTGCTGTTCACAGGCATGACTTGTGCATCTTTCAGTATGTTACTGCAGTTCCCTTGGAAGCTTACAGTGCTATTTCAAAGGCATTTCCAAGGAAGTGCTGTACTGACCCTGAGCTCCACAGGAGTGGTAGAACTACTTCTTGAGTCTCATGGTCATTTGGTGACTTTGGTCTCCCTGTCCTTCCGTGAACACAGTTCCACAGAGGAGCAGCTCTTCCAAACTGATAAGGTTGAAAGGACGTGGCTCTGCTACTTGAAGAAAATGGACATCTGCAAGTGTTTTTTTCGTTCACTTGTGATTAGATTCTCATGCTCATTAATTGGGAAAAATGTTTGACAGAAGCTCCCAGAAAGTAAATACTCCTCTAAGGAACAATGTGTTTTCTTAGGAATGAGAACCTACCCTATGTTTTTGGAGGGGTTGATTAAAAGCACCAGTTTTTTGATCGTGATGGTTTTGACAAGAAATTTACCAATTCACAGGCTCTTCTTTAAGAGTTAAGAAAACAAACTCTGATCTATAGTTCTCATATTCATAATATCTTCAATTTAGCAAAAATATCTGACGTGGCAGGTTTAATCATCTTTCTGACAATTAAGAGATAGACTTTCCCAAAGGCAGTGTCATAATTCTACCTTAATCTTCTAATTATATGGTGTGTATGTGTCTCTGCAAATTTTGACTCTGATGCTAACTTCCCAAGTACTCTGTTGCTTGCAAGAATAATTTAATGCCTTGGGGTCTTGATATCTAATTACTGAGAACTTTCCCATCTCTGCATTGTCTAGACTTCAGTTAGACACAAAACTGTGTCTTACACCAAAAATCTTGGAGATCCCCAGATAAATACAATATTTTGACTAGCCTGATTTGCAGGAAGGACTATTTTATACTATAGAGTAGTGAACTTCCTTTGGTTTTAATATTTTTTTTCAAGGAATGTGATGTGAAGATAACACGTCAGAGATTCATTTGACTAAATACAAAAGTCTGTGTGTGTAGACATGTGAGTAGCTTCATGTGAGACTGGATTCTGAGTGTCTTAGACTTTCTTCATAGTTAGTGTGCTAAATGTAGTGATTCATCTCACTCTGAGGTACAAATCTAAAAGAGGCCAATTGGGTCTTAAGCACTGAGATTAGAAAATTGTGGAATGTAAATGTTAGATAAAGTAAATTCCATCATGACTTCATGCAATAAAGTTACACTGCATTGCACTATGAAAATCCAACACAAATTGCAAAAGAAAAGGGAGAATAACTTGTAATACACAGCTTTATTTGAGTATGTTTGCTATATGCTGAAGCTTACAGGAAATTTTATTATTAAGCATTACTACTTAGTTGTATCAAACATTTTATATTAATTTTGGAATTTCCCTTGTGAGCCTAAATAAATTTAAAATGATGAACTTTTTAAAGCATGGGATCTGAAAGAATAAACAAAAGGTTTTGTTATTGGAGGGAGTTCAGAGAGGACTAATGTGCATGATTATGGGGTATAGAGAAATTGATTTATGAAGAAAGATTAAAGGACCAAAAAATATATACTATAAGTTAACTGAGGCATAAGAAGGAACATGATAACTGTCTTCAAATATTTGATGCATGTAAACACCAAGAATAGAGAGGAAATTAATATTTGGGTTAATTTCAATTGGAAAATTTTTCTGACATTAAAGTTAAATATTGTCTTGCTTCAGTGTTGCCAGGAAAATCCTATATGCTGCAAGAGCAAATTGAAGCTGAAAGGTAAGATTTATACATTGTAAGAGGCTTGAAGCCAAAAGTGTCTAGCAGAAATTATTTAAAAACACTATGGGTTTTAATACTGATTTATGAGAGCTGTGTAACCTTTTCAACCAGAACAAAATGATACAATGATTGATACAAATTGACAATGGATTCTCGTTTTTGTGAATTTTTTTTTTTTCCCCAAGAACTTTCACCACTGTGAAAGATCCTGGCAGGCGAAGCGGTCAACTCATTGACCTAAGAAGACAAACTAGTTCCTTTTCATAAGGATGCTCTTCAAGCATCTAAATTGGCCAGGAGTTGCTGACCACAGAAGAAACTGTTTGCTCATGAACTGCTGCATGTCTTGACATATTGCACAGCTTTTAATTAAGGAAAAGGAAGTTCTGTATCAAGATAGCTGCCATCTATAGGAAACATAAATGATGTGTTCCAACACTGTGCATAGGCTCCACTGATACGGCCGTGAGTGGTACTTCTGTTGCCCAAATTAAATTGAGGTGGTGAATTATGAGGAGACTGTGTGGTGTGAGGAAAGGATCCACACAGAGGTTGAGTAGATAGAAACTGAACTGGGACAAAGGAGTTGTAGGACAATGTGCCTGGATTTACTGAAGGAAAGGAAAAGAAACTATATTCAGGGTAGTGTACATGCTTTTGCTTTTTAAGCTGAAAAGGTGGCTGTGTAGTTGTGCGGAGCTCAAACCCTTCTCTTTGCCATAGGATATGTCTAGTCCTGTGGTAGAAATTTGTTTTAAAGAGTCAACTGAAGAATCCTTCTTCTTTAGTCATTTGTATAGTTTGTCAGAACAGGATTCAAATATTGTCAATCATCTTGAAGTCTAACTAGTTTACAGCCTGTGCTCTGAACCTATCTATCCTTTTGATCTTTTTGCCTTAAGAATGCAACACATGAGAAATACATTAATGAACTTTAAAGAGAATGATACATGTCAGAAAGTCCTTCTAAAAAAATAATGAAGAATTCAGAAATGTTCCACATTAAAAAAAAAGAAAAAGAATGTCTTCCTGGAACTGGAACAAACTCTGAACTGTAAGTGTGTTCACTTATGAGCAGAATTTAATTGTAATTCCTTACTTCTTCATAAGCAATGCATAAACAACATCGGACATGGGAGACACATCTACATGCTTCTACATTTCACAGGCCTGCAACAAGTTAAGGCCGATAAAACCCATTAGTTAAAATAGAGCACAATGAGGTTTAAGGTGCTACATTGAAACTGTGGCTTCAAAACCTTGCATTCATTGGTTGTCTGACCTCAGTGTCATTTAAAAATAATTGACTTCCCTGCTTGCTCTGAAGCTTTTCCGGGGCAGGCAATACTCTAGTTTGGTCATTCTCAGAAAGGCTAACCAGACAGGTAATGATGTCTAATAGTGCCTAAACTTCATAGAGTGATGACATCACTTGAGTTTCAGTTTTGTGAGTCAGATATTTCTACAGTGTTTGTATTTTCTTTGAGTCAGTGCCCTCAGATACTTAACCTGTCGTACGTTTTCTGTAACAAATATCTAATCTTGATTTTGGATTGTATTTTGCAGGCTAGATGCCTGAAATCTAGACAGATGTTGCACTACGTGTGTCTATGAGCACCATGGTCCCTTTCTGGATCTTCCTGTGAGCAGCAAGGTCCCTCGTGGGAGACGTTGGATAGTGCTGAGCACTTTTGCTGGAACTGCAGTGCCTTTTGTCCTCCTGACAATTTGGAAGTTCATTGAGATTTACCATGTAATTTTTGAAAGCTGAATCAAGACATTAATCTCCAGAGTGAATTAGGTTTAAAGATTAGAAATATGCTTAATCATAAAACTTCCAGGAGCGGAAATCTAGGGGCTTCCTTTAGTTCCATCTTTAATGCTGAAGGAGAAGCCAATGGCAGCAGGACTTGTGTTCCAGATCTCAGACTAAGAATGTGGTCTTGGCACTTTGACCAGTGCCATTTTTATATGTATATAAACAAAGAAAATATCAATAGTGAAATAATTATGGGTACATAAATCCATGACATTAGGAAGCCATGTTCATAGGCATTTTTCAGTTTATAACCGTACTTTTAAGAATTTCCTGTCTTTTGTTTTAGCCAGACACATGGGACTATTTTAAAACAGTTTTATTTGTGTGTTCTGTTTCCTTCATGCTTTAGCTTGAGCAGAAGAGGATGGGGATAAAAAAGCAGTCTCCAAGAAAGGTTTGCATAGTTTATGATGCTAGGCTGTGGCAATTCCCTTCTGCACACTTAAGACAATCATAAAAATGTATACACCATATTTTGAAATGTCATTATGACTTATTATGTAAACTGATGATGATAAAACATTGCGAGTCGTTATTCAAACATGGTACAAGATAATTGCTTCTTTGGAGACAATATGTATTTCTGTTGTGGGCTTTATTTGCAGAATTCATTTTAAAAACTTCACAGGGGTACTTACTGTGTCTTCCCATCATCACATTTCAAAAATAATGATCTCAGCCTCTAACCACGTAAACTCTAAAACAAAAGAAGAATCTAATTGTCTTTTTTGTGTAAACAAAGGTTGTTTACAAGGTTAGATGTTCACCAGTAAACTTTGATGTAACATGCACTGTGATTACACATATTTTCAGGTTATACATGTGAAATCATAGTCAATGTTGATCCCAAAACTTTTAAACCTAAAAAGATAATTAATTTGATAAAAAGCCCTAAGAACCAATACCATTGCTACTCTGTTCTTGTATTCTTGGGAAAGAATAAACTTTCCGGTGTCTTGCCTTGGGATCTTATTTTCTTCTTGTAAACATCTCAGCTGTCTCAGTAAGATGGATAGGATTTTACTGGAGTCTTCTTGATCTTCAAGATTCGTCCCCAGGTTCTAACTGATCCCGCTGAAGTTTTTTTTCTGTCATTAAATTTCTCCAAAAGTGAGTTTCTAGGCATGCTCAGAACTGTTCTTGTCTACAGCCATTTGGAAGAGAGGACTGTGGCACCTCAACATTTTTCCAAGAGCTTTACAATGAGATAATCTGCCTTGTGCTGTGAGGGGACTCTCCAAAACTTGAGCTGCTATAAGTGTCTCACTGAATGGTTGAGTCTGCACAGGAAAAAAAAGGGGATATTCTTTCAGAATCAGACTCACTGATGTAAAAGTTACAGACATATGTCTCAGTCTTTGCTCAGGAAAAACCCAGCAACATTTGATCCCTGCAAAATAGACCTACCTCTAGCAGGAGGGTATGATGCCATCAGTGATCTTTTGATGTCAGAGGATTTAAGGTATATTATTAGCATAGAGGATGGAACCCGAAACTCCTTAGAACCCTACTTTTCTCCAGTCTAGGCAATTCTTCTATTCCCTAAGAGGGGAGAAAAGGAAAGGAAATACTCAGAAACCCCATTACTACTTTCTTGAAAGAAATGTCAGATTCATAAAGGTAGATGAGCTCTTAAATCTCTGTGTGCCCAGACATAGGTTCTGATGTAAGCTTAGGTGCTGAAACAGGACTTTTGTTTGGATTTGCAATTCTTAGCCTAATTTTTGGACATAAATCATAAAGTCAGAGAATACTAGAATTAGTGACCTTTCTCTCTTTCTAGATTTCACCTTGTTGGCAGAGGTGCCAGTGTTGATTTTGTGTAGTTTTGGAATCTGTAAAAATGTCACCCAGTGCATGGTAAAGACAAGTAATTGATAACAAATCCATTTTAGCATCATAAGAGATAACAAAGAAAATACAAGGAAAGAATTCTGTGATTCAGAAGGCCAGATTTGTATTTGCATGCATTCCAAAAATTGTTTTGAGATTAATTTAGAATACCCAGATGTATTTTCAGTTTGAATTGCAAGGAATTTCTCATATTTTAACACAAGATGAAGGAGAAAATAAGGTTCATTTTTTATGGATGCATGCATGAACACAGACACACAAAAGGACACAAACCATTTCAGAAATGACAGTTTCCTCTCAGTCCAATTAGGTGAACTGAATGTGGTTATGTTGCTGTAGTTCTCAGGGCTCTAATTGCACATAAAAACTTCCAAATCATAACACATGTGGTATTTCCACCTAAAACAAAAGGACAATTATTAAAATGTGATGGGATTTCATGTAGTATTGGCAGACAGCTTAGATGGCAATAATTTAACACTTGCACCATGAAATTAAAATTTACATTCCCTTGGTGCAATTCTTCAGACCAACAGCAGGCAGATCTACTTTTTTAAAGAAAGCTGGGAGTTTTACTTCAGTTTAACTAGAAAAGCCTTTCCATTACTTGATGACAAAGGCAATAATGCTGGCACAAGTTTGCAGATACTTTGTGAACCTACTTTCCACTGTCTCCATAACTCTGTTTTTAGGCATCCAACTTTCCGAAGAACATGAACCATCCTATGGATTCTTCCACAGATTCCAAGCAATGTGTGTAAATTCCAGCTGTCCATAAATCATTTTTGAAAGGCAAGTATTATGGCTGCTATAAACATTTCAAGTAAGTTGCCAAAACCTTCAGCATGGTGTCCTTCTACAGAAAATGTATACAAATTACACTACTATTTCTTCTCACAAATTCTTCCCTTTTACAACAATTCCTCCTGTATTGTGTTACTGTCTACAAAAAAAAAAGCTAAAGAAGTGAGCTGTAACTCACCAGACACGAACTACAAAAATACAGTTGATTTATGTTGCAATGAGGGCTGGTAGGACAGAATCACCAAGTTTTCATCCAGAAATGTACTTTTTCCTGACAGTGGAGAGAAACTTGTAGCTTAAATGCTATCCCGAGGCTACCTATATGTCTATATGTGTAATTAAAATTAGAAACTTGTGCACTTGGTCAGACCAGGCTGTAAGGGACAGATGGAAGGACTCTTTCAGACCCTGGCAGTGTGTTTTGATGAGGGTTGCTCTATGAAAGTTGGTAGGAGGGGAGCAGGGAATGAGGATTAGACGAGTAACAGACACATTTGCACTGGAGACAAGGAAGACTGTAAATGTGGGAGAACTGTAATTAGGGCAAAATGGGAAATTAATTCTAGGCTGATATTATATAATAAATGTGCTTTTGATTAATTAATTAAGGAGCTTTTAAAATATTTTTTCCCTGAATTAAACTTTTGTTTGCTTTAAGAAAGAATAAGCAGAAGATGTGTCTTGATTTCATTATCTCAGTATTATAGAGGCGTTTCACTATAGCCCAGGAACACATCTGCCCTTTACTGTCTGCATGGAACCTCTGAAACTGTAGATCTCAAGTTCAGTGCAGTGGAAATTATCCACATCTCTTTATGCTTTAAAATCCTCCGCTGGTCTGAATTTAAGGGCGAGACACAACTCTCAGGGGTGGGAGGGAAGGGAGGAGAAGGATAAATCCTCCTACAACCAACCTTTTTGTATTTACACTCGAAATGGAAAATACAGATGTTGCAGAAGTACACGTCTGGGACATTGTTTCCATATTTTTGACAGAGACTAATTCTCACTGCTTTTCAGCTAAGTGGCTTAAAAACAACTTCTTCCCCCTGTCTGAAACTCTGAAAGTTTTTGAAATAAAATCATGTGAATATATTTGCTGATCTTGCAGACTATGCTGTTGTACTTATTTCCTTTCTCTTCTCCCCAGAAGCTTTGCAGGATTCTTGTCTGGGTTATGGGGTTTAGGTTATTTTCTTCTTTCACCACTGTTCCAATGCTCCATTTGCAAAGTGTTTAGATTACAGCAGACGCGAACTTCCTCTGTCTCAGAGCCAGCCATGAATCAGGCTGAGAGCTGAGACCACTGGCTGTCAGAGGACCTTGAAAAGCTGCAGCTTTAAAATAACAAGTGTTTGACAGCTCGGTTTACAAAACAGCAGATTGTGACTATATTGTACTGTGGGGCTACATATGACATAATAACTAGGAATTTAAAGTTATTTAGTCTTTTTCCTCTTGCCATAATTTCCAATAAATAAATCTCTCTGGGACAGGAGGTCTGGTGAGTGGTACAATGCTTGCATTTTTCTCAACACAGCTTATCCCCTCTCTTCTTTATTTTAAATGTTAAAAAAGTCCTCAGTGCCTGGTAATCACAGTTCTATAATGTTTCCTGCTGAAAGAGACAGGCTAATGTAAAGATAAATACATATGCTTTTGGGTTTTTTATTAGTAAAGGTATTCATTGTAAGTCTTCCCTCTCAAAATCTCTTTAGAAACTTCTTAATGGACAGAGCTTAATATTGTGCATTTGGAGTGTAATACAAGCAATTATTTTTAAGGTTTTAAATGGTCCTTTTGAAAAAGAGCTATGCTCACAGGATTCCTGTGAGTTTTATTTTTCAGAATCAGTGGTCAGAGGTTGCATAAATGTGGATTCATGTGCACTGAAAAAAGCTGAAGTGAATAAAATGTGACTACTGGAATGTTCTTCTTTCTCTGGCCATAAAATATGATGGAATGAATGATTAATGACTGTAACATATTTGCTAAAAAAAACTAGCTATTTTTTCTGCATTCACTCTTCGATGTAGAAATCTTAAGAAATACCAATATTTTCTTGATCTAATTATCTCTTTACTAATATTTAGGTTTCAAAGAAACTCAAGGGGTATGGTCATTCAATTTCCATTAGACATTCAAATCCCTTTGCTTTTGAAATCCCATGTCTAGTTTCTCCTTCTTTTTTTTCTTTGAAGACCTTGATTCTTTAGATTCTGTTTACATTAATTTTTACTGTAATCTTAAAATAGGTACCTTAAAGTTTTGGGATATATTTTACAGGTAAATCTGCAGGAGTCTGAACTTAAAAATGTTTATGTTTGAAAATTCATTTTCTTCATCCTGTTCTGTGAAAGACAGGACACTATGATAGACTACATCCACAAAAGTTGTATTGCATAGTACAGGCATGGATTACTTTTAGCTTCAGCTATCTTCAGTTGAATTCACCATCTTAGACTCCATCTCTAGTCTATGAAGAGAAACAGGCCTTATTAGGGCATGGTTTCACTGACCTATTTTAAGTGTGTACTTCAGGATGACATGAATCACAACCTGAACTCCACTGTCTACACTGGATAGATCTCCATTGACTGTCAAGGGAACCCAGAATGATTAATTGTGTTGACATCTACACTGAGCCAGATTATTTCTACTCTTAAAGCTGAAGTGTCCTTAAAGTCTATAAGAATTTTCAGCCTTGAGGAGAGCATTTTAAGCTTCTCATTGCCATCAATATTAAAATAAAGGACACCTAGAGGTATTAGTTTGTCCTTTTAGAAGAACCACAGTGAAGTATATGGTTTAAACCCTGTCTCTGCACATTTGTGGAGACAGAGCAAAAAAGTATGTCTTAGGGTTCTGGTTTATTGGCTGTCTACAAGGATAGCAGTATAAATGTGGCTTTCAGATTTGATAAATGCAGAAAATAAGTTCCTTAAGTAAAGGCAAGAAGCTAACTTCAATTGGGTTTCTGACTCCAGAACTTGCCCAAACCTTAAAATCTTACCTGAGGATGTGAGCTAAATTATGTTTCAAGGATAGGACTGAGATGCCCTTTCTTTGACACCTTCAGCTTCAGGTAATCCTTGATTAACATGATGGCTTCTGCACATCCACTTGTAAGCGTCCAAAATTGTTACCACTATTGCAGGCTTATAGAGTAAATCTGACTAACTAATTCAGACCAGCTATTTTTGCAAGTTATCTGGATGTTTAAGAAATGCAGTACTTAATCCACTTTTGCAGTTTTATAGCCCTATCCTTAAATGTATCTAAGCATCCAGCTTCCACTAAAATGGCTGATGTGATTAAGTGGCCTACATACTTTTGCAGATCTAACCCCTGGATTCTTCTCCTGGTTAAATTCCCTGGGATTTTTGCAGTCAGTACCTCTGAAAGTGATATTAAGTACTTGTGTGCTAAATGCAAGTACTTGAACATAAAGTACTTGTCTATATCTGAGTTTATACATTTTACCTCTATCAAAAAAATAATGCCTACCTGTACTTTTGAATTCCAGTAAGGGCTACTATATACTATATAATGTTAATAGATTATATAACTTGAATAATGTTGATGCAACAGTAAAAAGCCATACCAAAACCAAGAGGAAACAAAATAGTCTCAAATAATTCATTTTTTGCTTTTCTTACTTAGAATTATGTTATTTTAAAAATACACTTTAAAGGTTTACTTTAAATAAATTTTTGAATGAATATTTTTTCTTGAGTTGACTCAATAGTTTGTCCTTTTCCATCTCTGTCCAAAGTTTGCCTTCATTTCTTCATAATATTTTTTGTAGTGAGTTAATTTTTGTTTCCTGAGCTTTACATTTGGGAATGTGGCTTTAAAAATAATTCTTCCTATCCATTTGGAGAGAAACAATATACAAATACACCTATGTACTTACAGGGTTTTAGTATTTGACAGTTTTATTAAAAGCAACTAGTACACACAGTCAGCATTGTTTCTATGATGTTACCTACCCTTGTCTGTGAAATATCAGCAAAGCAAAATGAGAGACGGGGTTTTCAATTTGCCAAATGTGAGAGGTTATAAAACCAATTTTTCTATACAACATATTTATGAAGAAAATGTACTTCAAGAAGTCTGAATAAGAAGTGTGAAAACCTGGCATATTTAGAAAAAACTACCATAGAAGTTTATTTCTTGTGAAACTTCAAGGTTATTATATTTCTTGGTTTTGTTCCCAAGTTTTATCACAAAAATGATTGCTGCTTCCCACAGGTTTTTTACAGCTTTTACACACCTTTTGTTTTGCTAGATTTAACTTGGAAATGAAGAGCAATACAATTATTCGAATTTATTCAGTTAACCCTTTTCTTGACTAACTTTAGTCACCTAAAAATAAGGCTTCTAATTCAAACAAGTCAGCTAGCTCTTCTTTTAATTAGAGACAGGCATCTTGAGAAGAGCAGTGCGGCTCCTAGGTCTTTGACTCCTCTGTAGAGACTGGGTCACCCAGCTTCTGAGTCACTCACTCTAGGTCAGAAGAGCCCAACCAGTCACTAACAAATGAAAATAAATGCAATAATTCCTAGGAAAAAAATCCCACTCAAAACAGTAATTCCACTGTATCTTCTACTGACTGAAACTAACTGACATTAAATGCTTTCTCCCCTCCTCAGAAGCTAACTCTTAACATGGCTTATCCTTCCGCAGTGGCCTTCCTGAGCCGAAGCTTAATTGGTCCACTGTCTGTGCTGTTCTCCAGAGTTACTTTTTATTTGTGTCTATTGTGGTTTTGTCTATTGTTTTTCATTTGTAAAAAGAAATAAACCAGACTCAAGCACACGAATTAGGAGGAGAGTAGTCCCTAATCTTCTGACTTTAGTAGTGAGAATAAATTATTTTTTTAAATCAAGGTAGTATGAAGTTCTTTCCCTTTAAGTAGTTCATAGGAGTAGCTGCATTGAGAGGAAAAAAAACTAAACAAAAAACAAAATTCCAAGACTTTGGGAAGAGAGAAAGGAGGAGAAAAATAACACTAAAAATAAACAATTTGTTAACTTTCTCTTCAGTAAAACTGCTATGAAAAGTGGTGGGGGGAGATTGGTTCGAGTTCTGCTAAATTTATTAACCTTGAGAATGTCCATAGAAGTCATAAGATAGGTTACCCAGGACATTGAACTAGGCTTCAAATCTTTCCCAGGGTAAAGTTTTTCCAGCACTTGCAGCATGATTTCAATGCAAAGCTTTTCCCAAACTTCCTGGAACAGCTACAGGCAAATCACTGGAGACATAAAAAATATCTGGGGCCTCAGCCAACAGCATTCCTGTATGAGTACTGGTATCTCAATTTGCTCTTTATTTTTCTTAATTGGCATTATGCAATTTCAAAGATTTACAGTCAGCTACACTAGGAAAAATAAAGCAAGACCAGCACTGAGAGAGACAGCAACCCTTTAGCACATAGTGGACATAGTTTTCTACTGCAAACTCAGTTTACAGCAAACTAGTTTACAGTAAAGTCTCTTCTGTGATGTTCTAAAAAGTCATCAACCTTCCAGATTATATTTTATCTGTAGAATGAATGTTTTAATCCACTGGAGCAACAGAATAAACCATAATTACATATATTTTAGACTGAGGGTATGCTTCCTTAAAAATGTATCCTATTTTAGCATGTAAATGTCAGCTTCTTAAAACAAACAATCCATAGACTACATGATTATTACTCTATATTTTGTGTATGTTGTCAAACCTTCCAGTAGTATTTTAAAGAAGTACCTCAAAGTACTGCTGTTGTGAAACCTTTTTTGTAGATAATCTATGTAATCATGAACATCTGACTCTAAAAGGGAAGGTTATAAAAGACACAGAGGGCAGTTAAGCATGTAATTGTCTTCGAGAGATAATGGGAATTGGGCATGTAACTCACATTTTTACCTCAGAAAATCTCCCCTAGAGAGAATCAAGAGCCTGTGGTTATGTAGGATGTACCAACAGAACGACAAAGTTGCCTTGGGAGAGCTTTCACCTTGACAACAACAGCAGTTCCTTAACAAGTTCATACAAATGAAGAGTGCAAAACGTGTAGATTTGGCCCCACGAGAGCAATTCTTTAAACACCCTCCTGCACTTAAGGTCCCTCATGTTATCAGTCACAAGAAGTGGCTGAGGTTAGCAGAGCTAGAGATCTTTCCTTCAGCTCCTCACACATTAAAATATTAATAATTCTGGGTGTAGTCAGTCCCCTGCTCCAGCTGATAATTTACTGCAGTTTTGTATTGGAATACAGTGCTTCCAGCAGTTACAGCTACAGCTAGACCTGGGTTTGATTCCTTCACTGTCTTCCCCTGCCTTGTTTGTCAGCTGTGCTGGAAGAGTGACTGTACAGTTGGCTCTAGCGGGGCTGCTCTCGGGTTGTCTCTTCCAAGGGACTGAACTTTGTTCCCATCCCTAAGCACCCTTCAGCTAATGGAATACAAGCAACAGTGAGCTCTTTCTTTTTGCCTGGAAACGTATTCCAGCTTTCAGTTCTCTGCACTTCTCTGCAGAGGATGCTTCTAAACCCTGAAGATTTTTCCAACTAAACTGAAATCCAGCTCAGTGTTGTTCTTGGATTTATTTGTTTTATTTTTCTATCTTCTAAATTTCAGGACTATGTCACCAGCTGTGTGTAGGTGTTCTAAAATATTTCAACATTAAGAATTTAGAAAGATGGCCTTACTTTTGTCTCAAAATTGCTATCTTTACATAAAAAATATCAGTATTATGGAGAAAGGTGCCAGGTAAAAGGATTTTACAGCATACTGGGTGTTTTTTAGTTTTGTCTTTGTGTTGCAGCTGTGACATACAGTTTCAGATGTGGAGCAGTAGTCCACTGTACGAGGTACTCCGTGTATGCAAAACAAGAAAGTAGGTCTTGATAAAGTCAGCAAAGCTTATTGAAATTGAAGAAAATGTCTTGTAGGGGCAACTTCTGCCCTCATTTAGAAACACTGAATTCACTGTGATCAGTTACTAAATTTGGCCTTAAAAATAGTCCATGTATTTTGACTGTATATGTCTGTTTTATGTATTTTAACTGTGTTTACTTGACAATAAAGGCAGAAAAGTCTTCATCTTGTACTCAGTGGAAGTGTTGGGTCTGGCCTAGTTTAGAAAAGAAACAGACCAGAAAAAGGTGATTGTTTTCTGTCTTGAATTCTGTTACTATTTCTAACACAAACTGTGATTCTTAATAGCCGTGGGTATAACTGGACTGCATACACAACTATTTTTTTGGAGAGTGAAAGCTCACAAGGTCCACAAATCAATTAGACTCCTGTGAATGCTGAGGGAAATGTAAATCTAGAGTAGTCAATACACTATGCCACTCATTACTCATTTTTTTAAGACTCAGTTGTCATCGAACCTTCTCAAATGCATATCACAATAGGAAATTGGGATGTGAAATTCAAATACATGGATGTGACAGGACAAAAAATGAAACTGTGTCAAAAAGCTGCAATATATGTAAAAACTGTAAAAATAAGAGCAGGGGACTGTGAATGAGAATGAGGGAAGGAGTTGAAAAAAGTGCAGAAGAATTCAGCTATTGCTTTTAAAATTGAAATTGTTTCAGTCTTTCCAAACTTGCATACTTACTGAAGGGAAATCCCCAAACAGAAAACAAACAATGAAGACTGCTGAGGAAAACTATCAGGGACAATTAGGAGCTAGACCTGCTCTGGGATTACTTCACTGCCCTCAGTCCGACCATTCCAGTCTGCAGCGGTTGGATGTGAGCCTCTCTCTGCACTGAGGTTGCTGCTAACAGCTGGAGGAGCTCCCTTCCCCCTTATCTCCTTTACCAACAGAATAGTCAGTTTTAAATTCATTAAATGTGGGTGAGAGAGGAAAAAAAAATAAAATTCACTGTTTCTAGGCTGACATACAGATGCGTGCACTGGGACTCTTTTTTATTTCAAGCAGAAAAACATAGGGACTGATAAAGAGTATTTCAGAATTAGAAGCAGTTTTGCTTTAAGTGTCTCCTCCAGCTTTGCAAATACACGAAACTCTGAAGCAGTAGATTAGAAATATTTTGGAAGAATAAGGTTTTGCAGAAAATGAGAGAATGAAGTGAGCATTATGTATTTCAAAGAAATAAATATATGATATGGTGGTGTTTCTGAAGGCTGAGTTATATTTTCTGCTGGTTGCTTCAGTTGAGGCTTAGGGATGGCAAATACTCCATCATGGAATGTAGAGAGGA
This sequence comes from Manacus vitellinus, assembly GCF_001715985.3. Taxonomy (NCBI): domain Eukaryota; kingdom Metazoa; phylum Chordata; class Aves; order Passeriformes; family Pipridae; genus Manacus; species Manacus vitellinus. The sequence continues at coordinate 43,088,995 of NW_021940535.1, forward strand.
GAAGAAAAATAGTTGTTATGCTTTAAATCACCACTTGTGATCACATTAACATATGCCTGCTAGACATGTCTAGATCCATGGGTGAGTGATTCATAAAAAATAAAAATTCAGTCAATTATTTTCTGCTGTTTTTTCTTTCAATAACTCATCTATATGCTTAACAGAATGTTCTGGGTGAATGTTCACTTTTTTCCTTAATTAATTTATAATGGGATTCTTTGTTTTTTCAAGTTCCACAGCATATTTTAAATGGATTTGAACTCCTATGAAGCCATTAGAAAGCATGTGACATTCGAAAATCAAATTGGTAAATTAAGCATCAAGGTCACAGCAGAACATATAATTTTTTACATTATCAAATACATTATTATTAAAATTAGAGTTACTATGAGACTATTAGTAATTATATAGACACATCTCCTTCTATGAATATTCTACAAAATCCATTCAGAAGTTCAGTTTTGTCATGTATGTGTTCCTTGTTACAACAGTCATAAGTTCATTTGTTCTGAAGTCAGAAAACTGTTTAACATCTAGCCTATACCTTCGTATAACAGTGCACATAGGCTCTTTACCACTAATATTTCACTAGTGTGAAGTTTCCTGTGTAGCTGTAGTACATCTTTTAGAAAGATATGCTGCCTTAATTTCAAGAAAAGCAGTTTAGCAAAAGGGTTACAGGTACAGCCTTGACTTTTAGCAGCTTCACTTGACTTTACAATCTCCTGCTTGGTAATGCCAGGTCATCCTCTTTCTTGACATGTTCAGGCTACAAAATGACCTGAAAGGAAGGCATGTTCTTTGGGAACAAACCTCCCAATGACACCTGTGATCTCAGTCAGGGCTGAAAATAAGAACTCCACAGGTCCTTACTCACAAGGGAGGATTACTCACTTTTTAAGTGTTTTAAGTGCAAGCCTCCTTGGCTTGTGGGTTTCTACACTTGCTTTAGTCCTGTGCAGTTCTTATTTTCTTGCCTGTGCTGAGCAGAGGATTTAGCAGGGTGTGCTTTTCCTTTAAGGCTTTTTCCACATTTTCCACTATTTTCTTTATTATCTTTAGGTTCTTTCTTTCCTTTTTCTGGTAGAAACCTTTTGTATCTTCCCTCAAGAGAACTCTTTCTCTTCTTATTACTTCTACTTACAAATATGAAATGAATGTTGCCCAAATCCTTGTTATGTACTGAGTTATGTTGAACTTCTAGAGGATCTTGGTACGTGTGGGAGGAGATAATTCTATTGTTTGGAGAAGAAAGTATTTTGGTAGCATAAAAGAGTCAGAGTTGATTCTTTGGCATAACTTAAAGCTAGTGTCAGTTGCAGGTCAAGGCACATATGAGATTTTCTTAAATTATACTAATTTTACATTGCTATTTTATCCTTCATGCTCTTACCACAAACCCAGAGTAGCTTGCAGACATCTCTACCACTGGGCTACCTATGCCTTCCTTCTCCTGGGTGTTTTGTTGCCTGTTGATTCAGACCTGCATCCGAGTTGTTATCCAGCATCGACTTTGCTCACTCACACATTTATTCATGCTTTAGGCACTTTCATCTCTGGACACCGTAGATAAGTTTTCTACTATTCATAGACAGACATAGCCCCTCACTCCGACCTAAAACAAACATGTGAATAGAAATATCAAAAAGGCAAGTTGCTTTGCTGGACGATACCAATTCTGACAAAAAAATAAGAGTATGGAAATATTTCTTTCCCTAAAGATCCCTGAATGAATCTCACCTCTAGTATGATCTGTTTGCCTTAGTTCTCATACATAATTCTGCAAACACTCTCTCACTTTCAGCAAGTAGCCACATTTTTATCAAAATAATTTCTCAACAATTTTTCTCAGTTGTTTGATATTTGACTTAAATGAAATTCTGGAATTATCTGAGCCATATCACATAGGGATCTGTGCCATAAAATACTGTAACATTTATATCATATCTTCTACAATTGCTCTTTAAATCCAGGAGGGGGATACTGGGTGCTCTATTTATTGATGCTCATTCCACTGCTATCTGTTCTCTCTCAGTTCTGGAACAAACTCAGTTACATCCCAAGCTTTCTCCCTTTCAAGTCAAAATAGGAGAGATCAGAGAGGGAACACTAGAGGACATGTTCCCTCTTGTGTCAGTTTTGCTGTTATGGGAGTCAAGTAACTGTACAGCTTTACCTGTACAGCTTTACAGCTACAGGACACTCTCTTCTTTAAGCTGGAGCAAAAATACCTGTCATGGTCCAGGCCCCTGAAACAAACTGGAAGTTCAGCAAAATATGACAATTTTCAAGGTGGAGTAGGGAATGCAGAGAGAAAAATTGCAGAATTTGCATCTCTCTTGCATATTTTGAAACAGGTGATGAAGACTGATACTATGCAAACATATGAATCTCTAGTTTTGTTGCACGAAAAACTGGCAGATCCAGGAAATATAGCTTACTTTGTTGCTGCAAGAGTCTTTGTTGTTCAACCAAGCATGTGTGTAATGGAGAATTCAGTGTTATTGCTGGCATTTAAACTGATTTCTTTTCTGACAGTCTTTTGTGAGGTGTGATTATTAGTTTGATCAGTAAGCAAGGATATAAATGTTAAAAGTATTTTCCAAATAATCTGGTTTAGGTCATCATATTTCTGATGTGACCTGTAGCAATACATTGTAGAAGCCTCATTCAGTCAGCTCACGCTGAATTGAAGTGAATGAGCTTTTAAGCAAAACACTCATACTCTCGGTCCCATAATACACTAAGCATATAATAATTACAATAGACCAAGCTAAAGACTTGAAAATCACTGCAGTTTTGAATCCTGCTGCCTAAACTTTTATTTGTCTACCTGCACTTTGGAAAATATTCAGGTTTATTTTTTAATATTAGATGAATACTAAAGAAAAGCTCTGTTTTCTTACTTCTTTCCTCTGTCTTATTCAGTCTGACTTGGAGTTTTGTGTTCTTTTGTACACAAAACTCAGCAATTTTTTGGGGTGTCTGTAACCTCATAACCACACCATGGACAAGCACTGACCTTTATTTTAAGACAATTTTGTCTAAAATGGTAGTTCCTTATGTTTCTACCATATATCTCACAGGTTTAAAATTATAAATATATATATGTAGGATTTTATATATATATGGTAAATATATATATATATATATAGGGTTATACATATGAAATGGTGAGTGTTTTTATCCAACTTTCTCACTGAGAGGATAACCTCGAAGACTGTATGTTTGTGTTGACTATTTAAAATGTGTTTCCTTCCTGGGGAAGTTTGTCTGTAGCCAGATTATTATTATTGAAATGTCATTCTTAATGCTTACCCTAACTCATTTTCATATCAGTCTGCAAGCATGCAAATTATTACCTACACTACTACTTTGACAGGCTAGGATGATGCTAGACCTGTTTTGAATTTATTTCAAGACCTGCTGTAAGCTTTTTTGGCAGTTAAAAGAATGTTTGTATTCATACTAGTAGTAGTGTGGTGATCTCTCAAAGTGACCAGAATTCTCAGCATACTAGATCCAAGACAGATCATCAGGGAAACCAGTGGAGTACTGCACACAAGCCAGTTATTTGCAAAGGACTATCTGTTTTCCTTTTTTTGGCATCACCATTTACCCAAACTCCTTCATTGTGACCTCTCTTTTTGATTAAATATTCCTCAATTTTCTATGGTCTTTACAGAGCCACAGCAAAAGAGCATTTAGATTTAAATAGTTTTGGAATGCAGGTTGGCTTTCTATCCATCTGCTTCTTCCCACCGGACCAACTGTGCTGCCTTCCTGCCTGAGGGTGTCTGCTGCTAGACCTCTGGCACAATCAGCTTTCCATACCTGAGTTTCCTATGGAAACCTGACTTCCCTGAGGAAACAGGGAGAGAGCAATAACAAAGTAGAGAAACCATGTTATTGTCTGCTGGAACAACCCAGAAGAGTGAGAAGTGCTGCTGGTAAAACCCTTTGTTGGCTCGGATTTGCCCAATTGATGGCTGTGCACCCTGCACATCCTGCAGAAAACTGTCCTGCTCTCCCACATGCAGCCACAGTGTGTCTGGTAGCAGTGCAGGAGCCCACTTTTGGAGAGACCTCATGCCCCTGCAGAGACAGACAGAGCAGAGATTTGGCACTCATCAAGCCCCAGAAGTGAAAGGTTTGCCCACAGCAGGTATCCTTTCTGCCCTGCCACCTCCTCCTCCCACCTAATAAGGTTTGCTAATACATACTGGAAATTTTGTTTGTTTTTTTTTTTTTTTTAGATGCTGGTGTCTCAAGACATTGCCAAGATCAGTAAGACTTAGCACCTTCTTCAGTAATTTATTCTGTAACTTCCCTTGAGGAATAAAGTCAGATTTCAATCAGAGATTCCACTTGCAGCGTTACTGTTGGAAGTTGGTCAGGGCTCAAGAACTTTTAAAGCTGAGTATGGGAACCTGGAGATGTAGTGAAAAGGTTGCTTTTGCTTTTTTTCTATTTGCATAAAAAATGCAAATGTCATTATATGCATTCTTTCTGTTACTTCTTCTGTGTCTGTCACTGTCTATATTACTTGGTTTTTAAATATAAGTAATGAATAAGTTTTGTAGGACTCACCACATTTTATGCAGCCATGAAGGCAGTTTGTTCCCAGCCAGGAGGTAATGAAACACATAAGGAGAAATGAAAGCAATTCTTGAGACTGATTTTGAAGGAAAGGTGGTCTTTGCTATTCTAACTTTTCTTCAGTAACAAGCCTCTTTCCAGATAGTTCATTAAACTAAAAAAATGTCCTAAATGGTTGACGTTTTCATCCCTTCAGGTATGTGAGACATTCCTAATGATATGCTGAATTTTGCTGTTGGTGACAGAAAAAGGAAGACATGGGGCTGCTAAAATGGTAAGGACTGAAATCACATGAACCCACACAGTTACATAGCAATTGTTGATCTTTCTCAGTGTTATTCCCCCGTGTTATTGGTACAAACTCATGTGCTGAATAGGTTGAATTATTCAATGCTGCATGTGTTGCAGGTGAATGTAATGAAACTACACACCTAATGGCCAAGGCAGTTCAGAGATAGCTATATAAACATTAATGAACTGCTATGGCTAATGACCAATTTCTGGTACCCATTGCTCAGCCTCCCCTTCTCTGTGGTGCTACTTTCTTCACCAAAGCAAGATAACATCTAGGCGTACACTGAAGTGACAACCACAGGCACCACAGGAACAGAAGCATAGCCACTTTCAAAGGCAGGAGGTTTAATATATGAGCCTTTAAAGGATCATGATCCCCATTAGCAAAACCAAAAAAAAATAAAAATCCAATGCTTCATGAAGGAATGTCTTTGTGCCTAAAGTAAAGCATACAGAAATCCAGCTAAGCATGACTTTCATAAGTTCTTAACTCTACAAAATTATCAAGGCAGACAAAAGCCAGTTTCTGTTTTCCTGGGATAATTCTGAACTAACAAAAACTCGCACCAAAAGCCCTATGCAAACAAAAAAGAAATTTTTGACATAATGTAGAAAAGCATTCTAATGACTACAAGAATATTAAGTAAGTGACATGTTAGGGACCATTCTATTCCTAAAGCAATGTTTATAAAAAATGTTTTCAAAGAAACAAACAAAAAATGGATGTTTCAATATAGTGTTGGCTTAGTAGATATAAGCCTTGTTGCCTTAGTCTCTATAAAATGGGTAGTTCCTCTACAGCTTTGATATACAGGCCATGTAACACAGTGACATGTCCCTAGATTCAGAAGAGTAACAACTGCCTAGCGCTACCTGTCTTTCAAACAATGAGCACAAATGAAGCTGAATAAATAAATGGACTTTATCTCATGTCCCTGAAATGCTGCTCACCAGCTGGAAAATCAAGTAGTAGTTTTGGGTGATGCATACCTGTCAGCTCTGAACTCTACCATCAGATGAACTGCTGTTAACTACATATAAACCTGTAAATAACTGTCAAATGATTGTAGACTTAAATCATTAATATTGAGTAAGGAAAGATTCAAACAAATGATTTTCATGTGAAAGGTTACAAAATTCGAGTAAGCCAAAAGAATGGTTGTCTTACAGGATGCCAGTTCTGTTTGTTTATATTTTCCCCTTTTTATTGATGGGCAGAATTTCTAGAAGGCTTATTTTTTTTAGGAATTTTAGGAGAGCAGGTGTCTAACATTAGCTAATTGTTTGCTTTTCAAAATTATAGCAGTTCCACCACTGACTTATCTTCCTTGTTTCAGTTTTTAAGAAATAGTTCTTACATTATCCCCAAAGCTATTGACTGCCTTTTTTGTATACACAAAAAAAGAAATGAACTGATTTTCTTTCTTTTACTGACCATCTATTTCCTTGGCTATTAGGGATGCAATACTTAAAGAAATAACATATCCTTTTATAGAAATCCATATATTAATTAAGGAACTGCTTTTTCTCTGCTGTAAAGTTCCAAAGCAATTACTTCATCAGAGAGGTTTTAGTTACATGCCTAGGACACTATTCAATGTCTAATGGTCATTTAAATATACAAACAAAATAAGTTCCTGGTAAGAGAAGAATTAGTTTGCTAATTTTTATTCTGGAATACATCTTTTTACTTTGTTATAGCCTGCCTTTTCAAAACCAGAGGATTATAGTGCTAATCCAAGATAAGATGTAGTGATTCAGACACATAGTCACAATGCTCAGAGTGGACTAAACAAAGAATTATTGACGTTCACCCTCTAAACACTCTAAAAATAAACCAAGTTTTTTGAAATTGCTCATAAACAACTTCCACTAGGGTTACAGTTAACATGAACTCCCAAATATTTTAAGTTCCAAATATGTGAAAATGAGTCCAAAATTGACTATGAGTGATGAGCTTTGACTTAGATATGATTGAGCTTGAAAGAAAGCATATGTATTGCTTAGCGTTATTGCTGCATCCATCAGTAGCAAACACATCCAAATTTGGATATACAGAATTATTCTGTTTCAAAGAAAGAAAAAGGTAAGATAGAAAGGGTGAACACTGAAAACTGGTCCCTCAAACCCAGAATCCTAACTGGTAAAAACCTGCTTTTACGCTGTATCGTACACTGAGGTTCATTTGAAATGGACAGTGTAAATCTGACTAGAAGTAATTGTAGATGAAGTAGTATGCTATTTAAAAAGTGTTATTGCCTAGATCTGTGGAAATACGATGAGATAAATTATGGTTGTGGTGATGTGAGACTAGAAGTGGAATATTAGTCCAACACTCCAGTGCAAAATACTGCCAGCAGCCTGGATGTGTGTGTGCAAGACAAATCTCACTGGCTCCATGGACCTTGCCAATGCTGAGCTGTTTCTTAAAAATTGTCTTTTATTGTGCTACACACGTGACAGCTGCAGATGGTGCTTTTGTACACACAAAGCCCAACATCCTCAGGCAGATTGATTACCAAAACCCTTATACATGAACAACGAAAAGCTAAACTTCAGACACCCTTTTCCATGCTGTTTTGTTGTTTTTCTTTCATCACACACATCGCTCAAGCACAGCTCTCAGCTATCTGTGTGGCTTGTCTGCACCAGTGCTGCTGGGTGTAGGACTGTGATCACTAACTGAAAGGGAATTGCCACTTCAGGTAGTGGCACCAGAGTGACAGTCATGGGGAGTAAATATGTCACTGCTGTATGTGGCAATAAAGATAGCATCAGTGAGGATACAGACTTCACCTCTGAGATGAAATCTTCTGAAAAGAGACTGTCTGTCCTTCTTCTCTGTGATTAAGAAGCAGAGTACAAAAAGCTGCCATAAAATCCAAGGAATTAAGATTTGGGAATAAAATGATTGAATTTTGAGAAGCTAAACTCTGGGGGCCCCTCTCTGTCATTAGGAAGACAGTGGATTTAGTCTTGATAAGGAATGATAAAACTCAGTATCTACTCTATGGGAACAAATAGTACATAAGGTACAATACTGAGTAATACTGTCGATATATTTGAATGTAATATTTCAAAATCTATATTTAAGATATTCTTTTTAGATTAAAAATGATGTGCCCATAAAATGTAGTATGGGTCAGATTGAAGATATGCTATACAAATCTCCTCCTATCACTACTTCACAGTAATATCTAGAAAAAACTTCAGTTTGGACTGTGCCTAATGTGTCTGTCTGTACAAAGGGAGAGAACTAGAAGTAAAATGATAGTAGTAAACCTCAACTTGTTATTGCAGATTGTAGTACTGTTCTTCTATTGTCCTAGTTCTTGTATAATGTATTGCTTTCTTTTGCATTGCAAAGCAAAAGGGTAGAACACACGTTCTTGCGAATGGGATGTTTTCTTCTGTCTTCCGTTTCTCTCCTTTGTTTCCCATCTTCACTTTGGATCTCAAATCACATTTATTCACTTTATGTCTTGACCAAATCTGAAAGGAGCTGGGGGGAAACGAAGGGAGAAAGTTTGTCACCCAAGGAAATTTTCTTTCCTGAATATCAAAAGCCTGCAGCGAACAATGTGGGAGAGCTTTCAAAAAACAAGTCAGAGGAATCCTTATAAGTAGAAAGTTTAAGCACTGTTATCATATGCTCTTACAGCATTAAAAATCTCCCAAACTAAAATGATGCTTTCTGTCAAAAGGGTTTGTCTAGATATGGTACTGGAAAACAAGAGATGTGAAAACCAAAACCTAGAGAGTTCAAAGCCAACTTACAAGCAAGTAACTTGGCTAGTTTATTAGAGCAGTTCTCAAGGAGTTTCTCCATCAGATGCATCAGTTCATTTTGTACTACTTGGTACTTTCTGTTCTGGCCATTAAAGTGAATGAGAGGTTGACTTTAGCAGAAACACAACCAGGCCAGGCTGAGTACTTTTAAATATTCTCCTACCTCACCCGCTCTGAATCGCTCTGAGTGCTATGTTAACAAACCTCTTCAGCTTCCTCTAATCCTAAACGGAATTTCATGTCAGTAAAAGCTCAGTCTATTTATTAGGGCTGTTCATTTTGCATTTGAGGAAAGAATTTCACAGCTATATTTCTAAGGATTTTAAGTTGACTAAACAATGGCAGCCATTGTTGACATGAGGAAGCACTGGCAGCAGACGTTTAGCTAGCAGAGCTATATATTATGTATGCTGTGTAAACCTTTACTCTCATGCTAAACAGCACTTTAAAATGCCATCAATGTTGTACCATATATTACTTACAAAGCTCTATTGTATGCACAAATGCCTTCAACAGCTTGTACTGCCATTCCTGGAATGGTCCTGGACAAGACAAATTTTTAGAAGAATGTTTTATCAGTGACCAGATCTAGAGAGCTTAATAACAATAATTCAAGAGAGGCAAGAGTTAATGCAGAAGGAATGGCACATTTCCTGAAAGGCTTCTGCCTTCTGCTATGGACTGTTTCACTCAGACCTCCCACAGAGTCAGCTCTCTACAACTGTGGGTTTCTTTTATTCTTAATTTAGAACCCACAGAACACTGAAGAGTCAGATAAAGTATCCTCTCTCATTTTTCTCTCTGTCCTAGCATTATGAGCCTGTTCTGAATTTGGTCCCTTCTTGCAAACTCCTTTAAAAAAGCTTGCAATTTTCAGTGAAATTTAAAGACCTAATGCTTTTACCAGCTGCTGCTGTTAAAAGAGCAATTAAGACCTTCCTTCTGCAGTCTTTCTTCAAACAGCGAAAACCCAGATGATGTCTGAGAACCTTAAGCCAGGGGAAATACCTGCCAGGAAAAGTTAGGTGGCACTGGAGGGGGGAAACCACTCTGGAGGGAACTGGAATTACAACTTAGACACAAGGTTGAATCATTATTCAATCCTTTATTCGTTCCTTGAATCTGAAGACACAACTTAGACAAGCTCCTAGATGGATAAATGGGACTGTATATTTCTCTTTTCTAAAATACTCTTCAATTATTCAGTGCAGTAATTCTGTGTTCCTGAATAAGAACCACATAAGGAATCACATACTTTTACTCCTGGGTAAAACAATACTGATACATGCTTCAAAAGTTTTTTATAGTACTTAAAAGAAAAGGGGTTACATTAAAATTTCAACATCTGAATTTTGAAGATATTGTATGTAGTGTCATGAGCATGCTTTTAAAAAAATGACCTTAGGACTGAAAGTAGTACAATGGAGAGAATGAAAAGACTCTTAGTAAGACCTAATCACTGCAATGTTTTGGTTTGCAATCACTAAGATAAGTCCTCTAGGATTTTATCATCCATCACCCAGCCCATGTTCCTATGCTGTAGGTCTTCTATTCTATCTCCTCATTTCAAAATAAAACTTCTTTTTCTGTGAAGCACACAGTAGAGGAGTAAATGAATCTGCAAAAAGCTTTCTTGGGCAGCAACAAGTTGCCACACATTATCTGGTCTGCCTGGATTTGCACTTGAAATCTGTTTGCAAGAATACAAAAGTGAAGGTTGAAAGTAAGACTGTGTTGTTTAACTAACCTTTACTTTGGCTACGAAACAGCAAAATCCACTAAGGAGGGAAAATTGATATGGATTGATTTAATATTTTCACTGTCCCCATTTTTTTACTCTCCAAAACAGCAACTCTTGTCAAACAAAACATTCACTCTTTACCATCTACAAGGACAAGAAAATGCGTCTGGATATCTAAGAGGACTTTCATTTGCTTCCATGTCATACAGTGTGCTATGACAGGTTGTCTGAGTATATCCAGTTCAGAAAGAAAATGAAGGGTCAGATTTACCAGTGTGCTGGAAGAAATATAGTATTCAATAGAAGCAGCACCTGTCAGCTGCATGGTTGTAACTGCCATGGTGATCTCTGTGGAAAGTTGAAATAGTACCTGAGTTTCAGAGGTGTCAATATCTCCTTACTGTAAAGCATGAGGGGTTTTAAGTTCATCCATTGTATTACATAATTTAGGAGATTGGAGCAGAAGAAAACAGAAGACACATGACAGTGATATTAAAAATCAACAAATTTTGTATCTGCAAAGCTGCAATCACGAGTGTATGAGAATGAATAATATTGAGGATGCCTCAAAAAGACTGATAGATAAATTATGAACCTTTTGGAATATCTAGAGAACTTGTAAAAACAGCTTAAAAGGTAGGATGGAAAGAGGGAGGAATGCATACATAATCATAGGGGAATTATACAACCTCCTGGCAAGAATCTTTTGCTTGGTTGGAAAATATCACAGAATTCAAATAGAAGTAAAATAAACTCTATCAAACTAAATTTAACAACAAAAACAACTACCAAATCTAAGCTACTAGAGAGGTAGTGAGATGCTTCAACCAATGCACATTAAAAATTAGAGAATTATATTAGATCCATAGAAAATTACTAAAAATGACACCAGTTTTAATAAATAGGAAAATTATTTTCAAGTTGTCTTACCAACTCTGTGGTTGGATGAAAGTTATGATTCCATACTTTGCAAAATATTTATCATTAGGCTTACAAATATATTCTCTAAAGGAAGTCAAAATTATAAGGAGAGGGATGTGATGATGAAAACAGTGGAAAGAAGGGTAGCCAGTGAAAAAAGGGAAAGTGAAAAAGAATACAAAAATAAAAAGAAAGGAAAGTTTCATGCTAGGAAAGTAAGAGTTAATAAGCCAAGGGTAGGGCATGGAAGTACCTGAAGTCTGGGCATGGAGGTGGTTGTTTCATTTTGTCTTCAAAAAAGAAGACATTACATCCCACCCCACCAGAAAGCAATCAAGTCCCAGTGTATTTTCTCCATTAAAAAAAAATGAAAAAGCTTTGGAAAACAGTTAGCAAATCTCTACAGTATGTGCTGTCTGAAAAACATTTAAGGCATGCTTTTATATTAATTGGTAAACCACTGAATACCTTCACTGAATACTACACAGAGACAATGCTCATGGAGGTACAGGAGGACCAGAGATGCACAAGCATGGGGACGTATAAGAAACTGAAACCAAACTTCAAAATGAGGTCACTATGACTTTCATCTGAGTGTAGAAATGAGCTGCAAGACTTTGAGTAGGGGAAAAAAAGTATTAGAATTCAATTAACCATCAGGACAATGATCATTGGCTCTATTTATTTCTAGGAAGTTGTGGTGGGTTAACCTTGGCTGGATGCCAAGTGCCCACCCAGCTCCTTTATCACTCCCCTTCCCAGCTGTTCAGGGGAGAGAGTAAGGTGGAAACCAACTCCTGCGTTGGGATAAGGCAGTTTATTAAAGCAGAAGCAAACTGAAAGCTTGCACACGCACAAGTGAAGCGAAAGATAACACGGTTTATTCTCTACTTCCCATTAGCAGTGATGGTCGGTCACTCCCGAGAAGCAGGGCATCAGCACGCTTAAGGGTTCCTCAGCAGAGAGCCATTGGAGACAATGAATGCTCCCCTTCCTGCTCCTTGCCTCAGCTTTTATATCTGAACTGACGTCAAATGGTATGGAATATTCCCTTGGTCAGTTTGGGTCAGCTGGCCCACTTGTGTCCCCTCCCAGGATCTTGACCTCGATTAAGGCAGGAATGTTATGGTGCTGATGCCGTGCTCAGCAGTAGCCAAAACACCGGTGTGTTATCAACGCCCTTCTAGCTACCAATGCAAACACAGCACTGTGAGGCTACTATAGGGGAATGAACTCCAGCTCAGCCAGACCCAATACAGAAATATTTGCCAGTGATTTAAAAGAGGCAAGTGATAAGTCCTTCTAAATCAATGAGAGTGACAAATATCAGTAACACATGATCTTGTGAGAACAGGCAGCCTCTTCAGAAAGAGGATGTATCTGAAAAACCATTCAATACACACAGTCTGCTTTCCTGTCTGCCAGGAACATACCAGGTTCGCTAAACAGAAATCATAAACTTTAGATACTTTTCACTTCTGTAAATAAAGTTGGCAGTAGATACATCCTAGGTTTTTTTATAGTTCATTTTCCAAAGTATTTTACAACTAAAATTTAGTAAATTGCTTGTATTTAGAATGTGACGAAAAGATTCATATGTACATTCAGACAAAATTCCTCTCCTCTGAGGAGCTGGAGTGCTTAAATGACTGACAAGATCTTTCTGATTCAGCTCATATTGGCATTAGGAGACAGAAAAGCTAAAAAAAAGTTGTGTCTTGGGAGATACAGCCTTAGTGACAATGGTACTTTGAGCTTGGCAACAGCTGATTCAAGCATCCATAGGGTATTATGTTCCCTCATAGGCTGTTGTGAGAGGGAGATGAACCAAGAGCATAGGCAGTCATCTGAGCCAGCAAGTAACACCAAGTGGCATCTGTGACAATATCTCTCCAAAGCTCATAAAGGTGGACACTAGAGGTGGGCCAAGAGCACCATGTTCTCTTCTATGTTTAGCCTTCAAGATGATGGCCCTGGTTACTCACCCAGCCCTCTGTCCAGCTGCTTCCATGGGCAAGGGCTCTGTCTGGGAATAGTAGGTACATGCACTGATGCTGCTTGGAAAAGTAACAAAGCAGTTCCTGCAGGGTATTACTCTGGTGGTCACCCTTGGCAGAAAACAGGATTCCTCTCCCAACACCCCTGCCCCTCCAGGCAGATATCATTCCTTGTTGCTGGGGAGGAACTCAGCCTCTCATGTGAAGATGTTTTGATTGGGGATGTGAAATGTTAGTCGGGCTTCTCTGGGTTTTAGACTTTTTGTTCTGTTTTGCCTCTTTAAAGAAAAAAATATCTTCCTCAAATTAAAAATAAAGATCTCCACCCCTTTCTGATAAGAATAGGATTTTATTCCTATAGTGCACACACAGCCTTTGCTAACTGATTCACCTGCAATTCAAGGAATTTGTCAAGTAGAGTACCATACAGGCAGAGGACTTCAGAGAGCTTCATAGCACATGATAATAGACTCATGTTTAATTGTCTGAAGGTCACTCATCTAAACTGGGTTCCTGCCATAGCCAGGGGAGAGATATAGTGACTTTGGGAGGGTCATTCTATAAATGGCATAAATCATTCTTTCTCCATTGCGCAGGGGTGCCAGGTTTACACTTGACACTGAACTTTAAGATGCCCTTACATTCTAGCTGACAGAAAAAAAAAGAAGTGAAACTATGATCATTTGCAGTTGCAGACTAAATAATATATATCACATTTACATTAGAATGATCCAGCATCTGTGACTTTGAAGGTGATATTAGCCATGTGTTCCTTTTGAACACATTAATAGAACTTACTCCAGCTACTGGGTTTTAGAAAAAACTTGGCTTATAATAATGCTATTGTCTTTTCACATTGCCAAAAGAAACTACTCTTATACTCCCTTCAGTCATTTAACTGGTGGTGGTGCACATCCTCTACTTCTAGAACCTTCTTCTTCAAAACACCATAATCTCTTATGTAAATGCTAAATCTTATTTTTTTCAGTTTTTTTGTTTTGTTTTGTTTTGTTTTGTTTTGTTTTTTTTTACTGTTGAATTTTTAGGATGCTCTTGTATAGTTCCACCAGGTTTGGTTTAGTGTGGCTAGTACACTTTGCTTTTTAGGCCATATTGCAATTAGCACTGCAGTCCTAATCTTTTTCATTGTGCATGCATGCATACCAGAAAGTCTCTTCTTCCCTTGCAAAGAAAGAAAATTCATACTCAGTTTTTACAATCTCTAACTGCTTTTTGGACTCCAAAAATTAACACTGGTTTGTTTATTTCCATCCCACTCCCCCCAAAATCTCAGACCTAATTTACATTACCAGATTCATTTTCCGGGGAGTTGAGGAGCCACTGGATTCAAGGTAAAGCTGTAAAATATATATGATGGAAGAAAGTTCTCTACTAAACTATGGCCACATAGTTTATAGACTTCTTTATGACTTGTCTCCATAAATCACAGTTACTATTAATGTGATGCAAAAAATCTTCTTTTAGAAAATAGCAAGAATTTTTGTTATGAGAATATTTCTGCCATTCTGAAAGAGTTCCCCATGCTGCTTTAATTCACAGTTACATGAATCCAAAGCAATGGAGTGGTGCATCCAGCATGCCTTACTGTAGGACTCATCATTGTCTGTAATGGTTATGGCAAAATTTTTTTCATCTATTGGAGATAGTTAATTTGGCACAAAGTCATACAGACATTCACTTTCACTATCCGTTTGCTTACAACTACAAGAATTTATAGTCAAGGTTCTTGTAAAACACTGCCTGAGCAGCTGGACTACTTAGACTCTGTTTCTCACTAGGTGAATTAATGTCTCAGGCATATATATTTAATATATTTGCTCCAATTTCTCTAATTCTCCTTCCACTACTGTCAGTGTCACCATTAAGTTCTATTTCTATTACTACAATCTCTATATATCCTCTCCATAACTCTATACCTCTTTCTTAGCAATATTATCTGTATCTAGTTCTGTAAGTATCCAATGGATCATTACTGGTAGTTTGTAGTCACCTGCTGGTCTGCAGTGACTTGTGGGATCCCTGCAGTGCTGATTTGGCACCACTCTAAGTAGCACTGCCATTACTCAGTAGGGATTTTGTACAGTACAAGAACATATAGACTGGCTGAACCAAAGTATTACAAGAGAGTTTTAAATAGAGTGCAGTCAGTGGGTGCCTGTGGCCTCATTTATTTTTGAAAGACTGTATTGATGTATCTCCTCCCCAGAATTCAAATGGAAATCTGGGAGAAGATCCCTTGAAAGACAAGCCAGAGAATGAGGGAGACCCTCTTTACCCCCTACATTAACATTTCAACCTCGCCTCAAGTGCTTAGTACTGAGTTTGAGAACAAGGGAAATGGTGTCCTGAGGCTTCAAGGCACTACTTCCCCTTTGTTCAGACTTAGGCCATCCTATCTATATAGATTACTGTGCTTTAGCAGGAAAGGCTCCCTCATGTCCTAAGAAGGTAATAACTTCTTTTCACATCATCACTGTCTCAGCTCAGCAGTCATATTGCTAATTGACCTTTGTTGTCTCTGATTCAGGAGACCATGTTAAAAAAGCCATCTGTGGTTACCTTGAAGTGTCTACCTATTCATCAGGGCTAACTGTGGGCTAATCAGTCCTCAAATCTGATGTGTAATGACCAACATATATGAGATAGAGGATTATGAGACCAAGGTTAATAATGTACAGCTTGTGATGGATAGCAGTAATTGTCTATTTTTTTTTTTTTTGGCAAGGTTCTGTGCAGTATTTCATAAAACAATAAATAGGAAAAACCTGAGTGATTTGCAGCATTCACAAAAGTAAAACTCACAGGAAATTGATAATGGATAAAGTTTGCAGTCCAATTCCACATAATAACTTGCCAATTCAAACCTGAGAAGTTTCAGAATCTGAATGTTTGTAGTGTTTCAGTGGGAGTTTTTCCCCCAAGGCAGACATTGATTGAGATAATACAAAAGATGCTGAGACAGTTATCTAGATGTGAACCAAATACACTTACTGTTATTGAGGATAGATTTATATGTAAGACTTTCTGAAAATCCGAGAGGGGGGAGAAGTCATTCATGGATATTCCAGAAATGTCTGTGTGTCCTGGATCGCATATAAAGGAGATGCAAGAAACTTTCAAGACATACCTTGGTAGATTGGCTCCTAGATAAGAATGACCCCATTTTTTTGGTTCTAGTGGAAGTTAAAGATTGCAACCCTTAGGATTCTCAGTTTAGTAAACCAAAGAACTAGATGGGTCTGAGTGTATTGGTAACATGCATTAAATGCTACACAGGTGTACTGCAGTCACCCAGGGCAGGTGTCAGGCAGGGATATGTGCACAAGACCAGTGGTAGATCTGGCATGAGCATGGATTGACTTTACAGTTCTTAACTAAATTTGTGCTAACTTCTCTGCTAACACCAATCAGTACCCTGAGACTAGAGATTCTTACACTAATCAACCAGACTCGTTACTATATAGCTCTAACAGTGGTGTTCAACTCCACGTTAGAGAATGATAACTATGTCTGATCGGGATCTACAAGTCTAGGCCCTGTCTTGTAGTCAGATACTTATTTTGGCAAATGTACACACTGAGAAAAGACAAGGAGGTAAAATTGTCAGTGGTTCGAGCAATCACCTATATCATGGTATTCTCAAACTGAGCACCTTTCTTTAACAGAGTACAACACAAAAGAAATTAGGAAGCTGGATGTCTATGGATACTTTTGCAATCTCTGAGAAAGAGTCAATTAAAAATGAAATATAACTTGATATTACTTGTTATAATAAATATAGATTGCTTTATTTTTAATACTGGGATTCTACTGCTAAGTGACTAGAAGCTGCAGAGATTCTTTAGATTTCTGCAGTTTAGTATCTACAAGTCTGTCATCTGATTTATGAAATGTAAATGTGACTTCAGCTTTTTGCTCATGTTGCATAAATCAGCAAGTTTTGGCTTGCCCATTAACTATGAAGAGGCATCAGACCACAGATTTGATGAAACACCTTCCTTTTTTTTTTTTTTTAATTTACCCTCAAGATATTTCAAGCCATTTGAAAGTTGAGTAACATAACAGACACTAACCCCATGTTTTATTTCCGTTTTTTTAACTGGTTTTGATTAAATGTGCTTCATATTTAGGATTATCTGGATTATAACATTGGACTGAGCCCAGAATGTAGGATTGGATCAAAATTTCAGATATTTGTTGAAAAGACAGCACATTTCTCAGTAAGAAATGATAATCTGGATGACTAACAGACATCTTGGTGATTATCAGTCCACCTGAGATATAATTTCAGTATGCTGACATTTCTTGGTGTTCATATAAGAGCGAGTGAGTCAATGTCAGGGAACTAGAAGAATGAAACTTATTTTTAGCTCTTTGCCCCTTTTATTTTTCACTTTTCATCCAGATTCACAGCAAAGTGAAAGGGTAGAGGAATAGAGAATGCAGAAGAATCCAAGAATTAATTTCCTATATGGAAAAACGGTGATATCTTCCCTTGTAATAGGCATAGTATTTCTTCATGACTTTAGTGTAGAATACTATAATCTTTGTATTGATAGATATGGAGTTCACATGTGTAAATCACCTGCTTGTATCTTTGTTGCCTGAGCTACTAGTGCCTTGCTGTAACAAAGTACTGCTTTTTCCAGTTTTACAGTCCAGAAGCTCAACTGGTTTAGAATAAATTTCATCAGCTTTCTAAACTCAATGGAAGTCAAAAGTGTGTTTTTTTTTTAATGAGAATTTAGCAAATATGGATAATCCAGCTTTTAATCCTTTTCAGAACTCTCTGGTAGCCAGATCCACATGAAGAAAAAGAGTTCTGTTTCAAGTGAAGTGAATCATAGGATAAATTAGGTTGGAAAAGACCTTATAAATCATTGAGTCCAGTAGTAAAAAAACCTGCAAAAAAACCATCCCTCCCCCACCAAAAAAATTTCAAAAAATAAGAGTTTATCATAGTCTCTGGTCATACAGCTGTCCATTTGCTTTTTTATGTTTGCATGAACCAGGAATTTCAAGAATTGACATGCTGACATACATAAGTATGAAATGTCACATTGAGTGATTATTTAGAATTTTATTTTTAATCTCTAAGAAAGATTTTTTTTTTAAGAATAAATGTAAGAAACCCCTCACACTAATTAATTGAAAGATTTCTTGTTGCTGGGGTTACCTTGAGCAAGCAGTACACCAAGTGCCTTTTCTATACACCATGTGTGTTACATGTAGGTGTGTGTGTGTGTATGTGTGTATAAGCTGTTAGCTTTTTTTTTTTTTTAATGAATAGAAGCTGTGTTGGGAAGGTGGGGGGTCAAAAGTTCACATCTTTCTGAAGAATAATCATGAAAAATGAGTGTATACAGACTGCTGTGGTAAAACGCTTTATGAATGGTAGAGCAGTATTAGAAAGTAACCTGTTGAAAATCTCGTACCATTTTCAGAATGTTTCTGTCATATTAAAAATAAACATGGAATATACAATGTATTATTTTATATACATAATTGAAAATCATTTCCTCCCTTCCCTAACTGTTAATCTTGTAGTTACACAAAAATCTTTGTGTCCCCTCTGGTGGTGATGATAGCTCTGAGGCTGTATAAAGATGCAGGAAATATAGCTCTCAGTGCAATTTTAGGTGTTACTAATCAAATGCTGTAAAAGAAACACAGAGCCATGAGCATGAATTCTCACTATTATATATGCTTGCTATTAGCCTTTAAATTAAAAAATCCTCTGTGGACACCAAAATAGCAGTGACTACGTAGTAGCAATAATTTTCTAGAAGTAAATTTAAGTAAAATACAATATTCCTTACATCTTAGAATCATACATATGTATGTACATTAAGAGTGAGGAACTGAAATTGATTAACTATGGGTTTTGTACAATGTTGTGTATAATCCAACTTTACCTAAAGATCCCAGCTGAGCTATCTTCATATTAGACATTTCAAAGATATACAGTAAGCCATCAGAGCATCTTTGCAATAAGGACTTTCACTCTAACCTTACAAATCTGGGAGAATTAAAATGCTGTCCCTTTACTGAACAGATAGGCATCAAAGGCAGAGAAAGATTAAATGATTTTTTCTAGAACACTTCGCAAAAAAAAAAAAAGTATGATGAATTTTATTTTAGCCCTGAATATGTAAGAGCTTGTCACTGTTTATATAATTAATTATCGTGGTATATTTTTCATCCATTACCTCTCAAGACACAATGAGATCTTGTTGCTGTTATTCTATTAGATGACAAAAGTGTTAGCAGCATCCTGGGAACTGGATCTTTAGGAATTTATTCTAATTCAACATATGACTGACCACATTAATGTTGACAAGTTTTGCTGTTGATTTCAGTTCATTTCACATCATTTCACATCTATCCTGAACAAAGCTGTGGGCTGATGTATATAGAAGTTGTAGGACACTTGGCATTAACCTAAGGCCTTGTGATATGGTAACCTTTGTATTTCAGGCCTGTACCATTTCTTGTCCTGACTATATCATGTATCCTGCCACTGAGCAGGTTATTCATTTGCCTAAATGTAAACATCTATAATGTAGAAAGGCCTATCAGAATAGATCATTTTAGTCCCCCTTTATGGTCAGAGAAAAGACTGGGTTAATAGTCTCTAATGTGGTTTCACCCTAAAGTTAATTTTAAAATTGGACAGCAGAATTTCTTCCTTACAGTACCACCTTCTTTCCCTCAATTGCAAATGGCAGACATAGTATCTGACTCAAATGTTGATGTCTGAAATATGAGTTGGATAGTTCCCACCTCAGACCTATGAAATCTATGAAAAGAAATTCTTCATTATAAAGAATCTCTGAAAATTCTGATCCAGAGTGAATTTCATACACTGGGAAGAAATCATGACTCTTGTTTCTATGGGATATCTGATCCTTTTCATTGTAAAATTCTATCTTTTATGAATTGAGACTGTGATGTCTACAACGGACATATTTATGTACATATTCATTATACAAAGGATGACATTTGTTAGCCTTCTATTAAAATGTCACCTGTATGATATTGATGGATGCTTCTTCACGCCATGAGAAGTCTGAAACAGTAACTTTCCTATGGGCTTAAATATTTCAGTACTTGAGTATATTCATAAAATCTTATCCTCTAAAAACAGTCTAAAATAACATTCTATAATAGCATTCTAACAGCATATTCTATATTTATAAAATATTATTCCTCTAGCAGTTATAATACTATTCTGGCTATCATCTCTTTTCTCTTATATAAAGATAAAAAGGGAAAACATGAGACACTGAGTCAGGCCAACCTGCACCTTGTAACAATTTTTTGCAAGATATTCAATGATAATAGAGTTGTATAACACCCAAACAGGAATTATTAACCACTTGGAAAAGAATAGACTGAAATGCAAGAGCTACGTATTATGGAAAAAGCCTCATTTTTTGCATTTAAAAAGTTCACTAATGAATTTTTCTTGAAGGAAAAAGAAAAAATGTCAGCTTTGTCTCTTGGACATCATTGTTAAAGGTCTACTTACTACATTTTGCATCTCCAAAACAAATATAATAGCCTCTCAGGAAAAATATTCTATACACTGTGGGGAAAACTAAATGCTGAAGAAAAATGCTATAAGGGCATGAGAAGGATGCAGACTGGCTGTAGTCCAGGTCCCCATTTGTAGCTTATTGCTGTAAAATTTCCATATACTTCCCCTGAGTACAATGAAAAACTGTGTAAAGTGATACTTCTGGCTTTGAATGAACTAACAGCACCAGGGAATTCTTACAACAAAATGGAAGAGGGTCAGCTTATACAATTTAATCACTTTTTCCTTGGAAAAATGGATATATAAAAATATTGCTAGAGATCTGTCTATAATATTTTCTGGGTATATTTAAACCTTGTTTCCAGACATTAGGCAACTTCGCAAAGTGTGGATCTGGGTACTGGCAGGACTGAACATGCTTTAGATATTATTGAAGCTTTTAAAAGGTGTGGTATGCAAGAAGTTCTATGCAGACCTGCATTTTAAGCTAGGGATTTACTTAATACTAATTAATAGCATTACTTCACTAACATTCAGACCTTTAAACTGAAAATTAGAGACTGGAGCTCTATTTATCAAGGCACAATCCTCTGAAAGTGGACAGAGATAATTAACTGGGTTAAAAAACAAAATTAAAAAATGTCTTTCCAGAGGCAACATATACACATTTTTAAGGTCTATATT
Source organism: Manacus vitellinus (assembly GCF_001715985.3). Classification (NCBI taxonomy): domain Eukaryota; kingdom Metazoa; phylum Chordata; class Aves; order Passeriformes; family Pipridae; genus Manacus; species Manacus vitellinus. The sequence goes on from NW_021940535.1 coordinate 43,110,581, forward strand.
CATCAGTGAATGGGAAGCTTTAAGCTTTTGATACCTCAAAAAACTCATTTACTAAACGTGTAGGAAACCTTATGTGAAAGGTCATATTCACAAAAATGTTTAAATTTGGTTAAATTTAATGCGTTAGCTACGAGGCAAAATATCTGTATGGACTGGTCTCAGAGGATGTGGGCATGCCCTCTGGTATGAATTGCACGAGGTGCAGTTCAGAGCATGTTTTTAGGGTGTGAAATTCTGCATACAGCCCCTCCACAGAGGGCAGCTCAGACATGCCTGGTTGGGTACCTTAGAAAGGTGAACATTGACTGGATTCCTGCAAAACAACTTAAAAGGCAAAGTGCAAGGTTTAAAGATCTGATTGGTTGAACCACAAATTGAAAAGTATTTATTTTGTCTTACAGACAGCAGATTTATTGTATCTAAGTGCACAAAAATAAAGTTCAGATGGATAAGAAAGTCTTCTCCTTCTTTAGTTTTTTGCCACGGTCTAATGAAGAATTAGTCTGCAAACGTCTATATACCCCAAAATACCTCACTACAGCTTAAGGTTGTGACTATGTGTCTGTAAGAGAGAGCACAATGAGGCTGCATACCTGGTCTGTGTCCAGAGCCTGGCCTCTGCCCCAGTGATCCAGGACTACATGACGTTGTTTCTTGCTGTGAGTGAGCACAGAAGAGTCATGGGGGCCTCTGCTCATGCAGCTGAAGAGGACATTTTAGTTATTTTCTGCTACTTTCCCTCAGCTTGATGTTAAAGCTTTTGCACCTCTAGTGAAGTTTTTCCTCTTCACACATGATCTCAAAATATTTATGGTTGAGTAGGTTCTTTTGTTTGTTTATTGTCAAGTAATAATAAATAAAAAAGAGAATATTTGTTGTGAGAGAGAGAATTATTAGCTGAAAAAGGACATATGCTGCTTATCCAAACTTTTCTTGCAAAATGCTCAGATTTGACTTGCTATGCTGGCTGAAGCATATTGTTACTTTTAAAAAAATTATAATTATTTTTTTAAAAGTCTAGAATGTTGTTTTTGGCATTTTCCAAATCACTTAATTTCATATTGTGTAATTCATTGGAAAGTTATGGCTTTTTAAAATATATATATTTGTGTAAAAGTGAAATGTAGTATCTTATTCTTATGTTCATTGTAGGTCTTTTTTGTGTAGCCATTTATTTCTACATTTACCATTACAAAGAAAGAGAAAAAACAACACAGCTTTGCTTTGGTTTTAACAAGGAATGTGAATTGTGAGCATCAACAGATATACAGATCTATGTATGATAGACCAATGATATTAAAAAAATGTGATACTTTAAAGCATATATTACAAACCCAAGAAAACATCTTAGAGAGCAATGAGCAGAAGATGCAAGTAAGGTTTCATGTAAAGCAAAAGAGGACATTTTAGTTATTTTCTGCTACTTTCCCTCAGCTTGATGTTAAAGCTTTTGCACCTCTAGTGAAGTTTTTCCTCTTCACACATGATCTCAAAATATTTATGGTTGAGTAGGTTCTTTTGTTTGTTTATTGTCAAGTAATAATAAATAAAAAAGAGAATATTTGTTGTGAGAGAGAGAATTATTAGCTGAAAAAGGACATATGCTGCTTATCCAAACTTTTCTTGCAAAATGCTCAGATTTGACTTGCTATGCTGGCTGAAGCATATTGTTACTTTTAAAAAAATTATAATTATTTTTTTAAAAGTCTAGAATGTTGTTTTTGGCATTTTCCAAATCACTTAATTTCATATTGTGTAATTCATTGGAAAGTTATGGCTTTTTAAAATATATATATTTGTGTAAAAGTGAAATGTAGTATCTTATTCTTATGTTCATTGTAGGTCTTTTTTGTGTAGCCATTTATTTCTACATTTACCATTACAAAGAAAGAGAAAAAACAACACAGCTTTGCTTTGGTTTTAACAAGGAATGTGAATTGTGAGCATCAACAGATATACAGATCTATGTATGATAGACCAATGATATTAAAAAAATGTGATACTTTAAAGCATATATTACAAACCCAAGAAAACATCTTAGAGAGCAATGAGCAGAAGATGCAAGTAAGGTTTCATGTAAAGCAAAACACTTTCAACCTGAAGTGAAAAATGAAAGAAGGTGTCTTGCTGTCTTACAAGGCCCTGGAAATTTGCAGCAACTGATATCTACCCTGGGGAGCAGCTCCCAACTTCCATGGAGTACCAGTACAGGAGAAAACACTTGCATAACACACATAAGAATCTTACTTTTGTGCAAATCTGTGACTCTGAAGTTTTGCTGTGCATTTGACTCAGCAGGATCCTGCCGAAAGTGGGGGAGCAGCTGCCTGACAGAGTCAGAAGAGACGCTGACTAGATCAGGAAGGTGCCTGCTGAGATCCCCCAAAGAGTGCTGTGATCCTTCAGTGGGAGCCGTGGGCAACCCCTGGGCACCCACTGCTCTGAACACAGCTGGGGACAGGCAGCCTCACGGGGGTCTTTGATTTGAGAAGCCCTGAGCTGCCACTGAGACTGAACAACTAAAGAGGAGACAACTTACAGCCCTCATCTCCAGTTCAGTGGTGTTGGAGTTGAGTATCTGCATGAAGATTCGAATTGAACACCCCCATGAATAGTGCTAAGGCCAACGGTGTGGGGGAGTCTGCTACCCTGTACAGTGGGCGTCGCTAGGACTGTCAGAGAAACACTGTTTAGGCAAGAACTGAGTTTATACCCTCAGTTAGGCATACCTTAAATGTTAGTTCCTTTTAAAAGTTATCCCAGGTACATAAGCTGTTTGGGACATAAATAGTTTAAAAGCATAAAACATAATACATATAACTATATTAATACTATTATTATTTGCTCTTGGGATAAGAGGTTTTTTTGTTAAATATCACTCTAGTGTCACAATTTACAGCTGAATCATAACCCATCAAAGTTGAGATTTGTCAGTGGAAACTCTGAGACAAGTTTAACTACATTAATGACTAATGACGGATGACCAGAGTAAAAGATCTGGTCTCTGTGCAAGCCAATTTTGAGGGGGGTTTTACAGCATTTAATGGGGTTACACAGTGTGGAAGCCAGAAGAAATTTTTTTTTCCTAGCAAACTTTATAGTTTTCTAATGAAGGATCATTGTGTAATGTCCTGGAAGAGTTCCCTCAATCTTTCTAACCAGAGCTTTGGACAAAATAAAATGAGTCCCCATAGAATCCGTCTCAGTGTCATAAAAGAACCACCTGACATTTCTGTGACAGCATACCCTTAGTTAAGACATCCAGCTTTGTGTGGTTAAAATGGGGTTAAAATGTTTGGAAGTGGGCTTTTACTAAGATGCAGTTCCTTAGCAGGTTTACTTCCAAAGGAGATGCTGGACCAATTTTTAGGAATTCTTGGCTGAAGTTTTGAAATCCTACCAAAATATGTGCTCTTACTAAGTTTTTTTTTGTAAATTGTACCAAGCAGGTACCAACCCTGGGTACAGATTATCACTGGACCTATCATTACACCATTTTAAAATTTAGATTGATAGTGAAGTAATGAGTATGGAAAAGGCTCAGCAACACATACAAAGGCAATTCTAGTCTTAACTAGACTCAGGTAAAATTGTTAAGTGTCAATATCTCATGCTTGTGTCACAAGTAAAGAGCACAAACAAAGCTTTGAAAGAATAAGGATTCTGGGTAAGCAAAATGGGTGCTTTAGGAGACATCTGGCATAGACAGAAAACTTTTCAACTTGGGGAGGCCAACTAATTAGTAAATGCATTACAAGAAATTAGTGAAACTGGGATCAGCTAAACTCAGGCAGTTGCAGCATTGTACAGTACACTTTAGAGAAGCACTTATGCAATCCTTCCACCTACTGTTTGAGGAGAAGATATTATTTTGGCTGTATATATGATTGTATATCTTATTTTTTATATTTTATTTTGGATTCACTAATCATGATTAGTGTTCCGAATATGAGTGCATGCTGGGCAGTATAAGTGTAGTATTTTTGCTTTATAGGAGGCAATTTTGGTGATGAAGACAGTGATTTGTTTGACAGGAACACTGGGCTGCTCCAGGGTATCAAGCTTATAAGGAATTTTGAAAAGTTTTGCTCTAGGTTTGAATTTGCAACAAAATACCAGGCAAAATAGCATTTCCTGCAAATAAGAAACCCTGCTTTTTGACCACATCCAAAGAGTAAAGCCCTGAATAACTTTTATTAGTGACAGTGTTGTACCTCCATAATAATCAGGATGAATACTTGCTGCTTCATATCGCATACTTGATGATCCAGCCCTTACCTTTCAAGCAAACGAAGTAAAGTGACAAGACTGATGTGAGCCTCTCATTACTGAAATTACCCACAATATCTAAACTTTATTACTGACAATGTCAATTTTCAAGTATCCTTGGGAATTTAGATTTCCATAGTTCAGAAATGCATAATCCTTGCCAGCAGTGAATGCCATAAGTAAATAGACAGCAGAAGAAGTTCTAACTTCCAAACAGTCCAGAAGCCAAACAAAATATTACGGACATAAAAAAAAAAAACCAACCCAAATCCAAACATAATTATATAGAGGGAGTTCAGGTTGTTTGGACTTGGAATGAAACTGCTTGCCCAATCCTATCAGGGGTTCTTTACAGTTCCAGACCCACATATGCCTCCCATTTACTATTTCTATTCCATACCAGCCTGCTATTTTCTGCTCAGCTGGTAAGCAGAAGTTACTTTAAAATTTATTCTTTGGTCTGTACTTATCGTCAATGGTCAGACAACAATAACAGTCGGAAGAGTGTGCTAGTCCATCTGCTGTTCAGGCAATCCCTCCACAAGAGGCTTTCTTTATCTAGATGGATATTTCAGTACGTTTCAGAGGCCTACCCAGAAAGAGTGTTTCTCAGTGAGCCACAGAAATAGCATAGAAGCAATTAAAGTATCCTAATGTTTCTAAAAAATGTTTACAATCAGACAGCCATGATTAAGGTTGCTTAGAAAGAAATTTATAATATGCATAGAAAACAAAATATTCATGATTTTAATTTGAGCACATTAAAAAGAATGTAGAGGCAAGAAAGCTATAGATTTATTTCAATTTTAGTTAGTCTCATATTATTGGTATATATTTCTGTTGAAATTGTAAGAGTATTTTAGATTGAGAGAGGGACAATAGGATTCACAGCAGTTCTTAGAACTATTCTAACCAATTAAAGAAAAGGTTTTTCTAAAAGGGCAATCACTAGACTTTGTAGTTACAGGGATGTCCCTTTTGACAGTAGTCCTGCAAATGACACAAAGTTGGCAGCAACCTTCAAGGACATATTTATTTGTGTAGAAATAGAAACTGCTATTCCATTGTCTCTTGACCATCTCCTGGGTCCCCAGGAGATACCGCATCTACGTGGCTGTGGCTTGGCCACAAAGAATCAAATCCCAGACGGACAATGGGATCAAGAAATGTTTTTTGGAGGGGGAATTTGCAGGAGACGAACAGCCAGTGGGTTAGTAGTAGAAAAAGTGAGCATGTTAGCCCAATGACCATCATGGTAGCTGGGGAGAACTGATGTTTGCCGATGTGGGCACCTATTTTAGTAGAAGGAACAGTTCAGGCAGCTGGTCATATAATAATCAGTGCTGGATGCAATTGTTGTATACATCTCACTGCACTGTGCACTAGGCAGTGTTAAAGGGAGGAGGCTTTAGAGCTTCCACTGCCACCCAGTTGATCTGTTGTGTTGTGCTTTCTTATTGGAAATAACAATCTATCTCCTGTCAAACAGTAATGTGCTAAATCAGAAAGTATTAAAGCATTGTAATCCAACAAATTATTTCTTGTGTAACCCTTGTTTTTGATGACAAGTACAAGAGGACTCATCATGAGTTATGTGAAATGGTGTGATAAGTATTAATTTAGCATAATTCTAGATTACAGAGACTAATGCCATTGAAAAAAAACTTTCTCTGACTAAAGTATTATTAGGAATCAAGAATAGGTAGTGGTGTTTAACTATTAAACTAAATGCAACTATTATAATTTATGAAATTTTTGCAAAGGTTTTTCCCATGTCAGAGAATAAAAACCCAACAAAACCACAAAGTAGTAGAATTAAATGTTTGTAAATTTGGTCTTTGCTCTGTACAATTAATGAACATCAGATATTATTTTCTGATAAGAGAAAAAAATTATTGTCCTAGCCAAATGCAGAACAGGTACAGCTGAAAAACCAACAGTGAAGCTCTTTTGCTCACAGTTTGCAAGCTTATTTTTCAGTCCTCTCCAGTGCCATGGGGTCTTTTCCTTTTGTTCCCTCATGAGTGCCCCCCTGTACAAGACTTCTTCTTGTTTTGCACACTCGCCCTTGCCATGAAGACTCCCTGGGGTGTATATACAAACCACAAGAAAAAAACATAGAATCTGAAGCCTGGCTTTGCTCAGCTTTTACCATTGTGACAGTTCTTTTCTGGAAAAGATTCTGGTTTTCATGATACTGGATTCCATAAATGCACTGGCTTATATTTTTCAATTAGCCTGAAAGAGAATGGGAGGGACATCATCCATTACAGCCAGGTATGGAATTAATAGCAGTCACTGGTGCCTTTAAGGAGATCAATACTGGGGGGAGTTGGTGTGGTGGTGTAGAAGGATCTGTCTGTTGCTAAAGTTGCCTGACACATCTCATGATAAAATCCCATTCTAAAATATTAATATGTTCATCATACTTCAGCTGTTTGGACTGAACTTTTCCATACTCACTGACTGCCTCTGGCTAAATTCTTTAGGAAAAATTTAGCAAAAACCATTTAGCTAAAAAAATTCTTTCTCAACTGGCTGAGCTTGAACTCTTTCCAACTACTAGAAATAAACCATCTTCCTCTATTTCTGCAACCAGAGATTCCTGTAGTAATATACCTTTCCCTGGAAATGCTCAACAGGCTCCTTACTTGGTGAAAGGAAATAACACCGATGATAGTAATAGGTAAGGGTGATTTTGTAACCTGTAAGCTTTTGATTTACTACATAGACAAAAGTCTTTGTAAGAAGTTAAAGACTGGTACAATCACTTCTGTGGAACTGCAGGGAATAGAATGCTTGATTATTTTTGTTTTATTTTGTTTTCAAAGTGAAGTAATAGACATTGATCTACGGATACGATTGTATTCTGCCTGGCCAAAAGGAAAAACTGTTTGATTTCAGTCTGACATGGACTGATGTAAAACTTTGATGTATTTGCTAGAGATATTTCTAAGAGAAATAGATATTAAAAAATAGTTAAATTTTTATTTTTGTATTAATTGATCTCTGCAACCTGATTAGTAAAGATATGAGGCCAGTAAATGTGGCTTTGTTCTATTTTATCTTGCACCTCTAATAAAAATTTAAAAATCTCTCTGACATTACCCTGCTAGAAGAAATGAAAGCGAGAATCTTCCATACTATTAAAATGGGTCTTCTTTCATGTGCATCTTCTACAAACATTCACAGCTTCTCTGATGGTGGTACCACTTAACCCTATTTTGAAACCTCATTAACCTCTTTCTTGATGCTTGTGAAATGAGATTTGTTAGATACTCCACTCTTTAAATATTTCTCTTCTGTAAAGCTAAAAGCAAAACAAAATAAAAGCGGAATATAAAGACCTGGAAAACATCTCATCAGCAATGTGCTATTTGTTTTTCAGTAGAGTAAGTGTAGAATATGGACGTCAAGATTTGTTGCTAACTTGAGATTCACTGATATATCCTCTCCACCAATTCTGTAGCTCTTTTCCTTGAGATAAATGTGATTTTATAGACCCTCTATTCAAATGCACCATTAAAATATAAACATGAAAAGATGTTATGAGATATAACAAAAACCCACGAAAAATCCACTGATAATGGATAATATTTTCACATTCTGAGTAAAGGATTGATCCCTGAAATGAGTCATTCCTGATATTTTTTTCATTCCTCAACCTCCTTTCCTTTCTCGTTGCATGTCCTACGCCAGACTCCATGCAACTAGACTTTTATCTTCCTATAGTATAGGTCTCCAATGAAAAAAAAAAAGGTGGAATATTACTCCAAGTAAGTGGATTTTTGAATCTTGATAGAATTCTAGCTTCTCTATAAAAAAAAAATATCCTGTTTTATGGTATCACCTAAACAACATCCAATATTCTTGGAGCTGCATAGCTAGCTGTGGTTACACCTCATGCATTCAGATGTTTTGACCACCAAGCTCCATCAGTACAGTGATCAGGAGAAAAGTTCTATTTCTAGAGTGAGCTGACAACAGTTACGTTTTAAACTGGACTTTTCCTTTAAATCTGTGAGTCTTTTTTATTTAAATATTTTAAAATGTGAAGCTCCTCAATGGGCTCTGTTTCCATGAGCATTTCTCCAGGCTAGGTGATTCGGCAGGTCTCGTGATGTCCTTGTGAGAACAGGACTTTATTAAAAGGCTCTGAAGAGAACTGAATGGCAAATACAGAGCTGCTAGATTTATGGAGCTGCTGGATAAGGAATACTAATTTTTCCTAGTGTTAATATATTTGTGTGATATCCTTCTGAAACATGCCTGAAGTGTGTAGCCTGTACCTCATGCTCCAGTAGAAGAGCTCATGATGAATGATCAGTCAAATACCCTTAATATTTTGCAGATGCTGTGAACACCAATTATAGAACACTGCCTGTAGTGAAGGGGTTAATGATTAATTAAGTATGATGATATGAATTAAGTATCAGCAGGGTCTAGGGTAATTGATGTCAGGTGAATGGGAAACTCCCCAGGATAATGTTGGTGCCAGAGGGAGTGGTGATTAGTGGGGATAAATGCTGGTGTGATCTGCATCTGATGAAGGCAGAGTTGAAATGTTTGTGGGACTGGGCCCAGCTGAGACTAATAAAAGCTCTTCTGTTCCCAACTGAGAATAAAGGAGATTTTGAATCAAAATATGTAAATACAGGTAGAACCCTTTCCATCTTTAGAAAGTGCAACAAGACATATACTTTTAATGCATATGTGGACAAAGCTTTAGAAAGCAATTCTAAAAATTCATTGTGAACTGTGTAATCCTCAATTTTAAGTAGTTTCAAGAAAGGAAGAAAATTGAGGTCTATTATTTTGGTCTGTACGTTATAAAGAACAATGCAGAACAGTCTTCAAAGTAAAGATGAAGACTTTGTTGTAATTCCACTAATTTCATTTGCAAACTAGATACCAAATATTCTGGTAGAACTGTGTAAATCTTCTTGAGGATCCCAGATGGAAAACACTGGTAACTGTTGGTTTTATTTAGTTTTAGATAGCTATAACTTCCTATTGTTATTGCATAGGCATTTGTAAGAAGGGCTTCTTCTGACAACTCTAGACAATTTTGATTCATTTGCAGAAAAAAAAAAGACTGCTGTGTGCACTGTAAAATGCAATACAGGATTTGTAGTACATAATCACTTAAGATTGTCTCGTAATGTATGTACTTTATTGAGATTAATTAAGGTTGTGCAAGAAAGCTCAATTATTCCATTACCTAACTTAGATGTGCTTAAAAATGTTCTCTATTGAGTAACCTGATACACAATTGTCTGTGTAGATTAATGTATCTTGTGCAATTATTTTACTTTAATATCTCTTTCCCTCTACACTACCTACAAAGGCCAGGACAAGGATGTTTAGTTGTTTACTATAGGCAAATTTTATGAATAAGAATTTAGTTGGTGAGAATCTGGTCCATATCGGTTTATTTGACACGCCAAACAAGAAAAACAGACAGAAATTAAGACTTCCCTGGGATATTAATAAAGGTTTCCTGTGCAGAAATTTGCAGAGGTCTGACCATGGTCTGTGGATAACATAACCTAAACGCAGGTCAAAAAGAAGGAAAGTTAATTTTTGCTCTGTGGCTGTGCAATCATAACTTTGGCATGATTGCAGAATGGCTGAATGGCTCATCATTTACAGATACTGTATAGTTGGCACTGTACTACTTTTGCATAATATAGGAAGGTATCTTTAAATGTAAAGGTAATGTAACACAATGGTGAATTTGTCACTTTGCTACTTCAGCAGAGATTGTTCTAAAAGTACAACTCTACTGCTATATATTAGAATGGATTACTAGTGATTGCTAAATGTCTGGATAGTGAGATATGTATAAAATCTGCAATTAATAATTATTGCAGATTGTTGATATTTTATATGCATTTATATTATAGATAAAATGAAGTTAATTTACCTAGTTTAAGTTAATGCAAAATTCACAGTTGCATACATTTTGTGAAGGATCTAATAATATGGGAATTGTTTGTTTCACTTTCCAAGAGATTGTCTCCATCTCTCTCAAAAAAATATAAACTTTTTCTGACTATGAATCAATTTTTACAAGTTACATACCTCTGAGCTCACAAATAATTTAATTTAGTCACATATATAATACTATAAATGGAACAACTCTGCTTTCATTACAGGTGTAGGTATTCTGCAGTGATGCCAAAATTTTTCAATGAATTAATTTCCTTCCTTTCTGTTGAAGTTCTTAAAGAGCTTTATGCAGCAGATGGAGTAACATTCTCCATTCTTTTACAAAAGGGAAATTCGAGGAAGAGATTGTTCAGGGAATCCAATTCTTTGATGTGTTTTGTTCAACAGATCCTTCATGGAGGTCAGCTGGAACTCCCCCTGACCTCTTCGGAGCTACATTTATCCCAACACAAAGCAATTGGTACATTGGAGAGCTAGAGAACCTGGTCAGTAATTTAAAGCCAGTTCTTGTACTTTTAAATCCCACATGTTAAAACAAGAAGAAATATTTGTTTTTCTGACTCTTTCCCCACTGACTATGAACACATAACTGTTATGAACTCAGCTTTCTGGATTCTGTGACTGCTCTGAGATTGGGGTCACTTGGCTAGCATCACAGTGCTCCACAGCTGCACCACGAGTTCACCAGGCAGCCCTCTCCTGCAGCGTTTATTATACTTGTGTGTGCAGCAGGTCTTGCTGAGTAATGCACACAGCCTCACTGCTGGTAGGCTCTGTGTAGGTCACCCTTTTAGTGAGTTCATTACAACTGCCATTGTCTAATTTTCCTAGAAAAAGACGGGGGAAATATATCTTCTTTTCTGAAACTGTACATCTGATTGTATAGATGGCAGTAAACTCCTGCTGGCAGTAAACTACAGGAAATATGGGACAATCCCTGGAAGAGAACAAGAGGTGACTGAACGTGCAACCATGCAGCTAACTCACAGAGTGGGTATTCCAGCAGTCTGGATAACAATTATTTATGTTGTGGCTGTGTCTAAAATGACCTGGGCACTTTCCAAATACAAGAGAAAAAATATTACTTGCACCCAAGAATTGGAGTATAAGAAAATAGATGGACACATAATGAAGGCTGTTTGAGGACAGAGCAAAGAAATCAGGTACTAAAGACGAAGACTAATAAATAAAAAATTCTTAAGTTTGTTTCTTTGTTTAATGTTAATACTGGCAGCTGTACTAATATTAGCAGTATTACTATGAAAATCTCATCTCTTTTACAGGTAGCTTCACTGTTTACCTTCTCTCCAAAACTAAGATCCCTTATATTCCCCCTTTTACCTGGTTAAAAATTTTTTTTTGGTCAAAAGACAGAAAGTAAGTCGTATGTCCCTGAACTACAAATAGATGACAGTCTGCAGTTTTGGGGGCTTGGGCAACTTACAGCTGCGCAGGATTTGACAGTAGAAGTGTACGCCGTGATCTCAATCCTGATGACTGGAGACAGTCTTTAAAATATGAGGGTAAACTGACAATGTTATCACAGCATGAGGCTGTGAGAAGTTTGAAATTCTCTGTTTATTATGCCTGGTGCCCTAGGAACTACAAAACAATACAGCCTTCGAGTGTTCAGCGGAGTCAAAATATAAAAATTAAAATATCATTTGTGATAGGGGAGTGGAGAAACATAATGAATTGGAATGCCTGGTGAGCTCTTACTAGCTGAAATCTGTAAGAAATGTCGCTGATGCCATTTACAAACTCTTAGAAAACAACCACATAGATGTTTTTGTTCAGGGCTGGATTCTCCAGATAAATCCTCAGATTAAATTCTTGGGGTTTTAACTCTGTGAAGGTGCATTAAATACAATCAGGGAATGTTTTGCACAGACATACAATTGCAACTTTTATAGTCACATGATCCTAGATCAGGTTCACTGCTGGAGCCCACAAGGAAGGCAGTGTGGTGACACAGCCCTGAGTCATGCAGGGGTGCTCATGGTCATCACTGTGTGTACTCAGGAGAAAAGTCATCAGTGGGGCAAAGGCAGTCAACACATTGAGTTGGGAGCAGCTTCTGAAGGCAAAGGACTGGTTTGGTCTTGCCTCTTGGATGTAGGTGTCTAACTTGCAGCCTGGCAGAACTTTCTCTCTCCCTCATTCCAGTTTCTTGGCTTCCAGTGCTTCTCTGAGGAGAGCTGATCTATTTTTAATAAGTGGAGATATAGCCAAACCTATTTTTCAAAGAACAGCCCAAAGGATTTCTTCAGACATTTCCTTAGGTGCTAAAATTGCTTCAGAATGTTTAGGAGCTCTGATCATTAGAGAAGAGTTGCTTACGGGTTTTGAGAGTCACAAGTTTGGTTTTAATTTCTTAAATTCCTCCAATATTTTTAGGGCTCTGAATCTCAGTCTGGACTATGGCTACAGAATAAATACATGTTGCAATAACCTCTGCATCAGGTTTCTTGCATTTTTCTTTAGGGTTTAACAAGGATGAAAGTGGGTCAAATTCTCATTGGAATCAAAACTTCTGACAGGTAGAAGAAAGCACAGACTAGGAAGCTGAATGGGGCTGTAAGGTAGAAGCAGGACAAGAAGGCAGTTTAGAGGAGATGGAGAGAGCTAGTGCTGCTGGAAAGAATGAGCTTGTAAAGAAAGCTGAAAGTTGTGCTTCTTCAGAGCTTGTGAGTATCTGAATGTATAGTTTTCAACGAAAAGGCAGAGAAGACTGAAGGATGAGGCTGAGGTCTATCTATTTGAGGTGTCAGATTTATTTTCTCAGCCTTTTCTGAGGCAGAGATAACACCCACGAAGTTTCTGAAGTTGATTTCCGTGACACAAAATAAGATTTGGGCAAAAGAATGAAAAAATAAAATAGGGAAAAAATGACATTACTTCATAGAGGAGAGTATGTGTTGTGATTAATTTACCTGATTTGTCCTCTATAATGTCCATCTTGACTTGCCATAAAGTAAGGTTTCTCAATTCATGCAACTCCTGCCTGTATAAGAGATGCCTAAATCACTCAGCTGAAGCTTTGCAGAGCAGCATTAAGCAATGTCACTTAAATTTAAATCTATTTTCACATTTCAGGTGTGAGTCTCAAAACTTTATACTTTCTGCAAACAAACAGGATATTGTCCCAGGACTCTGCAACCCAGTCTGGGTAATGTCATGAAAAAAAAAGGAACATAGTCTGAACTCTTCATTCATCTTTCTGAATGTGTTGGCAGTATTCGAGCGCTGATCTATGTTATTGCAAGATGTTCTGGGTGAGGCTTTAAAATGCATTTGCAAGCAAACTCCTCCTGGTAGTTTTCAGGTAGAGGTCTTCCTAGAGCTCTCTAAAAACATTTCTCCAGATGTAAAGTCTATAAATAAAGCAGGACAGCTGTCTATACAAACTTGCAGTGCTGTGTCACTGTGGCAGTCTGAGGTGCTGAGCAGATTGGGGAGGGCCTTCAGAGCTATGATGGTGCCAGAATGAGATCTTAGTTTCTTCTCACATTGGATGGAGGTTTCAAATGAGGCTTTAAATTTCACCTGTGAATCCCTTATACCCTGAAATGTGGCTAATGTTTAAAGACGAAGAACTGGCCACAGTAAGATCAGAAAACCTTTGCTTGTGCCCAAGGATGCTTTCTAAAATAACAGAGCACTTACATTTCTTTTTGAACTACAAATAAAAATTAACAGCCACTGAAATGCAAAAGAGCTGCAGTTATTGCTGCAGGACTAACATGTTATGCATTTACAACAACAATATATTAGCTCATTTCCAATCTAAGAAAATTGACAACGAAGGAAGTACTCTTTCATGACTGCTGATAAATCATGGAATGATTTGTGCTTCTTATTACACAACCCAAAGGACTGAGCTGTTATGTACTGGACTTTCAAGATGTCGAGATGAGTATGTAAAAATATTTGCAAATATAAATAATTTTTATAAAGAAGCACCTTGGTTTCTGGAGATGCAAATAAAATGAAAATCACAGAATATTCTGAGTTGGAAGGGACTCATGAGGATCATCGACTCCAACTTTAAGTGAATGGCCCATATGGGAATCAAACTCACAACCTTGGTGTTAATAGCTCCATGTTCCAACCAGCTGAACTAATCTCAGGGTCATGTGCCTGTATTGCAGTTTCCCATTACCTATTTGATTGCTAATAGATAAGTTTTCACTTACCTTTTTTTAAATTTTATTTTACTGTCTAGTAAAATGACACCAGAATTTTAGAAAATACTCTTGTTCAGCCTGGCATATTCAGTAATTCTGAGAAGTAACTATACTCATAAGTTATATTGATTGAAGTTGGAAGTGTCTTAAAATACCTTTCTGCTATTAGAAACAGCTCTGGACTTTAAGTGATTACCAATCAATTAAAACTCTCTAGGATTGTTAATAACTAAAATATTAGGAATGATTCAACACCTGCCTAGCACTTACATTTCCGTGATAATTCTTTCAAAAAGTTTCTATTGTATAGTTACAAAAATGTGATATTATTTCTAATGACATAAAGTTTTATGTCATAGTGCATTCAACAAGAAAAATTTTCAACAAAAAAAAGATTATAATTTTTTACATGTTGATGTGACTGAGCTAAATACTTGTTATAGTAAAGCAGGAAAAAAAGAAAAGGGGTGTTGTTCAGTGTTATATATTTATTCTTATTTACCTGCTTTCTCACTCTGATGTCAGTACATAGAAATGCCTTAATATCTTCCAGTTAACTTCCTCCAAAAAAAGAATAGTGAATTTGTAGAAAATCTTAAGTATTGCTGAAAGCTGAGGATTATTATGTGAGGAATGCTGCATATCGAAGTTTTCATCCTATTAGTCGTCAGTACTTCAGGATATTGAATTAAAAAATGGTGAAGTATTCTAGCATTGATCTAGCAATGATCCTGGTTCTCTGTTTCTTAATGTGTAGTAGGTATCCATTCTTGCCTCAAATCAATAATGAAAATATTCTTTTACGTAGCTTAATTTGCAGTCGCCTCCTAAATATTATTCTGATATGGCTGAGGTTCAAGTTAAAAATAATCACAATTTGAATTGTTAAGGGCTTTACAAATGTTATATAAATATAACACTAAGAGCTTAGAAAGAATTTAGAAGATACTTGAGTGCATTGTACTGGTACTAAGTACCAGTTAATGTAATAATTTATACTAATTGAAATAATTTTAAATTCTTTTTTTTTTTCCCCTCGTGACTTCATGGGCTGATATGGCTATCACAGCTGCATATAATAGGATGAAGAATCATCCAGTGTTGGAATGTATTCTCAGTGATTTAACTTTTCCCTCAATAACACAAATATTGTTTAAACCATGCACATTATTTAAACACAAAGGCAAATTCAAAGCTAGCCCTGATTCCACTGACATGAACCTACTTTGGAATTAAACCAATATAAATCG
The DNA here is from genome assembly GCF_001715985.3 of Manacus vitellinus. NCBI lineage: Eukaryota > Metazoa > Chordata > Aves > Passeriformes > Pipridae > Manacus > Manacus vitellinus. The sequence goes on from NW_021940535.1 coordinate 43,126,239, forward strand.
ATTCTGCTGGCCTTTAATTGAAAAGAATATATTTTATATGTTAAGATGTCTGTCATAAAAACTCTAGGGTGCTGTAATCATATTAAGAAATTGAGAAGCTTTCTTTATATTTCTTTGGATGTGTTGGTGAATGGACATTGCTATAATAAGAATTGAAGGGTTGTTGGACCAAACATTGACAAGACAGCAGAAAATAAACTGTATAAATCTGGTCTTTATCTAGAGCAATGTTTAGAAGGAAGCTCATTTGCTATTGATTACTGGGCTTTGTAATCCATTCTGATGAGATTTTTATCATCACCTTACATACATGTCATGTTACGGGAACTTTTTCCGTCCTACCTGGAACTGCTAGGGCTCTTTTGCCCACTCTGGAAGAGGTTACACAGATATACCAAGTAACTGTGACTATTTTTAGAAGGCAAATCTAGTTGCAGTTTCCTGCTATACAAAACTTAGGAGGGAAGAGTGAAGAGCCATGGGGTATTGAATACCCTGGAGGTAGGCAGGTGTTTACAGATGTTTACAGGTGTTTAACAGATATGCCAGATGGAAGGATTTTCAAAAGTAAACCTTCACTTTGATTAATGATATCCTCAGGTACAGATATCAAATTTTTCAAATGTTTTCCTGTGCCACTCTTATCAATGACATTGTCAGAAACTTTGTTAACTTATCAAAATACTTCATGCCAGGACTCTGATTGGATCTGTGGTAAACTCTCTGTTTCACTATATCAAACAATATCTCTTTCTATGTCATACAGAAAACGTATGACATGAATAATGAAATGTGTGGACTTGAACATTTGTCTGCTCATTGCTTAAGTGTGCACACAGAGCAAGTATACAGCCAACAGGATGAAATTTGTATTAGATAAAATTAAAATAATTTTTTTCTTGAAAAATTCTTCATACATATATGGTTTTCTTTTTACAAATTTCTGTTGCTGAGGATGGAAGTAAGTACCTTCATGAACCTAATATGCAATTTTGTAGCTGTTTTTTTGGTTTTGTTTCTTTGACGTTACATAGAATATTTTGGACAGAAAACCCCTATGCAACACCACTCTTTGTATTTCATATTTCCTTGGGTCCATTTTTACATTAAAATCATTCAATGGGATTATGAGGTGACCAGAATGTTACTGTTGAAGCCAAAAAATTTCTCAGAAAGCTCCCTCCGTGCTTGTCGTTTCTGTAGTTAATCCTTCAGCCAAGAACTCATAAACAGAGATTTGAGATGTTTGAAAAAAAACATTTTCATATAAACACATAAACTATAGATTAATCAAGAAATTATGGCAAAACAAATTGAGTCAATTTTATGAAGTCTTAAGGTTGATAAACTTGGAGAAGGCTGAAAGAGCAGATAGGTTGGCTGACTGAGGTCAGAACTGAAAACTAAGCAGTCGGTCACCTGGACAAACGTTTCACTGAAAAGAAATTTTTTGCTGAATAGTTGTCTATATTTTAGGTTGCTGGAATACAGTTTGTCAAATATGTAATGCCACAGTAAACAAATTTTTGAAATCATTTAGGGCCCATTTTTGCTGAAGGCTGTATGCTGCTTGGTCTTGCACAGACTGCTACTGTCAGTCTTCCGTGTTTTGCCTACCTACATGATGGAGCAACCTAGAGTGGCATTTTTTATGAGTTTCTGACAACTGGTTAATAGAATGCACTTAGAAAAGAAGATAATTTCATAAAAGAAACAACATACAAAATGCAATTAGCTTTCAAAATGCAGTGAAATAGAGTCTTTTGAAAGCAGCATAGCAATACACTGAAAAGAGGGCAAAGTGGAATTTTGAAGTTTTGAAGCTACATCACTTCTCTCTGTCTTGATTTGACTTTGAATGTAAGAGATAAAATATGGTAAAAAGTAATTTCTTTTCACAAATAATTGTCATTCCTTTCCTCTTCCCCCTCGTCTACTACTCCTTTTTTATTTTTAATTTTTTATTGTATAGATTTCAAAAGAAAATGAGGACAGAAATCAACAAAGAAAAAGGGAAAAGTCATAAGAGAAAACTGCCAATATCACTAATTTCAAGCAAGATTGAAGCAGATTTTCAAAATTAAGCTTATTTGATTTCCTAATTTCCCTCCACAAAATTTAAAAGAGAACATTCTAAAAAAAAGAAGCTTTCAGGAGAATATTGTTCAGAGATTTAAATCAATTCTAGTGTTCAGTTATGCTTGCTCTTCTGCGAAGTATGAACCTTGAATAATGTTACTCAATAAATCTAGAAATTCCTATCAGAAGACAGCTAGTAAACCCTTGGTCCGGTTGAAGACAACGACAGAACTCCCATTCACTTCATTTCTTTCTGTAATGTCACATTTAAAGAAATGATCAAAGTTTCAGCAATGCATATTCTCTGACTCTATATATGCAGTAGCTCCTCTCTTTTCAGGTAGAGGATCATATTTAGCATATTTTGATCTTTTTAATGTGAACATAGTAGGAGAATGCCAATAAACCCACAAGATTTTGCAAGTCATCCTGCAGAAGTTTTCATCTTTACTTCAGCTCTAATAAAAACAGATATACAGCTTTTTTAATAAGAAAAAAAATAAGGAAAGCAAAAAGAAGCACACTCACTTTGGAAGTCTATTCACATTTTTCTTTCAAAGTTTTCCTTGAAAGTCAAGGAATAATTGTGAATGCAATTCATATGGAAGAAAATATCAGTTGTTCTACTGGTGAGAACCAGCATGTAGCCAGGTTAGAGCCGAGTCCTTTTTGCCTATTGAAGAAGTGATCACAGAGCTGACAGCTGGAGTTTACTTGACTGTACAATAAAGCAGCCCTATAAGTACCTTTTGTTGTATTTAAAATGCCAAATGTAATCTTAATGCACTTTTTTCTTTGCCTTTTTTTCTTCCCCCGTTGAGTGTTATATCTTTAAAAAAGGAAAAGAAAAGAAGACAGATAAGCAAAAGAGGTCAACATGCACCCCTAATTCTTTGAGACTCTCTCTAGGGAAATGATATGTTTTTCACATATTTATGTTTTATTCTTGTGTTGTTGGTTAGACAGTGAAGAGAAAGTCCAGTGGTTACTTGAAGTTTTGTGCCAAAATGATAGTTTAAGTGCATAGAACTCTGTATGACAACCATATCTACTTATGATATGTCATGTTGTCTTTCAAATTCTGTGCATTAGCACTGCTTGAGAACAGGTAGGAACTACTTAATAACTGGAAAATAGGCCTTAAAATATTGAAACCCAAGTTAAAAAAACTCCAACAAAATCCCAAATTATCTGAATGGACTAATTCAAAACAGACAATTTCTACAGTTTTTGGAAAATATAGTACATTTGAATAGACTTTGAAAACACTTTTTACTATCATTCTAAGAGGCGTGTTTGCCAGTTTATATTCCCTATGCAGTTTCCAGTCACAGGACTTGCCATAATGATCATTCACTGATCACATTTTGTTAGCAAGCTTTCTCCAGAATAGAAGAAACTTGCGGCACCTGTCTTGCTGTTGAAAAGAAACAATCTATAGACAATAGCAATATATTGTGATGCTCTTATTGTATGACAAGAAGGGAAGATGCTGATGGGTGAAACAAGTGTCGGCTGCCTGGAAAATCACTATGTGAGCTTCCTAGTCTTTTGAATGTGTGCTGTCCATCAGACTATTGTGGATGACAGATGTTTTACCATCATATTTCAGAGAATGCAAGTCATCAATAGTATGAAGTTTAACAAGGGCAAGTGCCAGATTCTGCATGGGGGACAGGGCAACCCTGGACATCTGTACAGGCTGGGGACTGAGAGTGTGGAGAGCAGCCCCGCAGAAAGGGATCTGCAACAGAAAGGAATGACCAGTTCAATGTGAGTCAGCAGTGCCCTGGCAGCCAGGAGGGCCAACCATGTTCTAGGGGGCATCAGGCAAAGCATCGTCAGCTGGTTGAGGGAGGGTATTGTCCCTCCCTGCTCTGCACTGAGGTGGCCTCACTTTGAATATTGTGTGCAGTTTTGGGCACCAAAATACAAGAAGGATATAAAGCTACTAGAAAGCTTCCAAAGGATAGCTACGAAGATATTGAAGGGGCAGTGATATGAGAAGTGGCTGAGGTCACTTGATTTGTTCAGCCTGAAGAAGAGGAGACTGAGGGGAGACCTCACTGCCGTCCTACAGCTTCCTGTAGGGGAAGAGGAGGGGCAGGCACTGATCTCTTCTCTGTGGTGACCAGTGACAGGACACAAAGGAATGGCCTGAAGCTGAGTCAGGGAAGGTTTTTGTTGGATGTTAGGAAAAGGCTTTCAACCGACAGGGAGTTAGGCACTGGAACAGGCTGTCTGGGGAAGTGGTCATGGCATCAAGCCTGACAGAGCTCAAGAAGATTTTGGATGCTGCTTTTTGGCACATGGTGTGAATTTTTGGCTTTTCCTGTGCAGAGTCAGTAGTTGAACTTTTGGATCCCCTCCAACTCTGGATATTCTATGATTCCATGATTTATTTTCAGATGTGTGTTGGAACTTCTTTGTAATTATTAGGTAAAATACTTTGTGCTGACTTGGGATGTTCATCACTATTTTGCAGGGAGGTCACATAGGGCACAACTAAAATTCACAGGTAACATTGTTCTTGTTACCAAATGTAGTGAGTATTCGTTTTTAATTTTAGACACCAGGAAGCCAGGACTGTGCCTTGACAGACTTTGACCCCAAAGAACATATAGAATAAAACAAAGCTTCTTATTGAAATATGGAATTACATCTTGGGTCAGCTTTTTGTCTCCATTAGCATCAGCTGACAGGGTATCCACTTGCAGGACCTTAGTCAGCAAATATATAAACTCTCTATTTCTACCAGAGCTATTTCATAGCTGTGAGTGGGTGCTTGTGTGTGTAGCTCTTATTTCTGTTTAAAATGGGTACATTTTAACTGACCCACCTACTCCCCTGGCACCCTTGGCAAATATGCATATAAACAGAATGTAAAAGGCTACCTTGAAAATTATTATGTCAGTAGGAGTACGTTTGAGTGTCTGGCCTTTTGAAGGGGCAGGACAGGCTGTGCCATCTGAGGAAGAGCCCTGTGAAGGGAGTGATTTGGAGTCCTTCTACATCTCCACAGTACTGCACCCACTGAAGTTGGCTCTTAGAGCAGGAGAGAACAGATTATAGAAAGTTCTGGGTTTATCTTGTATGCAGTGGTCAATCAGGTTAGCAGAAAGTGCTAGTCTGGCATAACCTCTTTTACCATCTTGTTCAGTCTTTGGCTTAAGGCACAATCTATTTTAAAAACATAGTATTCCTGTAACTTTCCTCACTAGCTCCCATTTCTATTCAGTACATTTATAGGGTTCAGAAAAAAGTCCAGAAATTGGCATTGTGGCCAATGTTTGTCTGTTATAACCAGAGAGGAATGTCTTGAACTTAATATGTTTGGTTTGGGAGATCTGTTTTTGTCCGCTATAACCAATTGTCCATTATAACCATGTCCATCATAAGTGTAGTGTGCACTATGTAATTTAACAGCAGTGGTTAGTACAGCAAAAGCCAACTGTTGAGGCTGGGTGGGAAACCTGAGATATTTTGTTAACCAAATATGTCCTAAAATAATCTTAATTTTTTGAGAAACTATCAATCTCTGCATTCTTGGCTAAGTGCTGTTGTTGAAATTTTAAAATGGTCTATTCATCCTTAAATATACGCTTCACCAAGAAAAGAAAAGGAATTTTTTTATTCTTTCAAACTATCAGATGCTTTACGAACTAAGCAGAACCTTGGCATCCTTGAGCTTGAGGAAAAACGGTTAAAATGGGTGGGGAACAGACCCAATTAGTTTCTCTGAAAGAAAGTGGAGCCTTTAAAAATTGGAAATATAAAAATACATTGTACCTTATGAATAGAGAACAAATATATAAGACTAAGTTTTCTCATCACAGTTAAAATAAATTTTCTGGACCCTCCAGGATCTCAGTAAAAGTTCACACATTGTTAATTTATTAAGCCTTGTAGCGAAAGGAGCAAGGAAGGGAATAGGGATTCATTCACAATACAGTGTATTTTACCTTTTTATATGCCAATGATCTTTAAAAAATGGAAATTAATTTGGCTTGAGCTAAATCTAAATAAACATGTCCTTGTTCTTGCTGCTTGAGAAAGAAATTAAATCGGTTAGTTTTTTGGGGGGCAGACTGGGATTTTTTTTTTCTTCTAATAAACAAAGCGTTTTAATTTTACATATTAATATGTCCATTAATGGACTTGTATACCATTAATAAAGCCAGCAGGTGATGCAGCCCATCTGCAGCCAGCAATCCACTGGCTGGGGAACATGCCTAAGGGATGAGGATATCCTCTGGAGGAACTATTTTATTTTTTTTAATTCCCTATTAAAGTAGTCCCAATTTGCACATGATATACCTTATAAATAACAGCTTAAATCATTGTTTCCTTCCTCTTGACACTCTCCTGGCATCCTGAGAGCCTTTGTCTTCTGGAATCCACCAAAAGTCCTTGTTGGACTTCATGGTCTGTGCATGGCCTGGTGAGTGTCATTTGGATGTGTCCCCATTTGAGGGAGCAGGACTGACATGGGGTAGATGGAAGGGAGCAACTTGCACAAACTTAACAGCTTTTGAAACACATGCAGGCATCTGCATGTACCAAGCAGTTGTGGAACAGAAGAGCAAGCCTCAGGCAAAATCCCTCCTTGGGTGGTAGCCTGTGAATTTGGCAGTGAAGAACTGTGAGATAGCTTGTAAGAGAGCTCTGCTGTTCGGGGTCCGCTAACCGACTCTTATGCAAACTCTTCCTGAGAACTCCCTTCTACCAAACTGAGACAATAAGAGTAGTGTCTTTTCTGGTCCTCCAGTAAGCTCCACATAATGCTTTTAGTTTTTTTTTTTTTCCTGTTTTGCTGCCCTTACTTGTTGCCAGTAAGGTAAAATGGATTACAGGCAGTTTAGTACTGGAGACTGACATTTTTCTTTTTTTTTAAGTCTCTGCTGTGTATGGAACAAGACTTCTCTTCTTGCTGCAAAAATGCAGTTTCTTGATGAGAGGTATTATGCAAGTTACTGTAATTACTTGGCCGGAGCACCCCAGGGAGCTCTTCTGAACCACAGCTCTTCTGTTCTTGCAGGCAGGATAGAGTCAGATTTGCTCAGCAGTGAAAGTAAAGCTATAAAACTGTGAGTTCTACCCCCATCCCGATTAAAACGATAAAAAAACCCCCACTGCAGTAAGCTCCAGCCTGTCTCGGTCCACCCAGATATAAACTAACTCATCTACTGAAAGTTTATGACAAATGAGATGCAGACAGTTCCACCTTGGCCTTTAGGGCTGAGGAAAAGTAAAGACCTGTCTTTGTCCAGTGATAAATGAGATGCTTATTCCAAGATTTTGCTCTGCCAGTGAATTATAGTTGGAACTGTTGGGAAAGGAAAAATTGTGGTTGGAAAAAGGAGTGTATTATGTGTGAGTGACACAATGTTTGTGCATGTATGTGGGTGTTCTGAGCAGATCCTTATGATGCATAAAAGAATAAGGATGAAGAATGCTTAAGTGCTGCCAAGTTACCAGGTGTTTATCTTTTCAGATATATAGCAGTATCGACAGTGCTTCTACAGTAAGCAGAGAAAAGGAAAAAAGTTGATAGAATCCTGACAGAATAATATGAATTTTCTTAGAATTAGAAAATAGTATAATAAATCAATAATTTGCATGTGTATATAATTTCTTACTTCATGAAAAGAGAAGTTGTTCTAGCTCATGAAACAAGAGTGAATCTTGTAATGTCAAAATTGTACAAGTTTTGAATTAAATCTCTAGCTGGGGTTAACCTATTTAGTCAGGTCGACTCCTTTTCTAAAGCCATCAGCATGCCTTTAAGTTCTTGTGGTACTTGTTTGTCAGAATTCAAATGCTTTGGCAGCCCTGAGGCTTGTTTTGCCATCTATCTTTACCCTTGCTTAGTGCAGTTACTTAGAAAGTGTTTGTCTCTGGCAGGAGCAATCAGCCTACTGCATGGGTTTACCTTCCTGCTTCAAAATTTCAGGTGATTTCCTCTTTCTCCTTGTTGAAAGAGGTGATTTTGCAACTCCGAAGATCTGCATAGCCTTATGTCTACTCTTTAATCAAGACAAAACAACTGACTTTCCCACCCTATAACACAAACCACCTATGTCCACTTGGCCATTCTGGATTGTCTGCTCTTTGGATCTCCTTGAAAAAAACAGATCTCTCCCTCGTTAAGCAAAGCACTTGCAATCCCAATAATCTGATTAAAACTGGAATGCCTCTATATGTTCTACCAGACAGGGAGCACACCTACTTCAATGCTCCTTTTCTCTTCTCATATACCCTCATGAGACACTCCTTGGGCTCCCCTACACAACCCTCAGTGTGTCAAAGAATCATTGTCCTCCTTACCTAAATTTGGAAATTTGGGTATGGCCATTCTGCACATCCACACAGGAAGACTTCTGAAAATTCTAGGGTGGTGATTGGGACAAATTTTAAACTTTGTATGACTAATATCTAGTGTCTAATTTATAAAGTGAGCACCTGTGAGGTCTTCTCTTAGTACACTTGGCAGAATTCATCTCAGCTTTTGCAGTAGGTGTGTATATGCACATAGGCACAGGCACTAAGTATGAAAGCTTCTGCTTGCTGTATTATTCCTTGACACTGTACAGATGGTCTTCTGGATTACAAAGGAAATGCCTCTGGCAAGCTGCGCTCTTCAGTGTGATTGATGCTATGAGGTATAAGCTTAGGGTTACTGCAAAATATCTCCTTTTCTCATCTCTCTCTTATCTATTTATATTTTTTGACTGCTAGTAGAATGGTGTAGCACAAGATACTTCTAAACAATTAAGAAATATATGTAAACTGTTTTAGAGAGTCACCTATGCTATTTGCAATTTATAAAGACTTTAACTGGGGGGACATCCTGAGACCATTAAGCATTCTACATTCAGCAATGACTAGTGACTACTTTGTAGTAAAACAACAATATGAAATCCTCTGCTCCTATCTTCTCCATCTCTTTTCCTAACCAGTAAAACATATCTTCTCCCAGTTTATTCTCTCTTTTTCTTTGAAATAGATTTCAGAGAATAGTAAAGTATCTTCTCTGAGCAAGAGATAAAAAACTACCTGTTTCATATTTGGGTCTTACCTTTATATGTTTCATGTTTATTTTACTTACCATTTTCAAAACACCAAACATAACATCCCTCTCCTTTTTCTTCATAAAGATTTTCAATTTGGAATGACACTTTAGTCATCATTCAACTCCAAGCAATACTGAAATCCCTCACTGCAGTAGTCATATGAAGAGTCAAAATAATAAGATTATATTAGTTTTAAAGTTCAGATTTTAGTGTAAAGTTTTAGCTTTTAGACTGGAAGAAAAAGGCTGTATTTTTCTTTTTATAAAATTGAAGAGAAATATACTCAAACAACAAATTAATTTAGTGTTTTTTTAGACAATTTTATGACAAATTATCTGATTCCCTGAATACCATATTAGCAGTTAATGAATGCCAGTTGAGACGATGAGCCTGGTGGTTGACAACTGATATCCATGAGTTTCAATATGAAGGTCCTAAAACCTTCACTAATTAAGCATATTCCTACAAAGGAAGGTCCAATAATTGAAAGTGAAATTTTTAAGTATATTCTTCTCTTCCTACTTCATCCCTGCTCTAACTGAACTGGGTGAAGATTCTTAAAAGATTATAAATGAAGTATTTCAAGGCAGTCCAGCTTTAGGAACTCCATCTTGCACTTGTTTACTATCATTTGAATGATGTTACAGGCAAGGTATTAGCAGAACTGCAGGTCAAGTATGAGACACAGAGTAGAGAATATTATTTTTGAAATTACAGGTGGCAAGATTCTTTCTCTCCAGTTAGAAGAGTAATCCAAATTCCAGGCATTCTTTCCAGGTGAACTCTTAAGTCAAGGACTTGTTTGGGAATAGGAAGGTTTTCAGGTTTTTTTTGTATTGATCTTTTATTTCAGAGATAGTTAAATGGACTGATTTTTATATCTGATCAAAGGCCTGGTTTTTCTTCTGTTGAAGTTAATGTCTATGCTCATATTGATTTCTTAGAATACTGGATATTCTTCCAAATTAATTCTGTGCTAAAATGGGGCAATGTGTTTTTTTTATATAAGGTGAAATTTGTGGTCATGCCTTGCTCAGTATATGTTGTTAAAGATTATGCAGGGCTTCAGCAATCAATGCAAAATAATAAAAAATTAAAAAGGAGAAGCATTCTGTCAATAGCACTCCTGTAACAAAGGGAATACTTGTTTTATATTGATTAGCTTCTGTTAAATAATGCATCATGGCTTCACAACCATGTAGGCTCTTGCAGGGTTGTTTATTGGAAGCAGTGGCAGTACAGAAATGCTCTTACTGAGCAAGGAAATCAATACTGTATCTGTAAACACACTTGCAAATGCAGTCCCATGGCTCACCCTCCAATCTGTAGCTCCCTATTAAACCAGAATAGTGTGAAACAAGACTGAATCTTACATTCTGTATTTCTTTCTGCACCTCTCTGGACAGCAATAAGCTGATAGGGCACTTCAGTTAGAGTCCAATCTGTAAGTAACTTGTTTGGAATACTTCTACTAACCTATAGAATGTATAAGAGTGCAAAGCAGCTAAGCCATTTTCAATATGTCAAATTTGCATACGAGGACATACTTTTAGCAGCTTTCATTTGCTCAGACACTAAAAGGTTCTGAGAACAATTTGTTTGTAAGGCTACCAAAAAATCCTGGATAAAATTAGGGCATTCTCAATTTAGTTAACAGCCCTTTCCAAGGAATTAGCCACTCAACTCTCATCAAATTAGGATACCAAAACAGTGACATCTCTCTTTAAATCTTCAAAGGAGATTCCTTAGCATGGCTAAGGAAAATGTCTCCATTCTTTGAAAAAGTGGTGTGAGCACTAAGTGAAGAGCCGGGTGAATCATGGTGAAGGGACAGTAGGGCCCAGTGAAACACACACATTCCTGGGCACCTGATGCTACATCATGCATTTAGTGTCAGCTGGTTTTACACACCCCTGGGGAGGCCCACTGTGGGTAGGTCTGGCCTTCCCGCTGCAGATTACGCTGAGGGCAGTACTCCAAAAGGACTGAGTCAAGATGAGTTCTCTGTTTAGGGAGAGGTTGTTTCATTTATTTACCATTCATCACAATCTGAGGTCCTTTCAAGTACCACAGTCCAATCCCCCTGAGCCAAACTCCCAGAATTTAGGACAGCTGTGATGTTTTTTCCTTCATGACTTTGATTACCTTTAATAGAGTATGACTAGTCCAGTGAATAATACAAAAACATCCTGGTATAGCTTTGTCAGTATTAAATTCAGGGCAAAATAATCATTGCTTCAGATGATGGACACTCACAGTTCCCCCAATATTACCAGAAATAGAGTTACCTTTGCAGTATTGGACACCTACAAAAATGATACAAAATAAATAATATACTGCTAAACATGTATAATCATTTCAGACAAGCTGTATAAGAGTTAAGTTTGATTTATTTTCATAGACTGATTCTGTGAAAATGTATCTGCATAGTTTTAGGTTATGATCATTATTGTATAGTACCTTATACGGACACAAAGAATGGGATTTATTTAAGATCTTAGTCACCTAAAAGTCAGGTTTGTAGCCTAGGTTTATGGTATGCATTTCCTTTGTAGTTGATTGAAATATAGAGTCTTATCCATGAGACTGAGACAGCAATATAATAATGTGGAATACCTAAATTTATACATTTATTTGCACCTGAATTTCTTCATTGGCTCTAGAAGGGCAGACAACCTATACTAGATGACACATTTTAAAGCATTAGGGTAACTATGAGAATCCTATTATATGAAAAATAATGACCAGCAAAGATGTGAGGAAAGCTGGAGATGGGGGTTTTCAAGTTAAAAATAGATGCTATGCAATAATTAGTAACTTTTGGAGACACAAACTCACACTGAACAGTGCTGGTTTCTTGGTCTCATTTTGAATTCTTCCAAAAGTGAAAGATTATTTTTGAGGTTAACTGCTAGTTCAGAGGCAAATTTCAGTTAGAGAACTGCGACTCATTTTGCAATGACATTAATAATATTGCTTCAGAGGAAACTGCCTGGCTATTTCATAGACAGTACTTCACTGAAAACTGTAGCAACTGGCAACTGGAGTCCAGAATACGTTACTGAGGTCCATTATTTTCCAAAACCTAAAGGTTTATTGGAAGTCACTGATCTTGTTCCTTAAATTCTAATGGAGTCCACATGACATTCATAGAAGAAATCAGGAAAACAGGGTGAATTTTAAAGTTCTGAGATCCATCCTAAATCTTTTGGAAAAGGTATGCTTGGAAGATCTGGCCCTGAGCCTGGTGGAACAGCATCCGGAATAACATCTCAGTGGCCCCAAGCCATGGACAGAGCAAGGGAATGACATCCATCTTCTGACCACATAGACATGCTCTATATTTTCTTCTCTCCCTTAGGAATTTTTCCAGACAGGGTCACTGATATTTAAATGGATAACCAGCAGGCCAAGCCTGAGTGTACAGTCAGTTTGAGACTATTTGTATACCACTCTCATGAACATATTTTTTAATTTGAACATTCCTAAGAAGGTATCTTCCTTTAAACCCAGTAATATACATAATTACCGTGGTGCACTTTGCTGTCATGACCAGACCTGTTCACGTTCCAGAGGGAGTTTAACTCTAGTTTGTCTGTTGCCCTATCATGCTGCAGAATGTAGAACCTTTGAAACACGGGGTAGTCTGAAACTGCAATATTGCCAATATGATGAACGTAAGAGTAAATCCTGCTTAAGAGAAACAATATCTTCCTAAGAATGGCTTCAGCTTATCTCTGTTCTGAAAACTATGAAAAACAAGGGCCAGATTTCACTCATCTTTGGGTTGCACTTTTATCCAGGCCATCCAAAAGGCAAATGGAGTCAGCTGGAGAGAGGGAAAACATCTACCACTGAATACATACCTCCTGTGAAGTTATTTTTCCATAACCCAACATATAGATCAATATATATAGCTTAGTATATAACTTTAAGGAAATTCTACAGCTATTAAATGCACAAGTGAAAAATGTTTTATTACATCTGTAATAACAACTTCAGATAAACCTCACACTGAGAGATGTGTTTACAAAAGTCTATCCATGTTAAGGTTTCATAACGCTAAACATTAGCCATTAAAATATCAGTTACTGGTATGGTTTATTGTAAATCAGTGATCTGATCCTTTTCCTTGGTTCTGCAGCAAAAAACCTTTTTCATAGCTCTTTACAAAGAGCTAATCATGGGATTTCATCTGAGGGAAAGAAAATAAGCTGTCTTTCATTAAAACATTCTATAAGAGAAATGTGTATTGCACATTTATTTCTCAGCTCATGGGTGCAAAAGTGAAGTGAATTATTCATTTCCAACACAGACTTCAAATCAAAACATTTCAGCATTCCTTACTTACTAACATCAGTGGATCGTGTGAACCAGAACGCTATGTTACAATAACCTCATGATTTTCAGGCAGAAAGATCCTTGAATAATATTTCAGTCTCTGCTTTTCCCTGGAAACTTCCTTACTTTCAACAGTCCTCCGCTACTTGCCAGCAATGACCTAACTCTAAAATTATTTGCTACATTTGAACAGGGAACAAAATTAACTCTTGAGAAAATGGGTGGCCTATACCATCAGTAAAGAGGGGCTCAGATATATGTCCTGACCAGTGCAGTAGCAGGGCTTATGATCTTTGTGAAGCCTCTCTGGCCAGTGAAAAAGCAGCATTGTGTTCAGAGAAGCCACCTTAGCTGCATATTACTGTTATGATTTTTTGTCAAATAATTGGATTCCATTTTCCTATATTTAAAGAATCACCAGAATTGTGCTTTGTCATTAGTTTGCAGGTATAAATTTTCAGGGTGGGAATCGGGCTTTAGCATATACAACACAACACAGTTCTTCCAGAAAGAAGCTTTAACATAGAGGACACTAACCTTAAAATGTCTCTGCTATATACACTTACCTAAGTGTTCGTTTTATTAGAATTAGGAAAATAGATCATTTCAGAGGAAAGAAAGAAGGAGAATTTCTTGCTGCAGTTTTCAGGGCACATTTCTTAGGTTTGAGAACTGCTCAGACATTCAGTCAACATCATCCTCTGAAGGCTCTTAGGTTTTGGCAGGTACATTTATCCATGGAACAACACACAAAAAGAAACCCTGATGGTTTGGAAGGGGTCAGTGGAGGTCTGAAGGTTAACTTAAGCCAAAGATCCTGAGGGAAATTATTCTTAATGAAAACTGACACATGCATGCCCCTGACAGCTTTAGAAAAAACAAACATATATTTCAACTGAATCTCAAAAAGCTCAAATATTTAAGCTCTGCAACAAACCCTGAACAAATTTTGCACTGAATAGTGTTAGCTGCCAGGGAAAAATTAATTCACACACTTTTTATTCCTACTGCTCTGGTACCCAGAGGAACTATTTTACATTTATCTGACCCCATGCAATACCTTTCTTTCAAAACCATTACATTTAATACATTTTCATAAGGAGCAATTTGGAGTGGTGCCCAGCCATTGTTTAAAATGAAGCAAGAACAGAACCTCTAATACAACATGTGCATATACTATCCCCACATTGTGTATGAATGCAAGAGCAGACATGCTTTAGAAACAGTAAAAGATATGTCTACCTGATGAACTCCAAATGGCATTTCTTGCTGTTATGGTTTAAACCCCATTGGGCAACTAAGTCCCACACAGCTGCTCATTCACTCTCTCATTCACCCTGTTGGGATAAGGGAGAGAATTGGAAGAGTAAAAGTGAGAAAACTTGTGGGTTGAGATAAAGACAGTTTAATAGGGAAATCAAAAGTCAAGCACACAAGCAAAGTAAAACAAAGAATTCATTCATCACTTCCCATCACACCAGCACATTCTCCAACCCTTATTCCACAGCATTTACATCATGCTCAGGTCCCACGCTATCCAATACATCATCATTAACCCCCATCCTCATTCCCATCTTTTGCTGTAATACACATATAGAATTCCCTTAGTCGACGGACCACCTCTGAGGGCAGAGAGACGGTGTGTTGTGAGGAGTTACTGGGCACCAAAGCCAGTTCAAGTTGAGTGACTGCTGCACTTGCACTGCTTCTTATAAGGCTTCTCCTCCTCTTATTCCTGCTATAGTGATTGCTAAACATGCAACTCAAATACCAGGTTACAACTGTTTAAAGGTGCTTCCCTGATTCTTTTGGACAGGAACATAGGATTTAACTTTAGAATTAAATCCTTCCATTACCCCTTCTATGGCTTGCACTTATCCACAAACTGTAGTTCCTTAAGGGTTTACCTGCTCCAAGCAGAGACTTAGCTATTAGCCAGTGCCTCTTCAGGGATATACCTGCTGCATCATAGGATTATTTGCAGCCACAATCAATTTAGGGGCACCTGTTCCAGTGTAGCCTTTTCCATGGGCCATAATGCCTTAAAAGATACATCTGAATCAGTGTGGTCTTACTCAAAGCCACGGTCCCTTCAGGAGTGAGCCTGCTCCAACATGGCCTTATCCACAGCCACTGACTTCTTGAACAGCCACTCATGCTTCAGGTGTACCTCCTGCAGCATCAATTTATCCACAGCCACAGAGGTGGCTTTGAGGTGTATATTTGAGGTGTACCTTCTCCAACCTGGACTTACTGTCAGGCCACAATCCCTCCAGAGGTAAACCAGCTGTGGCAGAGACACAACCACCGCCACAGACGTTTCGAGATATACCTACTCTGATGTGGACTTACCCACACCCACAGAGGCTTTGGGGTGTCCTGCTCCCATGTGGACTCATCCACAGGCCACATCCTTTCAGCTTGTTTATGCCGTAGTTCCAGCCTGTCCAGTGCAGCAGCACAGAAACAGCAGCAATGCCCTGGCCATCTGCCAGCCCAGGCACATCACCACTGCTATTATCAAAATGTTCCCAGGCACAGTAGAGTAAGATGATAAGCAGTACAACAAACACTACAGCAGACAGTGAAAGCAAAAAGCAGCCACTAACAAGCACTAGACTCTAATATACAGTGAGGCAAGCAAGCCCCATGGCAAGCACAGAAGCCTGTCAATTAATGGCTAAACAGCAATAACAGCTATAAATTCAACTTAGCACATTGCAATCAAATTTCTCATTATCTCAAACCCTTCTAGCCCCACATTGGTGCCACAAAGGATTGTCAAGGTTTAACATCAGCTGGCAAACAAGCACGACACAACTGCTCACTCACTTCCCCCGGTGGATGGGGGAATCAGAAGAATAAAAGTGAGAAAGCTCGTGAGTTGAGATAAAGACAGTTTAATAGGCAAAGCAAAAGCCATGTATACAAGCAAAACAAGGAATTTATTCGCCACTTCCCATCAGCAGGCAGGTGTTCAGCCATTTCCAGGAAAGCAGGGCTCCCATCATGCACAATGGTGACTTAAGAAGACAAAGGGCAACTCTCCAAAAGGAGAGTCCTCCTCTTCCTTCTTCTTCCCCCAGCTGCTATTGATAAGCACAACGCTGTATGGTTTGGGATACACCTCTGGGCAGTTGGGGTAAGCTGTCCTGGCTGTGTCCCCTTCCAGCAACTTGTGCACCCCCAGTCTCCTCAGTGGTGGGGTGGGGTAAGAGGCAGAAAAGGTCTTGACTCTGTGTAACTCAGTAGTAGTGTAGATCACTGGGTAGCTCAGTAATAACCAAAACATCCCTGTGTTATCAAGACTGTTCTCTGCACAGATCCAAAACACAGACCCACACTAGCTACTGTGAAGAAAATAAACTCTATTCCACCCAAATTAACTCTATCCCACCCAAATTTATCCCACCTATATCCCAGTTTGAGTGTATACACTTGCACAGTCAAATTTCCCACTGAAGTCAATGGGTTTTTTGCATATATAAAATAAGCACAGTAAACTAATTATAGGTGTATATATATACTAAAGTATGGCATCCTCTACTGCAGAAATATTTACTGTAACAACAGGAACAACATGGAGTTTTAGAGAAACTATACAAAGAGTTTTTGGGTGCATGCTCCCACTAAATGTGAACTGGTACTGTTCTTACAAGATTCTTAATGAGAAGTCTGTGTCTCCTATAACTAAGATGAGTCTTTATTATACAAACAGATAAGCTAAGACAGGAAGCAGATTGAGAAAGGGATATATGTCTTTCAGTAGGTAGCTCTGACAGAATTCAGTCACTAATTAAAAGAGGTTGAATGCTTCAGGGATGTTACAGTTCATCCTTGACCTTAAAAGATCAGATAGCCTTATGAGATGCCTATCATATTGCTCAATATGCCATTATAGACCTCAGACACATTAAGCAAAGCATGCTGCTGATAAAAGCCTATGGCAGTCAGAAGGCACATTTTCATAAAGAAGGCAAGAACTGTTGAGTGTGATGTCTGATAGGAGTTATACTGGTTTGTACCAGTTGAGATTCTGCCTGTAATCAGCACAATGCCATTGACTGACAGCAGCACCTTAAAGGCTGGGAGCTGCACAGTGTTTGTTCATCCCAGCCTGGGCTAAAATGGAGCACTGTTAATGTTTCATCACAAGGATGTCCAGAGACCTACTCTAATATCAGAAGTCCATTTTGCTGCCCTATTGAAGAGCTTATTTTCTCAGTAGACTTATCTTTAAGAAGGGTGTGAGAAAAGCAGATTACTGTCTGCAACTGAATTGCAATTGCAAGCTGAGAGAGTTTAAAAGCTTTCTACATCTGATTGTAGGAGATAAGAAACTTTTCTCTGGAAAAATAAAGAACTACGGGAGTAACTTATCAAGATTCAACTCTTTATTTAAATTTTTTTTTAGTTAAAACAAGATTTGAGTGGTGGAAGTGAAAAATACTGAAAGGAAGTAGTTTAAAAAGCTTCAAATGTGAAATGTAAATGCAACTGAGAGATAGAAAATCAACTTTTCTATGCATCTGTAAGGATAGAAACTGGCTGGTTTACAGTGTAGCAATGAAGGTTTAGGAGAAGCTTTATAACATGGTAAAAGGAGGACCAGGAAAGGTATAAAAAATATTAACAGTGGTGGTTTATAAGTACAGGTTATAGAAACATCTCTTAAATGTAGTTTACAGTATCTCAGGGCAGGATGAAGGACTGCGTTGCCTCCATGTTCTACCTGAGGCTCTCTTCCCATCCTCTGGTGTCCTATTGCCTGTTACAACATGGGTCAGACAATATGATTGTTGCTATTCTGTTATAGGTCTCTATCTGCAAGCATCTAAAGAGGTGTGTAGCTGAAGACAGGTCTCTGAGTTCCAGTCCAGGACATGACCATAGAAACTGTCACCTGGTTTATACCTGTTTTTGCAACAGTTGACTTCAAAAAAAGAACTTAGCACCTTAAAATGGGACTTAGGGTAAAGTATAGTGCCTATATTAGCAAATGTAATGGTGTGCTTTGACATTCAACTACTGCTTACCTCTGAAGGCACCTCACTTTTCTTAGCATCTACTTTTTCTCTTACTGCTCCCAATGTCTTAATTTATCTTACCTTAGTGTCCTAAAAACCTGTTGGTGGATGTGCCCTGAAATGGGCACAGAGCCATGTGATACTTATATCCAAATGAAGCTCTGAAAGTATTTCTGCACATTTCATGGAAGGACTAGATTCCCTGTAAGTAACAAAAACTTACAGGACATTAGGGGCTGGAACTTTAAGGTCCCTTACAATGCAGGTCATTCTGTGATTCAGCGTCACACAGTACTCTCATGCCATTTCTTATTGTTAAAGGATAATATTTTACCAGTTATATTTCCTTCTTTCCTTCCTTCCTTCCTTCCTCCCATCCTTCCCTCCTTCCTCCCATCCTTCTCTCTTTCTTTCTGTAATTATTAAGATAATTATTAAAAATGTGGCAAAAGAAGGGGAAAAAAATTGTAGGAAGCTAATGACCAATAGAAAGAACATGACAGAACAGACATGGTCCTGTACCCCATTTTGGGGGAAGAATTTTGGATTCCTTGCCTGTGATTATTTTTTCATTTAACATAAGTCGTCCTTGCCTATGATTATTTGTGTATTACTTGTGTACAAATTAACCAGTAAGAGTCCCGAGAATGAAATCCAGGATTATTTGTCCCATGTGGGTCCTCTAACCACAAGGCTGTGTAAGTAAATTCTTTTTCTGCTCTGAATTCCTTTTCACATATCAACACAAATTCAGACAGAGAGGTAGAGTGCCTCCTTTACCTGCAACAAGCATTGTAACTGCACAGCTACATTTTTTTGAGCTAACCTCAGGTCCTCTTAAGGGAATTTTCATTCTTTTCCTGAATATAAAGGAAGCTGAATAGTATTTCACAGCAGCATTGAAAGGATATGTATTGACATGATTCATTTTACTCACAATAGTGTACTGTAGTGTATATATGTATGTGATCTACAGTAGATCTTATACTAATTCCAGATGGCACAGTGTAAATTTCTTAAAAAATTGCTATTACTTGGAACTTCAGACTCTGAACTTCCTTAAAAACATCTGGAAGTGTGTATATATTTGTATAAGCATGTAGTGTGTTTGCAGAAGAAGGGATGATTAAAAGAATGTTGTTAACTCAAATATGTTTGACTTCTTATTTAATCTTACTCTCAAGCTCACTTTATATTCTACACCCGACTGTTGGTAATTCCAACCCAATAACAATTAAGGACAACTTCATCTGCTCTGAGCTGAGGATGTTTTTGATAAGGCTTACACTGCTTCCTGTTCAAGACCCTCTCCTAACAGTGTGAACACTGCCCTTTCACTGGTGTGGCCAATACTGATTCCTTGCATGTGGTGGGTGGGTATACAGCCAGGTTACATCTTGGCCCAAAGATCTAACCATGCCCATGGTAGGGAGGTTGGGACTAGGTGATCTTTAAGGTCTGTCCAACCCAAACCATCCTAGTGGTGATTCTTTCTTCCTTTAAGCTGTGAAATTGGATGATGCTGTTTGCCATTGTAATTAATTGCTCAAAGCCTTTTAAAGTAAACTGACTTTAAAAGTATTTTCATATTTGTCTTAGTAATATAGTCATAGAAAATAGGGCTGGAAGGTGCTCAGTCTGGCCACCCTGCTTCCTGAAGACAAGACAACTGCAACTGAACTGTTCCTGACAGATGTTTGGTAAACCAGTTTTTAACAATGTCAATGACTGACTTCCCATGACTGCTCAAGGTGCTAATGAAGAATTTCTAATTTTAGGTATCTTTATAGTTCAGACAATTGCATATCAACAAATAAAAAGGATGGTTTAAAAGGAAAAGTTTTTTTGAAAATGGGATAAGGACTCCTCTCAAAAAATCTAATTCCTATCTTGAAATGAAAAATAATACATCTGGTTTTGCCACCATTAAAATAATTTTTAGGCTTTAGATCACCCAGTTATAAGGAAACAATTCAGTTTCTTACTGGACAACAGGTCTAAGAAAACTATGAGGCTACTCTTAGGTTCAAGCTACAAGACAGAGCTTATGGAGTGTGCCCTGTCACAGTGTTCTGAATAATTATTTTGCTCTCGTATAGTCCCAGGGACCACAAGTTTCTTTAGATGTGTAAGTGAAACCACCAAGCTGTTATTCATTGATATATAGATATAAGCATCTTCAACTGAGCAGCCCCTCACCTCTCTGCTATCAGTGAAGAAAGCTGTTGCATTACTAAGCCTCTGTCAAACATGGAAAAAGGACCAGTGCAGTTAAATAGGACATGTAAAGAAATATATGTCTGTGTTCCCTGAATTATACTTCCCATAAAAGATGAATCCTATTTTATCAAAGGTGAAAGAAAATTCAATCCTAATATATAGAAGGAAGTTATATTTGCCTACATTCCCATAGCATAAAAAGCTGTGAATCATCTATACATTACATCAGGGTAAATACAGAGGAGAAAAAGAAAAGCTTTCTAAGGAACTGAGCATTAGTGGAAATAATCAAATACAGTTCTTGCTCTAGACCTTCTCTCAAATTTTTCCTAGCATCTGTACCACAATAAAAGTTTGGTATGTTCTAATTTTTAAGGCTTCTAATGATAGCAATAGGCTAGGATTTCACGTTTTCTTTTCAAGTCAACTCTCTCTTTGAATGAGAGTTGACTTGTCCTTAAGTATTTATTGTAACTTTCCAGATGGAAAATCAAACTATTGCAGCAAAGATGAATTTTTCCGCTTTTAGATTTATTTTTTTTTTTTTAGGACAAAAGACACAAATTTTCCATCCATCTCCACTGCAAACTTTCTATATAAGAAACCTGAAAATTATTTTTCAGAGGAGTGTACAACCAGGCAAATAACCTGTGCTCCACTGAAGCTGTAATCACCTATGAAATTAAAAAGCCCTGAACAAGTCTGCTTGGTTCTCTTCCATTTTTTGTTTTTGGTGGGTTTTTTGTTTGTTTGTTTGTTTTTTTTCCCCTGCATTTGTTTATATCATACCAGTCTTTTTAAGCATATGAAAAACAGAGAAAGTGTATACCTCGAAAAACAGCAGATATAATTATGAGACAGTGTGTGGTTGAGGTTATACCTCTTAAAACCTGGACATGAACAGAAGATATGGAACTTCGTGAATTCTCTTTTTGTTTCTGTTGTCAGTTTTGTCTTTCATGCCAGGCAATGAGCTAATGGTGTGACCCACGGAGAACAAAGTCAGAGAAACAGTAACCAGCAGCCAAGTCAGCTGCTAACTCAAGTGAAAATGCAAGCCAACTCGAAAGGGATGAACATTGCAGCAAGAGAGGTAAGTACCCAACAACTCCATGAGAATACCAATGAAAAACATTTGTTCTTGATTACTAGACAGATGTTAAGGGATTAATATGAAAGGGAACACTTAATTAGGAAAAATGCTCTGCAGAACAAGTTAGGGCACATGAATGGTTGGAGAAGCAGAAAACAATTCACCCTTAAGATGTCAGTTTTATGTACTATATGCCTGTAATGTTTTAAGTGCAGAGCTGTGGAAGAGTCTGAAAGAACCAGAGAAATTAAAAATCAGAGACACGAGACAGAAATAATAGAACTTACATATGTATTTGTAGAAATTAAGATGAGCCTTGTTTACAAACACCTTACTTGGAGAATCTACACCTTTATAACTGCCTAGTCCAGCAGATGATTAACACATATCCACAAAAATAGGCTTTGCTTCTCATGCCCATTGAGAGTGACAGCTCTTAGTGTCACTAACACCAGCCACTCCACAAGGAGCAGGCAGTGTCAGTTGTTTCATTCACAGTAGGCACCATGTACTTGGATTTTGTCACCTGGGCAACAGTGCACATATTTCTGTTTCCAAGGGCACTTCAGAAAGCACTGTCTGCTGCAGTTATAAAGGACTTCCCACTGGACTTTCCCCTCCTTCTGTGTTTCACTGACTCATGCTGGTTCCAGTAATTCATGTTCTTGTATTTTCAGCATTATTTCACTCATCTTGAAACCTTTTTTAGGAAGTGTAAATCAGTGAATTCTGTGCTACTCCACTTTAAAGCTAGAACAAGGAACTACAGAGCTAGGTCTGATATCTTTTATAAATTTTGGTGAGAAGTTCGTGCTGAGGTATTGTCTGTTATGGAAAGTCCTAGAGCAGCCGCCAGAAATGAAAACAGTATGCTTTGATGTAAAGAAGCTTCTATAAAAAATACTGTACAGTTAAAACTGTACAGTTTCAATAATGGTTTCTCATGATGCTTCTTAACTTTCTCAAAGCAGATGTCTTCAATACACGGGACCACTGTAACTCTTGTTATCTTCTTACTGTTATTTTCTTATTATGTTCTGATAAAGCCATAAAGCCATGCTGAAATTGTTTTAGGAATTATTTAAACAAACAATCTGAATTTGTAAATTAATATAGAAAACTGCAGAAAGATTCCCATTCTCTATTATATTTAAGAGAATTTTTCCATAAGTGTTTGTTATCCAGATGATAGAGAGTTTGAGGGTGAACTTTTTGTCTTAGCATAATTTTGCGACCTGCAAGGTACATCCAGTGTCTCCTTACCAGACACTGAATTAAGGCTTGCAGGACTCGGCAGCTCATGCCTCTCTGCCCTCTTTGTGGCTGCTGCATGCAGCTAATTCCTCCTGGGAAAAGAAGGAGGCTATCAGTTTGTTTACCATCCAGTAAAGATATCTGGCAGTTTCCTTGCACAAAATGAGCTGCTCTCTTGTCAGGAAGGTGTTTGATCCTCTCACAAGCTCTGCCATCTGTTGAATAAATATAGGCATGTGAAAGTTCAAAGTGTTACTGTGCGTAATAACAGGCAGTGGAACAGTGCATAGGATTGACTGGTGGAATTAAGACACATGCAGTCTCCAATTATGCCATATTTACAGTACTGTTATTAACAAGACAAAGTCTTTAAAAAAGATACCCCCTCAAATTTCTTTAAAGAAAAAATAAAATCAATATTTTCTGCTGGGTATCACATGTTTGATACTTTATACTTAATCAGCAATTTATCTCTGCCCAAATCAAATTAATTCACAGTCTGTTTAATTTACTTCAGCACTGTGGATTGACCTAAAAACCCCCCAAATCCTTAAAAATACAAAGCTAAAGAGACACAGAATTACAATGAGTAAGGTGGAAATTTTATGTTTGTTTCTTAATCCAAGATAGACTGTGAAATATCTCAAACAAACTCTTAAGTACTGTTTCATGGATTTGATTTTCTCTCCGTTTCAGCGTACAGAGAAAACCCCCCACATATTATTCTGCTCTTAATCAAGATGTTCTCTAGCCTATATGTAAATGTTTGCAAATATTCATGTATACTTTTTTTACTGTTGATATAAACTTACTCAATATTATTTTAAATAGTAAATGGAGCAAACAATTTTGAACATAAATCTTGTATAAGCAACATAATCAATTTTTAATATAGCTTATGAAAAAATTTTCCAAATTCTCCTGTAAGATTATGCTGTTATATCATCAGCTTTGTTGTTCTAGGAAATGCTCATAACTTTGAAGCACTGATTCAGGAAGACATTTAAACACTTGTTTTCTATACTAAACTGAGGTCAAGCAGTAGAGACTTGCCATACTGGCTCAGAAGCTTTCACCTTCAAGCCATTATGAATGTTTTGTTATTGTATTACAAGAAGTAAAATAATAAGGTGACATAAAACCGAATATTTATTATACCTCTTGTAATTAATAATATGATATACTAATGTGATTTTCATTGTCTTTTTGTTTTGTGGTTTTATAGGAATACTCAGTTTTGAGACAGGGTTGTTGAAGAGATGGGGTAGCAGCAGGGCCTCAGCCCTGGGAAAGATTACAATCTCATTACTAGTCAAGAGGAAGCATAAAGCAGGGGAAAGCTTAGACAAATGAAGTAGAAAAGTAAACCAGGAGACAATTATTATTTTAATTATTATTTTAAGGCATAGTCACACACTACTACGAGTAGGACTTATCTGACAATGTAGAAATCTGTATGAGTGACACTCAAACAGTCTAGATGATGGAATATTTTAACTACTGTGAGACTTTCCTCAAAAAGTTTGGCCATGTGTATTTACATATTTTCTAAATTAGTTGTCTGTATGTCCTCTATTATCAAGAGACAGAGGTAACTCCAGAGAATGTTTCTTTCCACATTAAAAGAGTATGTAAAATACGAATCATAGATTGTTCTCAGCAGCTGCCAATCTCCTTTGAGTGACTTTAGAAGAACACAGAGGATTTATCTAAATTTATCTGACTTTAGATAAGTTGTAGTCGGCTCAGGTTGGCTAATCAGAATCCAACTCTTAACTAGCAGCTCATTTTAATGATCTGATGATTGAAATATCAGTGACTACTCTGTTCTCCAATTATTTCATTGTCAGAGTAAATGGAGATCTGATTCTTTCCCCCAGAGGTGTTCTTTAAGGAATAACGGTGCCATAGCTCACCTGTATGATCTCATGATAAAAAGATATGAGTTGTGACCTGTGGAGCTTTATCAGTTATTTGCTAATGGATGAGATTAGCAGACAATAAAAACTACTGATACATTCAAGCAAGAATAAAGATTTTACAGTAGTATAAATCCAGAATAAGAATTGCTTTAACTCTATACAAATTTATAAACTGAATCCTTCAAGCTATTCAACACAAATGTCTATCTGCAGACATCAGAAATCCTTGGGTGTCATCTGAGTTCTGGCCATGCTCAAAGAACCACTACTGAGGAGTTTGTGATCCCAATTTAAACATTAGTTTGCTAAATGACTTCAGCTAGTCACTCCCCACTGCACAGTTTTTATTTTCCCACCTGTACAGAGGAACTAGGAGTCATCACTTCTGTAACACGCCTTAAGATCTTGAGCTAAAAAGCGCTTTTTAGTGCACCTCTACTGTAAGACAAACACCAAACCCAATATAAAATAAAAGTTTTTGCTCCTCTTATGTCACCAGATTGTTTGCGTGATGCCCATATTCTTGATTCAGGCATAAAATATTGACAGCTCTTGATTTTTAACATCATTTTATTGGGTAATGTTTTATTTCTCTTTTTCAGACTAAAAAGCTAATCAATGGAAAATTTTATTCCTTTTTGGTCTGACTCTATTATTTTTTTCTTGGCCAAATTTTATTTGTCTGCTGATGGGACACATTTTAAAAAATGATTATGATGTTAATATCCTTGCATTAAAATCTTGCATGCTGTTAACACTTGACAAAAAGAGACAAAGAGCTGGGAAAACAAGGTTAATGTGAAGTGAAATAGGATGAAATATTAAGCTGTGTTGTTTTCTGTAAAAATTTTTTTTCAGGTTCGTACAACTGACAACACAGATCACCGTTCTTTTACTTTCATAGCCCAGATTGTTCAAAATGGCTTCCTGGTTTGGTTTGTGGCTATTATTTTGAATCTGCACTTCATTATACCCAATATTTGCATATGCAATTCACTTAGGTACTTATACTGACCCCAGGGAAATGTCCAGTGAACATTCACTGCAGCTGAGTTTGAATGAATAATGAAATGCTAATGGAAAAATGTGGGCCCAACTGATAGCAACTGAACCTTGCTCACTATAAAATGGGCTGAATCAAAGGTCTCCATAAAAAATTCTTTCCTATGCCATGATCAGAACACATTAAGATTTGAGTGTAATTTTGCATAGTTAGTACAAGTAGGTCTCCTAAAACTGCTTCCTTCGAATTTTATCATTTGATTCTTGTTCATAGAGAATGAGGGTGGTGTACTAATCATTGGCTTTCCTTCTCTTTTTAACTAAAGCAAAATAGAAGAGGAAGTGTAGTGCCACCCTTCCCTTTCCTTGTTTCTTCAAGATTTGTGAACTGATAATAATTCAAAATTACTATATTAAAATTCAGTTTATTCAGGGAGGTTGGAGTCGGTTACAATTTCCCAAGTGGATTTCTGACTGAAATAGACACTGCCTATTTTGTAATTGTCAATGATATACTCTTCAGACTTTTGCATTGCTTTAAAAAAAACAAATAATGGCTGTATCTACACACTCTTTTGCAACCAGACTATTGGTCATACATATTGGTTTGTTCTTCTCCCATTCTAAGTTTCCTACAGCGTTGTACCTCATACCATTCAGCTGCATTATTTGGGAACTGCAGCCAAGCTAGTAAATCCTACTGTATAACCTGTCTCATATACTTGAGTGCACCAGCATGACAGCATGGCTCTCCTGAGTGTCCTATTCCAAGAACAAAACCAAAAAATCCCCTTGAAACCAATAAGAATTACCCTTCATCAGGCATAACATGAAGGAGCTGTGTGTTATAGCTACCCTTACCTTATCTGTGTATCCCCCACAGTTTGTAGCTAGGGATGCCAATCCTCCCACTTTGGTAGGAATGGCACAACATGAGAGCAAAAATTTTTCAGGATGATTACGAAGAAACAAGAAAGGGAATACATCCTTCTCTGAAGGGAAATTAACTAATATACAAAACCGTGAAGCACAAGGGAATTTACTGCATGAGCCAACTACAGGCATATGACACGGATTTCAAAGGGACAGGTGAGCACAGGTTGGGGAAGAATTTGGAGGAGAGATAGCAATGGTGCAGGCAGCCCTACAACCCTCAGGATCAATTGAAGTGCCCTGCCGTGAAAAGACTTAAAAGAATATCTGCTTCTTAGTAGCTCTTATTTGTCTTTGCCATATGTTATTTAGGTTGTATTTTCTTTAACTAAGTAGCATCTCAATGAGCATCAAAAAATCTTGAAACTCTTGGAAGGAAGCTAAACTCTGCCCTTTCTCCTCTCCTGACCCACTGGGATCTGAACTGCTGACTCGCTCTGCCCTCTGCAGAGACATATCCAGAAGCTTCAGGCAAGGTACAATTCAATAGGCAATTTACAGGAGAGAATAGATAAGAGAATCACTGAGCCCCAGTAACATAAAGCTGGCAATGGACTTTCAGCCCTCTGCGAGTTCTGCTTGGTCAATGCAAAGTATTCAGAGAATCACTTCCAACTACTGTGTCTCAGACATGCACTAGCCAGAGTTTCTTACCCTATAATTATTCTTGGGTTAAAAGGGTGACTTTTTCTGTGAACACTGTTTAAAAAAAGACAATTATGTCAATATATTTTTTCCTGGCAATTAAGCACAAAAAGACGAGCTTCATTCCCAAACCTCCAGGTTATGAATGAACAATCACAGAATTATAGAATATGCTGAGTTGGAAGGGACCTACAAGGATCATCCAGTTCAGCTCCTAGACCTGCACAGGACCACTGTCAAGACTCACAGCGTGTGCCTGAGAGTGTTGTCCAAACTCTTCATGAACTCTGTCAGGTTTGGTGCTGTGACCACTTCCCTGGGGAGTCTGTTCCAGTGCCCAACCACCCTCTGGGTGGAGAACATTTTCCTAATATTCACCCTAATCCTCCCCTGACACAACTTCAGGCCATTCCTTTGGGTCCTGTCACTGTTCACCATAGAGAAGAGATCAGTGTCTACCCTTCCTCTTCCCCTCACAAGGAGGTTGTGACTGAGGTCTTCCCTCAGTCTCCTCCACGCTGAACAGTCAATTTCTGTATCATTCATGCGTTTTTCTACAACTGTTAGAGATGTGTTATCATGTCATCCTGATGTCTTTTCCAGAAAGTTGAAAAGGACAGTGGTTCAAATTTATCCTGAACATTATGATATTCAATATATAACATCTACCATACAGGTTCAGTCAGTGACTCCTTGTGGTGATTTCTATGAGTCGTTTTTCTTCACAAGGTGAGTTAAACAGGCTGCAGCAGCTAAGCAGGTAATCCAGTGATCTGCATGACTTTTTTTTTTTAATTCACAAAACTCAAGGAATACAAGACCAAAAGTAAGCTACAGCTGTTTTTGACGAAGTGTAATTCAGGCATTGCATTACAATAACATAATCTGTTTTACAAGAATAACATTTCAATCCTTCACTAGAAGTGTGCATTTCTATTTTACAAAAGGCAAGTACTATCAGGCAAAGATTCTCTCTTCTGTGTGCTCTAGACTTTGTGTTTTCCCTCATTCATATACTCAATAATATCAAGCACCTCATTACACTGAGGTAAGGATTCCCTTAACATAGGATTCTTAATGCTCTACCTACATTTTTCTGAACTTAAGCTTCATGAATTTACTCCTTACCTGTAAATGGTTCTTCTATTACCCTACAAATAGTTATAAATGTTGAAGGTAACATCAGCCACCATCAGAGTAATTCTGAGTCATCTCAATGAATTTAGATTGTTAGGGCCTTGCCCAAATATGTTCTGATTTGTCAGTGTACTTCTGACTGCTGCTGTGTCTAGAAGGATACATAATATTCTTGCCAGTAATTTTTAGCCATCTATGGTCATCTTTGAGCTATTTGCAAAAGCATGCTAAACAGCACTTGGCTAGCCTTCCTGCTTAGGCATCAAATAGCCACTCACTTTACTATCCAATAGAGAGCGACCATTTGTTTGTTTTTGGTTTTTTTTTGGTGTGTGTTTCAGATTGTTGTGTTTTGGTTTTGTTGTTTAATCAAAACTAGATTACTTTGCACTTTCTTAGTATGCTGCTACACTTGATAGAGGACATGCAGTCAGTCAGTGGAAAGACTATTCCTTTGTAAGACTTAATATTCTCTTCATTTTACTCAGATCACTGTTGGAGGCTCCAGATGTAGCAAGCCAAAAAATAATTTCAGCACCTCCTTGTTGCCTGCCTCCACCCTCTGTAAAATGTTGATATGTCATTATTTTTAATTTATGGATTTTCAGACTCTATAGTCAGTGATCAAACCAAATTATATTAATTTTTCAATTATAATTTTATGCAGGCATTTTATTAACTCAGGGTGCATCTGGAACTCTTGGAAGTAATTGAGATATGACTTGAAGTATCTTGATATTAAGGAAGATGCATGACAATATTATGTGATCTGCCACAGCAGAACGGTGCAGACCATCAATTATATAGCACTCTTTATATATTAAGCAGGTAATGATAACTTTTACAACAGGACTCCTGCCTTTCCATTTTTAGATTACCTTTTTAGCTTTGAGGATGATGCAGTTAAGAGATCTGTCAGAAAGTAGTTACTCCATTAAAGATAAAGAATCAACTCTTTCTGTCTCTAGTTTTTACACTGAAATGTGGACACATAATTTGAATGGGCATCAAAAAATCATAAGTTTTTAGGTCCTTTAGGAGAGGATGAATTCACAGAATAAAGACAGCTCCATACATTTTCTGTGGTGGATTGTTATCTGCAATAAATTTTTTTAATATTTTTGTTAAGGAGACAAATTTTTTTCCATCTATATCTTGCTAGAAAATAATTCAAAAATAACTGTTCCAGACTTTTCTACCAGCATAGAAAGGGAGATAAAATTACTAAAAACTCAAAAACTTGGATTCCTTCCTTTTTGAGCTTAATTTTTCTCATCTGGATATTACTGTGTATTGCATTGCGTAAGACAAGTGGTGTGAGATGTAATTGTTATTTGTAAGCAATGTTGTGATCCTCATATAACAGCAGGAGTAATTGCTATTATATGCAGTAGCAGTCCAGAATGATTGACAAATTCATGTCTTTTCCCCACTTCTCCAGCCAGTTGAATTACCAGTGTTTTGTGTTTCTAAGTTAGGAAGTGAGAGAAGAATCTGACCCTTCTTCTGCTTTAGAAAGAATTTTAAATATTGGAAATTAATGTTCTCAAAGTGTAATTAATTCTACCTGAGTAGCAGGTTTTTTGCTTCCAAACTAAATTAAATGCATGGTCTGTTGCCTAACACTGGATTATGAAATGTGGTTCTCTGTTAACACCTGTCTACATACAACCCATATTAAGTTTAACCTAGTTTTCTCTCTGGGACAAAGGACAAGTTATACAAAGCACACTGTTGTGCAACAGATACATCATGTTCTCTAAAAGTGACCAGTCTCCAGTGCAAGCTTTACTGATGTGAAGAATGCCATGCCATACTTTCTCTGGAAGAGTAATAGCACTAAGCAACCTTGATCTTCCTAATTTTAAAATATATATGACAAACAAAACCACAGATATATCATAGCTAGAGCATCATACAAGAAGTGTATAGATACGTTCCTCAAATTTTTCAATATCTCCTCTATATAAATATAGATAAAAACTTTTGGGTTTGCCTAAGATATATTTTTCCTTACATGTATTGCTAAGGAAATATCTCTGCTCTTATTTAAAAAAAAATAAAGAGAAAGAGAGTGAAAGAGGAATTTCCAACATTCTAGCTGAAGGAAAAGGTTGCAGGCACAAAATCCAGTCTTGAAAAAAGAGAACGTAAGTGGAAAAGAACCTGAAATACATTAGTTTTTAAAAAATTCATCCTTTAAAATCACACTTCAGGAACTCATCCTTACCTGCAGTAACTTAGGAGCCTGACTTATAAATCCTGTACAGGATTTATAAACTGATGCTAGGGTATTATAGACAGAATTATAGAACAGAATAAACATTCTTGATTTTTTTTTTTAATAGCTGAACAACACGGAGCAAACATTAAATAACCCATCTAGTAAAGGACAATGATGTCTGAAAGTTAGCACCACTCCACAATTGTTTGGGTCTGGAGCAGTGTTAAGACTTTCTGCTATTTCCTGAAATCCTTCCAAATGCAGTGTAGGGGAAGAGTGAGGGGGATTCATATCCCAAACCAAACAAGAACCTGAGTAAGGCACTGCCTGGATGAAGGTAACAAAAATGTTGAAAAGAGCTCTCATGGCCTCTATGGAGTTTAAATAATCCATTCCATGGTGCAAGAAAGTGCTGCCATATGCTTCCAATCCTATTTTCAGAATCTATCTTTCAAGGAAACAAGCAGATTATACTGTTTTCCTTTGGAAAAATGTCACCAGAAATTCTGTGGTTGAAAATATTTCCCATACAAATTCTCTTTGAATTCCTTTGGCAATAAAATGCATGAAGCAAGTTTCACAGATGATGCAATACATACATTCATAATTTTAGATTATGATACAATTTAGAGAGCTGCTAAAAAGCTTACTTACTGGTTCAGTGAAATATTAAAAAATGTGGCCCAATTCCTGCAGATAAGGAGGCTAATTCCAAGGCAAACTGAAAAAATGTAAATGATCAGCAACTGAGGCATTAATTTACTCCTTATGCTGTTGTCTTTCTCTTTTCTCTCGTCACCATTTTTCTAAATCACATCAATTTCCCCAGATGCTACAATTCTTTTAATCATAAATATTCCATTACTTGTTCATTCTTTTCATAAATCAACGCATATCTTGACTTATGCAAGAATGGATCTCAGGGATTCTGTGTATTTCCAGACTCATTCTGCCCCCTTACAAATATTTTGGTATTGTTTTGCTGTGGTTTTTTATGATAAAACATTATGGCATTTCAGCATTTAAAGAGAAAATCACGTTAAAATACTTGTGTACCCTTTTGTAAAGTAAGGGTATCCAGAGATTTTAAAAAAACAACCTTAGGGAGATCATTTCCCTAGATCTAATTGAAATTTTCTGTTTCCCAAGTTTGGGTTGTTGCCTCCTGTCTTATCACTGGACACTACAAAGATGAGTGTGCTCTGTGTTACATTCTTGCATTAGGTATTTTGCAGATAGCAATGAGATCTCCCCTCAGTCCCCTTACTCTTCACTTCTGAAGATGGAATAGGCCCATTTCTCCTCTGCTCTGAGGACCTCTGTCCTCTAACCACCTCTTGGGTTTTCAGTATTGCTGTGGAAATCACTGGATGCTTTTTGTCATATTTCTTCCATATAAGCTGTTCAAACTCTGAGCTCAGATATGTTCCCTGCACCTTTATTACATTTTTCCTATGAATTTTTCCATTCATAAAATATTTTTTCTGAAAGAAATGGCAAATACTTGTCTTCTGCACTGGTGGAAAGCTTTTCTGTGATGCAGAGTCCCTTCTCCATCGCCTCCTTCACTGAACCTGGAATGTCTTTAGGGTCAAATGTAAAAGTTCTGAAATGAAAGGTTAATAAATTCCGTGAGACCCTTGCTCATCCCAGGGAAGATAAAAAAGTCTTAAGTATCTAGAAATATGGAGTGCTTTTTGTGAAAATACCACTTGGTATGGGATAATAACCATGCCCGTAACAGCCACAGTAAGCTCCAGGCTGACACTCCTGGACTTCAAGTACCTTCTTTCCATTGTGTCTACATTAGAGAAGTTTATTGACTATGTTTTTATAAAGAACTGAACTGTTTCCTTTTATTCCCTGCTTTTTTCTTCCCTGTCATCCTGCTATTATTCTACTCATCAGGGGATCACAAAGCCATAACCTCCCATCTTAATAACAATAGATGTAGTAATTGCTAATATAGAGCATCATTACACAACAAATGAGTTCACACTTTAATCCCTTAACACATAATTTATCTTACTCGTTTACAAATACACATTTCACAAGGCAACTTCTACATTCATTTATCAGTGAGTTATTTCTTTGGGCATGAACTTTTTGGTTATTCACTAAAACAGATACCTGGCATTTAATAACCCCTATATATCTTTCTCAACATCCATAATAAGTCTGATGATACAGTCTTTTATTAGGATACAATTCTTGACAGGCTGCATTCAGGGTGTGAAATTTAGTCCATAAATCAAGCACCTATAATAGTGGCACTGACAGTGCTAGAGCGGACATAGGATAAGCATGATGTTGACTCCCTGAATTGAATCCCTGAAGAAAGGAAATAGGTAAGCACAATGAGGTCTCTGAAATTACTTTTTACCTTTTGTTTCATTTCTCTCATTTTTCAGCACCTTTGAACAGTTGTCCCAAATACACAAGAAGTTGTTCCAGATCTTGTACTGGAACGAATGAGACAAGTAGGAACTCGAGGAATTCAAGGTCAAGCCCAAGGCAAAGATTAAAGAAGCTTTGTTTTTCATTTACATTTTAGCTCCACCTCAGCTGAATCAGGTGAAGCAATCAAGGCAATCATCTACTTTACAGAATTAATAGTCAAAAGAATCTAGCTCACTTTGCTGCGAGAATAAATTTTTCCACACCTGATTCAACAGAGAATATATTTTGTGGAGAAAAGCCAACTCAATGCTTACTTTTAAGGACGTCAGAAAAGAAAGAACTTTTTTTCAAAATATGACATTAACTCTTTAGCTTTATATTATGAAAACTGAGAGATATAATTAAGCATATATTGCATGGCAATGCGATTCGTAGCTGGATTCTGAAATTTCCCAGTCACTTCTAGCACAGACTGGTGTCACTTACCATTGTATTAAAATGTGAAGACTTGGGAAGTTTGGGTGAAATTTTTGCTGCTTGCTACCCTGATAGCTAAAAATTCCAGTCATCAGTTTGGGGCTCAGTAAAATGAAGTAATTGGTTCTTTCCCTGCACACAGATCCTACACACACTCAGCTGCTGTACATACCAGCTTCATGAATCCTTTCTTAATATCCCCTTGCAGAGAGAAATGTACATACCTGCAGACTGTAACTGAGGATGGTAGGATGTTCACAATCTCTTTTCTTTTGTGCCTTGACCTCCTTAATGTTTTGGCTATGAGGACTCATCCTTGTAGTTAGAAGTAATTGAAGTAAGGCAGCACGAAAGCTGTGCATATTTACCATCACCCAGACTTTGTGTCTGGGCTTAAGTCAGGCCACAGGAAAAGAAACCAATAGGTTTGTCGTTCTTGTTTCTGAGTAGATTTGAAATATCCAAAGCTTGGTTATGTTTTTTGAAAGGCATTTTGGTTTGGACAATCTTCTAGTAATTCTCATCAACAATGAGAGCTCCAAGAAAAAAAAAAACTAGGCCAAGATATTTTAAATGCAATTCACCATGACTGGCCATATGATTTACAGTATTAACTCCATCTTCCATCATTCCAAGGACCCACAATCTAAATTTGTCATCACTGGGCAGAAATAGTGCATTGCTATAGCCAAGTCATTGGGTATAGAATTATTGGCAAAGTTAGAAGAGCACAACCCCTTCTAGGATCTTGAATCATGAAAATATATCTGCTAAGAAAGCATATAATTTTAACAAAGAATAGACATGTGATTTTAAATTAATTCTGTGTAATCCAATTTTTCTTTCCAATGGGTAGAATGCCCAAAAAGGCTTATTAACAACAGAGAGTGGATCTAAGATTTCATTCCTAATATTGGTGGACACAGGGATGCTAAAAGCAAGCTAACAGTGGATAATGTAATCCAAAAGCTGATACCACCATGGCTCAACAGAAGCACTTGCCGAGATTGCATACAGTCCCCAAATGAAAACATCTTCAATCTTTCAGTTCTAGTAAGAAACAGTATAAATGGAAAAATCACATAGGAAATATTCAGCAAGATTCAGAATGCCTCCACAAGGCCTTAGATGTAAAAAAATTACATAGAACAAAGTGATTTTCTAAACTATGCATGTTCTTTTTGAACTCCCCAAAACTGACAAGACATTATTTGAGAGAAGAGCAGTGGCATTGGTATGAATAACTTCTCATTTCAGAACTCACAATATTTTTTATTCTTTCTTTTTGCCATCAGTAGCAGACACTGTTGCACTAACTTGCTCTTTGCCTTGCCAATGAGTTACTGGATATCCATCTACATTCCTACTGCTTGTGCACTACTTGCACAGTGGTAGAAACTGTACTTAATGATGAGGTGGATGTTTTGCACAGGCATAAGATTCCACTTCCTGGGCGACCTTCATGCATATATTGAAATTATAGGAATGTTTACAGTTACATAATCTTAGTCTCTCAGTATCTCTCTCACATATAGGGTTTTAGGCACACTTTAATTAGAGAGTGAACCAGTTATTCTCACACTCTGCGTGATTTCAGGTTCCCTCTATGTCTCTATTAAGTTTAATATGATGTGCTAGACTTAAATGTGCATTCTGAAAGGAATCCAACCAAAGTTCAAGATCTCATAGCTTCTCCAAATAAGTTCTTTCATTAATTAAGAAATTTTTCTGTCGGAAAAGTGTGCTTCATTGCCACCTTTCATTCCTCAGGCTGCTCACCTTTTGCCCTTGCTAAGCATGATGTTACAAAGATAAAAAGAGAAGTAATAACTCTTAAAGATAGTATCAGCATTGCCAGTCAGAGTGCAGAAGGAAATTTTAGCTAAAGAAGAATTTGTGAGGAATGGTGATTATTAGTCAGACCATGAAATTTAGGTTGCTTTACTTATTTTATTCACCAAATTCTCAGGTAGAATTGAAAACACAATTTAGCTGTTTTTTGGTTTGCCTTTAACACTTGAAGACAATTCCCTTTCTATAAAATGATAGCAGGTGTTTCTGAGTCCTTCGTGTAAATAATGTGACAAATACTATAATTTAATTCCTTATTTGTAAGCAAACTGGAAAATTACTGCCCATGTTGGATATGTGTCAGTTTTAAATCTGTTTTTTCTAAAGTTATTAAAAAACTGTGTCATATAATGATTTACAAATAAAGAATTTATAATATAGTATTAATTTGTCACTTTTTCATTTTGATAATCTAAGCAGTTTTGTAAAACTAAAATAGGTATGGAATTGAGACAGAAATGCAGAAATGTGATTAACTCACACAACATAGCTATGAAAGAGCTGCAAAACTTCTAAAATCCCTGGTCAAGGCTTTAATATAACTTGTTCTTCTGTACAGATAAAATTAATGCATAGTTTTAGCACAGCTGGGATCAGAAGTAGCATTACCAATATGACTCTCACTCTTTAGTGTAATATTTTTTCAATTGAGTTGTAAACTGAGACCCCATTGGATTTATAAAACAAGTTCCTGGAAGTGGTGAGGAAGCATGTAGTTTTGTCTGCATAATGCTGAATTATATAGTAAATGAACACATTTAGATCTGAAAGTAACAACTGATTGCCTTTTACAGGGACTATTTGACTGCTGCCTTCTTCAGTGTTTGCTTTGCAAAGACATGCAAAACATGACCTAAAGATTCAAAAAGGAAGTTAAGTTAATAACATTTTAAAATGCTTTCTGGTTTTTATTTCTCAAACAAAAAATCAGGTTGCTTGTTCTTTGAACTTCCATCAATTGTCAATGTTTTACTAAGAGTTTTCCAGGACAGTCAAAAAGGAAACCAGACCAGAACAATGGGTAACGTAAGCATTTATCTCCTCTACCGTGCACGCTGATAAGGAACACCAAGTAACTGTTGTCTCTCATCTTTTTAATTTTCTGTTTATTACCTCCTGAAGTAATTTGCTCCATTTAACACAGAAAATTAGATATTTTGATCTCTAAATTTCCTCTTGTTCTCATCTTACTATACCATCTGCTTATTCTTTGTCATGTATAGAAGAACCAGATTCATTTTTAATTGGTAACAATTTTCATTTAGATATTTTATACCTTTATATCCAAATTTTTTCCAACACAGGTGGCAATGGAAATTTCCTTACACAAAAGACAATAAAACTGCTTCCAGTAGAGATTATCTCTTAAATTCAAAAGATGCTTCATGAGTGAATAGACACAGTACTTTTGGTTGTTTTAACAGAACCAGAACAGAATTGTCTTCATTTTTTAATAAGTTTTGACATCTAATAATGGCCCTAGTGCCTTAACTTTTAGATTTACAATGTCAGATATCATAAATGGACTTGGTTCTGAGAAAGTGGATACGCTGCACAACCTGGACAGAGGCCTCTGCAATGGCACCCAGGCACTGGTTATACTGAAATTCCACTAGTGAAGCATAAGAAAACTTCTCTGCATATCCTGGAGGGGCTTTGTCCTTTCAGGTGTTCTCAGACCATACTTGCTTTACATCCTCAAGCTTGGTTTAAAATATACCTTAGTGCCTGCTGACTTTTGGTTACAGAAGCCTAAGGGAAACTTAATATGCCCACCTTCAAAATGTATGTGTATAAAGCATGCCATCTTGATGGGAGAGGCAAATTTCAGTCCTCTTGAAATAATCTTAAATTTACCATTTCAACTCAGATATTCAATATGCAGACTTTTTTATTTTTTTAATCTATGTCAAAGAAGCCAAAAGTGCAGCTGTATCACAAATCTTTCTTTCTACTAAATGTATAGTTGATGTTATTTTTGAAACTCAGATAATTACTGTTGCTATGTAAACTATTACTAAAACACAATTGATTTAATAGGAGTCTTGTGTCTGTGGCCATGCAGTTTTGAAGCAAACGTGGTGTGACAAAGGGCTCTTCTTTGCTACTGAGTTCCTCTTTTCCAGTTACTCTGTCTTAACCCAGACCGGTACATAAAAGACATAAGAGATGGTGTTTGGGCATGCAAAGTTAACTTAACAGAATCAGTGCTGAGATTTCTGAACAGCAATTTTTTTAAAAAAGGTGTGAGGGCTGTCTAAATGAACCTGAAAGTGGCATCTAAATCAAAACCACTCTTAGAATATAAAACTACACAACACAGCAGCATCTGATTGGTATTTGCCAAGCAGTGGAACAAAATTATTAATGTCTCAAAATTTATTTCCTATGTACATCTGAAATAATTCTAATTATGTAAAGACTAAGCAGAGCTGACAGCATAGTACACATTGGGAGCATTTTATGCTTTCAGCTCGAATATATTAGAGACATTTTAAGTCGTGGCTTTTTATGCTGCGTGACTCTGCTCCACAGCAAAAGAAGATACATAAGTTTGCAGATCCAAAGGCAGAAATTCTCAGGACATCCTGTCATCCAGCAAAGCTGGAAGCTGTCTTTCTCCTTTTCATGACTGCTAAAGGTTAAACAGTCCTTCATTAAGGTCATGAAGGAATGCCATCATTTATATGGACTAAGTTGTTCTGAGGTCCACTGAGAACTACCTAAAACAGCTATGACCATATTACACATGGTATAGGCCATGGGACACTTCTCCACAGAAATGAAACCCAAATAAGAGTTTCATTAGAAAGCCATAAAATCAGCATAGGCAAATCCAACCAACTTAATAAAACAGCAGGCCATTTAAAACAAATGTATAATGTTCTTGAGGGGATACATATTTGGTATGCAATAAAATTCTGACACTGGAAAAGTATTAATGGGGAATTCTTTCTAGTTTTGAGAGTCACCTTAAAACACCCAAATGGTGTTTCAGGAATGTGTATTCACCCTATTTTTGCAAATAAAAAATGAAGGACCTTAGGATAAGCATGGAAAAATGGTGATGTCCCGAGTCGGCTTCTGCTTTTGGTGATGCTAATGCACACAATTGCTAAGTTTGCTTGGAACCCCTAGTCTTGCTCATGTTGACTTCATTTCACTCCATGATGGAAAAAAAGAACACACGAAACACCCCACTCCCTCAGGCACCTCCTTCCCTTTTGTCAGAGGTATATCTAAAATAATAAACTAAGGGCTGCAGTACAGTTTCAAGCAGTCTCCCACTTTGTTGACTCATTAATTGTTAGTCTTCTGCCTGGCACAAAACTTGTGCTAAGACTTTCCCAGACATACTGGCGTTTGCTTCAGGGCATAGCACAAGCCACATACTGTTTGCAACACATAGTGTAGGTGAAGGTGAGAGAAAAATCTTTACCTATACAGATGTGAGCAATGCTATCTTATTTTGAGTGGGGGAATAGCCCTTCATCTGTTTTATTTACCCAACCACTGACATCCTCGTATGCAGACCTGATCTTGCAATGCTCTCACCACAGACTAGTAAACTTGGAATTAGATGTCTTCTGTTAGTGTGGTGCATTCTTAAGCCAAGAAGTCCTGTTGAGAAGCTGTAAGAGTGAAACAGTCTTTAAATAAATCATCTTAGGCTTGCCACTTTCCACACCTCAAATGTGAGACATAGCAATGGTGCAAAAAAAAAAAGGTTAAGCAGAGAGAACCTGAAGGAACCAGCCCCACCTTTTCTTTGGCTACAGAATGAGCAATTGTTGAACCAAAGTAAACAGACTGTGCTTGCCCCATCTTGCTGTAATACAGATTGTACTATGCAAATTATCTTTAGGCCCACACATAGATAGACTAATAAGAACACAGGAACTATCATCTAGGACAATCTAATTTACTGTTACTGAATTATCCTAAAACTTTCACAACTTTTAAAGAGTTTCACAGCTGGGAAGTGATTTTGGAATTTAAACTAATATCTGATGATCTGATTTACTTTTACCCATATTTACTATTCCACTTCAAAATTTGCTTTTGAAGAGATTTGCATTTTAAAGGTTACATGAGAAAGGTTAGAAACTTAGGGCTTTCTTTGTTGTATGAGTCTGGATATTTTGTCTGACTAACTGATATTATAGCCTGTGAATTCCTTGTAATGTGCTAGTTTTCAAAAATTCATTTTGTAACACTAGTGTAGACTCACTGAGATATTTTTACCTTTCTCTGTAAATTCACTCACATCCTTAACAATTCTCTGAGGACTTGTTGGGGCACATTTGGGTATCGTTAACTCTGACTGTGAGCTTTATCACCCACTATCCCTGCATCCCTGGAGCATGGATTTGGGTGCACACAAGAGAGCAGGTGTAGCTTTGCAGGGAGTGGTAAGGTGGGTGGAAGGTCTTGCCTATGTGGCATGTCGGAAATGATGTAATTTTGGGTGTGTGAAACTTGCTAAATAGGTTTACTACAGCTTTACCCTAGTACTCAGGTGCCCAAATGGTGATTTAGACATGTACCTTCAGGAGAGTTATCAAAAAAAAAAAAAATCCCCTACCTATTCTGTTTAGATGCCTCAGATAGCAAAGGTTCTTTTTTGGATCTCATGCTAAATTCCTACCTTTCAGATTGAAGGGAAAGCACAGAGGAAGTGTATCTCAATGCTGTGCAGCAACTCAGAGAGATAACTCAGAGGTAACACTGAACACCTTGTGCCAAAGTCACAAACTAGGACACACAAATCAGAAATGGATGAATTTTCTTTCTCAGTCATGGTCATAGCCTTCTTCTCTGGCACCTATTATCTGGCAGGAAGTTTGAGACATTTTTCTTGCACATTTGACTTAAATATTCCTCCTATATCTTTCATTCCACTGCATGAATGAACTTCATCTAATTTCTACAGATCTTTCTACATCTGGAGCACAAGGAGCTAAATGCCTACTTTTTAGTGTGGGCTTAGTGGGAAAAACCATTTATCCCATCATCAGGTGATCATTATAAAATAAATACCCTTTTGTGAGGGAAAAAAAAATCAGTAACTACATGCAGAAATCAAAATACACAGGATCCAAATGAAAACATAGCTCTAGACCACTCTGCAGTTAAAAGAGATGATGGAAAGATAATTATGTGGGAGAGGAATGTTTCTTTATGGAATTAGATTTGATGGACTAAATTCTATAACCTAAAATTAGGACGTGGCTACAGCTAGCGGAGAAAGAAGAAATAAATTATATTAAAGATAAAATTAGTGTGTGGGGAGTATTTAAAAGACACTGCATTTCTGCAGGAAGATTACTTTTTCTTAGTACAAAAAAGAAAAAATAGTCAATGGATCTGTAACATAAATGGAGATCTGGGAATGGAAACTGTCACGGGGGGATTCTGGATGCACGACAAAGGAAGATTATTCCTGGATTTTATGATGAAAAAAGAGGGAGAAGTGTTCAAACTTCACAGCTAGGAAACTATAGAAACCTGTGTTGGGTTGTTTTGAGGAGCCATTAGGTCAGATGGTACATTCAGAGGAAAGGAAGAAGGGAAATGATCTATTTTGTGCTGCAGACACTATGTTCAGTTCTGGGCAGTACATATGAAAAGTGACTAGACTTCAGTGACAAGTGTGTCTTTCTGTGTTTAACTGCAGTGACATTTTTGCTATTATTTGACACTGCAAACTAATACACATATTTTGTCCTCATACACGTGCACAACGTCTGTGTGTATACACACCTAACAACGTATATATTCACACATATATACGCATACATGTGGGCATATATAAATATATTTATAACACATAAACATAGTGGGCTTTGTCTCCAGCAGATTTTTTTAATAATTTAGAAGCATTTCCATTCACATATATTCTACCTCCGAAACATGTATCATCATTTTTGGTTTTTTAAATCTATGTAGAAAGAACTGGATCTTTTTTCAAATCATGTTTTGGTTCATTTCTTGTCAGTAGGCCAATGACGTTAGTTCTATTCCCCTCTTGGTTAGTCACTCCTTACTTTATACAATTGCTCATACTTCAACTATGTATTGCAACAACAGTAATTAATCGATTCAAAAAGTTCAACTGCTAAACTAAGTGAAATTCTTGATGAGCAGGGACAGATTTTGGCCTTAAGACAAACTGAAAACCTAAGGTAGCTATGCCCAGTATGGGAAAGTAAGATACGCTGAAACAGAGGGCAGCGTCTGTGGAGCTACGAGTATTTAACTACGTATAATCTGTCTGGGTGAGGAAATCTCTTACATTGGATATATGGAAGTTTGGATGCAAAAAAGTGAAAGAAAGGATGAGGGAATTTTGAAACTATTTTTACAAGTGCACATATAACAGGAAGACCTAAGAAAGAAGACCTAAGAAAGAAGAAAGACTAAGAAAAGAATTATTCACTCTGTATGACTAAGATGTTACAGATATGGAAGGTGTTGCACACTCTGTAATGAGAAGACTTGGAAATCATAATCCTGAACTAGACAGTCATGGTGAAGATGACTAAAACTAATCAAGAAGAAAACCTTTCTTAGTCCTTCCCTTTAAAAAACAGAGAGTCTCTTCAGTTCATAACATCAGTAATCTGAGAATATAATTTCATGCAAAAAATACTCAGAATTTTCATATTTTTTCAATTGTTCTTCCCATGAGATGAGAAAAAAATTGTGCTGGGTGTCACTTTCTGAGGGCTGCAGCACACATTACCCTTGTTGATACAACATTACTGAAAAGATCACCGGGATGTGTGCATCAAATATTCCAGGCTAGAAAGTCAACAGGTGTCTTTGACAGTGTCAATACTTCCACTATAAATCCTTCTCCATTCTTCAGGACCAGTTGAATAAGTCACAGGAATACACATTTAGTGAAAGAATACAGAAATATTGTCAGGAATTTTTCTCTTGATACTGTTTTTTTAAATAGTTTGGTTCAATTTAAGCTGGAAAGTTTTTTTATGTTGAAGAAGATATTCTTCAGTTGCCATAAATAAAACATTAAAATAAATTAAGAACATATTCTCTAAAGTACCAGAGTTTGCACCAACTTCACTTGGTCAAGTCTATA
The DNA here is from genome assembly GCF_001715985.3 of Manacus vitellinus. NCBI lineage: Eukaryota > Metazoa > Chordata > Aves > Passeriformes > Pipridae > Manacus > Manacus vitellinus. The sequence continues at coordinate 43,169,022 of NW_021940535.1, forward strand.
ACCTGTGCCATCAGTGGGCATGTGGAGGCTGATAGAGAGGGTTTTTGAAAAAAACACGCTACTGTTACTTTTTGATGAAAACCATCACACTGACATAAGGCTGGATTTGGGAACTCTACAGAGTGGGCAGAGATGGAACACTGGATGAATCAAATTCCATGCTTCATGTGATGCAATGGCATTAGGTAAGCTACAGATATCTCTGTATCATGCTGCCACTGGATGTAGAGATAGCTGTGGTTCCAGGTCTTCTGTGCAGACCTCCATACCTGGCAGAAATTGTCTTTCTGTAGCAGGTAGCATGAGACTTCTAGGCAATCTTGTCACATGAATGCTGTAAGTGACACAACTTACACAGTCTTGTCATGGCACTGCATTGTAGGTAATGGTGCCTAAATCTAGCAGTGATTTGGGAAAATTATCCTTCAAGGTACACAAATGGAACAATCCACACTACTGAGCACTCCTATTGCATGAATGAGGGATCCATAGCATGGTCGCATGTTATATACAACAACAACAACAATAATAATAATAACCACCAAAAAACCACCACCAACAACAAAAAAACCCTCCTTTTTTTGGTCAAAGTGTTATGATATGAAAATACAGACCCTATAAAAAATATACCACTTACCTAAGACAGATTCATTGGGGGGGGGGGAATAAAATGCATATCTGTGACTGATAAAGAAAAATTAGACCTTTGGATAGTTTAGTTAACAAGTATTTAAATGTAATCAATAGTTTTTCAGAAAAAAAATTTGTTTCTCAATAGGCAAGAACTTCCCCCACTGTTTTGTATCTAATGGAATGCTAATATTGTTTCTATTCTTACAGTTAATTTTTAGGAGAAGCTCTGTTTGTATTTTCACTTCAGTAACTGGAAGGTCTTGTTCTTCAGTAAGAACTCTTCAGGACTGTTTGCTTGGCAGCCTCTCGGGCTTTTTAGCTAATGCACAAGTTAAGATAAGAATAATCAATTTAAATATTTACATTGGGCATTTCCATTGGTTAATTCCAATTTACAGTTGTCCAAGGGGTTGGAAAAGATACTGCACCGTGGACTAAAGTGTGTATCCTGAAAGTCTTTCAGTTGTTAATGTTTCCGTTCAAATTGTGATACTGAAAACCCTCAAGTACTTAATGACACACCCTGAAAGGTAGACTTCTGGAACTCTACTTGCTGCTAATAAAATAGCATTGGTGGAAACAAAAGTGCTGGCAGCTCAGCTTCTCAGTGCAGCACATCTCTCTCTATTTCTATACTATTTTCTTCCTGTGAAGGTTATTACCCACATGCACTAGATTTCCCTCATAAGCACTTTGAATGAGTTCAGTAGCAGCAGACTTTACATCAAGCACACTTAGAATTTCAAACTGCTTAGATTTAGACTGAAGAGACCGAAGGTTCCTTATTTTTTAGGATTTTCTTATTAAAGAAGAGATCATATAACATGCTTTACAGTAACTTTCAAATACCCTCTGTGTGAAGAAATCAGCTTGTATGGAGATACAGCCAGTGCAAGCAATGAACGAGTGCTTGGCACCTAGGTCTCTTTGCAAAATATAAGAGTATTTTCAGTAAACCGTATAAGTTCTGAAATATCTCAGCTTTTTAACATTTGTGCTGCTACATACAGGACATTTTCTAAAGGTAAAAGCCATCTGTAAGGAAAGGAATTGTATTATCAGATAAATAGGAACTGGACACATGTTACCGGATGGTGCATTAACATCAATTTGTTGTTAAATGTCTATGAACAATTTAACCAGGGCATATAACCTATCCCCACTCAGAAGTAGTCTGTGTACAGTTCTGAAGTGGAATAATTATGTCTTTTCTCAGGGTACTGTTTAAAACCCTCATTCATTCTGAAAGCAGGAGAGGACTGAGAGTGCTCAGCAATTCTCAAATTATTTTTTCATAATTCTCATTGCCAATTTTGTAAAATTTGGCAGAGGATGAAGTAAATGAGGGGCATTGCTTCAGCAGAGATAGTTATCCCACTAATTACCCCAGAATGGTGTTTGCTTCCATTAAACTCAAACCCTTCTGTGCATTCATTAATAATTTTGTCACCCTAGAATGAACAATTTCAAAGCTACTATCTGACAGTCAGCTATTTCTTTGTGTTATATTTTTGTCCTCTGAGAAATTAAATTTACTCTTGTAAACAACATCCCTGCTCTCATTGCCTTACAACATGCAATATATGGTTGAATTTGACAGTAAATTTGTCTGTATTCTTTTGAAATCTGCTTCATACCCATTCCTCCTAAATTATAACAAAGACTATAGTATGTCAGTTCCAGATTGTGCTTTCAAACAAGAACCAAATTGTCCCATCACAGCAACATTTGAAGCATTTATAGTATTCTGACTGAATTCTGACTTGAATATCCAAACTAGTAGTGGCCCAGATTGCACTTTGCGAAGGAGTTGTTGATTAGATTTTTGTGTGCCAGCATGTCCTTTGGTAAAGTATCATTGATGTTACTCTTCAGAGTTTTAGTCTGTACTACAAAGGTTTGAATTTTGGTTATTATTTCATTACAGGTTTCTTAGTCGTCTTTCTGGGGATCATCTGTTAATCAAGTTGTTACCCTCTGTTCCCATAAAACATATTCTTAGAATTGCTCTGTTTTAGTATTTAGTTTTTTATTGTTCTCAGCAGAATGAAATTGAGTAAAGTCAGTGAAACCTTCTTTCTATCATCATTTCCACAGAACTTTTGACTTATCAGATTGCCTGATTACGATTTAGGTGCTCACATCTGACAATGATAAGGGTCATTAAAGAATTCGGAGAGAATGACAGTATCTAAGCAATAATAACACCAGACAAATATATTTTAATTTTAAAAGACTGGTACAAAAATAGTAAGTCCTTGGTACAAGCTTGGTGATTGTTGATATGATGTGACTGAGAAACCAAACATTGGACATCTGATTCATTACTTTGGAAGACTTGCTCAATCTGTGAAAATGATTCTTTTTTTTCATAAAAAGGAGGAAAATGTCATGTAAAATAAGGAACAAAGCTCACTTTTAAGTGACACCTCTCCATACTCTCCATAAGACTTCTCCAAAAGAAAATTCTTCAGTCTGAAATAAATTTCTATGTCTGTTGAACATCAAACACTGCATATACTGGGAAAGGCTGCTTACCAGGCTTCTGACAAAGAATAAGGCCAAACTTGGGCAGAAATAAAGACAAAATGATATTGTATTTTTTTCTAATTTAAAATGTGAATTGTTTTATTTTGGCAGAGCATATACAGATGATAGTGAAATCACGCAGTGACCTGAATTTAGCTATTGATGTCTAATACTATGTAGAATTCTGAAGTAAGAAGCCTGACTACATTCAGAAAATCTAAGCAACACCCAATGAACCAAATACTTTGTTTTCAGGGTCAAAATTTTGTCTACCATATTGTCCATGAATGCATTGTTGTCTTTGCTCAAATCACTGTGGGAGATTCTTTCTCCATGTCAGAAGCTGTGATGCAGAACAGATGCTGAGACATAATATATCCACCCATAAATCCTTCAGCTAAGAGCTGTGACCAGCTATACTCTCTATGCAGGAGTCTGTGCTCATATACAGTTTCCCTACTCAGATGCCAAATCTGTGCCCCATTTCTATACCCTGGTGACTGAGAGGTGGAATGGAAACCTGAACTACTCAGTTCCAACAGAGTTATATAGTACCCCTGAAAACCCCCTCCATAGCTCGATTCTATCCTTAAATAGCGAAATCATGATAATTCAGCTTCTTTCTGGAGATGTGGACAGTTGTGCAAGAAATGAAATTGTATGAAGTTTGTCCCTGTTTGAATATAAAACTGTACAAATTAGGTCTATTCCCTAGGCTCAAATTCCAGTACTAAAATAAGTGAGCTGGAACAGGATCCACTGTATTAACATTAACATGAGAACACCAGGCGTTCTGTGTTGTATCCATATTCCCAGAGGTGCAGTCTGTACTCTCAGCTCAACTGACAGCTAAATAAAGTCCCTCCTCCCCATTTGTTTCAATTAGCTCAGAAATAAGAAAAAATAGTTGATGTATTTAAGGATGAACTTATATTACAAAGCTGGTTAGTGCTGACACTTCTGCCTTAGATTGTGGTCTCGATGTGAAGGACTGTAATAGAAAAGGGGATCAAGATTGATGCACAATTAACTGCATGACTGATGACAGGTTCACTTGCATCAGAATTGTACTGGTATTCTCATATGAGTGAGTCTCGGTAGCCTAACCTTACGGCTGCCCTGAAAAAAATCTTAATATAAAGTTATACTCCAAGTTACTATTCATATGCAGTTTCTGCAATTGGGCTCAGGTGAAAATGGTATTAAAAATCCACTCGGTTGAAGCAGAACACTAATGCTGCTGAGCATTAATAATGATGACGATTTAAACGAATAATCCGTTGTGAGAGAGATGAGAAAATAAACAGGAAACTTCTAAAACTCTGTGAGATCCCTTTTGAAAGAGCTATAAAAGTAATTCTGAGTACATTTTCATTGAAAACAAAAGCAAATGTGATTTTTTTCAGGAATTCAGTATGCATGTGTGCAGGGGAATAGGTACTGATTCAGAAGATGGGAGAAATATATGCAGTGGGAAAGTCAGGACAGAACTGCATTAAATGGGCCTCTTTCACAAAACCCACAGCTTTGCAGGTGCTTGTATAAAATATGTCCACATGCTAAGTTGTAGCACGTATTTGCTCGAATTGATGGGACCTATAGTGATTGTATTAGAAGGATGACATTAAGGTTATATGTTGCTATTGAAATGTTTACAAGAATGCTTGAAGTGCACACCTAAATATAAAGTAGCAATAGCAAGGGTAGTAGTTTCTTGCCATTATTTTTCCTGATAGGTTTCCTGGTTTTCCTACTTTACACTCTCCTCCCCTAAATTCTTCTCTTAAAATAGTTATATGTGGTATCTCTGAAGCTAGCCTAATAATTACCTGTTTAAGTCCTGTTTTGATTTATGCCCTAGAATCAGTCTTACAGGTATCTGTAAGATAGTAAACATCCACTAAGTACTGAGGTTTTTACTAGCAATACTTCATCTCTTGCACACATCCACAGAGTTAATTTACCATAATCATCCAGTCCTGTTCAAAATAAAAAAGTCGGGGTAAAAATATAATAATTTCCGCTCTCTCAGTCTTTAGCGTGGCCTCATTTTATCCTAAATCTTTTCCAAAAGAGACTGTTTTCAAACTGTCTTGAAATATCCATGACCATATCTTTCAAATGCTAAAAGCAGTGCAGTGCTAACATAAACATGGCCTTATCTAGGACTGCTGAGGATGCATGTGACTGCCTGAGCATATCCCGAGCTTGTATCTGCTCACTCACCAATTGTTAAGTAACATGGCACTTTTGAAATAAAAATAGCAGCATTTAAATTGACTTATTTAAAGTAAGAATAATAAGATATAAATATATTTGAGATTTTTGTCCAATATCTAATTTTTATCTACATCAAAAGCAATCCTTGTTGTTTAGGAAAATTAGATTAAAAAGAAAATGATGTCACAGAGTAGGAAAATGCATAGAATGAGACAAAATATCTGTTGCTGGACTAAATGACCAGCAGTGAAAGACACAGAACGCTACAAAATCGTGTGTAAACATTAAAAGTGAAGAGGAAATATTTAAAATAGTAAGGGATGTCGTAGTCGGGGAGAATAGGAAAAAAATTAAGAAAAGGATATATGGAACAAAAGAACTTCCTGTTCATCATATCTGTGCATGTGTTTGATTTTGCTATTTTTTCAATGAATATTTCATTAGGGTCAAGGGACCAGAGTATATTTCGGTTTAGCTGCTGCATTTACCCTCCAGTATTTTGTAGCAATTCCTACACAGAGGTACAGAAGAGAGGAAGCATAGTCAGATAACTGTGCATATGAAAAATTTCAAATCAAATATGAGTCTACATATCTGTTTCTGACAGGATCTAAGTCGCCACTTGCCTATGGATCGTTAACATTCTGCAAAGACTTTCATGCTAGTCAACTGTCCAGTTAGACTATTCAGATGTGTATTAGCCTTTTCCTACAGAGGTGGCTGGAGTTCAGACGGACCTGTACACGGACTCTAGAGAGAAATTGTTATGAAAATGGTTAAAAGATTAAGGCAGCACATTACTACAATGCAATAAGAAACATAAATATAATGAAACAAGGCTCCTGGTCTCTAGGATGGTGTGAATACAACCACAAATCATTCTTCAAACAGCAGTAAACACAAACATAAATACCACATGATGAGCTGCTGCTATTTGTGAAGACATATGTCTCATGCAGTTTTACCTGTTTGCACTCATCATCTTGCTTGCCAGGAGCCCTTGTGAGACAGAGCCAAGTAAAACCAGCTGTGGTGCTTTGAAATTCAACATATGGGGGTAAGTTTGGGAACACCTAAAATGGAAATTAGAGTCTTACCTTTGCAAAGAAGTTAATCTGGAAGCTGACATCAGCTTCTTTGCTGATTTACATGTCAAATTCCCAGTTAGACTCCCTGCATAGGAAAAAATCCTGTTTCTGTTTGAAGGCCCCTGAAGAATTCATACCTTCTGTTTTCAAGTGTTTCTGATGATTTCATATTAAGATGGAGAGAGATATTATATGACAAATTATATCTGAAACATGAATATAAGATATGTTTTGGGCTGCATGATAGTACATATGCCACAGAGTAAAATACCCCTAATAAACATTTTGGATGAGTAAATTAAATAAGTATAGAAACTCATTAATATAGCCAAGCACATGACAAATGGATTTGTTATTAGCTTACTCTGAAAGCTATGAATCATATTTCTATTTGAGGTATGCTTCACTTTATCATTTTTGCTTAGTATATTATTTTATGTTTAATAATTTCTTATTTTACTGTTTGGTACATGTAGCATTTCACAAATGGACAAGATGAAAAGTTCTCTAGTTAGGGGAGTGTGCAGTAAACATCAGACTCTTCTCTCAAAAATGAGTCTTACTGCAAAAGAAGAGAAAAGACACAATTAGAGTGAGATGGCGTTAGACCGAGAGATAAATCAGACAGAGATATTCTGGGGTAAAAACACTGAAGAGCTATCAGGAAAGAATCTGGGATCTAAGGCATAAAGAATGCTGCTCAGTGTCTCGATGACAAAAAACCTTTTAGGGAAAAAAGTCAAGCGAGAGACAGATTTTTATATCTCGTAATCAGTAACCTTGGAAAAGGGAGTTTAGAAGACTAGCTGAGAGAAATAGATCACTTAGTGCAAGCAATAATTGAGCCTCAGAGAAGCACTGATTGTTAGAATATGATTGACACTGTATCTGGAGACAGATGTCCTCCTGCCCTCTCAGCTGGAAAGGGCGACTGGGTGGAGCTTCTTTAGAAAACTGGCTGCTGCCATTGTACAGCCGAAAGAAGAGCGGACGTGCAGAGGTAAATTTTCAAAGCAGTGTGTTTATTAACTACCCATTGACAAATACAGGCAATTGTTAGTGAACCTCCTGCACATCCCTTTGAAGACCTATGAGGTTTGTCTGAGGTGATATCTCACCATTTGTGCCAGAAAAGGTGGCTTCCAAGATAGAGGTGGGCCTTTCTTGACAATGGATAAAATGGGTGATCTCAGGAACTCTTTGCCTTTTTAAAAAGCCGTGTGAGGTCTCCTATACTACAATTCACATTCAATTTAGGGTTTTTTCTCTTCTCACAAGATCAAAGAATTTTTTGTTATGTCATCACACATGACATGGGTAATGAAAGCTTTGAGAAGCTAGAACTGACAGTTTTCAGCTTGGCCTCTAATTCTGTAGCTTTTCAGTATTTTCATTTATATGGGGGCGACACAGGGGAAATGGTTAATACTTCACCTGGCAATCGTTGAACGCTCACCATTGTAAGCTGAGAACAAGCATAGCCTCACAATTATTATGCCTTACCCACGCATACTTACAATGAATAGATCAGCACTCTTAAGTGTTTCTCATTATAGCCACAGTATGCTTTGAAAAGTGCTGGAGCATGTATGAGCTAGTTATAAATCAAGTAAGTGAGAAGTTTTGATTCCCATGCAAAATCTCTGTGAGGTAAAAGTCACACAACAAAAAAAGGATAAATTCAAATTTTTGAATAATTCCATTGGCAGGTGTTTGAACACATTGCTGTATGAACATGTCTTGACTGTCTGGTTGGAACTTAGCAACATCAGATCATGGCTAAATGTCACATGAAACATGGCACAAGGACTGAGATTATTTATTGGGGTTGTTCTATGTTTTTGTTCCCCCCCTTCTTTTTCTTTTGTTTCTGGTAGTCTCTCTAAGGTGTACAAGAAATTTTACAAGAACATGCGTAGCAATGACAATAGTCATCAAGGAATGAAGGTGGTATACAGTTAAAATAGTGCACCACACTGCCACGCTTGGTTGAAGCAACTCTCTTGCCTCTGTGTACATTCTTCTTGTTCTCAATGTCAGAGGAGGAAAAAGTTATGATTTAGAAATGTTCGTAGCATCCACCAGTTTAAATATGATTCAATCAGTTACATTTTGGTTGTGGTTTTGAGGTGTGACTGTAATATCTGCTGATATATATTCTGAGGTTTGTAGTGGCACAACTGCTACTAGAATTTTTACATGTGCAATGTTAAATTTTTCTGGGCATATCTCCAGAAAAAACGCTCTTTGCCTTTGTGTTATGTGGAACTGACCCAATATGAGGCAGTGTGTGAGATGCACCTAAGAAAAAGAGACTGAATATATCATGTAAATACAGTAATAAGAATTTTTATGGATGGAAACTGTGATCAATATTGTGTTGTATTGCAAGCAGTATTTGCATTTCTCTTAAAATGACTACAAATGTTCAGAAATCTTTTTCTTTCATAATGAGATGGGAAATCAAATATAAAAATACTTGATTTGAAAATAAACCAAAATCATTTGGGCATTAGAATGGCAACAAATAGGGAATTTGAGTGCCATGACATTCAACTTTGATTTTAGTATAAAATATTAAATTATTATGTACTGATATTCTGCAAGAAAAAACTTTTGTTTTGTCTCAATTTGACATTAATCTGTGTCCTTCACAGCTGTTGTAACATTATGGAAGTAAAGTTTCATTCTTTCATGGCTCTGTTTTTACTTCCATGAGTAGCGTCAAGTTCCCATGATAGAGAAATTTCTTGAAATTCTATGAATGCAATGTGTAGGAAATTTGAGACCATTAGGGGAAAAAAGAGTAACAGGAAACCTAAGCAGAAGAGATCTTGAAACAGCTGAGTTATACCCATTTTGAGAGCCAAGTTTGATTAACGTTGCTTACCTACAAATGTTTTTGAAAGGAAAAAATTGCATCCTAATTTTACATATTTAAAAATTTGATCTGGAAAAATATTATGTTTCATAAGAAATATTTGAACAGAGAATCCTAATCTTGAGTTCAAAAGTTTAGGTTGCCTGCAGTAGTATGCAAGTGCACAAAGAATGCCAATCAAATCTTCATTACAAGCCAAACTCAACATGTCTTTTACAATGTCCTAGGTGGTTTGAAAACACAGAATAGGAATCTTGGAAACACAAATGCAGACTGATATTATCAAATTAATTTCTCACTTCAGTTAAGTCCTTCAGTATCACATGATTGTCCACTTGACATTGTTAGCAATATGAAAGATGCTTTTGAGGTGGAAGGTGCTCTGCTCAGTCAAGGATGTTAAATAAGATCCTATCATTACCCTGAAGAAAGGGATTGTTTCATTGCAAGTTTATAGCTGAAAAGACATTGGGGGTGTTGTTTCTTAAGAAACTTGGAAGACACTCTTGGGAGAGTAGTTGCAGAGCTGCTAAGGAAGCTGGGTGTGTATGATAAATTTGTTTGTCATATACTGTTGCCTTCTGCGATGTGAACACAAGAAATACAGAATGAGAATACTTAGTTTCTCATGTTATATTGTTTAAAAATAGTATTATTAGTTTGGGGAATGAACATAACAGGGGATTCTTAATTATCTCTTTCCCACTTTTCATCCCATAAAGCTGCTTCCAACAACCTTTCTTCAGAAGTTTAAGTTTCTTTTACAGAAGCTAAATTGAGAATCATTGAACAGCTCCCAAGTCCATGCTTTTTTAACGCCCATTCCTCTGTGGAAACAGCTTAGCTGCATAATTTGACATAGTCTGAATGTCAGTGCAAACATCCCTCAAATACCAAGTGACTGTTTAACCGAAAAAAACACAGAGTGTACACTGAAAAATTTATTAACAATCTTTCACTCTCGAGGTTTTTTATAAACAGTTTTCCAGTGAAAATGGGATGGTCCCTTAGATTGAAAAATGATTAATTATACAAACTATGTGACAGAAATGTTTATCATTATAAAAATAAAACATTTACAAAGCGATTTCAGTAGTTTACAGTAAGAAAAGATAATTAATAGTTTGTTGCTATTCTATGATTTTTCAGTGAGATAATCCGTAGCTGGTGGCTTGGGCAATAGTTTCTATTTCTCAGCTCACCAAACACAAGAAACCTCCACTGGGTGGTTTATCTTAAAAGCAGACATTTGTCTGTTTTTCATTATTCACATGGTAAAAAAGAAAGATCTTTGTGGTCCGTAGGAGAGTCTTAACGTAGCATACAGTCTTAAAGTAACAGCAGATGAAGCAGGGAGCTTTTACACAGCTCTTATCTTCCACTTAATGCACACAGTTTGTGGAAAATCCCTCATAAGCATAATAAGTATTGTGAATAAGGTTTTTGTTGAAAACCACTGGGCTCTGAAAGCCTCGGAGGACAGGACTGTCTTGGAAGGGACAGACCCCAGCGAGTAATGTCCCCTGTGCTCCTAATATCTTAGCTGACATAGTGTCTCCCAGGTAGCTGTGGGTGAGAAGCCAGGTGTCCTTGCCCCTGTGCTGATGAGCAAATGCCTGAGCATGCTCTGGTGCTGCATGTCAAAGTAACAGTAAAATTCAAGTCCCTGGCCCTTGGACTCCAGTTATTCACAGTCGGGTTTGAATGTTTTTCAGAAGGGGAACTCTATGAGGACTCCTTCCTCACCAAAACAGGAAGGGGAAAATAGCATTTAGTGAAAAATAATAATGATTTTGTCAATATGTGTCTCAGCACTCATCCTTGATGGCACTGTAAGCAGGGCAGTAGTTGCCTCCCCTTTTCCTTTTCCCTCCTCTAGAAATGTCATTGTGCAGTGTGATGTGATGATGTGACTCTTGATCTTCTGTGAGGAGAGGAATCTTATTGCTACCTCATCTTCACTATCCTTTCTCCTGACTGTGCCTGAATTTAGTCCCACTATGATTTTAGGTTAAACAAAGGGAGTTAGCTAAAACCCCTTTGAAGACTGGCTCACCCTTTCTGATGGAGAACATAATGAAAGGATCTGCCTACAGGTCCAACTGCACAACAAAACTGTGAAGGTATGTCCATTGTTAAAACAATGAACAAAAATGCTTAGGTGTTAGAGAGAGAGCGCACAGAAAAATATGAAAAGCATCAGTGGTCTGCTTTCAACTAGATGACTGCAGTGCTGGCAACATTTTGCATGCAGAAATGGATAGAAAAATAGAGTTCAGAAATGAACATCAAAAAAATTTAGAGGTTCAGAGGCTTTCTGTAGGAGGAAGTACTGAACATTGTAACTTATTAGAAAGGTGACTAGATAAAGATGACTTATGTAATGAATGATATTGAGAAAATAAATCAGGAGTTCTCATTTAGTTTTTCCAATAAAGACATTTGTCATAAAAGAACAAGGGGCATTTAATGAAAGACACCACAACTAACACCTATTAAAGAAAATGCCTTTTCTTTATTACCTTGTAAAAACCATTGGAACAAAATGTTTCTGAGGTCAAGGGCTTAGCAGGATTCCAAGGAGAAGTAGATTTCATATGGGAACATTCACAGTAATGCAGTAAGACTTATTTTCAAGGAAGATAACCCTTCCACTCCTCGTGACTTAAATAAAGCCTTTGGAAGAAATTTTCACTTTGTGATGACATTTGTGTCATTGAAATATCTCCTACACTTTCTCCCAAAGGACCCTGTGTGTCTCATTATGATGTGAAATGGGTTAGTACTCTCCTGTTTCTGTGGAACAAATTTGCCATGGAGTTAGCTTTTCACTGAGCGATCAGGCCATTGTGTCTTATGAAGTTATCACCTCTCAGATGGGAGTTACTGACCTCCATGTTTCATTCAGTAACTAAACTTTGTTTGCTCCTAGTCCAGCAAAAAATGGGGTTTGAGAAAAAAAATTTCATTTTATATTTCAGCAAACCTAGGGACAGTACCAGTCTTCCTTGCAAATTACCTCACTCAGATGAGTATCAACAACTTTCCCACACTGACTGAGATGTGCAAAGCTCTTTGACTTTCCTCTTCTTCTTTCAAAACCACTTTTTTTCCCTATTGGTTTATCAGTTTAAAAGTACAAAATCCTAACTCTGAATAATTCTGAGTTAAATAATCAAATGCAGACTTGTTAATAATGTATATATTCTCACAGATAGGTACATATGTGCAACTGTATATTCATACATATACATGCATATTACATGTGCATGGGAATATTTATACATACATATTTACACATAAATTTCTCTTTCCTCTAATTGCTTGCCTGTCATTAATCAATAAAATGAATTTATATTATATTTCAACATCATCAATATGAAAAGTCACCTTATGTTGCACTGACTTTTTAAGCAACTCCTTTGAACAAAAGGCTGCAGACACCAAATGTGGTTTTACAAAGATAGGGTGTGCAACCTGAATACAGTAATCTTTTAAAAGAATAAGTCTGTCCCAGAGGAAGAAATTATTTCTCTTGCAAAATCATCAGTGTCAAGAAACAAATGTTGTGAGGTGACAGTTACATAGCTTATTTGTTATGTGGTTTATTTTGAATGCCTGTCTTTTAATTTTTCTGTTTCTCTAAGGCAAGTCAGTACATGCCAGCTGAGATGTGAAAACTGGGCTTTTTGGAGTAACAGTATAAAAATAAACCTTTTTTTCCCCACTTTTTTAAGCTACACACAATTACCTACAGAATCTCTGCAACCTGTAATACTCAAAAAGGAGAGCCCTTGTTTTGAGTTCATTTTGAGTTCAAGTCCTTATTTCCCAGGTGGATGAAATTCAATGAGACCTAAAAAAAAGGGCTGCTATTAAAACAAGCAAACCTCAAGAAGCAAAACAGTTTAACATTTAATATCTTTTTCCATAGCAAAAACACATGCCCAAGGTGCCTATGGTTCCCTTCTAACAATGCAGTGAGATCTTGAAGGATGTTTACCATTCCCAGGAATAGAGGGCAAGAAAAGATGTTGTGTTTTCTCTCTGCTCAGAGAGACTGCAGTAATGACAATTTGGTTAGCTGGGAAGGAAATTGTGAGCAGGAAAGCCTACAGATATAGGCAAGTGCAGCACTAAACCTCTTTCTGGAACCCAGAGAGAGGACACCAGATAGGGCGAGGGAGCGGTGGAACAGTCCCAGGGCACTCTTTGTGGAGAAGGAGCTGTGACCCCTGGCAGGGCTGTAGGACCTGCGGGCATCTGGGAGGCCAAGGATCAGACAGGTAGAGGAGCATCGATGCCTGAGGATCAGGGATGCAGAGGAGCAGGAGGCTGGAGTGATTACATGGCAGAAAGCTGGTGCCTCAGTGTTCCCTGCCTTCTTTGCCAACAGAAGGCCAGCAAGGGCTGGGAACAGACTGTTGGGGCCCAACCTGTTGCCTTTCAACCCCACATAATCAAACCTTGCTTGTTGGTTGGGGGTTGTGCTTGGTCAGACTGTGAGGACTGCTTCCCTCATCTCCTGCCCAAGCTGCCTCTGCCCTGTGCATCCCCCAGGAGACAGTTCCTGCTGTGGAATACCTTGAGTCCTTTTGGGCCACAGGCCAGGCAAGTGTCAGGGCTGTCCCCACGCCCTGCTCGGGCTGTGTCCTCAACTCATCCGCCTGGCAGGAGATTGTGGCTTTGGCTCTTCTCCTCACACAGCCACTCTCCCCTGCTCAGGCAGAGCCTCATACATCAGATGTGGTCTGGGCTGTCCGTACTTTAGTTTTAGCTTTTTTTAAAAATTTCTTAAAAAAACCCCAAACAAACTTGCTCAATGCATTCTGTTCCCTCTTTCTATTTCCTGTTATAAAATATGACTTTGTGAATTGGTATGTGCTATTTTTTAAAAATCACCATTCTGTAGTTTCTCCATACCCGCATCCTCCATTTCTTCTGAAACTGAAAAAAGAAAAATTGTGCCAAGTTCTCACCTCTCATTTGTGTTTTATCAATTTCAACAGAATAACTGAGTGGCCATGTGATTTGCTACCTTGAATTTACATGTGTGTAAGCAGTGCACCATGCCAGACATCCAACAGTATTACCTCCTTCAAAGCCACCCTAAAGCCTGGTTTTTAATGGTCAGGGGCTATTTCAAAAGCTTTCCAAAAGTATTTTTGAGCATGGGAGGTCCATCTAGAAGGGTGGATTTTCATAAGGCTCTGAACTTCAGTTCAGTGCTGAATTTAATAATTTTTACACATAGAATGACCATGTGTTCAGGATGTCAGAAGATCAAAATCAGAGACAACTGTGATTACCCTCAGCCCCAGTAGGTCAGGTCATTGTGGAGTCCTGCTGGATGCTTCTGAAGCAAAACAAAAGATGAACAGCACAACAGATTTGAACTATTGAAGTTCCTGATCTTGCTTCACATTAAATTCACTGCGTAATAGCTAGACAATACAGGAGAAAAAAGATCACAACCTAGAGAAAGGAAAGGAAAAAAAAACCCAAAAATAAACATTTGTACAATCCTGGCTGCTTTATCAGCACATGTGTCAATGAGGACTGAGGGAATTCTCAGGTGATTTATTTTTTCAAGAGCTTCAGGGTTTCCCAGGTTCAGTAATGTAAAGATTATCATGTTAGTACCGATTTGGGGCTTTTCTGATGCCCAGTGCTGAACAGTGATGATGAAAAAGGATGCATACAAATTTACAAGTGTTCAGACTCTGTGATATTTTGGAAAATACTTTGTTACTGCATTTTTATATTTATTTTTTATTTTAGTACCAGTGTTTTTCACTGGTTTGTGACCCAGAACATAAAGGTTTACAGTTGTCTCCCTTTACTCATTTCTTTTAATGATTCTGCACATTTTTTTTTTCAGACAAAGGCCACATCAGTGGAATGCATGGTGATATAGTGTGAGCTAAGTTTATCATGACAAAAGATGCATCAGTTTGATATATTAACCCAGCACTGTCTTGGAGGCAGTGAACAAATAGTTTAACCTGGCAATGAATAATATAAACTTAACCACAGAGATGGTTGGTGTTATCATCTTATGTTTCTGTAATGCAGTAAGGACATCAGGTTATCATGGTCATAGCAGCAGGAGAGTTTGTAGAATGAGCTCATGTGTAAATAGTTGCTCAAAACCACTGTGAACATTTATGAGGCTCATTATTTATCATCAATTATTTAACTGCATGTTCCCATGTGGGCAGTGAAATCCTGCTGATTTACTACTTATCAGGAATAAATTGCCACTTACATCTTGGGGTTTTCATGCTTTTCCTTTTGTCATCATAAATAAACTAAACTAATAAGACTGTTTCCTTCTGCATATTAAACTGACTGCTGGTAAGAAGGTTTTTGGCTAGCGACCTAATATGAGACAAAATATAGGATAAGTGAAAAATTGTGTATTTTTATGAAGTCTCAGATTGTTTGCAAAAGATCTGAGAACTCAGCAAGGGATCAGTATTTGCTTACATTTGCAGTGTGTTTGTACAGGACCAGATTTTTGAAACTGCTCAGCAGCCACAATTAAAGCCAGATTTTTTTTCTGAGGAGCAGTTTCAAATTTTCCAACTAACTGAAGTTATTTTAATATCTAAATGAGGACCACTAGCTAAATCCCCGTTTTGGCACCACTGTTATTCTCAAAACTGCAGCTCAGCTGCTGTCTAACCCTTAAGGTGCCTCTGTTGCTGCCAGCAAGTCACTAAAGATGCTTGTATTTCTACTGGGGACCACATATAGAGGTAAATCTTAATATCCTGAGATAGCTTTCAGCCCTTCTTCATGCTTCAGCTGCAGAAGGATTCAAAACCCACATAGTCTTCAGCACACCTTTGGCAGGTTTTCTGACAAGGCAGGCATAACCTTAGGGATGACAGTACTGTGCCCCAGACACCTGGCACCCAGAGTTACACAGGATGTGTGTGCTCATTTTACATACACATTCTGCATGTGTGTGCATAGAAATCTGGGTTATCCCAAAGCCCAGAAGCTGGTACACCCTGCAGCCAAGAAGCCAGGTCTGATTTGCTTTATTTGGTTCAGCTCAGGGCTGAACTCCGTCAGGACTTGCATCCCACCCTGTGAGCACGTCTGTGTTGTGGTAGAAGTGCTGCTATGGTGGTTAACATATCTATATAACTGGCTGTGAACCTCTGCTAACCCAGAAGGGTGTTTAAACAACTAAAACCCACCTAAATCTCAGACTCTTTTCGGAGAAGCTCCTCTAATATGACTACGACATCCTGTGATGGGCTCTTTGATACATGAAGTAGGTAGGTTTAATGAAAAGCCTCAATTTTGTTTCTGTAGAACACAAGAGACTTTTTTTAATTTAAGCAAACATCATGTTTGAAGATGTAGTATCATCTGCAGTTATTTTCTTTTATACATATATGACAAATGTGTATGCACACCATATGCACGGTATACGTATATTTTACATGTATACATTGTATATTTTTATTTTATTTATACATATCCACATAGATACAAACACACATGCACAATTCTGTGACAGTCTGGTCCCTTAGATGTTTTCAGGCATGGGTGGAATACATTTTTTATTCTATTCCAGATTTTCACATACAGCTTTACAATTTCTGTGTCAACTATTTCCTATTCTGACATAATGTTCAAAAAAACTTAGATCACAAACTCAGCTCAAGAAATTTCTCATCCCTTATAGAACTTGTTGCATTTTAATAGAGTTTTTCACACATAAATTATGAAATGTGCTTTTTTAGTTTAATAGATGTGTTAATAACAAATCAAATATTCTTCAGCTGACTCAGTGGCATGTTACAACACTTAGGAATGAAATACCAACTCTGCAAAAATTAGTGCCTACTTATTTAGGATAATTTACAGGATACTTGGAAAGTATGTTATTCCAAACATTTATTTTTTGTCTTCATTTGTGGATGGTGTTTTTACATCTAATTTAATTATATACCTGTAGGAGGAAGTGGTAAGATTTAGATAATTGCACTAAGAATGTCATACTTGGGACTAATATGTGTATAAAATTGTATGCTTCTTTGGGCCTTCATCAGATATGTGTCCATAATACCCCATAGTGAACACTGGTAGTATTATCTCCAATGAAAAATATGTCGCCATATTGTATTGGAAGACAATATTTTTAAAGCACCCCTTAAAATAGCATTTGTGATATTTCTATCACTGAGTTTAATCTATTTTCTTGTTGATCAGAAAGTTTTAGGGCCCTACTTTCTTCTGCTAAATTCAAAATGCATACACAGCTAAGGGGAAGCATAACCTGATATATGTGACTTTAACCACTTGCAAATGCAGAGGTTTTATCCCATTCTGAACTCACATACATGCTGATGTGAGTACCTCTTTCTTATTAACTATGAAGACACACACAGGCCATCCCTGTAGAGTTTCTCCTCCCACCACAGTCAAATGATGTGAAAGGTCTTGCCAGTGGGTTATTTAAATGCTGATATTCTGTTCTGGCTTGTCAAGAATGCATGGTATAAATCTCTTGGCACTTATCTTTCTACACTGCCCACTAACATTTTCTACTACTTCTGTCTGTCCTCATGACATTTCCTGGAGAGCTTAAACTGAAAGTGCTAATTATTAATTTAGGGCTAGATTCTGGCTCCTACAGCCAGAGGCATGCTGGAGGGAATGCAAAGGGACTCCCAATTGTTATATGCATGTTCCCTACCACAGAGATCCCCACACATTCACTCCTTGGCTCGTATTAGGAAACCCTCATGATTCTTTTTAATCAAACCTTTCCACATCAGTTATAAATTCGAATTACAAATTAAAAAATCAGACCATTAAAGTTTGAAATTATTTTGTTTTCAAACATGTAAGTACATTTGCTCAGTTTTAACAACGGATTGGATTAATCACCGGTGAGGGTTTTTTTTCACATCACAGAGAGGATTTAGCTCTAGGAAAGAAATGTTTCATCATCTTGAAGCCCAGTAAGGCTCAGTGTTATTATGTCAGTATAACAGGTTAACTGAGGCATAAAGGTGAAGTAACTTGCCTAAGGTCATGCAATAGATCAGTGGCAGAACTGTAAATCATAGAATCACGTACAGAGTCATTTAAATCCCTGAAAAATGCCTTGTTCCATAAGATTTTCTTACTCCCTCTTGTCAAATATAAATAGTTTAGGCTTCCTCTGGCAGGCAGAAAGCCCTCTACTCTTTCACTTAATGGATTCCCAAGATAAAGTGTATTCACTAACCTGGCTCTAACAGGAAAACTTCTGTTATGCACACGAAAAGAGGGGCAAACGAAAAGAGGTTCTTTTATTCAAAGCACTTCTTGAATTTCCTGTAACTTCACCATGGATTGGCTTACATATTTTTCCAAATCTACTTATTTGTTAGGTGGCCAGTTGTTCTTATTTCCCTTGTCTTCAAGTCTCTTCCTCCAGCAGTGTCCCTTCCTATATCTCTGCTGTATGAATTCCTCTCTCCATTGACAATTTTTCCAATAATAGTCTCTTATCTTCATTTACAGCCACACTGAAAGCATGTTATGGTGAACCAGAGGTTCTGGTTATGCACAGCTTAAGAACTGTGAAAAAATGACCCCCCCAAACATATAAAAAAGCTCTCTGGATTTTTCCATCTCCTTCTTTATATCTTCCTCAAGAGCTTCCTCTGAAAATGTGCCTGCTCAAGATTTGTTTGAGAGAATGAAGATGAAGAGACAGTGAAGAATCTACAGCTGAATACTTTAGATTTTATTACGGCTAAAATGCCAAATGTTTATACAGTTGTATATATTTCACTGTATTCTCTTTTCTCCCTGTCTTATGAATAAGCCAGGTACCTGCATTGAACTCACTGATTTCTTTTTCAATTTAAGATAAATGTTTTAAAAAATATTGTTATTGTTCTGTTGGTGTAGTGGGATTTTTTTCTCACTAGGAAAGAAATGTGTATAAACAAAGACTTAAGGAGGTCAAATAAACACAAAGCAGGTATCAGAGACGTCCACTTCTCTCAGTCCTCCCATTCCCATGCAAGACCAGGCTGTTGGATCAGGGGCACCTGAAAATGCCAGGCTCCACCAGAGCAGTTTTAATTAAGAGGTCCAGGTTATTTTTATGATGAGTGTGTGTCTGAGTCGGGGAGATTAGCAGTTAGCAGGAAGGAGCTAGAAGAAAGGTTTCATTACCTCTTCTCTTTGCCAAAATTCAATTTTGGTTCAGAATTTGGAGATCATTTTATTTGTTTTGTTTTCTGACTGCTCCAGTAGGAACTCTGAGTGAAATATTCTGGTTTTGTTCTTTGTCAGTACAAACTGACATTTGATTTTCACCCCTGCTGCATTATCAGGATGCATTCATCTCTCCAGGACTAGTCTGTTGTAATGATTGTATCTTAGACCACTTGGAAAATGAAAGCTCTGCTGAATGCTGCTACCTGGACCTTACACTGATAATAACAAAACAAATAGTTTGTATTTAGAGGCATTGACTTGAAGCAATGCAGTCCTCAGTATTCTGAAGCCTACTTCAGAGACCATATCCTTCCTACTGAGATAAAGCCACAGTTACTGATGGCAGAACTGCTCGAACTGTCATTCCTCTGGTACTAATACAAATGGGCATTTTCACAGATAAATTTTATAGGGAATTATTGACTATGGAAATTTGCCAAAACGGGTGAACCATAGAATGCATTTCTTTATACATTGGTGAAAAAAAAAAGGACGCTTATGGAAAAGAGCTGATTATTTTATTTCTCTATGTGTGATTTGTGTATACATACATGTAAAGAGAGAGAGAAAGCTGGAAAAGAACAGGAAGTATTTTTTCAGGTGCTTAGTACATCAGAAAATCAGATTGAGGAAACTACATTAGTAATCTTGGCACTACCTGCTCAACTATACTTAAAGTTGTTTACTCTCAAGCAACCAAAGAATGAAAATCATATTTTTTCTCTTGATAATATTATGAAGGTGCCCTTCATTCCCTTCTTGCAGCCTGAGACTTACACAGTTATTGTCAATGAAGCCCTAATGAAACTGTAATTCTTTATTCTGTGTGTTTGGTTTGTATCAAAAGCTACTAGCTATGGCAGGTGTTTAGAAATGTTTATGCTTTCTGAATAGGGCAGCATGAAAATGACACTGTCAGTGGATAAAGGGAAAAAATCTGGACCACGCTCTAAGAGTTTCAGCCTTGGCTGAAACATGGATTAGATGCCATCATTGAGTAATTTCTCTAGATATGGATACAGTCAACAGCAAACTTTACAAGCCCCATATAAAAACCTGTGCAGTGGTACAAAATGTACACCCATTATTTTGAAAAAAGTAATAAATTTCCTGAGCTATACTGACAGAGCCAGGGATTCAGAGCTCAGTTAATCCCCTTTTAATGTTTATGAGGATCCTGGATGCCAATATTTGTTTATTCTAATGTTTAATATTTATCCATGTTGTTTAATGACTGAGGAAATTCCTGCTAGAGGCAAAAAAACCTCTTGGATCATTTTTGTTTAAAACTTCACTTCCAGAATCATTTGCAAAGCTAGTAGTCTGTGGAGAGGAGTTCTCTGATGTGATATGTTCAATTGCACGAGTATTTTAAGAAATAGTTACACATTGACCAGATTGTCATTAAATCTTATATAGGATGTACAGGATAATACAATTTATGTTTCTGGGGGCCATAAAGAGCAAAAAAGAAATTTTGACAAAACTAGGGGGTTTTTCGAAAATTCATCTTGAATTAAAAAAACCCATAACATCTGTCAAAAATTATAAAAAATGTTCAAATTTCTACTCTTTTACAGCTTCTCACTCCTCCCCTCCCAGCCCCTGAAGGGAAATATCTTTTTTTTTTTACAAGATAACTTACTAAAATTAAAATTTGTCTTGACCTAAGACAGGTGTTCTGTTTTTATTTAGCAATTTACCCTCCAAAGGAAAAACAAAAATTTATTCTTGTGGCTTTAAAGCCTCTAAATTTTTCACTGCTCTCCAATGTTCTATAAAATAGTCCTGTGCCTCATGTGAGATACCTGGCATCATAACAAACAAATAAAAAATTAATGCTCAGAATTCATGCATAATGATAAAGTTATCCAATTGTGAAATGGAGACGACACTATTTGTAGCAGAATTTCAGTTTCTCATGCAGAGGGACTGATAAGTCTCTGTGTCTGAAATCCCAGATGGTTTCTCTGGAGTTATGACTTGCACTAAGCTTTAGCAAGAGGAAAGCAGAAAAAAACACCAGTCGTTAAGTTGCTGGGCTTTTTTTATTCCCAGTGGAATAACTGTAATAAAAATAGCAGCAATAATAAATTAGATTCTCTTAGTGCCATGTTGAGCACTGACTCAACATGTCCCCTATAGCTGCAGTGTGGCATTTGCATCATGTTGGAGTGCAGAAAGAAGTCAGTACATTTTCTTTAGAAACTAAATTCTCTTCTACATAACTATGTATCTGATATCTTTTGCTCAGATATCTTCCCAAATTAGTCTTTGCTGAGGCCTAACTTGCAAAGGTCTCATTGTTAAAGACTCATTACTGGTATGCCTGGAACCTTCTCCCCAGTCTCTTCTTACCATGACATTTCTAATCACTATGTGAGAATTCAAGCTTATTTCCAAGCCAGAGCTTTATATCCGTCAGACAGAGTAACTTGAGGATAGACCTCACCCTCTACCAACCTTCCTTCTTCAGTTCCAGCTTTGCTTTTTCTTCTTCATTCTTATTATTATGTCACTGATCAGTCTCTTCGTAACTCACTCTTCTGAATATTCTGAAAGGTGAATTAGGAAGTATCCCCCATTATACTGCTCTAAAGGGTGGTAGATGGTGTTGCTTATGATAGTTTAGTAGGTTTTCCTGAATGTTCAACCCCATGTACTTTTCTAGGAGTTGGACAGGAAAAAAGAGTTTGGCCTTCATGCGTGTCTACATTGGGTGGTGACTGCTTCTTAGAGGTTCCCACACTGTTTGGCTGCCATTTAAAAAATTTCACCTTGTGGTTTCTATCATAGGGGAAAATTGTTCCAAAAGGATTAGCGAAGCATTTGTGTGGGATAGGAAGACGGAAAGAATAAACTGGTTTCCTTATCTTGCAAAGAACAGGTCAGCTGCAGTGAAGCAATAGTCTGGAATTTCCAAGAGAAAGGCAGAGTAGGGTGTAGTCCTCTTCTCTGCCTTGAAGCTCCAGAGCAATTTTATCTTGTCAAAGCACGATAATCTCGGTTGTGCCTACACAGCATGACTGAGCTCTGACATTCAAAGTTACTCTAAGCAGGGAATCTGTCCTCGTTTGATATGTTAAATGTTGTGCCCTCTGTATTCTTCTGTAAATATTGGCCAAGTTTTAAAAAGGAAATACTTTGTGAACCAGCAAAAAAAAAAAAAAAAAAAAAAAAAAAAAAGAGGAAAATACCAGCAAGAAACAAGTAGGAGTTTAGACTGGAAGTCAGCTAAGATTTACGAAATGCAGTTAATAATACTACATCGTGTACAAACGTTTTTGACTGGCTGGCCTCCCCAGATCTGAGTTGGGGGCCAGGCAGAGTGCCCTTCTGCAGTTGGTGTGAAAAATAAAACATGCCAAATAATTATAGTAATGATGCAAAAAACTGGGGATGCAATGAAAAATTTCATATTAAATCAAAATGAAAAAGTGTCTCTTGGCCTGGCCTGTTAATGTTTTCTGCAACCATAAAATTTGGCTGCACTCATGCAATACAATACTGGTGAGAAAAAGCTAAGATTATTACCATGCTCTCTTAAAAGACAAACCCTAAAGCTGGACAACCAAGGTATGTAAAGCATTGACAATTTATTTTCCTAACCAGTGGAGAAACAAAAAATAATAGAAAAAAACCACACTCCCAGCCTAATATGATTAAGAAAACAAGAAAGACATGTTTATGTAAATGGTGGAGAAATCCTAAAATGTTTCACCTGGCAAATGTCCCAAAGAGGAAGGCCCAGAAACCATTTTTCCCTATCTGTTTTTTTGGCGGGAGGTTTGCTGGCTTTCATTTTGCCCCGTGAGATTATACTTCTTCATTTTAGTGGAGGCCACAAGGCAACTCTGACGATAAAAACAAACAAATGCAAACCTCATCCTCTTGATGTACCCCACAAGATGCACACAAATTAGAAGTCCAAGTAATGAGTTCAAGGTCCCCAAGGTCCCTCTGACCTTTCTATGCCCCTTCTCTGGCCTCTGCTATGGTTCAGACAGGTAGAGTCCAAGTTTTCTCCCCTCCCTCATCCACTCACTTCTAACAGAAAAAAAAAATTGCCCAAAATGGTATGATTATGTTTCATTCCAAAGCCAATGGCCTCATAAAATGGGCTCAATTACATAGGAAGGTTGCCTATTGCTGGTCTTATTTTGCCCTTTCTAATCCTGTGCTTGTACACATAATGGCACAGATAGTGTTTTCTGGATGACAGAAATCCTGAAGGACACACAGGTTTTCAGGAAGAACTTGGTAGCTTCAGATGGAAACAACTGACAGCTGCACTCCCTCCGTAACCTCTTCTCTGCTTTGCCTGCAATAACTGTGTTGCTGTCTCAATACATCTAGGCAGCCAATGTAAGTAAACAAACAAACAAAAATAATTGTGGGTTTCCTTTTTTTTTTTGTTTGGTTGGTTTTTTAATTAGTTTTTTATAAAATCAAGTAATTTAAAGTTTGTGGTTTTCTGAACAGTTTAAAGTTACAGAAGACTTAGAGATCTTGTTGCTGATGTGATTGCTGTCTAAGGACTGTCTCTCTTAAAAGTCAGGTTTTTTCCTTAAACATGCTATAAATCTGAAGGAAAATACTCTCCTGTTATCTTGAAGACATAGTGCCTTGAGTCCAGAAGTGCTTGTCAACCTCCAAGTAATACACTGTAATATACTTGCTTCAACAGCATATGGCCTGATGAAGCATATGGAGTTGAAACATATGGAGTGGAGGGGCATGTGAACCTACTGTGAAATACTATATCAGTAAAATGCAGTGTGCCAAAATAATGTAATTTTGTATAGCTAGTTATTGGTGTTATGAACACTGAGAGCTGCAACTGCTGAATCTCCTCCCTGGGTTACTCTTCAGCTCTCACTTGCATAAGCAATATTTGCTGATGTGAACTCCCTTTCCAGATCTACCAGGAATTTGACATGAAAGTTTCTGTAATGAGCTGATAATGACAGGCTCAGCAGAACTGAAGTATAAACTGGAGTAATTGGATCATCAGCAGTTTGGTTTTATATTATTATTGATAAAGACTGATTAGAAGAGGAATATGCTTTGAGTTTTTCACAGACACTACATACAGAGACCAATATTTATTCTTTTTAATATATATTTTTTATATATATATATTTTAAATTTTTAATTTTTAATATATTTACTGGGTTGCCTAACTGTCTACAGACACGAACAACCATACTTTACTTTTTCTTATAAGAATAGAAAGGGGCTTTGAGGAAAAAAAATCAAGAGGCCAAAGTGTACCTGATCACACAGAGAGTGGTGGTCAGTGGCTCAATGTCCAGATGGACACAAGTGATGAGTGGTGTCCCTTGTAGAGTTGTACTGTTTAATATCT
This sequence comes from Manacus vitellinus, assembly GCF_001715985.3. NCBI lineage: Eukaryota > Metazoa > Chordata > Aves > Passeriformes > Pipridae > Manacus > Manacus vitellinus. The sequence continues at coordinate 43,193,983 of NW_021940535.1, forward strand.
TCATCAATGACATAGACAGTGGGACTGAGTGCACCCTCATGAAGTTTGCAGACACAAAGTGGAGTGGTGTGGTTGACACACCTGAGGGATGCAATGCCATTCAGAGGGACCTGGAAAAGATCAAGAAGTGGGTACACATGTACCTGAGGTTCAACAAGGCCAAGCACAAGTCCCTGAATACGGTCAGGGCAACCTCCAGTATGAATAAAGGCTGGAGGATGAAGGGGTTGAGAGCAGCCCTGCGGAGAAGGACTTGTGGGTACTGGTGGACGAAAACTGGAACTTGAGCTGGCAATGCACTTTTGCAGCCCAGAAAACCACCTATATCCTGGACTGCACCAAAAGAAGCGTGTCCAGCAGGCCGAGGGTAGTGATATTCCCCTCCTCTAATTCACTCTGGTGAGTCCCTGAAGTGCTGCATCCAGCTCTGAAGTCTTCAGCACAAGAAACCTGCTGGAGTAGGTCTGGAGAAGGGCCATGAAGGTGATTAGAGTGGGAGAGCACTTCTCCTATGAGGGAATTCTGAGAGACTTGGGACTGTTCAGCCTGGAGAAGAGAAGATTCCGTGGAGACCTTATAGAAGTCTCCCAGTATCTAAACATGAGGACAGACTTTTTAGCAGGGTGATAGTGATAGGACAAGGGGTAACAGTTTACAACTAAAAGAGCGTATATTAAGGATAAAGGAAGAAATCTTTTTAATTATTAAGATGGTGAAACACTGGAACAGGTAGTCCAGAGAAGTGGTAGATGCTCCATTCTCAGGAACATTCAATGTCAAGTTGGATGGGGCTCTGAACAAACTAGTCTAGTTGCAGATGTCCCTCATTGCAGGGGGCTCGGAAAAGATGGCTGTTAACAGTCCCTTCCAACCCAAAAATTTCTATGATTCTAGTTCAAAAAGGCATTTCTGACTTAGTCACTGGCTGTTAACTTTTGCCTGTGATTTGGCCTTATTCAAAAAGATCTCTAAAGTGAACTGGAGGGTACAAAAGATTCATGTCCGCACCATGGAGTTCATGAGGATTTATTTCAAGCCAGTGGTAATCTGAATTGGTGAACTAAATCCCCTTCAGGTGTGATTAGGTGTGATTTTGAAGCATACATTCTCATTTAGTTTTATCTCCAAAGAATCCAGATTGCTCTCACTGATAGGATAACTCACTGAAATTAACCCATTTAAATAATTTTCAACCATTTTCTTTAAACTACACTATTCATCTGAACTAATAAAGTATTTGGACACACCCATAAAGAGATGCATATAATACAGTAACATATATGTAAATACAGTAGCATATATATATGTGTTGTGTATGTGGCAACACAGAGTGTGTTCATATTAAATATTTGTCCTGTGCCTTACCTTGATCTTATATCCTAATGAGCCTTATGGCCCATTGTGTTTGAAATAGGACACTGTTTTTATCTGCTGTCTTTTTGCTGAGACTGAATTTGGTTTGTGAAGGACCTATGCAGTCATTGCTCCAGAAGGGAAGAATGACATCCAACAGATATATTTCAACCAAAAGGTGAAAGACAACTTACCCAACCAAGCAGGCACTCATTTCTTCTGACAGGCAGCAATTATCACCACAACATCTTAATAGTCAGCTGGTTGCAATTTTTGTGTGGTTCACTGTTGTGCTCCAGGTGGGAGAGAGATCAGGCTCCCTAGAGGGAACTGCTGCCTTCCGACAACTGGTTTTCCAGGGATGTCCAAGGAGAGCCAGAGGAGGCACTAAAGCAAAAGCAAAGGGATTAAGTCAATTACCCCGAAGTGTGGACCTATGTAACCAAAATACAGAACAAATGTACCAAAGAAATGAAAACTTCCTTGAGACTTCACTCTCCATTCCAAACTTTTGTCAGCACTGGTTAACCAGTCAAAACTGGGAAAGACTCGGTAACTAAAAGGAAAAGTATTCAAAATTTAGGATCTATTTGCAACCACCACTTTCATTTTGATCTTTGACAAATAATGTCAGCTTACTTCTGCTATTACTAGTCTATCTATTAATTTAAAATTATAGCATACTGAACTTTGCTACTCTCCAGCAGAGAATGTTTACAGACTGTATGACAGTAGGTATGTCATATATATATATATATATATCCAGATCTTTTTGTCCTCTACAGAATTTCCCTTGAAAGCTGGAAAAATACTAATTGTGTAATGGACACAAAAGTTAAAATTCTGGTGTTGGTGAATAAATCAACATCCCACTAAACTTCTGAAGCTATGCCTTATCACAAACTTACTGTGAATTACTACTATGGAAATTTTTAATGTAACAGATGTGGTTAATTATTACAGGAAGCTCCAGGGAAGTTTTTGTGGCCTGCTAAATTAAATTAATATTTTTCTGATTAACTGGTTGCACAAATCAGTTGGATAAAACTTCAGGGAGTCTATAAAAGAAAGCTCCATGATTGGAGAGCTGCAGTTGCTGCTCATTTCTCTTTTAGTGGATGGCGATCAGCAATTTAGGAATAATCTGGTTGCTGAAATGGAGCAGGAAAACATGAGCTTATGTCTCCTATATGATTACCTGAATTAAAACTACCTTCAAAATTGCCAATTTAAAAAAAAAAAATTAAGGTGGAAATTGTTTTTGGTGAGGATGGACACGACACTTTCAAAAATTCTGCATACTATCCAAAAGATTGGTCATACATTTAAACACAAAACTCATCCAAATATGCTTTTATTTCTGTTTTACAGGTTTTTTTTCCGGGACTGACACAGTTTGTATTTTCAGTCTTACTTTAACATCAGTTTTCTAAACTAACTGGAAAGTATTTCTGTAAAACTACATCTAACTGAGCACTATTGCTTTCACAGAGCACTGAGCTTCAAAATTGCAACACATGTACAATGAAATGCACTCCTCCCATCATAAATCTTCATTATCAAAACATTTTATTTTAAGGTTGTCCCCAAAGACTGAAGCAATAGGATTTATGTCCTTAAGTAGAAGGTAAGCTGTGTTATGCAGGGACTGCCCCTTCGTGGGTGTTTGTACAAAGCCTGTTCTAGGGACAGATTTGGTTTCCATTATAAAAAAAAAAAAGTCCTCTAGATCTCTTTATAATGCCTTTTTCACAGCTTATGTAGCACCTTTGCATCACTGTACTTAGATGTTGATGGTGATCCATTATTGCGCCCATCCCATTAATTACGCCAGCTCCAGTTAAGTTGGTGAGCTACTTGGTGATAACACAAAGATTGTGTTTGTAGTCATAATATAGAGTCAAAGCACTGAAATAGGTCAGTGCTTTATTATACACTCTGTTTCAGGCTAAGAAACGTCTCATTAGTACATTAGTGCTAATTAGCAGGAGTGAACCAGAAAATGTAAATCATGAGTGCTGAGTTGAGGGGCAGTCAATGGATATCTAGTTGTGTGTCAGGAATTATAGGATTCACTAAGTGTTACTGCTGTATATCAAAAAACTCCTGTAGCCAAAAGTCTTGGAGAAAAAGTTCAAAACTAACTAGAAAACTATAAGAGAAGGTTAGTTTTTTTCTATTTTTCTATTGGGAAAAAGATTGTAAATATTGCATAGAAGTCGCAAGCTTGCAAATCGATAGTTAATGTTTAAATTGGTCCAAATATGGGGAAAAGGCAGTGGACAGATCAGAAAAAAAATTATTATTGTATTCACTATGTAGAGATGGGTGGTCTGGCTTCACAAGGTTCAGTGAGTCTAGTATATAAGATACAATTTAACTAGCAAAGAACAAGCAGAGTGAATCAGCCATTTTGCAACTTAAATAAAATATCAACCTTACCCATCTGATTTCCACTCTTGAGAGTAACATATTTCTCCAAATTAAGAAGCAAAACATAACAGCTGATATAATAGTATTTGCTTTTGAACTTCACAGGAAAAAAGGATGGAACCTGTGGTAAGCCAGAAAAAGTTCTGGTGCAATCAAGGATCTTGTGTAAATACAAACTGTTGTAGGAGTTCAGTGAAATGGGAGCGAAGAAGGCAATGGTTTTTCACACAGATGTAGTCCAAAGTACCCAGATAAGACTTTGCTTGCATCCTCAATTAACTGTATTTTGTGCTGTTAATATTCTGGTTTTCAATATTCTTGTTGTGATCTGAATCACCGACAGATATTGGGAAAAGCTGAATGGGACACAGGAATTTTTGGACAGCTATTTTAGAGTAAAGTCATATCCTATTCAATCCAGAGATCAGTTCTTTCTGCTACTGCAGACTTCCTTTGTCAGAACAAAAAAATGTCACCTTGACTCCTTCTGCCTCAGGTTCCCCACTGAAGCTGGAGGCCTTGTTGCCTTACAAGGTAATGAAAGGTATTAGTCTGGAAATACTGTCAGTTCCTGAATGCCATAGCAAAGTGAACTTAAGACATAGACAGTAAACCCCATCAGCAAGCTATTTTGTGCTAGAATGAAGGAAACCTGAAATCAAATTCATAGTTGCTACTACAGGAGAAAATACCTCCCTCGACGGCTAAAGAAAGGCACGTCCTTTTGTTGTTGGAGGATGTGACCTAAAAACTGGATCAGGAGTGTATGTTGATCCCATGTAACAGGAGGGGTGACCTATATCACCACATATCCTGTGCAAAATAATTACATCCTAGGGAAAGCCTGAGAGCATTTCATGCCTCATGGTTAGAACTTCCAGACACTGGCCAGCAATGAACATTTGGCTTCTGTTGCCTATCTCAAGACTGGGTACTCTGATTGCTGAGCTGGTGGAGGAGGGGACCATTTTATGTTGCTGATTGTGAAAATGCATCCTTAGTCAGCCCAGTAGGTACTAGTTTGTGAGTTGACGAGATCTGGCAGGTGTCCAGTGTTCAAGAGCATTACATTTAGTGGTGGACATGTTCAGAAATGTTATGTATATTAAATATAATGTTTTACATAATGTTATACATAAGGACATAGATATAGATTTACATTTATAGATATAGAAGCCTAAAAAGAAGGAGATTCAAAGATGGTAGTCAAGCACATCTGCTCAGATAGTTTGACAAATTTAGATAAGCATAGTGAAAATAATCAAAATAATTTATATGTGTTTCAGCTCATGGCTACGATTGAAACAGCCAGCGTGTAGGACAACTGAACTCAAACAGTACCTTTTGTTTCTGCAGAGTAATTGCTTGTTTCAAATCAATAATATTTAACCATTGAAGAGGTATTAGTATGAAGATATAGAAATGTGTAAGTAATAGACTAGCAAAAAGACTTGAAACAGGGAACTGATTATTCTTCTAGTGAAGAAATAAGAGTTAACAGTGGTCAAGCTACTTTTATATTCAGACACAGTGGTTTATATCACAATAACATTAACATGGAAAGGATAGAAGAATTCCTCTTTTTTCTTTCCCAGAGAGGAAATTAACTATTTTCATAAAAAACAGCAAAGGAAATGCTGGGTCATTCCTATTTTCATGTAAAAAAAAAATAAAATTACTTTGGATCCTTCCCTCGCATTGCCTTTAATCAAAGAGAAAGAACCGGGTCTACTACAGCATAACATTATACAGGAGTCTTGGTGTAATAACCCTCCCTGGCCTTAGAAGTCCTTGAATTTACCATCTACTGTGTTTTTTTTTCTTTCTTGGGTTCTCTAATAAGCTAGAACTTCTCACTCTTTAATGAAATGGGAGAAAGGCTGCAGAAACTGTGGTCTTTTGACGTGAAATTAACACACAGGCTTATTCCTGAAGCTCCAGTATGAGATAATTATTTTTATCCACAGTTTTGAGAAAAAATACTCTCCCATCTAATTGCTAGAACTCTTACACTAGAGCTGCTAGTTCAGATTCCCTCATGCAAAATTGAAGATAACCTCAGTTTCACAGTGCAAGCAAGTGTACTGGCCACTAAGCCAGAGAAATAAAAAGGAAGACTTCACACTCCCAGTTTTTATGAGGGAACCATACTAACTCTTGGTGAATCTAGGTGAAGTCAAAATTGTTCCTTCAACTCCAGAAAATAACATTTCTTTTCCAAAGATCATCCTGTTTTTATAATTAATCTAAAATTATTATTGGTTTTTAAATCAGCTTTTGTGAGTCACTTTTTTAGAGCAAATCTCCATGCCTGGAGAAGAACAGAGTAACTCCTTTTTGCACATCCCAATTTGACCAGACATTTGCTAGGTCTAGTACAGGGTTTGAACATCAGAAAGACAACAATGAGAGGCACAGTTAGGATGCTGTCCCTCCTGAGTGGGAGTAGAATGGCTTTTTTCTATCTGCATGTATTCACATATGCATCTGCTTAGATATCTAACAGTCCTCATCCATCACATGTGGAAAACTTGTGCTTGTTTGGCATGGTAGAGTCCATTCTACCATGGTGGAATTTCTGAAAGTTAAATCTTAAAACGTTTTCTCTATTAAATTGCTGGAATTCTTTTGAATAAGCAGAGTTAGTGCAGTTTCCTCTCAGAAGCAGGATTCTGATGAGCAGTTTTGTGTGAGGTCATAGGTGAATACTCTTCACGGAATAATAATGGCAAGATGTCTGCTACCTCATGAAAAATTAGGTGTACAGCACATGCTGGAACTCGTTCAGTAAAATTCCAGCCTAGTGTATGTCAGAAAAAAGGAAACGACAGATCTCAGTAGGATTTCTGTAACTTAACCTGATTTCATTAAATTGTTTGATGGATAACTTCTAAGAGATCAACTTAGGCAGTTTGCTAAAAGAAATTGATTAGCAGCAGAAAGCATGTAATGTCAAAATTTCTACAGGAAATTTAGGTGAAATTCTTTACAACTGTGTAGTCATGCATAAATTGCTCTCCTTGCAAAAACCGAAACTCTGGATTCAAGGGAGATGTGTGGCAACACAGGGTCTCCAGATGGACAGTGGAAAGATCTTTTCCATCTGGAGCACAGAAGGGAAGGTGAACCTGTTGCTGTTTATGACTCCTGATCAGGATTCACCTGGAGCACTATGACTACATGTTATCCTGAATTACAGAGTGAACTGAAAAATTTGTTCCACACACGTATTGTTTTTTCTGGGATGTCCAGGCTAACCAGTGTTTTCAAAAGTCTTCTTTCTGATTTAAATCCTTTTATTTCAAATTTAAGATATCAGGAAAGGAAGGCAGTTATGATAGGATAGAGTATAATTTGCTATTCTGTCATATTTTTCAAAGATGGAATATAATTTATAGTATTGTTCTTGGACATATTGCTCTTCCAAAGTGCATGTAGAAAAAACAACAAAGGCTTAATCTTGTAAAACATTGATCAGTCTTTCCTCCGTGAAGTTATCTGTTTGAATAAGGACTGCTTGTAGTGTCCATTCCTGAACATGTATATTCTCTATCCCAAGTTCACAGCTGGACTGAAGAGTAATGGCTACTTCTTGAGTAAAAGCTTCTAGGAATTGAAATTTGTCTCAGTACAGAAAAGACCAGTTAGGACTCCCGAGCTTGCTGAGCAATTTTAACTTGTCTTCTTTTTCCAGTTCTGAGCATGTATTCTCTCTTAGTGTTAACTTTTTCTAGCAAGCTGTGTGTCTCACCTGAAAGCAATCCTTTGTTTGTAGGGTTACCAGAGGAATATTTAAAAAAAAAAGTAAAAAAAAAGTAGCATACACCAGACTAGACTAGTACTTAGAAGTTTCCAGGTCTATTTTGCAATACAGAACCCAAGGGGTTTTGATAGGGTCTAAATTTGGCAAAAACAGCTTTCCCATCCCTCCCTAACTTTATTTTTCTGTCCTCTAACTATTTTTACTCCATGTGTCCTTCTGTCTCTGTGGATATAGAGAAAAGATCTATGGATAGGAGTCTGGGAGTAGGATAAGAAAAGTAAAAATTCCTGGAAAAAAATTAATGTTAGTATTCTGAAAGCAAAGCCAAGAACCTTACATTGAACACGAATGTAAGGTTCTTTAAGAATTTATCTGCACAAGTCACATGTGAATGCTTCCCTGTTCCCTGTGACTTGTGGAAAGGAGAAAGAGGCAGCTCAGTGCGTACAGATTAATGTCCAATTTAAACATCTTGGTTATAATTCCTGGAGACACCCCCCCTGTATTTCATTATCTTAAAGGAAAACTGAGAATCTAAATCTTTATATTAAGGTGTAAAACTGAAGTCAGGCAGGATCAGTAATCCCCTTTTCCACTAGAGTATTACTTTGGAGGTGCATTTTTTTGTTGGGTGCTGTGGCTTCCTACAGTACTGCAGCTTGCAAGTTAATGTGTAATAACTCTTGATTTCTTTAAAAAGGTTGTATTTTTTAAAAAAATAATGTAACTATTGGCACTTACTTTTAAAAAATCCATCAATTTTCATGAGATGATAAAAAAAGATGATGAAAATCAGAGTGGGTGTCCACTTGCATGATGTTGCTTTGTCCAACTGGACTATACTTTGACCTGATTGAATATAAAATGCTCAGAAAAATTTTCAAGGCCTTAAACTCCTCGATGCAATTCGAAATGGAAATTAAAATAATTTATCTGTGTTATGTTATTATTGTATTGAAAGTATACATTTTACATTCATAATGAAACCAATGGTTTTCAGATAAAGTTGGAGAAGTACTTTGTCTCTTAGAAATATGCTGATGTTATATTTTCCATGTTATTTCTACCAAAGTTTGAAAACATGAATTAGAAGAAATGCATGCATTTATTTTGTGATTTTGATTTACTGAGAACTTTTAGACTCAAAAGAAGTTATCAACAACTTTTACATTCATACAAATTTAAAAATAGTTTCAACAGATGATGTAGATTTATTTTAGAAACTCTGCTGACACTATGACATCTTAAAAAACTCTTAGGTTTCTTTCATTGAAAGATATACAGGAAATCCATCACTATTCGATATCTCTGTAGGATTCTTGCTTGACTGGAGTCAAGTCTCCAGCTGCTGTGAGATTTAATAACACCCTGGTTATGATATCATCCAATAGCAAAACCTTCTGGACAGCTGGAAGAATTCTTACACTAATGCTGTAATTAGATACATAGAATTGTCTTGGTACAGAAAATTACTTAAGGTCAGACAAAATACAATGTACCACTTACCAGCCAAAGGTCAAAGAACTTGTTTCCAAATCTACCAGCCTGTTCTTTGAAAGAATTGTCTGGAAACTCTGGGGCCTGGATAGTTTGACAAAAGAGCTCATACAAAAAGACAAAGCTACAATTTCCAACTTTCTTTCAAAAGAAAGTGCATGCAGAAACATAAGTTTGTGACCAGAAAGATAGAAGACATATCTACATAACTGGGTTGATTATACCTATTTGATTCTCAAACCTGCTCCTCCCATAAGCTCCATAGCTAGTGAATACAAGATGAAGCCCTTGCAAACAGGTCACACTTCTCAAAGATTGCCATTTGGAAAATTTGTTATTGAATTGTTGATAGTTCTTCATATACCTTTGACAAAAAGTACTGATTCAGACTACTGGAAGGTGCCATTTGGAATGTGAATTCTTTTAAGACCAAAACAGTGCTACATAGCATTATTATTGACAAAACTGAAGTTGGCAAATAGATAAAAGGTTGAATCAGAAGTCTTTGAATGATTTGAAAAACTGAAGCTGTAAAACTTTGCAAAATTATAGATTTTTTAAAGGATTAGATGTATAAGTGTTTGATAAAAGAGTGGGATCTAAATCTGTTCCTTTAAATTCAGAACAGAGCAGCCTATGATGTTAGTCTGAGATTTTAACTGCAACACTAATCAGAAAGGAAGTTATTCAAGCTTTTTATGCACTCTAGTATTATTTTTACTTAGTCAATAGCTACTTGAATGAATGTGAAATGAGTTAAAGTGATTTGGCTGCGATTCAGTAATGCATGGGAAATACTTAAGATGCAGTCAAGAAGACTGAAATCAAAATTAATCCAAGTAAAATAAATACCCATCCTCATAAGTGGCAGAAAACAGCAGAATAGTGAAGAAAAGTATGAGTGCAAAAGATTAACAGGAGAACCTTGCACCAACTAGCTTACTTTTTTGTACAAGGTGTTGTACTAAGGCTGAGGAATGAAGACAAAAATCCAGCAGCATTTTAAACTCATCCTTGTTTTTCTCCGTATAGAGAAAAAAATGTTTTCTCTGAATTAAGACTCAGTTTTCTGGGGGACAGACAACAGGGAGACAGAAGGGAAAGTAGCTGATTTCACAGAAGATAATATAAAGAATTGTATCAAGAGAGCTGATTAATTAAAGAAGGTAGTTAAGTATGTTTCAGAAATATTGCACTGAGCAACAAAGTGAAATGTCTGTGTTAAGTATACAAAACACAGAAAACTTTTGGCACACAGCCAGCATAACCTGGTGAATTCGTTACATGGTTCATAATATAATCTGTGACATTTGGGGGTTGAGAGATTCATCAGGATTTCATTAATTTTTCATCAACCTCTTATAACCACTCTATCTCCCACATTGTATCCTATCATTGAGATCATGACAGATTCCTGAGTAAACCCTGCCTTATTTTTGCTCCAAGCACCAGAGAAAATGCTTCTGAGAGTTTGGCTGGGAAGAGATGATGACCCTGGACATTACAAGGGAGAGTCTGTATATGGATATGAAGCTGGACATTCTGTGTGGAAAACTTGGTGCTATAAAACCCAAATATCATGGTTTGATTTCTGACAGCTGCATAATATCCCAGTAGTTTTTCCCTTTCCCAACCTAACAGCTGTCCAACTAAAAATGGAAATGATTTATGTTCTCTAAAACCTAGCTGATTGACAGGCAATGCAGGAGAGAGTAGTAGGGCCCCACTGTGCTATGGCACCTCTAAAGGGATGGGAAGGGAGTGGTGAGGTCGCAGAGAGACTCCCTCTGCACGGATGAGGTAAATTTCTCTTACCCAAAAAGCTGAGCTATGCATGCCCAGGCATGGAAGAGAGCTGGTCTGTGATTTTTATTGAAATTAAAGAGAAATGCACTAGCCCAAAAGGTATATATTTTCCAGATTTGTAACCTAGAGGTACATGGTATAGTGGATTATATATGTTCACTGCACAGCAAGCAATCCAATATCTCTTTCACACAGTGTATGTGTATACTAGTTTCAGGAGGGTAAAAATATAAACTCACTGGAGTCTCTGATTTCCCTAGGTAATAGAGTTATTCAGAGAATATTAGTTGACAGCTACACCCACGTGCAGTCATCAATTCTGCAAGGGCTGGTATGGAAGTTTAAAATGCTAGTGTTCATCTCTTTCTCTCCCCTAAATCTTCATTATAATGTATCTCACTGTTTTTTAGAAACTTTCAGTCTACTTTTTGGCAGATGTGACAGGCAGCTGTAACATTGATACCATCAGTGCTGTTCATCTTACTTCTTCTTCTCACAATGATTCTTAGCACATACTAATTAACAGAAATACGAAAGGTACAATCAATTTATTTAATTTAGTTAATTAAAAAGAACTTTTGAGCGGCTATCAGATAAAATTTGGCTTGAGCAATTGCAATTCAACAAATTTTAATCAGAATCTTTTCTTTTTTTTTTTTTTAATACATAAATGTGCTTCTCAAAGTTTTCTTTCCTTAACCAAAATATTTTATAGCACATGGGAGGGGAGCTTGAACAAATCTTATACAGCTTATCAAAATATAAAGACACCCTGTAGATGTAGGACTTATGTTTTTCAAAGCTCAATGTTTAGACAGGGGAGGAGCAAGGAGGGAGAAAAGGCTTTGAATCCTTATAAGAGCTGGGTTGTCTTTTCCTTACATTTATTTACCTATCAGTAGCTATTAGTAACACTTTAAAATATGGTTTATAAGATAAACTTGTGAAATGTTACTTGCCATATGCACAAATATGTCACAAGTTAATTAAATCACATATGTAATTTTAAATAATTGAGCTAAGTACAGTTGGAGAGTTCAGTGGGACTCATAATGAAATCCTTAGCATAGTATTTGATTACCTCTTTATAAAATACAACTGAAAAAATTTGGCCTTACAAAGTAATCTAAAGGTCAGGAGATTCAGCCTGCATTAGATCAAAACCAGTGCCAGGCAGATCAAAACATACAGCTGAAAAAAGAAGGTAGTGTATGAAAATGAATGCCTTAGCTAATCTTGTGTAGTAGGGCTAGAAGAAGGAGATAGATATTTGGTAATGATATCAGTGACCATTTTAGGACTTTGCAGTTCACCTGCAAACAAATAGAAGTTGGAAAGATATACTTCTATCCACCTAAAAGGAAAAGCACCTTGGACTGTATTTGTCATAAGAACTGCTCAGGATTTCAGTGTATTTCTCTATTAGGAAAAATATTTGGAAAAAGCCCAGGTCCTGTTAAAAAGACCTTGTTTTAAAACTTAAGAGGTTTTTTTATCTTTACAGTGGTCAGAACTAAAGTGACACATTACAAAACTGGGAAAAAGTCTTCATTGATTAAGAGGAGAAGACATGATCAGTAGCAAATTCCCAATGAATGGGGATTGTCTAAAACTTAAGAAAAATATTGAGTGTTTGCTACTTTCTGAAGGGACATCAGTTTCCTAGGTTCCTACCCACAGATGTGATGCAGAGCATCACATCCTATTGGATCCTACGCATCCTACTGGATCACAGACCTTTATTTTTTCTACTGTGTGAACTTCTCCATTCTGTGAGAGTAAGCCCTTAAATTCCTCAATGTCAATGAAGGAACGGTATCTTGGCTGAAGACATGAATCATAGAATCATGAAAACTTCTGAACTGGAAAGGAATCCAGCTCCTGGCTCTGCACAGGACGACCCCCAAAAACAAACCATTTGACTGAGGACACTGTCCAAATGCTTCTTGAACTCTGTCAAGCTTGGTTGCTGTGACCACTTCTCTGGGGAGCCTGTTCCAGTGGCTCCTTCATCCTCTGGATGAAGAATCATGAATTAATGAATTACCTGTTATCCAATGGAGGTTCTGCACAATGATACAAATTTTAGGATGATATCTTTTTAATCAAGGACATATGTTCTGTAGCAAGCCTTTTACTCTGCTTGTTACCTCCTTTCTACCATGATCTTTGCTTATTCCAAGTTTCAACCTGTTGATATTTGACTCCAGTGAAGTGGAAGTGGGTAGCAGGGCTGAAAGATGATCCTCATAAAAAAAATTATGAACAAGGATAATCATCACATAGAAGTCATGTATTTTTGCATTTCACTGTTATAAGCAGGCAAAACTAAGGAAAATAAAATTCTCTCTCCTATGTACTTCTGCAGACACATAGAAGGTAAAAATTCTGTAATTGAAGTTGTGATTCAGTGGAGAAGAGAACAGAGACACATACATTGTTAAATCTCTGCCAGTGTCTCTACTTGCTGATAGCTCAATAGTTTCAAAACATACACTCGATTTGAAACCATCAGAAATAGAATTTCCATCTACTTGTATAGTACTTAATTATAAATACATTTTTTCTTATTAAAGTAACAAAGGAAAAACAATGAGTGCTTTATGGCACAACACAGAAATATTCTTCAGTTCATGCCAATTAATTGCACCCAGTTTGTATAGAGTGTCAGGAGAGTGGTTCAGAAAGGAATTCAGAAACAATTGACTAAAGGCAGAAAATTTATTTAGACTCCCATAAAAAGGTACTGTCTATGATAAAACTGAAAGAGAAACCTGGAAATAAATTATACATTTTTTATGGCAGAAGTAGAACAAAATCCTGGACACAGAGGAGAAGAGTTTGAATTTTTGCAGGAAAAAATATGAGAAATTAATTCAGATGAAGATGTGCACTAGGTTTTTGAGAAGTGAAGTAATACTGTTTTCAATGACTAATGCTGAAAAGTGGAAGGCAAGCAAGACGAAGGTGGAGATGGCAAAGTAGAAATTATGAAAACACAAGTGGGGGAAAAGGAAAAAAAAGATTAAATTATAGCAGCTTTGTTTCCTTCTCTAAATTTTTAAGTGAGAAATTACTAAGGTATATCCTCATTTTTACTGGGTGCTTATTTCTACTTCTATGACATGGAAGTTTCTAAAATTAGCAGTGTTGCCAGTTTCTTGGGAACTGCTTGGTATAACCACACGTGTAAGTGGGCTCATGAAGGATGAAAGTGTTTGCACACACATATGTGGTTTCTGCATTACCATGTTGTGTTTGCACCAGAGTCACTGTACTGCAGTTAGCAAAGCTAACCTGGTTTACAACAGCTGAGAAGATGGTCCATATATACATGGAACAATTATAATGTCTGTAATAGCACGATCTGCTTTAGGCATATTTTAGCTTAGTAAAGCTATGAAAGGAAATGCAAAAGTGTATTGCCATCACAGGCTTGGAACTACTGAAGGACTGTTATATTCCTTGCATCATAAATATTTCTCATATACTAAGCTAATCCCTTTGGACTGATGCAGTATGGAAAAATAAAAGAACCTTTTTGCATTTAGTTTAAAAACTTTAAATACCATGAAAAATATAGCATTAATCTTGAATTTTCTGTTTTTAGAGTCAATAAGTACATTCTGTTTCTCAGAATTTATTCTGCTACTTTATTGCTTTTAGAAGCAATTTGGAAGTGTTGGGTGCATAATAGTCAATAAATCATATAAGGAAAGAAGAAAAGCATCGTTGTTCTTTAACAAAAATGGTAAAGGCTGTAAAATGACGGCATTTTTTAAAGAAAAAAAAAAGAAAAGAAAACACCAGAAAATAATTACAGATTTAAGATCTGATAGTGTCAAATGGCAATAAGGTTAAAGAAGAGAAAAAATATTCAAATATGACTGCCATAAACTTGATTTCAGAAACAGACCAAGGCTGTATTCACAACAGACTTCTTTCCACTTAACTCTTATCTTTACATTTTGTTATGTCACTTATGAAATACAGCAGCTCATGCAACAGTCATCAGGAAAGCAACATTTTAATTGCAAGTAAATGCAAGTATGTTAAATCTAATCTCCAAAGAGCAAATATTTACCAGGAGTTTATTATCACAGATAGACTTGTGGAATAAACAAAGTACCAGCTTGTCTACATATGTATTTGACTATTTTTTATTTAAAAAGCATTAGACTACTGAATTCAGTACAAACTTTCATTGCTCTCCTGCAATGCTAAGGACCACACACACAATAATGTATTCTTATAAGACAGAAAGATTTATAAAAGTGCCTTCAGGATTTGACGACTTTATGAGTCTTTGTAACATTTTCAATAAACCCCATATGTATTTTAAGCTTTATTTCATTAGATGTGATCTATGGTTTGCTGTGTCCATGCAGATGGCCATATGAATTTCATACTACTAAGAGAACTAACAGTTCTTTTGGTCATTCAAATAAGATTCAAAAATTGTATGAAAATATCTGCTCTTCAAGATTGTTGAAAATTATATGACAAAACTATTAGTATTTTGAAGATAGATTTCAGTACTGACTAACATGCATCATACCCCAGATGTTATACAGCACCTAACTTGAGAAAAAATGGACTATAAAAATAGACACAAAGAGGATTAAGTTGTATATTTTAAGAAGCTGGGTTTAAATGTCTTGAACAATCATAAACCCAACACAAATTAAAATGACAGGAATTTGTCTTTCTGCATTTAAAATATTTGGAACAGAAGAAGCTCTTGAGGCAGCAGAAACTACATTTATTCCCAATAATGATCTGATAGGATGTTTTGAAAAAGAAAAGTAGTTTTATAGACCCTACTGATTTACAGGATAATATTGACAATTAGAGGAGTCAGCCTGAGAATTTAAGAACTTAATGGTAACTGCTATGATGTAGTTCAGTTCTTTATCTGAACGCTTTAGGTAAACTCTTCTTCCAGGATGGAAAATGACAGTTAAAAAGTTACAGTTATCTCTTTGGAAAAAAGCCTAAAACACTATCAAGCTG
Source organism: Manacus vitellinus (assembly GCF_001715985.3). Classification (NCBI taxonomy): domain Eukaryota; kingdom Metazoa; phylum Chordata; class Aves; order Passeriformes; family Pipridae; genus Manacus; species Manacus vitellinus. Next base: position 43,209,848 of record NW_021940535.1, read on the forward strand.
CTATAATTAAGGCTATCACCAGACCGAAATCTTTCTAATTCAATTTGACATTTGAGGGATAGATGACTCAGGTTCCTATTATTGTGTTGTAAGGGAAATAACCTAAAATACTAAATGAAATGAAAATCAGATATTTGGTAACTGATGTAAAGAAAACACTGGCGTAAAACTTGGAAATGTAAAGTCACAGAATTTATGCAGCCTCTTTTGCTTTGATCCTTGTACCTAAAGACTAATCATAGATGTGAATAAGCAAGTTTGAGAGGGAAACTGATATAATTTACATTTTCTTTGCTCCTTAATTAGTAATTTTTTTTCTCATTGGACTGAGATTTTCCTTAATGCTAAAAAAGCTAAAATTCAGATTGAATCAGTAAAGAACAACAACTCTAACAGCTTTTAACATCCACTCTCAGTATAAAAGAGTTGGATACTAATTTACATGCTGAAAAAAAGAGAAGTTTTAAAAATAAATTATTCCAAAATAGTAGTATCCTAAGGTGTCCCTCTCCCTTGGACAAGTTACGTGATGACTAGGCTGAATTCTGCTCCTTTCACTCGAAAGAGCACAACATAATTCTAAATTTTCCTTTCAGTGCCAAATCCACTGCTTGGAACAAGTTGGTGAGATGGAAGAACGTCTCAAGTTCTGCTCCTCTATCGTAACACTGGCAGTTCTCCATTCATCAAATGCAGCTCCAGTCACCTTTCAAATACTGTCTCCAATATAGGAGCTGGTGCTATTTTGTACAATTAAGCCCATAGTCATTGTGTGATCCAGTCAATGGCAGTGTCATGTGTGCCTCACCTGGTTACCTGTTCCCAGTGATGAAAAAGGGGGTAATAAGCTTGTTAAGAGACAGAGAGAAGACATATACTCTGCTAGTAATGCTGTTGCTTTCGATAATGTGTCTTCCAGATCCCATTATGCAAGACTCTAGTTTGTGGTTGTGCTCATAATCCAGAAAGTGGTTTTAGGAAAAAGAAATCAATAATGAACGTGTCAGGATCTCAGGACCTATGGTTTTGCTGCAGGGCAATATTTTCATGTTGATGTTCTCACAGTCAACAAATTGTGTTATTACACAATAGGTAGTTATCATAATTGAGGAGATGTCTTTTGTTACACAATCTGTTGATGCTCCTGACTCAATACTTGTGAGGGAGAGAGTTAATTTTTCATGTTGGCCTCTTCTGCAATGAATTACTGTGAGCAGCAAGGACAGGGACTGTGAGGTTTCTGCTTCTGTCTGAATTACTGCAAGATACAAATATAACCTAAAAATCCTGGCTGCTCATAATTTACCTATTTCTAGAAAAGATTCCTATTCCTTCTTATTCAAAATGCTGCTGCCTTCAGAAAATTGATGTACTTCCTCTGCGCAACCAGGCTGTCTTGCTGCTCAGTTGGCAAGAACAAACAAGTGCTAAACAGACATTGGTGACATCAGGAGTTTTCAGCAAGCTTCCCTCCTGCTAGCCCTTATTCTCCTGTATCGTTAGTCACTTCACACACTTCAGGTCCAGGCAGTGATTCATTGGAGCTGGCTCTGAGCTGGAGTGTCCTGCTGCTGCCGGTGTGGGATTCACCAGAGGCACTGCCAGCACAGAGGCACCAGGCAGTCTGCTGGGGTTGCAGGCTAAGGGTGGCAGTGGTTGTAGCACTGAATCAGTCATCCTTCTCTGTCAAACCGTGTCACTTAAACCACACAAACTCCCAGATGATGAAAACCAGACTGCACTGTTTGAAGGCAGGTTCTGTTTGTCGCTACTCTTTATCTCCACCTACTGGGGTTATTCCAAACATTCTCAATTCCAACCTCTTTCCCAGAGGTGGAAGTACAAAAGCCATAGACGTGATAAACAAGTGCCAGTGATGGTTATAGCAACGTTTAATTGTGGATACAGGCAAAAAAAAATTTGAAATGATAGAATGTTGGAGGTAGACTTTTTATGAATCAATACATTATCTTGCACTTTGAAAGAAGTTTGAGTTTCTATCTTTATGTTTTTATATTACTAAGTAATAGAAATTGTTAGGATTTACAAAATGAAAAAATAATCCAAAACAAACATACTCAAAGGGCAGATTTATTCTTTTTACATGTTTGAGAGGGATTCCAGTTTATTTTAGAACGTATTGTGATATAGCATTACTAATTTTTTTCTTTAAATGATAAAAGATAATGCTCATTTATGGAGATTTACAACATTTAAAAACAAATAGTAGAATCATAGAATCATAGAATGTTTTGGGTTGGAAGGGACCTTAAAGATCATCTGATTCCAACCCCCCATGCCATGGGTAGGGACACCTTCCACTAGATGAGGTTACTCAGAGTCCCATCCAGCCTGGCCTTGAATACTTCTGGGGATGGGATGTTAACAACTTCTCTGGACAATGATATGTTAAGAAAACAATATGTTTAAAACCAATATTTTCTTAACAATATAAAATTTTTGTCTGTTTTTAAATAGATCTCCAAGCTTGGATAGCTGGATGTACGGGAGTTTCAGTAACACTATTTCAAAATAAGTAGGAGAAAGACTTCAGTTCATCAATAGGGTTTCTTTATTTCTTTAATTCATTAATAAGGAACATTGTGTGAAGAAACAGCAAACTGAAAGAATAAATTTTTCACATACTCTGACAGTGAGATATCTGTGGTTTATTTATCTCTTGTAGAAAAGTGAGTTCCACTGCATAGGCTCAGTGCTTTTGAATTTTCCATCTCCTCTGCTCATACATTTTTTAGAATACTGTTCTATCATTGCAGTAGAAGATACCTGTTATGAGACATTATGTTCCTGAAAGAAGAAGTGATTTATTTTTGAGGGCTGGGATTAAGAATACCCTTTAATCCAAGCTTCATATTTGCAGTTAGTTTATTGGTGTGGGATTAACACTGATAAGTTAAATGCTTCTTGCAGGCTGGAGAGGTCCAAATTTTCTGCTTCATGAACCCAGGCTCTGAGCACTAGGCTGTTGTGCAGAATCACTGCAGGCAATATCATATTGTCCCTATTGTGTTTTCAGCTTCATTGGATGTGAGTGGCAAGTATGAGAAGTGCTCTGGCTACACAATGAAGGACTCTCATCCTTGTTGGTTCTGCCAGCTGCTGGGGTATTCAGGCCAGCGCAGCTGGAATTATGTTTAGAGATGTAGATATGTCCAAAGCTGAAAAAATGATGGCAAGACAAAATATATGGATTTCCAAAATCTAGAAACATTGTAAAACAACTATTGTGAATAATATCTTTTAGTCATGTAAAGAGTATTAGTTACATATGTTCTAAGTCCCATAGGAAGTGACTTGAGTTTGACTCCAAGAATGTTGTAGGGTGTTGACATTGGTTTGGGGTTTGGTTGGTTTTTTTAAAATCTTTCTTAATAGGAGAGATGTCAGAGTACCTGCTGAAATAAAAGAAGTTTGCCTAGGAACAGTACTATGTCTTTGCTAAGAAGACAGAGAAAGCTCAGAATATGGAACCTAGTTAAGATATCAGCATTAATGGAGAGATGAACGTAGATTTTTAAACAACAAGAAGAAAAATTTTGTGAACTTTTTCATCTTGGCAAAAAGAACCAAGAAAAACTTGCATAACTGGATAGACTAGAGATTAGCAGGAAGTAGAAGATATTCTTTTCTCTAGAGTCACAATATGGATTCACTCAGAGACAAGGAGTGCTTATCAAAATTTTTTGTCTCTGGATCTGAATCTGTAGTGAATTAAATTCTTTGGAGTACATGTTCTGCTAATACAGAATAAATGATATCAATCAATCAAGTTAGAGTGATCAGGAAATGCATAATACTATAGCATTCATATATGAGATATGTAAGTGTATTTTTCATAGCACATCAGTCAGACACTACAGAACATTTCATTTTGTTATGATGTATCATTTTAAAAAGAGAATCTGGAATGTGATGCTACAAAATTCCATTAACTTAGATGTATTCACAGCTATACAATGACTTGGAATCTTCAGAAAGAAATGTTTAAATAAGTACAAAAATTTTCCATTTAATCCACTTTATATTATATAAAATAAAATCCTAATTATATAAAAATAAAGAAGGTATATTAAAGTCCATAGATATTTAGAATTTCTAATAAACCCTGATGTTATAGGCTTTTTTATGGGACACTATGAGATATACATGTTGTTTACAAAACTTGCACAACTACTGTAGGAGGTCTAGTAACATTATTAATTTAAAGATATGGCATCTGTAGTTTAGATCTTCCTTTTGTACAAAGTCAAGTGTTCAATATGTTAATTTTGTCCATAACTGAAAATTGGACTAATCAAATAAGCTCTTATTTGAATAAAAATCAGAGAATGGGTTGAGTTTCCTGAACTTAGGCATCTCTGTTTATTTAAGTTTTGTGATGTTTCATGCCTGGTCTCCATTACGCAGTCTAGATATGCTATTGTGTCCCTGGTGTTTTGTGTCCTGCCTATAAGATCAGATCCTACAGATGATTTAGAGACTCTCTAGCAGCACTAGGTGCTCATGTTTAGGTAGCTGAAGTCACTGCTGAGTGCATTGTTAGGACATCAAGCAAGGAAGGATTCAGTTCAATACAGTTACATTTAGGGGATTATTTGTAATCTAAGCTTCTTGTACAGTTCATGGAGATCAGTCATTCAGTTCAGTTGCTTAGAAATAGTCATCTAGTGTCAGCATGAAATGCGTTAGGATATCTCACCCAACTTCCACATTTTGTTCTAGAAAAATATGGGTTTTCTGGGAGTCTTATCTGTCGATCCTCCATGGATATCTTTGACTCTCCAGGGCATCTCAAATTACTCTAGAGATCTTTTTTTCAGCAACCTTATCCAGCTCTTAGTCAATTCAGATAATAGAATCTGCAGTCACTCATCTGACTGGATGTTGTTGTCTGCATTGGGTTCTGAATAGCTCTCCAGACACATCTGAACAAGTACTTACATTCATCTGTCTTTAGCTGTGAGCAGAGTCTCAATTCTTATATTTTCTTTAAAAACAATTGAAGAACAAGAGATGGTAGACCAAGAAGGCAGATAATCTGGAGGAAACTTAGATGACTTTATCTTGGGTGGCTAAACTAGGCAAAATGAATCACATTACTCACTGAATGCAATGAACGAATGAAATGAACTCCTGTTGCTATTTAATTTCTACCAAAAAAACAAGAAAGGAAGAAAGGTAGGCAGAGAGACAGGAAAGAGAAAATGTGTATGTGGAGAGAGAAAAATAGAAAGGAAATAAAAGAAAGGGAAAGAAAATAAGGAAAAGAAAGGCAGAAGGAAGGAAGGAAGAAAGAGAAAGAAAGGAAAAGAAGGAAAGAAAGAAAGAAAAAGAAAGAAAGAAAGAAAAAAGAAAGAAAGGAAAAGAAGGAAAGAGCAGGCTTCTGACTGTGCTAAACATCTACACACACATGAACACATGCACACGTTCATGTGTAAATATGCATGTGTGTGCATGGATGTATGTTTGTGTGAGTATTTGAAGGCACGATTAATGCAGGAAAGCATCTGCTGTTTGGAAACAGAAATAAACACTGCCAAATCATTCAGGATGTGTGGAAGCATTGACCCTGTGGTAGTGTCCTGGAGCTATTTATTTTGTCTCTATCCTAAGTTCTTTGTTGAATAAATGTCTTCTGCTTCCACAAGGAACTAAAGATCACTTAGCTAGCTGAGATCTACAACATTTGTGTATTTTTCTATACTGTGTTCATTAGAAGCATGTTAGTGACAGAAATAAGTTTATCACTTGTTATTCTTACTGTAGTGCTCATAAATATTTAGTATTAGTACTTTTGTAGTTCATTATAACTTATATGCATTGGTATTGAGAAGAAACTGAAATTTGTTTCAGTAACTGTGGAGGTTCAAAACTGCAGATAAGAACATCTGGGATGTTGTGAATAAGATAGATATTCACTAGAACTGGGGTTTGCAGTATTGGAGCAGAAATGAAAGTAACTTTGCTGAAAAGTAGTCCAGGAAAGGCAGATGCAGCAAGACATACAGGCATAACCTGTCCTTCAACTATGCACATACACAAGTTTGCAAGAGGAAGATTTTGCTGTCCCATCTGTGTACAGGTGGTATTGATGCAATTTCTTCTGTCCTGTAATCCAAACCAGGTAACCTTACAGAGAAATAGAAGTTATGACATTTTGGATCACTATGTGACAAAAGGAAATTGCCTGCAGCTTATCAATCTTATTTTCTTTCCTCTATCAATCATAGGCAATTATTCTTTCAGTTATTAGATAATTGTATGTACTTTCTTGCTTTACTGCGGTGCAATCTTGCTGTAGATACCAAAGGTGACAGGAACATGAGGAAGATAGTAGTAAGGAAGAAGTAAGTGGAGAGGGTATCACTTGTTAAAGCACAGTTATAGTCGTGAAAAAAAGAAAAGAAACCTAGAAAATATCCTTGAGAGATACTGAGAACTAAAATTTATCTCTCTATTGATAATCATGGGCTCTATAGAGAGATACTGATTTTATGGAAAATTAAATTCTTTATCCCTTCCCTGTCAATCTCTCCATGTTTCACAGGATACTTTTCTTTCTCTTTTCCCTGGGCTGAAAGTACCTTACCATCTCTCTGCCTCTTGCCTTCCTCTAATTACATCTCCTCTACTCCACAGTCACCGACTCTCTTTTCTTTCAAAGTTGATCTAATTGATACATATCTAACTAAACTCTGAGTCATTGGTCTCTACTAGTATCTAGTTTTTAAAGTTATTTCAGACCTGAAAAAGGACCCGTGTGCCTGAAAGCATGTCTAATTTCTCCAGCCACTCCAGGTGGTAGAATAAAAGGTACTGTGTCTGCCTGCAGACCTTGCCTTGCTTTGTTAGAGGCCTCCTATGGAGCACCGGTGTGAGTTCAGAATTCCCTCTACTTGAACCTGAAGTGCTGGGGAGCAATTTTTTGACAAAGCATTATGACTCATTAGTGACTCAGAAACTGAGCTGGCTCAGGCAATCCCTGGGGGATTTATATCAAGGTATTCAATATGATTGATTCACCTAGTACTGAAAGCAAGAAGTTCCTCAAGGTGCCTGACAACTCTAAGAATGGCTTCTTAACTTGTCATCCCATATAGTTCTGTTATGGCTCTCTTGTTTGAGGTAGTTGGTGTCCCCTTATATAATACACTTCTTCCCATTCTCAAGTTGTTTTTGAGGTATGGAAACTGCAGAGAGTGTAAAAAATAGCAATAAAATCTAAGCCTATGAAATTGCTGTCAAAAGTAAACATGTTACAATTCTTTGGGACCTAATATAGAACCTTTTAAGAAAAAGAACGAAAAATGATAAGGAATTTATAATAAAAAATAAAACAAAATAAGAACTGCACAATGCTATAGGTCTTCTTTCCATAGCATTCAGGAACAAAATAGTGGTCAAAGCCTAAATATTTTTTGTTTTCTTTTAGATGCCATCTGAATATCATAACTTATTCAGGAAAGTGCTTATTTAGCAGGGGAAAAAAATCTGAACAAACACCTATAAACCAGGGGAATAGTTTTACTTTGCTTCAGTAATGACCTTTTTTAGATTGTTGGTAAAGAAGAAAAAAAAATATATGCACTAAAATGAGTAGAATAAGATTCATCCTTTTCTACTTAGAGGAAAAATTATTAGTCTAGAGGCCTAAGCTAAAGGTTCTGAGTTCCCACAATATTTAGACCACAACTACTGCAGACTGTCTGCAGGTCTGGGGCCTCTTGTGAATCCTCTCAATCCTCATAAACTCACTGTGGTTTGTCTGTAGAACTCTACTGTAAATCTAATGGAAGTGTGTTCCTGAGAAAGGCAGGAACAGAAGTACTGCTAAATAAGCTGTAAAGGACCTGACAAAAGAAAAGAAACATGATCACCATTTCACAATTTCATTTTTTCTGTAAATTTCCTTTCGACCTCTGCATTACATAGGCTGACTTTTTGGAAAGGTTCTTGTAAAAGTGATACAACAGACAGTTGAAAGGGTTTTAAACATAGAATTTCTTCTCTTGTTTTGACAACAAGAGAATTTGTTGTCAATTTGTCTGTACAGATAGGTATATTTTATGCATTTGTCCATGCAAATGAGAAAATATGAATAAAATGGATAAGCCTTCATAGGGTTCAATGTACATTGGACAGCCATTGAATGACTATGAATCTTATGAAAGTACATATATATTTATATATATATGGGTTCTGCTACAACTTTAGCAACATATAGGCAGCAAGGTTTCTGTCAGAACTCAAAATCAGACAGATCTAGTTGAGACTAAAACTATAGCAGAATAAGAAAAAATAATAGGTTGAAATCATTGACAAAACTGACACTGATTTCAACACAAGTATCATCTATTTATTGGGTTTTTTGCTGTTCCTTTTTAAAATGAATTTTAATTTAGAAAACGGCAATAAAAAATTAGCATTTTCTCATGTAGTAAAAAATGTACAAAAAAGATTTTCTCACTCAAGCTGCTCCAAGGTTGACTTTATTGTGTTGGTCTTTTGCCTTCTTTAGTGTCCGTGTTTTCATTCTAAGGTGTTCCTTTTAGGAGACTACCTGTGTTTCTGTTCACTGTGTCATTGCTCCAACTCCCCATGCCAAAGTTAGATTTGATGTTCCAGGTGCTCAACACTTTGTTGAAAGGAAACACGTTAATTCCTTAACACCTCTGAAAATCAGATCATAATTTTACTTTTGGCAAAGTCAATTAGGAATAAATACAACAAAAGAAGAAAAGTGCTATAAAATAATGGAGATTCAGACAATATTCCTTGAAGACTGAGATGTTTGAAAAATGATGCTACTGCATCCATGTACACCTGTGGCCAGGGCAAGAAACTGAGCATTCTCGTGCTCCATAGAGTTTAATCATTCATGGTTTTAGTAAGCCTTATTAGCACTATCCCAGAGAATGCCTGTGTAATGCTAAGGGGACAGCATTCCCTGAGGACCAAGTAATGAAATCATCCTGTTCTGGGATGTGTCACAGCTAGTGACATATTTTCTTAGAATCATAGAATCATAGAATCAGCTGGGTTGGAAAGGACCTCTGAGATCATCAAGTACAACCCTTGATCCAACATTGCTGTGGTTATCAGATCACGGCACTAAGTGCTACATCCAGTCTCACCTTAATAACCTCCAGGGATGGTGAATCCACCACCTCCCTGGGCAGCCCATTCCAATGTCTGATTATTCTCTCTGTAAAATATTTTTTCTTAATATTCAACCTAAACCTTCCCTAGCACAGCTTAAGATAATTCTCTCTTGCCCTCTTTGCCAACAGAACCCTCACTCTTAAACAGCCCTCACTCTTAAACAGCTTTCTGCTAGGAGGGGGTTTATCCAGGAGATGTTTTAGAGCCTTTGCACACAAAGGAGGTTTAACTTCCTACCTTCCAGGAGATTGCCCAAACTTAGGGGAAAATTTTGAGAAAATGAGTTTTTGAATTTTTTTTTTCAGTTCAATCCATACACTTAGGTAGTCAAGAGTAGGAATTCCAGGACTATAGGAGAGCAGGTAAAACTAAAACTCCTGGTTGTTGGCTTGGGAAAGTCAAAAGAGAGCTCTTGGGATTATTTCAGTTTATGGTGGTATTTTTCTGCACTAATTTTCTATCAGAAAATTAATATAGAAAAAAAACCTATGGAGAGGGATTTAGAAATCTATAGGTTGCCACTCAAAGCCATTTCTTACTAGGCTGCCTTCTTGATTCTTGGTCCATATTCCTGAATAGGTTGCACAATGTCTTTTCCACCTCTTGAAATTTCCTTACAGCCTTCAAGTGAAATCTGTAGAGGGCTATATTAACAAAGAGTACAAAAGACAAAATTAAATATTTGTAAAATGTATGAAGTTGTATTTTTCTACAAACCCATAACTGGCCATTTGATTTTTGCTAAGTTAGTAGCTGGTTTATTTACTGTATGTGTGGTACCACCTTGCTTTCTGTGTATCATACGTACTGGGTTGCAGTGTTGTCTCTCTGCAATACAGACTACTTTTGTAATGGAGAAATAATGCAAAAATGGATTAGTTTAATATTGTGTTAAAAATGTGCTGATGATCTGCATAGTGAGAACTCCTAGGAGGGCGGGGAGGGAAAATGAAATCACACACTTTCATAGACTTTTGAAATGAAGTCTGCAGCTTTTGGCTCAGGATTTACTTTTCAAGCAGATCTGCAATAGTAATTTCCATTCTGAATCCCCTCCCAAAGCAATATAATTATTGGCAGTGTTTCAGTGTGCATTGAGCATTAATGTTTAATTAATATTTTATTAATTTTTTATATTTAAAACCAGAATCTGGAAAATTATTTTATTGTGGTAGCTGTAGAAAATATTACACATGTCTGAGTTTTCAGGTCATATGATACAGACTCAGACACTACAGTGACCTGTAGTTTTGGAATGTAGAAATGAACTGTGTAATTATTTTACATGTGGTAAATGGTGGGAAACTTTACTAAAATGATCCATAAAAATATAGTCAGCCATACAGATAGACAAACAGAGGGGAGGGCAGTTACTCACCCAAATCTAATTCATGTACATAATTTAAAAGCATTCAGACTATAGTAAGTGTGTAAATGAATTGCTATAATGTGCCATAACCTTCTGTAAGAGTACTTAATTTCCTTCTGTGAAATGGAGGGCCTTCTTTTTCCAACTTCTACTTAATTTCTGGTTTTAATATATTTATAGCATCTGTACGTTTAATCAGCATGGTTCAAAATATATTGCTGTCTGGTTACTCATATAGTTAATATTTTTTTCTATTTTATTAGCCCAGGATTTTGATGCTGCTCAAATTAAGGCTGATCATGCAAACTGGAAATATGTTAACTTACTTATAGCTACAGAAAATGATAAAGAATAAGAGAACCTGATGAGACTGAAGAAGTTAAATGGGTGTCATTATCACTGTGTAACATTTGTATTGCTGTAATACAGTGATGTTACAAAATTTTAATCCAGCAACAAGTTCTCCTCTTACATGTACAGGCAAAGCAGTTTTCACACTTTTTACTCAGAATTAAAGCTTCTCCTATTATGGTATCTAATGCAAATTTCTGTTTCTTAGATGCTATATGACATAAATAACAAACTACAACCTATTCTTGTGGCCATATGCAACACACACACTTAAGGAAGTCTTGAACCTGTTAGTTCTATATGCACCACCACAGTGTAAATGTTACAGTGCATTTAAATTGCTTGCTTTACTCTTGCATAGGTACTCTTTGGATTCTCTTACCCAAAAGTATTGGGTGCAGAGTTACATTTCGGGGATTTTTTTTCCTGCTACTGAAAAGGTAAGACAGTAATGCTGTAAAATACTAAAGGTTACACAGTTTAATTTATTATAGTTCACTGAGAAAGGAGAAAAATGATCTTCATGTGTAGAGTTTAACCATAAAAGTGTTTCTTCTTATTTCTGTGGTCTTTCTGCTGAATTTCACTGATTTTGATTTCTGAATGCCGTTTTCTTTTTAATATAAAAAACTTGAACAGTTGGACTTGATTTTAGCACAAACCTCACATTTCAAATCAAACATTTGTATGGCATTATCTTTGGTGTCCAATGTCAGTCAAACTGGCATTAGATTACATACTGGGTTGTGCTCCATACATTTACCCATTCACTACAAATATTACTATTTCTTCTACTTTGTAGAAAAGCACAGAACGTCCTTCTTTTGCAAAAAAAAGCGGAATTTTGCAGTGACAAAAGCAGAATTAGCAGAAGCTAGAACACAGTCAGATTACAAGAATTTATTTTTTCAATAGTTTTTAAAGTCAATTAAATAAATGTGTTCAGATATTTTCACAAATGTGAGAGATTCTTTGAGAAACAATTTGCACTCTGAGTTTATTAGTAAAGATCCAGATTAGGAAATATATTTTGTCTAGCTAGCAATTTCAACAGAGCTGCTGAGAAGTGCACTCAGAAGTGAGAATAATGAGCTCTGCCACTTTATTAAACCGTTTTTCTTCCTACTCCTTCTTGTTTTAGTAAGTCAGCTTTGTCCGGCATAATTCAGACTAGGTTACATAGACTGGGATTCTTAAATATTTTCACAGGACCAGAGCAAGAAAGAGAAGACAATTAATAATGTTTCAGATGCCATTTGTTACTACTGCTGATGAATTCCTTTGCAGATAATAAATTACCTGTCAACATTACTATTAATCTAATACACATCTTTACCTGTATCTAAAGTCCTATAGCATCTCAAAGCATTTTTTTTTTATATCAGCACAGTCTTCCTGGTTTTGAAACGCAGCACTTCCTAGCACAATCAACTTGATATTGTTATGTGCCAGAAAAGAATAAACAATAAAACCAAAATATTGGCAGTAGCAGCAGCAGCTCAAAAGGGAGCTAAAAATAAAGCTATTAGTGTATAAATAAATGGCCTGCACATAGAGACTGTGCTGACAGTAGTATTGACTAAACTCTATGCAGATAGTTAAAACTTAACCCATTTTGTACCTGTTTTTTACTATTTAAGATTCTTTTTGTTCTTATTCGGACCTTTTGTAGTTCTAATAAATGTTTTTTGAGGTGCATATAGGGTTCAAGGTGTGAGCAAACACATTGTATTCTGTTTTGCAATTTTTATTTTTGATGGGCATCATTTCCTGTTTATCTGCATTGCATTTCTCCCGTAACTTAGGTGCCAAGTCACTGAGTATTTCTGTGGATTTCTTCATAGTCTTACCTCATTCTTACTACCCTTAGTACCTACTTGATGTTATCATCAAACTGTAATTTTGCAGCTCAGCTCATTTTTTCACATCTTTTAGGAATACAGTCAATAGCAAAGTGATTGACCTTCAAGGGTAGAAAATAGGCATCAAATCCCAACTTCTGTTTCCCACCCTTAAATCAGTCTGATCTGGTGATAAAGTTTAGTGGGGCTTTTTTGTTTGTTTGTTTGGGTTTTTTTGGTTTTCTTTGTCTTTTGTCATTCTTTTATGAAAGTATGCCTACACAGTATCTTTTGATGTAGTGAAGAAGTAAGTTGTTCTGATTTCCCCCATGGAGATGAAGTAGTTCATGCTGAGTTTAAGTTTTACAGTGTTAAAAATATTAGCATTAACTTGTATTGAGGTTTTTCTCTTGTCACACAGCCCAAATGCTCTTCACAGCCCAAATGCTTTCTTTGTCCCGGTTTTGTCACTAAGAACTTAAATATGACCTCAATAAAAATGGCAGGAAATCCTAACATCTTTGCTTTCCACAGTTTACAGTCATACCTAGTTTAGGATTTTTTAATTCCTGTTTCAGCTCCCTACAGCCTCCTATTCACTCAATGGCCCAGAATTCTGGTGTAGATCATCTGCCAGATTGAACACAACTCCCATCTCTATATGTTCTCCTCAATTGCTGTATCAGCTGGGTTTGCTTAGCTGAAACAGTGATAGCAGGGCAAGGACACCTTGTTTTACGGCCACTTGACCTTTCCTATACATATTTGCAAAACCAGAAGACTACAAAAGGAAATCAGTTTCTCTCTTTCTAAATTATTTTACAGGATAATAAACTCTAGATAGTTTCTCTTTCCCACCTTTTTTTACACTTCCTTGCCACTACTCTCCCTTTCCAAGTCTCCTTCTCATCCCAGTCACTTTTATTTCCACAATACCTTTCTCTTGCTTGTTTTCCCTCTGCGTTCCTATCATTAAAAACCATTAAATCTTTGTTAAATTAAGCTAACACACACTGCTTCCTCAAAGCTGCTTTGCTCACTTCATTTCTATTTTTTTACCTTTTTTTGTGTTTATAGATGTTAGCACCACTGCAGCAGTCTTTCTTTTGGCACTTTTGTGTAGTTTCTTTTGCTATAAGGAAGAGGGATGCTGAAGGACTCCCCCATTACCAAGACCAGTGTATGACCAAGTTGACTGACATATTGGCTGTCTGGGGAGTTAAAAAGGAAAAAGCCAATTTGAAATTATATTAAAGGCAAAATTAATTTCAGGATTCCAGAATGGATAAAAAGTAAAAACTGGAAAACTAATTTACTTGGATTAGATGTAATTGTTGTGAAATAAGAGGTATTTCTGAGAGGAATACCTTGTTTATTTTTGACTAATGAGTTTAAAACTTCATTAAAACTTCATTACGGTTAGTTTTTAAACAATGATTAGAAATTCCTGGCTAAAGAAAAACATACCATGCTAGAAAATATCAAGAAATATCTGGAAAGGAGCTAAGTTGCTATTCCATCCTCTCACAGAAATCAGAACTGGTAATTGGACTCTGTTCAGATAGGAGCCACTTGAAATTAGAGACAGCACAGGGACATTGCCCTCTGACAGTGTTATTTTTGCAAACAAAGATGGGAATTTGGTCTGTAAATGAATAAATAATCCTTATGAACATATACTGTTATATGATCTCTCTGGAAAATACACTGCCTAGGAGATTCTTGACTTGTAGCCTTGTCAAAGCATAGAAAAAAGATGAAACGAACCTCCAGTAAGGACTCTGCAGTGGACTGTTGAATGCACACACGTCCTTTTATTGATTTTCCAACATGACCTCACCCTAAAGATAGAAATTTGTCCTAAATGAATGATCAATACTATTAATTAACTGTTCTGACTTTCCAAAAATTTTCAAGAGGAGATTTTTGAGGATAGGGTTCAACATGTAATATAAAATCTACACTTTGGCAATAGTAATTTAAAAACAATGAGCCCTTCCATGTACCCCAAAGTGTGTTGTATGTTGCTCCTGAGCAAAACGAAGTAGTTAGAGTAAAACAATTCTGAGAAACTGGCTGACATCTTGATAGTGATGGTACCTAAAGGGGAAAGAGAAATTCAGTTCTATTGCTCATTTCCTGGAGGGAGAAAAAAAGAAAACAAAAGAAGACTAAGAAGGCCTGATGAATAGTAAAAAGTAAGCCATGTTGTGACGAAGCACCAAAAAGACTGTGACAAGAAATGGAATGTTAAAAAAGTTAATTCAATAAGGCACTTGGCAATTTTTTCCTTTGAAGATGAGAGACGTATAGAACAGGATTTAAACCATTCTGCTGCTCACATATAGCTTTGCCTTGTGGCATCTGTTAACAATTAACTGTTGCAGATACAACCCCACAAGTTATTATAATAGAAATTGGGATTAACAGTTTTTTCAGTTAAAACAAGGCTTTCTCAGCAACAGAAGAAACAATTGAATGCAACCTTTAATGGGACAGTGTTTCCTCTGAGAACACCATGGGATATGAGGTTTCCTTCTGTAGCTTTGAGTTAATTGCACAGAAAAGACTGCAGGAGATGGTATTTGTTTAAAATTGTTGCTGGCACTGCATTAAGAGATGCCACTCCTAATTAAATTGGAACATGTAATTCTGCACGGAAAATTGGTGATGCCAATACAGATCCTGAAACATCTTAGGGTGACAAATGTTAGAAATAAGAAGACAAAAGCATAAGCAGCAAATACATGAAAGAATTCTAGTTCGTAACAAATAGATTTCCAAGAGTACATTTTCTGAAATAGCTACAATTTTACTTACCTTTGGTTAAAAAGACAATTTGTTTGACCTTACATTTATGTAGATCTGAAAATTCTTGGCTAGGTTCAACCTTGGTAAAATGACCTAGATTTTGTAAGAAATCAATAAAGCAAGTCATTTGTGTCCTTTAGGCATCTGTGAATGAATGCCCAAAATCACTGTCAAAATTTACATGAGTAAACCCAACAACCAGTACTGTTATTTCAAGAAAAATTTACATGTTCTCCAGCCTGCAGCAAATACAGAAGATTCTTTGGTAGTTAATATTAAATCAAAGTACAAAATTCAGAATTAAGCTAGGTTGAATCTAGTCTGAAAGCAAATCATTAACTTTCACATTGAAGTGTTTTCCTTTGGAAAGAGAGGAAGAAAAAAGAAGGATGAACATAAAATTTCTTCTTCAGTTCTTTGACTATTATGCCATATATTTTTAACAGAAAATATGTTCCTTCACTCAAATAAGTGCAATTACCCTCCTCCTCCTGAAAAATTTAGCGGGCCAGAAGCTGTCTTTGTACATTAGTGAATGACTTAAGTGCATAAAGGAAAGATAAACACAAAACTTATTTCATAAAATTACTTCAACACATTAGTTGAAAATTTTGTTTCTCACAAAAGCTCAGAAACGAGCCTCCAAATTTCTTCAGAGTCTGATCAAATTCAGAGCAGCATCACTGTCATCAAAACTTCCATGGTTTTCTAAACCATGCAGGAAAATTATTTAACAATACAGAAGGGTACAAATAATATTGAAAAAAAATATAAGAAAAACTATTTAGATTTAAGAAAAAACAATCCTGATTTTGCTAAAGAGGGAAAATGGTTCGGATATGTCATCTCAGGATGTGTTCTGTTCCTGGAATCCATTTAGCTCCTAAATTTAGTAAACATAATAATAAACTTCAATCTAAGCTTCCAACCTGAAACTCAGTCTTTCCTTCACAATATCTCTCTTCCAGATATTATTTCCCTCTCACACCTGGTGTAAACTCCTCAGAAGAAGGTCACTGTGTTCCTGGACTCTAATCTGTTTGGTTTCTATGAAGTACCATTTTCAATAAACTGAAACATCTCAATTAATAAAATCCAAGATGTCATTCCATATTGTACTTTGACAATCCACTTCAAGGATGAGAAAAAAACCCCAGACTGCTGAATTCCCATCAACTTTAAAAAAAGGTTAAATCATTGTTTTCTCTGTAGTTTGCAAATGGTGGTTATCTATTTCACCACTTTCCATATTAACACCAATTTAATTAAAAAAAAAGAGAAATACTCCCTTAAGTGTTGTTAGAACTGCTTGTGTATTCTTCAGACTGTCTGTCTACTCTTCTAAAATATTAATCATGAAACAGTATTAATTTAGGCTAAACTTTTTGACAGGGCATACTTTGAAGTGGGCATTAAATCTTGTAGGTTTTCCTCATCCCCCATGTCCCCACCATTAACCAGTATTATGTACTGTGCTATCATAAAGTCAGGGCAAAATGTGCCTCATTAAATATTTCACCTTAATAAATAGCAAATACTCTTCAATAATGTTCCATTTAGAATTAGAGATTTTCTATCTCTTGACTTTCCAGCTCCTGTTACATGACAGTGACCTGGAGTTCAGTCCTGTGGATACTTGTCTATTCTGTTAGGCAGCTGCCATCACTTCCAGTTGAGGCCTGCATGCCTTGCAGATCCATCTGTATTTAACTTATTGATTAGTTATGCTGAACAGAGCTTTCTGTGCTGAGATGGATCTTGTACCTTTCTATCTGTATTATTTGTTGCTCTTCCACATCTTGCCTCTAATTATCGAGCACTAAACTTCTGAAATAAAGAGACTTGATGAGAGTTCTAAAAATCCTTTATGAAATACAGAATTTGGCAAGTTAACTCTGCAGGCAACTTTGAAAGTTGCAGGCTGGACCCGCCAATAATCCTGAAATCACACCTGTCCTTTCAGTAAGAACAGCTCAAATTACTTTGTTCTGTGGGTCAGTGTCTTACCTCCATCCTTCTCCTCATAAAAATCTGTGAGAACAAATACGTCAGAAAGCATGTTTTTAAAGTATGTTTTAAGTATATTTTTAATCTGTTCCCCGACCAGACATACTGAGAAGGGAATTCTAGAGCTGCTTAACTCCATTTTGAGAATGTCCGTGAAAAACCTGTTCCTACTTCTACCCAGACTTGGTCAGTCAAAAAACATTGACTCTGTAAAGTGGCAAAGAAAGAGCAAGAACTCCACTGTGATAACACTCATTATAAAATCAGTGGGACCTTTACCACTTCATGGACCCTGCCAGGATACCTTTGCTTCCTTCAGTTCCCATTAGAAATCAGTGATAGCCAAATGAATTCACTCATTATTGTGCTTGTGATAGGTAGAAATACATAGTGTATGTTTGTCAAAGACTTTTATACAGAAAAATGTTTAGCCAAATGATTTTGTATTTTGACAAAACATTTTCATAAGTTTAAGAAAAGAGAGAAGAAATAAAACTTCTTTGGACCAACTAGAAAGAAAGAGTTTAAGTTTTTACTTGTAAGCAACTTTTTTCTTCCAAAATGTGTTTTATGTATATTTTCATAAAATCTTTCATAAATCACTTTTGTTTGATGTGACAGACATACGTGATGTTTCTTCAGAAACATTTTTGTTCTAAAACAATTTGTGAGTTTTTTTCTCCAATACATGGAAAATCCATTCTTAGACCAGCTGTCATGACCTCAAATTTGATATTTATATATGTTTTTCTATTATTAGATAGATTATTAATTAATATTTCTTATTTAAGTTTGGTTTTCCTCAACAATTAACAGACTTCTTGTTTCAGGCGCTGTGCAAAGACAAGTTTTTCTAAGAAGATCCTGTACAAGTATCTTGCAATCTAACAGCCCTGTTTTGTAAAAAATTAAAAGTTTTTTTGGCTGTGCTACTATATGGTATTAAGATACAGTGGCAAAACACAAGAATCCCCATTCTTTGGATGTTTAATATTGCTGAAATAAATAACCAGGCAGTATCATCTAACTAACAGCAGTAAAAAAGAGCAACCAATACATGTGTACATGTATGTAATTAATACATCTGACAGTTTCGCAAGAGTTGTAATGAAGTATTTCATGTTATAAGAAAAAAAATTTCCTATGGACAAACACATTTACTCACAAACTAGCAGTTTATCAATTAAATGCTGCTATAAGATTGTCTTCTACAGGATGCATCACTGGTGAAATTAAAACACCAGCCTACTCCTTTTGAAAATATAGTTTCTGTGACAAAACACAGTTGTTTTTTAATTTACCTTGATTTCAGATTTCTTTGGAAAACAGCTTCTCTATTCCTCAAGAGCTTATGTGCATTTCCTAAATAAATAAATATATGCAATCAGAAAATATGTTTTCTCATGAGCCAAATCATTATGTCTCTGAGTGCTCACAGACAGAGAAACGACAGAGTAGAGTTGAATCACCACACATTAACAGCAGGCACAAAAAAATTTGTGCAAACAGAGGACTGGTTAAAATGCACTCTTTGGAGCTTTGCAGAATATATTATGGTCAGCAGCATAATGGCTTCTGCTTTAGGTATTTTACAGTACAACACAATATATATCAGTGAGGCAGTAAAATGCTAATAATGGACACGTATATACTGAATTAATTTCTCAAGGGACAAGTCTGTTCAGCCCAGCATACTCAGGCATCATTCCTTCTAGGCTTCAGCTAATTAATGTAGTGCAATTTAAGAAAAGGTGGAAGGGATCATATTGATAAGTGTCAATAGTGTACATTCAAAACATCTATTATTTCTCTTCTGTGTCCTTGGAGGCCTGAAAAAAAACCCAAGTCCACCAATCACTTACAGTTAATTGCTAAGCAGAAAGCAATGAAAAAAAAAATTAAACCTCCTCTTCTTTTTTGTTGTTATTTTTATCTGTATTCCCTTCCCCCACTTTCAATCTATCAGGAGCATATAGAGAACCAGGACTTACTCTTTTTAATCTATTAATTAAAAAACTGTTTCTTCCGGAGTTGGATCATCATCTAATACATTAGATGTTAGAAGAATTATTATTTTTAAGTAAGTGTTTCGTGTGTCTGATTGAATGATGCTATTGAAAGCCTGGATTGTGTTAAGCATCCTTCATTCTCAATGGTTTCAAGTAGAAAACACTTTACAAAATTAGGACATCCAGGAAAAAAAGAACTGAACTGTTGTTCTAAATCATTCTACAAACTCAGATCCTATGAAAAAAAGAAACTTTACTTGAGACCTAACATCCAGATTTGTTTTTTCCAAGGTTAAAGAGTCTCCTTTTGTCCTTTGCTCTTACTGTGGAGATTTGTAATGCTTTTTGTTTAATTAAGTGACAGAATAAATTGACCAAGGCGATCAGGAAGTGTTTTGATCCAGATTACTGGAATGGAAACTATACTCAGCTTTCCCAGTAACTTGTAAGCCAGCATCCTTCTCCATTAGATCTGACAACTACAATTTGCTCTGGACCTCTTGATGCAGCTTGTCACTACCAACAGGCCAGTATGTACATGGCCAGGGGTTACAACATACTGATTCATTAGGCTACAACCACGAATCTGCCACTTCAGAGAAAAGGCCCATCCATCTCTCTACATTTAGCTGTCATTCCTACCATGAATGTAATGCTATTACTGAGACAGCCAAGTCCATTGCTCATGCCAGATGTTGTTAGGAATTCAATCCATCCTATCTGTGAACACTAGCCCCTTCAAACAACAAGATGTTGAGTGAATTACATACTGAGTGGTGAGTTTTTTTGGCATTTAATTATCCAGTTGAAAGGAACATGCTTATTTGTTACTGCAGTTACTGGTCAGTGATTAAATAGAGGAATTTTATGAGGGGATGGTGGAGCATTGGCAGCTGAATAAATGTTTCACAGGCCTGCAATGGCTATGATAAAAAATCTATATGTCTTTACTGTACACAAATGCCTCTTGTTGGGTAAAATGAACATTTTATTTTGTTTTTAAGTGAGAAAACATCATTATTTCAATAAGGCAAAATCATGCTGCTCAGCCTCCTTCTAACCAGTTTTGGGCCTTCAAGCAGGATCATTGCCAGGGTGTACAAGGGTAGCAGCATCGTGCCAGCTGTTCATACACTCTCAGATATCTGTGCCTGGGTATCCAGGGAAATGTCTGTGGGACTGCTGCAGCAAAAGGGGTTCATAATGTGCTTGGAGATGAGCTGATCCTACAGAAGTCCAGAGACACTAGTCATCTCTGCTTAGGTCTGCAAGGCAGGAAAACCCAAGACCATCATTTCACATATGACTTCAAAGTAGAACTTCAAAACCGAAATGAAGTTAAGCCTCATCCTTTCATTAGGCTTATTAAAACTGCCCACATTACAGAAAGAGTCTTGTGCTTCTGTACTTGGCTCAAGCTGAAGAAAGAAATACTATGAATATATGTGATATTTTCAGTCTAGCTAATAATGCTGTATAATCTCCATGAATGTTCGATCCTGTAATATACCCAGTTATATTTCAACAATTAAGCCTTGAGGAAATTGCATCAGGGCTTAGGACTTTCCTAATTTCCCTATGTGAAGTTTCATTCTTATTTATAAAGCAAGAAAGAAAAATAAGCAGCTAAAAAGTCAAGAGATTTTTCCCCTAGATTTTAACTGGGAAATAAGACACATTCAGTATGACAGAAACAGAATAAAGCTGGCACTTTCTGAGAGTAAACATGAACACTGCCTTTGGTTTGTTTTTGTCACTTTTTTCTTTTTTAATCTGGCTTAATGATATAGTCTTGAATCTTAGAGGTACTTGTCCCATTCATTCACTAACAAGTAAGTGATGCTTTGTTCATTTACCAACTTCATTTTGTTGCCACATAGAAAAAAATTATTGGTGATCTTCATGTTCCTTTGATGAGGTCAGTTTGTCTAACATTGTTGAAATGATTGTATTTAAAGGAGAAAAACAAATGCTCAAACCAACTACCATTGAAAGATTTTTGAAAATATTTTAACTAACTTTATACTATATTTAGTGATAATTTATCACAGCTTATCAGAGCTTGGACAAGAGGACCAAACAGCTCGTGCAAGTTTTTTTGCATTTATATATAATTACTTACAAGGACAATGTCTTATAACTTGATCTAGTCTAGGAGAGTACTTCTTCTGCTCCTACTCTTTATTTGTTGAGACTAATGGCCTTCAAATCTGAGGGATCCCAATTAGTAGCAATATGTGGCTCCGACTGATTGGCACTCTTGCACATTCAGACCTAGACTTAAATAATTTCACAGATTCCAGTGGATGTCACTCACACCAGCCCTGGGAATGCCATTCTTTCTTCTCCCTTAACACTCTGAGAATCTTTATACAAGCAACACAATCTTTATACAAACAACCACTAGTCAGCTGTGTCTGCTACTCTAGTCCTAATTCTTTGCTAATTTTTCTCATCTTAAAGCCAAAGCAATTGCTTGAGGCTGGCCACATCTAGGAGTTCTGGTTGCTGTGTGTCAGTTCATTACAGTCTTGTAAATACTAAAACACTTGACAACTGAGTCACAGGTCCCCTGCTAAGTATTAAGAGTTAATCTGTTGACAGCCTGATACCTGACAAATGAGTGGGAACAGGTATTAATATAGTTAACTATTTAGGGTTAATAATGCATTTATACAGTGCCTTCTGCAAGACCTGGTCTTGCAAGCTGGAAAGCAGCCTTAAATTTCTTTTGCTTTAATGAGGTTTAGACCAATCAGGTGCTGAATCATGACAGCTTTTTACTCTACACAGTACAGTCTGCAGTGCTAAATTTTATATTTTGGTTTTAAAAATCCATAACAAACATCACAGCACCTTAAAAGAATTTGTGTACCTTATAACCACAATTTCTTAATGAAGTGTGCCCAACCATCTCCACTGACTCCTCAGTGTATGCAGCACAACACCGATATCCAGTATGATCTGATCTGGAATTTGGCTTCCCTGAAACTCACATACAGATATTTGCACATTTGATATTTTAGGTAGGGACAGAGTCACTGTAAGATAGAGTTCCAGCTTACAGTAGAAAAATATAAAGGAAATGAAGGAGCTTAAAAATTATGTTATCACTTACAGTCCCTGTGAATCTACCTACAAGGTTTCAGCTTTTCTTTTTTTCAGTCATTATTATCCAGTCATTAGATCTGGTTGGAAGTTAGTGTGCAATGTTGTATTACTTACTGTTTTGTAACACACATAATTAATACAATAACCTTTACGGTTTTCCCATTTCTACCATGATTTGCCACCTTAATTGATTATAAATTATATTAAACATATTTATTAAATATATTTAATTATATATATCTACTTATTTATCATCTGCAGCTGATTTAGGTGAAAAGGGAATTGTAAGACCATGGGAGATTTTTTAGGCCGCTTCATGCAAGGTCAGGGAAATAAAGGAATAGCATGAACAGACCTTCTGAGTTCCTCTTCAGCCTCTTGGATTCAGGCCATGATGATATCTTGTTGACATAGACACTTGGACATTGATTCACACTTCAGTTGTTATAGAACATTGCTAGTGGTCTTTCTACAAACAGCTAGGGGAACTTTTTTGTCAACTGGAAGTTTGACTTGCATTATCCATTCTGCCTTTAATTCCTGTGTCATGGCTAGGCTTCGGGAACGAAGATTTGGGGATTCCTGTGTATTTTAGTTGCAAAGTATGGTGTTGTAGTCTGACAATTCCCTGCATATCTTTTTTCTTTCTCCTGGAAAAAGGAGAGCTATTTCTGTAAAGGACAGCATTGAATCCTATGATGACAACCAAGCACATCCCCCCACTTTACAGAAACTCTCCTGCATAAATAATTATTTCAAGAGTAGCTAAAATCACACTGTGTAGTCTACTGCACTTTAGAGAAGTTAAAAATTATGGATGTTTGTAAGACAGGATGACTTTAGAAAATCAAGATTCTGACTACTTATTGCTAAAAGATTATTGCCCAAACTTCCTACTGTTCTACATTCAAAGTTTGCCTGGGGTGTCCACAGGAAAAACTATTCTACACTTTCCAGGCTGAAAGAGGTACAACCTTGGTTTGTATTGGCTAAATGTAGCTTCTTTCCTGTGAATGGCCTTTCGCTACAAGGCAACATAAATGCTCCACAGAGCATTTGTATGCAGGTTGGTTTATTACATTTTGAGGCCTTATTTATGGACTAAGTATTGCCTACCTAAGTACCATTAATAAGGGATTCCCTGCTGCGAAAGGTATATTTGAAGAATTATCAATGTTAATTTTTTAGAATACCAGAGTCATTGCATGGTTTCCATTAAATACTTCACTTCTTCCTCAGTACTTTTTATGCAGGGTGATTATTACAAACGAAGCTTATTATTGAACATTTCCTCAATTTTTTGTTTTTAGTAAAAACTAGTTAAAAAACTATCTCTCTTTCAAGTGTCTAATTTTTGTGTAAAATCTGTTTTCTGTCTTGTACTATATCAGGCATTCTGTTAGTAATTCACAAACAATATGATATAAATGAAGGGAGAGGGAATGTCCTTAACCTGTGAACAGATTTAGGAATGTAGGTCTTATTGGTTTTCATAGGGATTCGAGTTTCTATGTTTTGTATGTGCTTTAGTTATTCTCACATCCAAAAAATTATTTACAAATTATTCACTCTATTTCAATTACTGCATCTCCCAAATACAAGTATAAATTGACTGATACTAGTGTAATTTGAAACCGGTTTTTAGGAGGCTTGAGATTTAATGTTTAAAATAAAAAAATTGATGATTAGCCATACCGATTTTTATTGCTGATGTATTTCCTATAACCTTTACTAAAATAATTTGATTAATCCGGTCAACAGTGAATAGCTCTGAGGCTAAATATTAAAGAAGGATTTTTTTTTTAATGCAACATCAAGTGATTGCTTATTCAGTGTTACTTTATTCCTTGTAAAACTTCATTTTCTGACTACCGAGAAAAAACACTTGACATCAAATCTTGAAGATGAGGCCATAGAGAAATTTATCTTATCATATCTCTAGTTGATACTGTGGAATGATTTCTGAGGGAACTGAGAAACACTTTGGCCTTTTTCTTCATACTGATGTGGAAATAACCAATACTGTGTCTGAAACAAACCTAAAAGCTTTGGCCTATTGCAGGTTATATGGATGCATGTTCTCTCTGTAGGAGCACACAGCAATCCTGATCCAGCAGAACTCCAAGTCACACCTTGAACTTTGATCATTCAATAGGTTTAGTGAAATGCTTACCCTCCTTCAGGATCAAGGCTGTGGTCTGATACAAAGCTCTGAGATGAACGGAGAATTTAATTGGCTCTGGAGGTTCAGACTGTTCTTTAAGCACAGTCAGTGTTGGTATTATGTGTATTGAATAATCTGAGTATTCTTCTCTGGGTACTTAGACTGTAGTTTACTAAATGAAATCTGTCCCTGTGGATGACTGCTGAGGTAAGTAACAGATATATTTTGTGAAAGACTGCTCCATCATAAATCATTCCTCCTGGCCACCTCTATGCAACTAGTGGAAAAAGTATATTTAATATAGCACTGAAATTCGTACCTCAAATCATGCCAAAAGTAGAATGTGTCTGTTCAGTAAACCTGGTTTAGCTGTTTAACTTTTGAATATTTGGTTTATTTTCTTTTTATTGCAAAGTGTAGGGGCTAAGGTTCCAGCTATTAGAAATAGATCAGTGCATGAAGACATACACGAGAAAAATGGGTGATTAACCTCAGTCCAATACTTATGAGTTAAAGCGAGAAAACTGGGTTTGTATACTCCATTAATAACACCACTTGGTGTTAACCATGATGTCAGTTTAATATTAAGCCACTTGTCACTTCATTAAAACTGCAATAGGAATATAGTATTGGTTTTCCATAGCCTGACAGCAGCAGTGTGGCAATTAAAACATGCTTGTGGTGGAAAAAGGCTGTATTTGCTTTTTGCTATAGAGTTCATATTAGCAAGAAATTGTTGAAAAAAGAGCAGGAGGGTGGGCAGGCAGCAAGCAAGACTGAGGGCACAAAGGAAAGAAACCTTTCAGAGAATTTGCAAGGAGTGAGAAAATATATTCAAATATATTCAAGGTAGCAGTGGCTAAATGGCTACAGCCCAGATGACAGGACTGCAAGTGGTTCCCTTGGAAACATCCTTCTATTCAGAGAAGTAGAAGAGTGTAACTGGCTTTTAGGTCATGCAGACCATCTTTCCACTAGTGAAAAAATATAGCTGAAAAACATGAAATAATTAATATAATCTACAATTAAATGAATAGACAAACATAAAATTTTCCCACTTTAAATCCCAAAGCCTTGTATCATAGCATGCAGGTTTATTCTGCCCTTCCTACTTGGTGCTGTATGTCACTTAAAATTAGAACATAAATCCTGTTTTGAGTTAGGACCTCCTTTGTATATCTGGGGGTTCATGTTAACACAAGCTACAAGATCTCTCTCTTCCTCGGATCTGTGGATTGGACCAAACACATTGTTTTCCTAACTACCAGCTATAGTGTTTAAGTAGTCATAATAGGGAAATCTAAAATCCATCTCAGGTGATATATTTCAGAATTTGGCCCTGTATATATATTTAAAAGAGGATTATAACACTTCCTAGTGAAAATTGCAAGCTGAGAAAGCAGAAACCCCCTTGCTGGGGTTTGCTTTGAGAAATCTTCCAGCTTTCTCTTCAGGGCTCTATAAATGTACATCATTTCTGAAAGAAGTGCTACTCACTGAAGAGGATATTTATTGGAAATTAATTCTACCCTGTTCAGTCAAAAATTATTAATACTTATAAATATTTCTTAATTAACATGTACTTTTTTTCCCCTGACAAGTCACTGTTATTAATTTATTTTTATTTTTTCTCGAATAAATCATTTATGGCTGTCAGACTGGATTTATAGTCACTCATAAAACTGCAGAAAAAGAAACTTCCTTACTTATAGATCATTTAAGATCCATCCTCTGGGTCCAGCAGATGGGAGAAAAAAATAGGTTCAACTCTCTCATATCCTGTATATATATACCATAAGTTTTTCTAGACGGGACAAGATACCTGAGGAATAGGCTAAATTAGTCATAATGGAATTCTTTGTAGATGTGGCTGGATAGCTGCAGCAGATACCTGAATTATGTCAGGCACCTTCCAGCATCATTGCTGGCTGATATCTTATTTTTCAGCACCCATAGTGTCATTATACTTTTTCATTTTGAGCATTTATGCCTCACTCTATCCATGTAGACTGAAGGAGGATTGTTTTCCACTCCTTTATATGACTTTGTTGAGTTCTGAGAGTACTTATTTATACTCTACTTCCTAATAATTTTTTTCATATTCAAATTATCATCAAACCAGACCTCTTTTCTGCTGCCTTTACTGTATGTACTCATGAGCAGGTGGTTCACTAAGAACAGAAAACACCTGTGCTTCCTTCAGAGTGCTATGACTTTGATTTTTCTTGCCTGAGTACATTGACTTGAGTGATTATTTATCTTGGCTCAGCAAAGCAGTCTATTGATACAAAATTCATCCAGAGCATACTGCAAAGCAGAAGGGAAAATTCCAATTATAGCATCTCTTTCACCAGTTTCTTCTCCCCATCACCACTTGACAACCACTATGTTTCAGATCTAATTTTCTTTTTCATGAGCAGCAAATGGTGTTCAAGTAACAAAACACAACATCAATAAAGCCAGTGATACAATTGTCAGTGTCTTCTCTGAAGGCCAAATTTTCATTATTTTGTGGATATTTATGAGGAAAAGATCCATCTAAAGATAAACATGGTTTGAGTTAAACAATATGGTTGGTAAAAAGTGATAGTTTCATTCATGTTTCAAATGCATCAAGACAGTAAAGCAGCAGCTCAAAAATGATAAATACAGGTAAACATCATACCTGGAAGTCACCAGTGGCTGTCCCAGGGTGAAACAGAGAGGATTTAAGCTAATGTCTCTTGCCATAGTCCATGTGAAATGCATGGTGACCACAAGGATCTAAGGTTTTCAGGCCTGTCTTCTCTGCAGCTACTTGTTCCCAGTCTTCATCTCAGTTTGCTCAGCTGCTTTAGTGTAACTGTGTGGCAACACTGTGTAGATCGAATAAATTATCTGATCTGAGATTGTTTTTTGAGGGACAAAGTACAGGGTAAGAGGGAATAAAAGTATCCAAGGAGAGGAATACTTAAATGTAGCCCTCCTATAAACTGGAATTGCATCCTGACACAAAAGCAGCATTCTCTAAATATATGACAAGCTAAAAAAAGGAGAATCACTTGCTAATGAAGTTGTGGGATTGCACAGCTCATGATCTAGAAAGGGCCTTCCAGTGCTGGCAATGAGAAAGGTCAAATGTGGTGCCACTTAAGGTTAAGA
This sequence comes from Manacus vitellinus, assembly GCF_001715985.3. Classification (NCBI taxonomy): domain Eukaryota; kingdom Metazoa; phylum Chordata; class Aves; order Passeriformes; family Pipridae; genus Manacus; species Manacus vitellinus. The sequence goes on from NW_021940535.1 coordinate 43,237,835, forward strand.
TGGCTTCAGAGTGAAAAAAAAAAGATGATTTTAATACTGAGCCAGTAAAAAGAGAACAGATTTTCTTTTCTCAAACTGTGGCTTAATATAAGCATTTGTAGATTCTTGCTGGGTGAAATCTTAAATTCCATCTAAATGAAACATTCATCTACTTGACAGTTTGTGGTGAATAGCAGCTTCTGTTTTCTGTCAGTATGAATTATGCATGTTTGGAAAAAAGCTTCCAAATTTCAATTAGTGAATCTTAATTTTCTTTCTTAGACCAGATGGACTTTGTTAACAAAAGGATTGTATCTATATCTAATGGAACCTCAAATTGTTTTAATCAATTTCAATTGAGATAAATATTTGAAGCATTAAACCTGTCTCCACTATTTTTTTAACAAAGTCATTCTGGATATCAACAGCACACTGCTCAGTTTATTACTTTTTTATCCAATTAGAAAGCAGAATCCCCATGCGCTAATTGGCAAGTCCATAAAAGAATCTACATGCTGCTTAAGCAGCAGAGACACAAGGAAGTTTAATTAACTTGTAACAGGCAATTTGTAACTAATTACATTTAGTGTTAGATGGTGCTGGTTTACTGGCTTAGAGGGGGAAAAATTCTTGTTCAGCTTATTCTAAGTCCCGAAATAGATTAAACATTTTTCCTACAATAATACCATAAGTCTTAATACTGAATATTTTACAGCCTTTTTGACCTGGTTAATGTCTTTGAAACACTACAGTACTGTCCATACTGGGGACTCTCCAATTGCACCAGTTCTCATTGCATTCAATAGGAGTCAAATATTTTTTCTCAGACTAAGTACTTTTAATTACACAGTTCAGTTACGTTAGCTTGTTCAGTAACCTCAATCCCTTCAGCAGTTCTCCCTCTTGCTTGTGAAATACCATTTAGCAAATGTGTATGAAGTTGTGAACAATTTAACATGCATACCTAATTTGTTTAAATTCTGTTAAATCACAGAATTTTAATTTGTTTTATTTTTCAGAATTCATTCAGCATATACTTGCAGTAAGTTTTTAAATTTAGATATTAAAATTCCTCATTCTTTCATTGCCCAGAAATATATTTTGTTTACTATGAGCAAGTGCAAAAATTAAAATCTTTGTAACAACATTTGTATGTTTATTTGTAAGTGAAGAGAGAAACATTTACTGTATTCTTTTGGTAAGACTGCACAGAGCTTTAGCATTGGCTCAAAGAGATGCACTAATTCTCATATTCACTAGTGCCCTCAGCATAATGAGCTTGTGAATTCAATACACCTCTATACATTTCCATTACATAGATAAGTCTATGAAGGACATGAATGCCAAATCAGAAAAAATAAAAATTGAATAATAGTTATTACATACATATCTTCTAAAAGTACCCACTCAGGAAAAAAATCAGACTTATTGACAGTTGCTTAAACTGTAACTGTGTTATCTGGCATCTATAAACTACTTGAATGATATAATTCCCTTCAGCCCCACTGAAAGAGTGTGCAGCAACTGAAGAGGGATGTTTGCATTGCCAAGCTTGACCACTTTTAGGCTCCCTATGGATTAAACAGAGAATGTTACATTTAGAGGTGATTCAAAGAATTGAAGTGGGAATCCTAATTGTTGCTTAATACAGGTATTCTGAATAGCCCCTTGAAAACATCCACCTTTCTTCACAGTATAGGGAACCTAATCATTGAGGTCAAGCTCCTAAAGTCAAGGGATGTGATTTTTCCCACCTATTCCTAATAACTACACACTGTGGCAAATACTACAGCAAACAGGGGACACGAAGCTTTCTCTGACTGCACAGCAGATGTTAGATCATTATTTCTTATCAGAAGAATGTTAAAACCAGAACAAAATACTTTTCTGTTCAACATGTATGTCATCTTTATAGTATATATTTTATATATGCATGCATAATAAATCAATAACTGCATCTTCCCTCTCAGTTTGTCATGGCTGTATGGTTGACTTTAGTTTCTTAATGGGCTTGTTGCCCAGACTAGTATAATATTTTTGTCTATGGTGAGAAAAATTCTCTAATCCTTTTTGAAGATTAATAACATCTGCTACAGTTTGGGATTATATGGAAAGACATTAATGGATGTCCAGAATGAATTCCAGTTAAGTATCAGTTTGTGTAAACAGAAATGTGACAAAAATAAAAGTAACACCAGCAGCAACACGTCTGTTTAAAGAGCTAATGCAAACTACAAGTACTTTAGGACAGTAATTTAGGCTGTTTTTCAACATTTCCTGTTTGACACATAACCATATAAGATATGTCAGAAGCTTGATCCAGTTGATGTGATGTATACCAGCCCTTTCTTTAGGGAGAACAAAGCCACGAAGCATAATCTTTCAAGGTCTGGGGGGCAGTGAAAGGCTCAGTGTGTGTTGTTAATTGTGATACATTGCTTCTCTCCTCTGGAAACATGTTCTGAATGTATTAAAGTATTAACCACCCTTTTATTTGCTCAGTATACATCACCTCAGAAATAAAAAGTGATCCAAAGTCACTGATGAAGAATACTTCTCTTACTGAACTGGAATATCAAATGGTAATCTGCCCCTGACTGTGCTGTTGTAACAGAAGCAATTACAAACTGCACAGCAATAGTAGGTACAACCTAGTCAGGAATAAGTGTACTTGTGTGTGTGACCAGTCACTCATTCAGTGCCTTATTAGTTAGATTTTTGCTGCACAGTTTCGAAGGGAAAAAAAAGTAAACAACAACTGCTCAGACTTACCCATAGGAATATGGAGACTCGTCTGTGGAACTCAAGTCCTAATTCTTTGCTGATTTACATCTTCCTACATCTGTCTGTGCCACAGTACATATGTGCCCTAAGACTAAGTTGTTTAAACTATTAAATAAAAAATGTTAAAAATTGCTTGTGAGAAACCATTTTTAACACTTTTTACTTAATATTTTTCTTAACTACAAAATAATTTTGCTTTTTTATTATACATTTCTAACGTACAAAATAATAATTGATCTTTCAATTGTGCATTTCTAAGAGAAAATGGTTTGTGCAGAAATGCTTCTAATCCTATTTTTTCACCTCTTTAAATTGCAACTTTTTGTGCATCCAGGTCTCTTCAAATGAAAATCTGAGGGGTTTAATATTTGGGTATGCCAAGTTACTGTGCAATAAATCTCGGATGAAAGGCATCATCTTTGGCTTTTTTATTATTATTATTATTATCATTATTATTTTTTTTTTCCAGTGCTGGGTTTGTATTTGTGCAGAAAATTAGTAAGCAGAAGGTGCATCAAACTGAGCAAGCATCTACTGAGCAAGTACAGTAAATTAAAGTGGTGATATTAAGACAACTTTTATTTCTACCCAACACAAAGCCAGGCCACACTATGAATCTCAGAGTATTTCTCTGTATATGTAAGTTACTAATGTAACAAAAAAATCCCAATTCTTAGTCATTAAAAATCTTGATTGTCTATAACAGTGATGCCAAGTTTCTAGATCAGCACCTCACTTGTGACTGAGGACTATTTACCTCATTTATCTTGTTATTTATAGGAAAGATAGAGATAAGACCTTCTGCATGTGTGTAGTATGCAGATCACCTGTGAAAATGCAATAGGTGTCTGAATTCCCTGTACAAAACCAGTATATACTGTACATACCCATTAAATCTCCATCCTGGTAAGGTCTTATAGGATGTGATGTCCATGGTGATAAAATTAAGGCATGTGGTTTTGATTGTAGGTTGCACAAAACAATAACTGATAATTCTACTGATTTAAGAGCATAGCTCTCCTGATAAAATACTGTATCTAAATTTCAGACTAAGATCTTTCTTTTCTTGGCCATGGGCATTCCATGTGACAGAAGCCAGTGACTTCACTTCCCAGAGATTTACTTCCTTCTTTCATTTCATTCCTGCATTTAACTATTGACTCTGGATACAGAATCATTTAGCTGAAATATTTCATACAAAACTCTCTTTTAATACAAGTCTGGTCTCGATTCTCTTTTAATAGAAGTCTGGTCTTGATTAGTGTTTCTCGATACTACCACAGTGTAAATAAATAATACAAGGAAAAGTTAAGATTTAATTGATTACAGTTTATAAACCCATTTTTTTTTGTGACTAAATTTTGCCAGGATCAACATAAGGTAGCTGTGCCAAATCCATCAAAGTTCTGGCATTAATTAGAAGCAGACTTTTTTTTTTTTTTAATTTCTGAAAACAGAGAACCATAGTTTGTTACATATTGTGTATCAAATGTACAGAATATCTATTTTTTTCTGAAATCATCAGATAAGCGTAAGATGTGAGCAAGGTTGAAAAAATACATTGAATGTATTTAACTTAACTATTATTGAATAAAATAACAGTACCAGAGATGGAATGACTGATTAAATCCTGGCCTCTTGGTAATATAAAAATCAGTCTAGTACAGAATTTAATATTAGCCAGTAGCTAGAAGTATTGGTAATGTTAACTGCTATGAATCCTGTTAAATGTTGGCAGTCATATGAATTTTCACACAGGCTAAACTGCAGAGAGCATTATGCATTTATTTTATCCAGGTTGAAGCTAAACAGAAATTCTTATTTAGGGAAGTTCATCTTCTTGGGAAGTGGGAAATGGCGGTGGGGAAGGGGAAATGGTGTGCTGGGGTTTGATGTGCTTCTGTGCCCTCCTATCTGCTCATATGGGCTCCTCAGGAAGGAAAACTGTCAAAGGACAAGCAGGGTTTAACAGCAAGAACTAAAACAGTTATAAAAGTCATTAAACATGCTCACATTAGCATGATTATGCTTTCCTAAAGGCCAGGGACAATTTTGACATATCTGTCATACAGTGAATCTTGTACACAGCAGAACTAATGGTCTAGTTCATGTTTTTACTCAGCCAAGAGTAGATCCTACTAATTTTTTGGGCAATCGCTGGCTGATCTGGCACATGGGACCAGAGTGAGGCCTTAATTTTATTTGAAAAGCAGGAAGTAAAGGGTGAGCATAGAGAAAATACATCTTTGAGGATGTACTGTGCCCACAGGATCTCTACCAAGGTATAAACCTTCAACACCTCACCTTCCTCCACTTCCTTAATCCACCATGGAAAGACTTAACTTGAAAGGTTTGTCCTATCTGAGGAGATTCCCATGCTGTAAAGTCTGAGATCTTCACAGAGCTCTAAAATACTGTTTTGACAGGTGTCTTTTAAAGTAAGGAACTTTCTCACAAAGCCTGTTACAAATTTGAGAAAACTCAGTTCACAAGAGCTTTGAGAAATACAGCAAGAGTGAGCTGTGTGTATTTTGCTAACCTTTCAACATACTGGTTACAAGACTTGCTGTAGCCACTCTGCCCAATTACAAAACAAAACAGAACCACAGTAAAACTGTCTGCCAACTGTTGAGAAATATAGAAATGGAAGAGCCAAATCCACAAAAATCCCTCAGGCAATACAATCTCCAGGACAGACAGGTACACAGACATCTGGAAATTTTAGGAAACACACCTTTAAATTTTATGAGCTTATGACCTGATAATAATAATAATAATAAAAAAGCAGAATAATGGAACATTTTTAGAGTAATCAGTCCACTTATGTCATAAAGGGACTATAGTACAAATTAAATAAAAAAAAATAGTTTGAAAAAAATATTTTTCAGCCCTACCTAAGCTTCACTTTTAAAAATGAATGAATGAAAATTAATTCTATTTTGATGTGTTAGAAGACTAGCAATAGCAACAACAACAACAACAAACAACAACAACAACAATATTTCCATCTGTTGAATGTATTTCTCTTCTATTGTATTTGAGTGGACTGTCCAGTTATTAGTTGGGGAAAATTAAATTCATCTAGAAGTCACTTTACCCCTAATCTGTTGAAAGTTGTCTGTTTTCACTGAACCATAATCACTGGTGAACTGTCACTATTTGTAAACATAAGTGGACAAAATACTGTAAACATTTGTTGCACACAAACATGGTTTTTCCATAAGGAAACCCTGAAACATTAGTGATAGTAATGGAAACACTGAACTAAACTAACTACTGTCACTGTGTTGGGTAGTAGTGAATGTCAAAAAGGTCTCAGTGTTTACTCAGAGCTAGTGAATGTAAGAATAAACAAGCAAACAAAACGAGAGCAGTTGGGTTTTAAGTTAGTCTATTTTTGTCAACAATGATTTTAAGCAGAACTGCATACAGATAAATAAATGTGGCTTGTGTTTCAGTGACCTCCTTGTGGTCAGTCCTAAAGTGAAGAGGTTTCATATCCTCAGCTGGATTAATCAAGAATTAGTCAGCATAAACAAATCTACATCAGAGAAGTTAGTTCAATATACTGTAATAAATGTGATTTATCTTAGTCCATAAAAGTTTTTCAAAACAGTAGATAAAATTACCTGAAATTAATCATAAAATATTTTAAGTACAGTGGAGTGTTATCTAACATTTGCCAAGAACTACTCAACTCCTTATGTTAGTGTGCATGCAAAAGTGTAAAATAATGATTTATCTTGTTCTCAGAAAACGTAACATCTGCAAAATAATTAAATTTGTTCCTTTTACAACTAGATTTATCAATCTAAAATATCCACTCTTGAGTTGTTGCTAAAATAGAGCCTATGAAAGAAGTTTATCACTTCAGTTGCATGGCCTTTTTCTAAATGTAGATAGTCATATTCAGCTAGGCTAAATGGAAACACAACAATCCTTGATCTTTCTACAAATGAGTTACCTGAAATAATTCGTTCCTTATATCTTACTTGGCAATTGTCAACAAAGACAGTAATAGCATTAATTACCTTCTCATGCTTACTTACTCCTGCTGGAAGATTTCACATTCCATTAGAGAGTCCACAAGCACAGATTTCCAGATTTATTTATATGAGATTATGAAAACTGGTAAAATGCTTGTCAGAAAAAGTGTATGTTACCGTATTTTATCTTGTTTAACAGGCTTGCTGTTGTTACAGATTCCCTGTGGGCTATGCTAGAGATGATAAAAGAAACATTTTAATTAAGGCTTGAACTCAAGCCACTTCTTCCTTGAGTTATACTGCAAAAAATTCACTGCTTAAATGTAAATGTAAAATTTGTGAATTACCTGAAAAGGTCTTTCTCTCTAAGCATAAGTTGCAGTCATAGACAGTACACATTATTTATTCTGTAAGTCCATCAGTCTGGTATTGAAGAAACACCCTGACAATTCAGCTAATACCACAGGAAAACTTTTTTTTCCCCTGTACTGTTCTTTGGAATAATGGAAATGTTATTTGGGGTTGTTTGGTTTTAATTTACTCTGCTCTCGTTGAATTCTCCACTAATTTCATAGTGGTTTCCATCCCACAGCATTGAGTTCTCATACCTGTGGAAAGAAGCCCGGGTATAGAGTTTGAAAAGGACGTGTTCAATCAGTTGTTATGAGGCTACTGTTGGCAGTTGGACTCATGAGCTCTCACTGCTTGCATGCAGATATTGTAAAGAAGATGAGCAATGACCAGCAGGCCTTTGGCAAGATTCGTTAAACATCAGGACATCAGGACAACTGCAGAGGATCCAGGAAGCCTGATATAAGAGAAAGAGATTAATATTTAATCTACCATATACACTTGACCAGGTCAGATAAGTGGATAGTTTTTTTTTTATTCCTTAATTGAGGCATTTCATATAAATTCCATGGAAAAGTCCAGTTGGTACAGTAGCAAAGCTTGCAGAAATAACATATTATTGAGGACTTCTTGAGCTCTCTTTTAAATAGAAAGAGAGACATGAAGAATCTCCAAGCTTATTTTCTTTTACTCTTAAAGTCTACTGGATGATTTACTTTTGAAGAAACTGAACAACTTTTTGCAAGCAAATCTTTTGTCATAAGAGAGATTTTACATCCCCTCATATATGAAAAAATCAGAATGATTTCTGAATGATCATTACTTTCGTTCCTTGCAGTGTTTATAATCTTGTAAAATTTTGACTATCTCTTGGAATTACCAGAAAGGGGAATAATTTCAGTATTTACCAGTGGATATAAATTAAAAAAAAAAAAACAACAGAATCCCCCAAACCTCAATAAATTTTCAAAAATATTCTGAAAGATATATACTTTGAAAGTGAATTTGACTGTGAACAAATAAATTATGCTGAATTTTAAAGACTAGAAAGAACGAATAAAACAGATTGTAAACATTTACTCTGATTCTACTATTTATGACTAGCCTCCTGGAATTAATACAAGATCTTCATGACAGAGCAAAGTAACAGCTGGATAGCTCTTGCTACACTGAATTAGTCCTTTTTCATTGCTTGAGGATTTAAATTTTTTTTCTTTGCCATATGATGTCTGGAACAGTACAACTACCCTTCTTAGCTGATGTATAAACATTCTATAATGTAATAGATAATTTCTTACATTAGTATGGCCACAGTGAACTTGAATTACAGATGAATACCCAACAAACATCTGGTCCAAGTGGTACGTAGCACTGCATTTCATAACCCACACAGTGCTCTCTGCTGCTAATACCTATTAAGTTACATTTTCTGCCATGCAAATTATATTTAGTTTTAGATTACCTCATAACCTTAATATGTGTTCTCAGTTTTCTTCACTATTGAAACCGTGGAAAAAACCTGCTTGTACTCTGTCTCATTTTCATCACCTGACACTTTCTTTAACTTTCTTTGTGCATTCAATCTTATAGGGCACATAGCTTAGTTACAACCCTCCCCACATTATTACCTTTTATTGATGATATTGCCGACACTGATTATTAAAAATTCTGATTTTTTTTTCTCCTAGGTAATGTTATGTGTTCTTGCATATACATGTAGTGAAAGGCAAAAATAGTTTCTTCAGGACTAAAAGATATCAGTATGTTCAGGATAATGAGGCTGATTCAGTAAGACTAGACCTTCAAGCTACATTTTCCATTAACATTCTCCTTAAAACTACAATGACACATGCATGAATGAACAGCAATGAAGTGGTTAATTCACTAGGAAAAGAAAGAACAGCTGTGGGCACCTTATGAAAAACTACGTTTGACCTGTCCATCACGAAGACATTTGTTCTTTAGTGCTGCAGGTGGCAGAGTTACTAAGAAAATCAACTTAATTCAACACAATCTTTGGAATGACTTGTTTTCTTGATAGTTTTCTGAACAGTGCACCTTTATGTCAAGTCATGATCTTTGCTGCAATACTTAAAGATTCTGACTGGGAACCAAAAGATCATTGCAAAGAGCATTGTGAAGGAGATGTTATGCTCAACATGTTTTAGCATATGCAAATACAAACTACAGCATAAGATTAGGACACAAGTGAAAGAAGCATTTCACCATTATAGGAAAAAACCAATAAACACACCGTTGTTTCTGGTTCTAAACTATTATCTCTACTTTCTAATAGCTAAATCTACCAAAAAGCTTTTTGCTGATACACACTTTCTGTAAGTTGAAAAATTGCTTACAAAATTAATTTTCTTTATCTTGTATTTCACTGAAAATTAGGTCATACTTAATATAGTTAAACAGTTAGTCTGCAGGTCCTTAAGCAGAATTCTTATGAAAATCAGTGGTATTGTACCAGAAAAAAAGATGGTCAGTTAAACACCATGTGAAATACAGCTTCCAGTTATCCGTAGATTCTGAAAATATGAGTTATCAGTGTAGTGGGGCCTTAACAGAGCTGGCCATGAACAGAGGAAGCTATTGAGTTAGCTGAGAATGATGGCAAACTGTGAAATTTGGTGTGGTGATTATACTTTCTTGCTTCTCAAATGTGAGAACTATGTAAGTTATAATTTGGTTGAAACCATTGAACAGATTAAAAAAAATCAATTTGTTTGAGTACCTTTTCCTAACCACTTTTGGATACAACACACACACAAATTCTTATTTTAAATGGAAATTAATTTAATGCTCTTTTCTCCAAGAAGCAATGACATCCAGAGAAATATATGTGGTAGTCCAGGGCTATACAGCTGGCAGATTTAATCTGAAATACATACAGAGATATAAAAAGTGTGTTTTCGGCCAGATGAATGCAGTTCAGTTTACTGTTATGTTTATTATCTTAACACCCAAGGGAAAATCCAGAAGATAGTCTGTTATTCCAATATGCAAGATACCTTTCCTAAAAAATGTATCATATAAATAAACCTAATAGAAATAGTCATTAAAAACATGTCATGGTGTAACTTCAAGAGGTCTAATTTTTCCTAAGTACAACATACCTGATATTATGTCTGTCCTCTAAAAATTAAGAGTTTTAAATTTTGTTTAAAGAAATGAATTTGTGCATTTTATCTCTTTCTAGGAAAATATTTCTATTTTACTGCTACTTCCAGGGTTTTGCTCTAGGTATTGAATTCTTTGTGTGTTTTTTGGAACTGAAACTCTGAAAAGAATACAAATCAAAACAGCATAAAGTGGGACTGATCGAGTATTGTAGTTGCTGACTTATAATGAAAATAAAATATGCTTAAAGCTTGGAAGTTCTTCCAATTTTATTGTGGTCATATGCACAGAACTGGTAATGGTGGGGTTAAAATAGAAAAAAACCAAATGTACGTAATGGGAACCGTGCTGCTTTCACACAGGTGATAATGAAATTCTTTAGACCTCTGCAGGTGTAATTTAGTCAATTAGAGCCCTAATTGAACAATTTCCTAATTGTTAAAGCAAATAACTAATATTATGTCTTTCCCCTGAGACATCAGTTGAAGAAAGAAACATATAATTATCAGCCCATCAACCTAAGGGCAATTTACCAAGCCTAAAATAAACAGGTTGTATTCTAATAGAGACCAAGTTATAAATAACTTCTTTTGTATGAGTAATGGGCAGTCATTTGTAAATGACAGTCCTGGACAACTCTAGGATTACCTTTCTTTATTCAAATGTAGACACAAACAAATTGCTTCTAAGTGCAGACTTTAAAGTGGTGTGAAAAGAGCTTTTCTTTTCAACTACAGATGTTAATCGCAGGTAAACAAAGATCTTATGAAAACCTGAACTTCTATGTAGCAGGTTTAAAGAGACAAAAAGGAGCCTTACCACATACCTCAAGATATGTATTTAATATTTTTTACATTAATGTTTTCTTATAGGGAAAGGGAAGAGGTTTTATTACATGTATATAGATTTATCTGGTCTCTAGGACCTCTGGTATAACCACATATTCATCTATTATATCTGCTGGTTACATTTCATGGAGGTCACACCTCTGTGGCCCTTTCCTGAATACACCTGTACTATGGTGGTTATAACTGAGTCTTGAGATTCTCTTGTCATACTATTGTTTAAAAAAACAGTTGCATAAATATAAAACAGCATAAAGATCTGTTGTATAACCTAAAAAGTAGATTTCTTCTTACCTTATAATCTAAAAAGTATTTTTTTTCTTACTTTATGTTAAATGTCTATGGTGCAGAGGCCTTTGCCATCCAGCTGGCTTTTGTTTCTGGGAGAAGAAATAAGCCTCTGCGAGCTGCAGGGTATCACATCAAGGACAGAGAATTAAAACTGCAATGAATCTATAGGATCTATTAGAAACTCTAAAACTATCTGTTCAACTTTTATATAGCCCTGTTAAAAGCAAGAATACCCATGGCTTCAACATTTTATAAGATGCAAGCGTTATTCAGTTGTGCATGGATATCTGGGCTCCACACTGCAAGATCATCAAGTTACACTGAAGAAACTGTTCCCTGTGCCAGTGCCATTTCCCTCAGGTGAGTAATGCAGAGAAGTGTGTTTGCACAGTAGTGCAAAAAACCCATTATAGGTGGAGAATTCCAGTTAGATGTTCATGCAACAACATCAATTCTTTATTGATTTTGTATACTATTTTAAGGATTTAATAGTGGGTATGTTTCAGGCTTAGAGCTCAAATCCTTTCTCTGTTATTTTCATGCAGTCTCACATACATCAGTAACAGTAATAATCAAACAGAGAATTCCTAAAATAAAAGAAAGAAGAGAGTGTGAAAAGTGTGAAAGGTCTCTACTTTTCATCAGTTCTAGTAAAAGAGTGGTGCATGCTGCCACATCTTGTAGTACCTCTCTTCAACATATGTTAAGTCAGAACTAAGCTGAAGTCTGACCATAATTAATACTTATTGCTTTCTGGATCCTTGTACTCACAAGTCTCCAAGCTTCTTGCCACTTAAAAAAAGAGAGAAATTGAGGGTGGAGTTTCACAGAGACAGGGAATCACTAAGGTTGGAAGAGACTTCCAAGGTCATTGAGTCGAACCTTTGACCAAATACCATCTTATCGACTAGACTATGGCACTGTGCCATGTCCAGTCATTTCTTGAACACTTCCAGGGATGGTGACTGCTACCTCCCTGGGTAGCCCATTCCAATACTTAACCATCCTTTCTGTGAAGAAATTCTTCCTTAATGTCCAATCTGAACCTTCCCTGGTGCAGTTTTAAGCCATTTTCTCTTTTCCTGTTGCTGGTTGCCTGAGAGAAGAGGCCAACGCCCATCTTGTTGCAGACATGAAAATTCAGGTACCTGTGTGTTATCAAGGTATCTAAGCTCCTGTTACTATCAGTGGAGCTCTAAATCAGTAGTCACTGGGCTGGTAGAGTTATTCAGATCACCCTGAAACAGAGACCTATGCTGGCCCAGACTTGAACTCTTCTATCAGTTGTACAAAACCCACGCTGTTAATTTACTGAAAGATATGAAAACTACAACCTGAATCTTAAGCACAATTAGATCTTGAAGACAAAATGACCAAACCCTTTACATAAAAATGGGAACAGCTGTATGTTGCATACTTTGGATGATGGTGGTGAGCTTTTCAATCACCTAGTTCTATACGGATTTTGAAATGGCACACTAATGAAATGAATGAAAGCACAGGTTAACTGAATGGCACACAGCTTCATTTACACTTCAATTCTCCTAAAGATATTTTAACTACCTACTCACATTAAGTAACTAATTGCAATTCGCAATCTACCTCATTGGCAATTCATTTGAAATGCAAGTTGGTAGTGCATGCTTTACTATTCACTAGAAAACAAGGAAGCATTAATCTTGCTTTATTTGTACCTGTGAGATCTCATGCCAACATTTTCAAGTGTAAAAACTTGTGGCATATAAATTAAGTTAAATGGAAATAGAAAACCACCTTTTGCTGGAAATTTGTCATTTCCCATACATGCTGGTCTCCAGGCAGTTTGTATTATTTCTTTTCTGACTGAAGTGCACTAAGTAAGTGTATATTGAACACGAGTTTTCAGATGAATGTATGCTTAAAATACAGGATGTTGATGATGTCAATTTCAAATGGTTAAATGTTGAAAAATTATGTTGTCAGATTTATTACCATTCTGCCACTAGACATTCTTAAACTGAACCTGCAAAAGTTGCTTAAGATGAGCAATAACAGAGGGGAGTGGGGAGAAATTTATTTTCATTAGTGTTCTTTACAGTTTTTGAAAGCAAAAAGTTGTATCTTTTTATTTCCTGAACACCATGAAGACGGGAGTTTAAAAAAATAGTATGTTAAATTCTTTAAGCAAATCATGCATTCACAGAGTAGGCATTTCAATAGATTTATTAAACTCTTCTGTAATATAAAAGGAAGGAATACTGACTCACCTTTATTGTAACTTTATTAATATTCTTCATGGAAGTAATTTATTTGGTCATAATGATTTTCCTCTAGATATTCCACTCTTTCCTCACCTGTGACAGGAAAGATGTGTTCTTTGTCCTAAAAATATTGTTGACATTGTTGCGGGTTTGAATTTTCACACAAGTTTATGAGAATAACTGCTGAATCAGGGGTATTTTATTTCACACAGGACAGTGAAATAGTTCCAGGTAATTTTTAAAATTTGATGTGAAAAGACAGCTTTTCTTCCTAGTGAGCCAAATCATACATTTGATTTCATAGGAAGGCTTCTGCCTAGTTTTTTTTGAAACATTCCTTTAAAATTTTCTGGTGGCTGATAGGAATCATTCTTCGGATTAAACATTTTTACCAAGCTCTTTTACTGTTGATGAGAAATGTCCTCTTTTAGGGGAACACCTTTCCTCCTCACTGCTCCATCATCTTTGTACAATTATTACCTCTGATTTGAGAAATTATGCCTTCTTGCACTATGGTTTGTAATTTTGGATGTCTAATCCTGTCACTGCTCAAATGAATCAAACTCTGTTGTGTGAATCACCAGGATTACTTTTGATTTGAACAGATCTTGACAGTTACTGCTTTGTATGCCTAATCTGATTCATTGGCTCTACTCTGGTTGCACATACTCAATTAGAAACAAAGAAAGAAACAAACTGGTAAAGCTCACCATTTAATATGTGGAATATTGCTTCGGAGCAGAGATAAGCCTTAATGGGGTATTTTTCTAGAGCTGTCACAGACCTTGCACTCAGTGTCTTTTACAAATAACTCTGAATTTGAAGACAAGAGCAAAAGTAATAGTAAAAGAGCCCCTGGTAACAGAATTACTTTTATACGTGTATCCCCTTGATGAAAGCTGATCACACTGGCGATTGGAGCATGCTCTTGACTGGATCAATTTGATTTCAATAGCCTCAGGACTCACAGGATATACTTGTAAATTGTGAAGTCTCAGGATCAGGTGATAAACTCAGTCATTATAAAATCCTGGCATCCAGTGAAACCCTTTCAACTGTCTTGGTCTTCTCTATCAATGAAGATTTTATACAGGTATATATAAATTATTTTTTTTCCCTTCTCTGACTTGAATACTCTGACTTTCTTCAAGAATATTTTGTTGGAAATCAGGTGGTATGATATTTTCTAACAGCAAAAAAAAGAAAATAATGTAAGGCTATTAGAGTAGGTAAATAAAATTCTTAGTATGCGGGAGTATGGATTTTTACTCATTGATTAATATACTACCCTGTGAAGCAGATTTATTGATTAATGGGAATGTAAATGCAAAAGCATACTGTTTTAATCAAATTAGAAAGCAATGGACACAGAAAATGTAAATGCATAAAGAAGGTCCTGGATATATTTTATAGTCATCCATCTGTTTCCATGCCTAATCAAAACATAGCAAGTTAATGTGACAAGAAGACATAAGTAACATGAGCAAAAAGACAGGTATGCAAATCCAATCTGCTCAGAATTTTTACAGTTGAGAATAACGAATCTCTTCTTGGAGTGGTTCATCACACTCATTCATGTGAATAAATCTATAGCTGCATTAGGTCCAATTAAAGGTCCTCTACCGATCGGCAGAAGGGGGATTTAAAGCAGGAATAAATTCACATAAGTGGTGCCCATGGGCATGTGAGGCTGATACCGATGCCTGGCACACAGGGACTGAGTCTTCTCTGAGCCCATAGGAAACTCCATCTGTATATGTCAGTGATGTGGCATCAATAGGCAAGAAGTACCTCTGGGGAAAGCTAGACTGAAATTTGGACTGTTGTGGGAAATTCTTGCAACCCTGGGAATGGTTTTGGCCCCCTGGTCCTATCACATCTCCATGACTGAACAACACCTATCAGCTTCCCAGACACCCTCAAGGAGTTTTGAGTGTTGTTTGTGTGTTCGCTGCTGGCTGCACCCTAACCGAGGAGTAGGAGACTCTTCTGTTTCCTTGCTTTTGCAGTTTTTGTCCTTTGATTATTCTTTGGTTTTTTTTTTTCCCTGCATTCCCTTCAATAATGACTTGGTTTTAGGTGCATTTTTTTTATGCTTTGATGACCTCTCTCTTTTAGAGGTGGATGGGAGGGGGTATCTATTATTTCTATCAATGAAATAGGATATGGTTATTGCTAGAAACAGATGTGACATTTTCATTTGGGCAATGACACACATGAAAGTGTTTCTTCTTCCCAACTATAGCTTGTTCCACTATTGCCAGTGCCTCTTCACAGATCACAAAGCCTAGATTTTTTTCAACACAGTTGTGTTCAGGGTGTAGTTGTGATAGTAATTGAATGTCAGCAGTTTAAGTAGTTTTGAAACAGTGTAAGTTTACAGAAATATAAAGAGGAGGTCGGATTTTTCACTCTAGCAACAATTACAAATCATCAACATAAAGAAACATATTCCAAGAGAGTTTGGTTCTTCTTCTTACAAGCAACGACAACAACAAAGCAACAACAACAAACTAATACTAATAGTTACTTATTTCTTTCCTTTCATGAAACTGTTTCCTCCCAAGCAGAATTGTCCAAAATATTAAAACAAACTTAAATACCAGTCTATAATGTGATTGTTTTGCTTTGAAAGTGATTCCTTCACAGTACGAAGACTTGAGAAGGGTTATTATTATCCTAACCAGAATAAAAAAGATATTCTATAAGGGCACTCAATATAACTCTATATTAAAGGTCCAAACAATATTTTTAAAATCCGTGTTAGCATATCAATAAAAAGTCTGATATATATATATATATATTTCTGACCCCTGTAGGTAGTACTTATGAGTCAGGAAGAAAAAATAGTACTTAAAAAAAGCAAAGGAAGAGTGTGAAGCCTAGAATAACAATTCTAAAATTTCATATAGAAAAATACATTTTCAAAAGACATTAAACTGAAAACAGTTCAGTCTAGAACTTTGGATCAATTCTTTAAAAATAAGCATTATCATGAATTTTAATTAATTAATTTCAAAGTTATCAGAACATTATAAAGACCTAAACTTTGAAATAGACTTCACACTAAAACAATGTGTTGGCAATGTTTCAACTCCTGAAAATACTGACTATGGACTACCTTTCAGAGATTCATTTCTGTTTTAATTAACCACCAAATGGATTTTAGTCTTAAAGTTATAAAGTAGAGAAACTTGAGCCTTCTCCTGTAATCTGGGGTGCCTGAAAGTTGAATGGTGCCTTAGCGTCATATGCCGATGTCCAGCTTGTCCACAGATTATTTCCATGTAAAAATGATCTGGCGAAAACTACCAGAAAACTACTGCAGTTTGGCCTCACTCATCCATTTATTCTCTCTGATATTAAATAGCATGTCACACATATATGGGTTCATAACTATCTCAATGGATAGTAAAGAAAGACCATATTGTTGAGAGAAGATGTGATAAAGCGAGATAAAGCAAATTTCAGATCAATGACTATGTCACCCAAACTTATATTTCTCTACTCAGAGATCCTCAGATTTGCTTAACCTGGAATTAACTTTATGCTGATGTAACTTTCTCACTCATCATAAAAGTGATAGCAATAATCTATTGCAGAGCTCCAAGAGTGGAATTAAGCAGTAAAAACAGGTCTCAGTCAGCTTTAGGACCGTATCAGCCAATTATGGCTTGCAGCAGAGCTGTGGCTGATCTTATCTATCTCTTTCTCTCATGTATTTTTTTTCACCTGCATCTCCCTGTCAACAAAAGCCACATCAAATTTTCTAGAGTCTGAAGTGACTGTGTGCGGGGGCATCCAGAATTTATAGCAGTTAGCTACAGGTATAGGTACAGGTACAGGTATCACTGTGGTAATTTATAGGATGTAGTGTGATGGAAAGAGCTGGAAAAGACGTGATCCAGGCTTTCCAGGGGACCTGTGGAGATGCATAACCCTGATTCTCATAAATTTTTTACTATAAAATCATTCTGGATTATTTACATTTTGAGTAAAATGTCCTGGATACTTTTTATTCAATGCATGCATCCTCCTCATCTATAACACTGGTAGTGATACTTCCCACTTCAATAAACGCTATAAATGGAAGCTGCTTCCTGAAAAGAAACTGCACCAGGGGACTTTATGCCCTAAATTTTGAACAAAAAGAAGCGAAACAAATGCTTTTTACCCTGAAAATGTTGCTTCTTACAGTAATTTTTCAGCACATGATTACAAATATAATTAATTTTCCAAGGGATCACAGCATAAATCAGAGAACTGATTAAACCATATTGTTTGTTACATGAAAATTCTATTGAGAGAAAATCAGATACTGAAGACAAAAGCTAATTTTGGGTCACATTGTTTGTTTTCAGCTACTTTCTCTTACCAGTTCAAAAGGAGATTTGAGCTGCTTATTTAGCACTCTCTCTTAATAAGCTACCACTCTGATTTTCAATAAGAGCAAACAGATCTTCTTAAAGAAAACTTTCTGAAAGTTAGAAACAAGCACAGAACACCCAGAGGCATGAGGTCTGTAGAATCTTTAAAAGGTAGCTGGAGGCGAGAGCTAAAGCTCTGAAATCTGATAACCAGAATCTCTAGTCTGACAAATAAATGTTTAGGGGATAGTCATGTACTCCACAGAAACAACCAAACCTAAGGCTGAAACCTTAAGTTTCAATCCCCCGCAACTAAATTTATTCTTTATTCTTCTTAGTATTAATTCCTTGTAATGTGGTTGTTCCAGAGACTCCAGTGTTGTACAACAACAACAATGGAGAAAGGGTTTTTTATGCCAGTGGGCTGGATCATCACTGTCTTCTCTATACTCCCTTCAAATGGTGTTGCACTTATAAGGCTGATTCAGATTGTGATTTTCATGGACTGAATAACATGACAAAGGTAAATTTCTTGAAGACCATGACATTGTTTCTCCCTCTGCAATAATGGTAGGTTCATTTGTGATCAAGGTACCTTAATGGTCATTCTTATGACAGGGATTTAGAGAATTGATCTGGGCACAATATCACTAAGAAAGTCAGAGGGAAAAAGAGAAATAGGACTGAACATCTGGTTAGCACCTTTTTATGATTCCTAATGGAATGAATGGTCATTGCTTCAGCCTTTCTACTAGAAATAGTCAGGAAAAGGCAGACAGACATTTGGAGGAAAGGCTGGTAAAACAATTGCAGCAAGTCCCCCGACCTGTATCTTGTTTTCCCATTTCCCTTCGTGAAAGTTTCCCAAGAATCTTCACATCTAGACTATTTTCCTGTTGCCTTTCTTTCTTGAAGCTCAGAGCTGGCACCGTTCTGTTCTAGGCAGGGATCTGTCTCAGTCTTGGCAGCTCTTCAAGTGGAAATTTTTTTGCTTTGAATTCAGACTAATCTACCAGGTCATTCTGACACTAGTTGGAGTTTTTGATTGAACTGCTGCAGCAAATTTTGTGAGAAAGGCCAAGTTGCATTTCCTGGTCCTGTTTTTCTTAAAGTCAATTTGAAACCTTCTGTCCTTGTAAGGACAAACTTATCAATGTATGTAATGCAGGTAACTAATCTATTCAAGAAACTGCATTTGAAGACCAGACGCTACAGGCTGTTTGGATGACAAGTGACTGTGGATCTGCAATGCTGAAAGTACCTTAATACAATTTTTGTCTCAAAGATAAGCTGTTGTGAAACTAAGTACACATAAGAAACAATTTAAATAAGCAAAAAGAAATCTTTTTATTTGGATATCTGATAGAATATAGTACTACCTGAAGACTGTACTTCATTGTTCATAAATAAAATGAATTGGAACATGTCAAAAATTTTTTACTAAACAGTTTTACCTTCCTGTTTCAACTTTTCATGTACAAGAAATGCTCTTTTATTATAGCTAACAGTCTTTGCAAAATTGGGTCATTTATCAACTGATAAAAGTTGAAGAGATATTTAAATTTTTTGAAGATTATTTATGATATTTTACTAAGAGAAACAAAGTCTGTTACATGTCTGGATTTAAGATGATTATAATACACTAACATGATCATGAATGGCTAAAATGAAAATAAGACATTAAAATCCTTAGAGAAAAAGATTTTAAGTAATTTGAACTGAAATATTCCTAATAATATATTCAGCCATTAAGTGAAATAGCTACCAAAATCACTGACTAAATCAAATAGAAGGGAGGAAAGTACATGAAAATTAAAAACACAGTAAAGATATAAAACACACAATTGCACAGGACTGATGACAGCTGGAACAAGTGTGAATCCAAGAAGCCATATGGAGTTTCTCTGTTTCTGTCTTTTCTGGTAGCACCAGAAGAGCTACTGGGGAACAGCTGGCTCGGTTCTGCCTGTAACCCGGTAGGGTTGCTGATAATGTCTGTAATCTCGACGTGGGGGGTGAGGGAGGAGAGGTATCACTGAAATCCTGCTGTCCTGAGCAGATATTTGTGCATATGAGAATATGGTACTTAAATTTGCTCCTTCTGGATGTTTGTCCTGCTTCTTGTCCTGTCCTTTTTTCTATGCAGCTTGCTATGAATTGTAGTGTCAGGGTATGAAGTGGGCCAATGATTTTTACCTCTGTTGCCTGCACAGAGAAGAGCAACTTTCATAGCTGTATTTGTTTTCCACATAAATACCTTTCTCCACACTGGGGGAAGTTAGAACTACAGTACACTGGATATGTTTTTCCCATGATAAGTTTTCATGAGGAAAATACTGATTTGTCAAACCTGAAGGCTTTTAAACATATGCTTATTTATTTCACTGAAAGTTTTGTTAGGAAATCTTCAAAAGAGCAAATGTGTTTAGGTAGAACTTGATGTTCAGTTGAACTAATTGAAAAGGAATCTTTGTTTATATCTTTGCCTAATGTATAATCAGATGATTCAGTAATGAGAGTTCCCTAACAAGTAAGAGACTACTTAGTTCAGAAGAGGATTTTCTCGTCCCAGTGAAGAATTAAATGAAGTTAAAGTGACAACTTAAACACTCATATTTTCTTAGGTTGGGTTTGTGGTGCTCCTTTACTACTAGTTTATTCCAAAATAAAGGTTTATCATAAAAAAAAAAAAAAAGAAGCAAAGCATTGCTAAGAAATACTTGAAATTTTCTAATGTATTTTTTTTATTTTACTACTTTACCAGGTGAATTATTTCATCCTCAAAACTCTCTCATTGCAGAGATGTTAAGATTAGCTGCTGTGATATTATTAGAAGAAAAGAAAGACTTCTTTGCTTTTCCCCCAGTATTAAATTATTTTTACAAGGTAAATTCTAGGAGAGTGACATTTGGTGTCAACACTGTATAAACAATAGCTGCCCTGCAATTGCTAATCTATTTCCTTCATTACTGCTGATGTCCTGAAATCCACAAAACACCAGAACTGACAGAAAAACAACCCATTTCCTCCAAACTTTCCTGCTGAATAATTACTTCCTATGTTTATCTGATATACGCTTCCTGTGGGCAGTTTCCATATGCTTTCCTGTGCATGGGCTTTTTTAAGGACTCCAAGAAAAACCAAATTTTGCCGAGTACCTCCTCAAAGTAAGAAACTGAACAGATTAATGCAAGACAGAAAGAGCTTTAAATATCCTTGAAAATATTTTCTTTAAAGATTTTAATATGGTTTTTGCTAATAGCTTGGTTAGAAAAATATACATTGATTCAGTTTTTAAAGGTGGATCAACTTTGCCTATTTATTACTGCTGTTGTAAATAAAATAGGTTTTCGTCTTCTTCCCTGTGTACACAAACCTTTTATTTAAACCCATTAATTCTGAAAGAAATTATTGTCTTCTTTAGATACGAGAGAGTTTTTATCTTTATAGGGACTTAGAGAACTCGACATGTTCTCTTCAGTTGTGTGAGATGATAGGAAAGCTGCACACTTCTGAATGCTCTCTTGTAACTTGCCCTAGACATCAGCACAAAGCCAATGTGGAACGGAGCTTGGGGACATAAATCCTCCAGTTTCCCCTGTCTCCTGAGGCATTCTGAATTACATGAAACACTCACAATGCAGATTTGGTGCTTCTGTACATACTCATAATACTAGTTATTTTTCCTAGATGTCATTTGTCTAGTAATATTTCAGGAAAAATGAAGTACTAGATCTCATGAAGTATTTCTCTTTTTGTTAATGTCTCCAGCTGCTCTGTGTGAAAAGGCCTTTAAATGAAATTTAGCAGAATTGTCTTTGGTATAAGTTGGCCTTCAAAATTGTGGGTTTTGTTTGGTTGTTTTTTTTGTGGGAGCTATGGTATTTTTAGATATATGAGGAGTATGTGACTCACTAGTGACATCAGAATCTCTGTATGTGACAAAATTTCTTTGAGATTCTTCCAGAAATTCTATGACAAATGATTATATCTTCAATTTGGATGAATCTTAATGAGTGGGTAGATATTTAATTCAGATAGTAGACATGAGTGTTTCCAAACTCACAGGTATTAGTATCTTCTTGGGTGGGAAAATTGTGATGTTGGTTTATGGAGATAAATGACAGACCAAGTGATTAATCCAGCTATTTATGTTAATCCTTCATCAGAATCTGTTTTACAAGTACAAGAGGAGTGCATGATTTATCTCTTAATGGAACAAAAATGTAATTTTGCAATACTTTGGCTAAGACAAAGCTTTCCCTCTTGATAGAATGAATTGTCAGAAGGGCATCCATTATTTGCAGCTGGAAAACAGATTAGTTTAAATATATTTGACTATGTATATACTTGGTTTAAAGTATTAATTGAAAATAGTCTTTTACTGTAAATTCGTAGAACCTTCTAAACCTTACTAGAATACCTATGTTGATTAATTATTTGGTGATACATGCTCTGTGTAGAAGAAAAATCGTAGTGCTTTCAGCAACATGTCTTGTCCTGTAACAGTTTCATGAAGTTTAATTGGGCTGAATGCATTCATGAGTGAAGCTTATATCTGTAGCAGGGAAGATCTTCATTGTGAAAGAAGCAGTATAATAAATGGGGAATGCTAAATCAGTTGTGAGAGATGGCTGTGTTTTCAAGAGGCAGGCTTCATCTGGAGAATAATGAAGAAGGCTGGAAGTTTCTGTACTGTGGAGAGAGGAGCACTTATCTGATGTGAAATGACAAGACCAGTTACATAGTAGTTCCAGAGGTGGGTGGAGCTTCAGCAGAGGCAGTGTTTCGATTAGATTCTTCCACCACCTACCCATCATAAACTGGACAATGCTCTCAGGCACATGATGTGATTCTTGAGGAGTCCTGGGCAGGGCCAGGAGTTGGACTCAATGATCCTGATTGGTCCCTTCCAACTCAGCACATTTTGTGATTCTGTGATTCTATGTTTCTGTGGAATCCTAGATATGCAAAATTCCCAAATTACATTTCTCTTTAGAAGGGGGAAAAACTTCCTTCAAATTATGTTTTAATTTAAGAAGTAAAATCCTAGTGAAATTGATTTTAATTAAAACTCAGTTATTGTGCAGTTCTTATCTTTATGTTTGTATTAAGAGGATACAGTGAGATACCATTGTCTTGAAAGAAAATTGAAACTCTTTCCTAATTTTAGCCTTGTAAAAAGAAACAAATGTATTTTAATATTTTAAGCATCTAGACTTGAACAATGAATGAATCTCATTAGCATCTGAAGCATTTTTTTGCTATTCCTTTTGCTGACATTTCTCCTTATGGTTTCATTTTATCAAACCTTTATCTTTAAACACAAATCCCCAGGACAAATGCAAGAGTGACTGGATTTGATACAAATCTAAAAGTACACATATCTGTCATTATGGCTGAAGCCTAAATAAACAATACAAATTGTACAGTGGAACATAAGATTAATTTCTGAGGTTTAAGGTTCTACTTTGATAAAATACTCTGTGCGAGATAGAAAAAAAGAAAAGAAAAATCAAACAGGATTAAAAAAATAGATCAACTGAATATGGGATTTCAAACATTAACATCCATCATTCGTGGTTGCATGGTCATTTCATGGGGTCATTACCTTGTAAAACAGCAGAGCTTATGTTCTTTTGACTGTGTCTTTCTATCTTAACATACTTGGAAGTCTTTCAAATTCAACTTTAGAACTGATTTACATAAGTTTATGGCGTTTATTTCAGTTCTGTTACATCCTGTACTTTGGCACTCTCATTTGAGGAATACATTGCCTTCTTATCAATACTCACACAAAACAGCTTATGGAAGTTCTAAAAATGTCATCTTTCACTGTGGCTTTAAATGTGTCTTTCTTGGTTTAGTAGTTTTTCTCCCTTTCTCTAGTTCTTAGTTCTTTTTTTTCTTCAGTTAAAGATCAAAATGGATGTTCTGTAAGTATAAATATGCTTACACTTTACCTTTACCAGCTTTATCATGAAATCTCCTCTCTCCACAGTACAGAAACTTCCACCCTTCTTCATTATTCTCTGGATGAAGGCTGCCTCTTGAAAATACAGCCCTCTCTCATAAATTATTTACTTTTCTCCATTTATTCTACAATACAGGTTCTTTGAAAATCATTACCTAGTGGGATTTCTGTATTGCCTTGGCTAAAACAACATCCAGTCTGAACAGTTGTACATCAGGTAAGGTATCCTCACACTAACCTGCTCAGACCTTGTAGGTACGAACGAAAATGTTGGGATGGAAATACTGCAGTATAAAGTAACAGAATGATCATGACAGTGTCAAGAAAAGTCACTAGTGGCCGCCATAAAATTTGAACTGATTACAAGTCATGCCATACCATTTAGTAAAAGTCAAATATTTAAAAATTAATCAAAGGCTGTATTTCTTGTATGAACTTCCATGACAGTAGATGTTGATTTGGTGATACACCCAAAATTTCATGGGCTTGTACTAGTTTTACATAGTATTACACAGAATGGTTGCAACTGTCTATTAAAATAATTATTCCGTTAGCTATGTTAACAGTGTAAAACTTTGATTTTGTACTCTACAGGCAACATAGAAATAGACACTGTTTTCCATTGTGCTACTGGTATCTCCACACAAGAATGAACCAATCTATAATTTGGTTAAACCATCATCAAACCTTTCATTGACTCAAAACATTTTAGGCCTTCAGTTTATAGTTCTGATCTAATAAAAGGGAAACTGGTATTACAAAAATACCGAGTGGGATTTGAACATTAGGTGAACCACAGCAGAAGTAATGCTTTGCTTATGTTTTTGTGTCATACATACACTGCTAAACAAAAAGCAAACCCAAGACATTTGTGTACATCATGACACATGTATAACATTCACTGGGTTTCTACATCATTAGTCAGACTGATAGCAGACAAGATTTCCATGACTGCAAATGGAAAGGATTGTATTATTTTCACAATTATCTCAGATTCTTTCATGCTCTGATGGGCATTCTTCATGACAGTTATGAACCTGATTAGGATCAGAGGTTAGGTGTTACCAACCTGAAAAAAAGGAAGTAATGGTTGAAGTGTCCAGGGACAGATGGATTCATCCTATTATTTTGCCAGGTAAGAGCAACGAGGCTGTAGAGATATCAAATGACCACCAATAAACACTTTTTACATATCTTTGCAACAGTCTCCTGCTTAAGTCTATGTTTTCAATCTGAATTTGCTGAGTTCATAAAGTTTGCATGTAATTTTTTAATTTAATGACTCTGTCAATGTGCTATAATTAGAGACTTAGAAATATATCACAGCATTTTCCCCTCTCTACCTCCAGTCATAAAGCTCAGGAAACAGTGCGACTTGGACAAGTGTAGGCCACCATGTTGAAAGACATTAGGGTAAAAAGAGTCTTAATTCAGATATTCCATGTTCCAGACAAGATCATCAGCCTAGAGATTAAAAACAGCGATGCCTTCTTCTCTGGAAGGTGTTTGACAAAGGAAAACAGATTTTACTTTGAGTAGGCTTCTCCAGAATGGGCAATGAAACAGGGAGAGGAAAACTATTTTCAGTTTTCTGAATGGTCTGATTTAATTCTATTACTAGCAACCGTTTAATACAAAAATCCTATAGGATCATGATTTTTGTCTCCCTACTTTGATCATTTGTAAGGTAAAAGGAAATTTACAAAAGGAATCAGAACTCAATTTCTTATCAGGAAGTACATAATACATTTAATAGTCCTGCTATTATCAAGCCATTTAATGAGGTTAAAACTGTGACAAATTTGGCCTATGTGTGAACATGTTCCCTAACGTGACTTTTATTAAGTTTTCTTCATTATTTGTGGAAAAAAGTTCTGGGGAAAAGGCCTTGAGAAACAGGCCATTCTCTTGTCTTTTTGGTGATCACAGAAGTTTGTTTTTATTATTATTATGCTCTGGTTGAGACCCAAAAGTTAAGATGTCTTTTGGAATGACATCAAGTATGCAGTGTTTTCTACTCATCTAAAATGCTATTTGTTATGTGGGTATGTTTCAATGCACTTTGTCTCAAGGCCTGTGTGTTGTTTGATACAGTACTGTACCCAGTAGATATAGCATTATGTAGATTGTAAAACAGCTCTGAGCCAATGTTTTAAACTGTGGTAGCACAATAACCATGAGTTGAGCACCCAAGAATGTGGCAGGTAACCACAAGCTATAATTCTGGCAATTACAGAAATGATATTTTGAGAGACTGGATGGCTGCAGTGGTATTTTTATGTTCCTTCTTAAGGTCTTCCTTCAAAGTTAACTACTCAGTTTTGCTTAGCTGGGCTGGCATGAATGTTTAATTTATACTGGAAAAGTTCTTCCAACCCAGCAAGATGTTTAATTTCTATGTATTCTCTCTGTTTAGTATGTCAGGCATGGAAAGGAGATGCAAAATCAATAAGATTATATGCAAAGGATTCATTGCAAAGATTTCTGTGTTGTTTTAGTTACATGGACAGAGAAGGTACAAAGTCTGGATTTTGTAAAAGAAAGCAAAAGAGCTAGTGTTTTTTTCATAGCTGCACATATAATATATAAGGCAGAAAAGGAAAAAGCAAATCAAATATTACCACTTGAATGACAAGAGAACTTCACATACTGCAAATATATTTAGACAAACGAAACAAACTGGCACTTGAGGAAGAGATGTTGCTGTCACACATTTAAGGTGATAAAACACATTTTAGCACATTCATAGTAGTTTGACCTTAGAGACAAATGTTGTCTCAACTAATTTTGGCTTCAAATGATCAGATAGAATAAAAACGAGTAAACTGAACAACTATGTAAAAGCCTCATTTAAAGTGATGTAAACATCCTCATCTTTGAATGCTTGTGTGTTAGCACGTGGTTATTGCATCAGAGATCTTGCTCATGCCATACCTACTGCCACTTGTACCAAATGTACAGCTCGTCATTTCCTTCCCTCCACTTCCATTTAATGAAAAAATGCATGAAAAATGCTGCTGCTTTCCACCAGCTGCAGTGACGAAGTTCCTTTTCTCTCATTCCATCTTGTTCAAGAATTGTAGCCACTAAATTTCAGCATTTCTCCCAAATTATTATCCTCTGCTAATTTTCATAGATAAGTTGTTATGCATGATACTTAGATTTTTTAAATTAAATATAACATTTATCTATTAGTTGTATAACTTAACCTGATGTTTTGCTTGCATATACTGTTAATAACCTCCTGCACGTTATTTTTCTCTTTTGCTGGTGCATGTTTAAAAATTATTGCTAAAAGCTATCATATTACATTTTATTATATTTATTGTGGCTATTTGTTTTTTGATGGTCCAGTAACGTCATGATGTATAATTTTTCCTGAGAAAACATCTAATTTATTTTTTCTCTTTTAGTATATAGTACCTTTTTTCTCTAGTAAAAATTATGTGATTCAGTGGCCTGAATATATGTGAATATATGTGAAGATGAGGAAGTATAAAAGATAGCGCCTCAGCACAGGTGACAGAAATTAAAAGGTAGGATTCATACTTCTCATGTAAAGACACAGATACATTTGATTCACTGAGGTGAATCAGAAGATAAGCTGGCTTTTATTTATGTCTTTTGTGCTGAAGTATCTCATTCTTTTAACTGTCTGTTAAATATACCTGCCATAGGGTTTGTTTTCCAGGCAGTTTTCCTACCTTATACTGTGAAAGTCTGGGAAATACCATGTGGACAAAACTAGTATTGCACTTGTAAAATGAGATCAAGGACTTGAAAACTGCTGATTTGCTTTCTATACTAACAACATGTTTTGGATTTAATCATAGCATAGTCCATTTCTAAGCGTTGCCTGAGTTGAAATAGAACAAACATATTATAGGTGCAAAAATGCTGTAATAATTTCCACATGTGGCATTTTTCTCACTGTTATTTTTAAACTGAAAATACTTTACTCCCAGAGAAACCTATCAATGTCAAATAATCATAGAGGTGACACTGATATACATCTTGTTATAAGGTTTCATTTCTTAATAGAATGTACAGTCTAGATAGCATGACAGACCTCTGCATTCTGCCACAAAATATCAGATATAGGAGTGTGCTTACCTTGAATTCTGTCCTCCCCTGAACACTCTGACATTACTGAAAAATCCTGTGTAATTAATCAGATAGCAGCAATCAGAATTCCTGATGCAGCCTTCTATTTCTAAACAGCTTTTGGCTTTTAAGAGATATATATTTGGAAATTGCCTTTAACACTAACTTTTCCTTTTAATATCCATAATATTTATTAGTAAGAATAAACTAAATGAAACTCTCTGCAATGTCTGAAAACAGTGACCCTTCCTATTAATTCTCTTTAGATATACACATAACATTATTCTTAGATATAAATTCTGTCGTTGTAACTCAGATATTCTAATTTTTATTTAGGTTGAATCTAACATAATAACACTGTAACATTGCAAAATGAACTCAAAACATACCGCAGTGTGTCAGTTGTCTTTCACATCTACACTAGAAAACTCCAAGAGACATAAAGTGGAGCCGCACTCTGAAGTGGCTATTTTATAAAGCAGTTTAAAATAATTGGTGACACTGTTTAATCTTTAATAGATTCAAAATTTGATCTGTGCAATTACTTATAAAATTCTAATAGAGGTGTGAACTAAGGTAATCCTTACTGAACATTATTGTCATTTGATCCAACCTGTCTCTCTTTTGTGCTCTCCATTCTTTCTTACTTATAATCAGTCTCCAAATGTCTCCTGTTTAATAAATGGTCATTCATAAAAGTTTCTCCTGAAGTCACAGGAGCTTGAGTGACAGTGACAGTAAATGAAAAATAAAGTAAGATCTATGAAAAATATTGTAAAAAACATCCCAGTGGATACGGGAATCTACTTTACCCCTAAACCTGATTGTCCTCCTTTATCTGATCATTCAGGAACATGCAAACTGGGGAAGGTGCTTTCATAGGATTTTCAGAGAAGATTGAAAATCTTGGGGTAGTTTATTCTCCATTAGGGTGCCTTTCCCTCTCCTGGGCAAGGGAAAAGGTCAGATGTCCGCTTTCGGATTTGAGTATTGAAATCTTTTCAGTGAAGGTCTGTTTCCAGTAGGAAAATAAAGATGGTATTTCTATTCTTGTGTCAGATTAATGTTTACCTCACTTCTCAGAATATCAGAAGTAGAGATCAGGTAGTAGAAAACAATTGGAACAAAGCATGAAGCAGCATAGGAGGAATAACAGAAGAATTTGAAGCAAAATTTTATTGCAAAAATTGTTTAGAGAGTAAGGAAATGAAAAGTTTTGAAAATTCCAAGCAAAAATGTATAAAACTATATATTTCTTCTACTCAAGTGTTATTTTCCCAGCCAAAAAATGCATAAAACTATATATTTCTTCTACTCAAGTGTTATTTTCCCAGTCAAAAATACAGTGAATTTATGCCTTCAAATTTTTTAAAAAATATGAAAATACTTTTCTGGAATTAAATAATTTAGAAAAGAAGTAAGTGGATTAAAAATCAGTTGTTCATCTAACAGTATTTAAATTGTTTGTTTTTTTTAAAGAGTAAATATTGTTGCTCTGTTTGTTATGTGAAGTCCTTTAGAATAAAGAGATTCTTCAGATGGAGGGAGGAAGGAAGAGAGATGTTTTTGGCTTAACTTCCCCAATTAAGTAGTGGCCAGTGTTCAGTGGGGTTCATTGCTGTAGCTGTCTGAAGTTATGGACCATTCTAATCAGAAAACTTCCAGTCAGAATGGGATTGTATCTGTCTCTGTGTTTGTTTTTTAATGCATATGGATTTCACGCTACTGAAATAAAGACTATTTCCATAAGCTGTGAATATCTGAGCTTGGTATTGCTGACCACAGCAGATGCCATTACAGCTCATGGTAGCAAACGTTAGTATATATAAATTAAATCTTTTTTTCTTTTTTTATCTTTGGGTAATTGGCACATTCTCTATGTATCCGAGCCACTAGTAGAATAAGTTATGTGGAAATGGAACCTATTAACACCTGGACAAAGAGGACAGTGTTGATCTGTAAGATACAGCAGCCAAATCAGCTTCGTTTGTCTATATTAAGCAATATTTTTCTTTTTAAATTTAATTTTGGTCTATGAAACCTGATGTTTCTTATGAGTTGCTGGTAAGACACGTCCTAGTGCTGAGTCAGAAAATCTACGTTGTATTTTAGCCCTAATCCAGTAAAAATGAAAATTCTCCATTTTCCATAGAGACAACCGTGGTAGTTATTTGTTAAATTTTTAGTCTAAACTGTATTTATGTAATTTATTCACAAAGACAAGACTTAACATTTGTAATGTCTCTACAAACCAAAATTGTTCAACTTTTCTTTTTCTTATACAGAATGAAGTAGCAGAACAGAAAAAAAGTAGAAGCAAAAATTTTAGTAGACTTTTAAAGACCAGAAAAAAATTTTGTATATGAATTACTGTAGCTGTTATTCATTTTGATTTCACATATTTTTCAATTTATTCCCTAGATACAATTCTGACCAATACATTGACTTAAGTAGCTGATATTGTAGACAGATGTAACTCAAATCTGCTTGGATTAGTTTTCTTGCAGAAATTTACAGATATGGACACACTATATAGACATCTAAGTTTTCAGAAACTAATGGGTTACAGATACTCTTTAAGCTTTTCAAACCATGTGTTTGAAAACTTTTCTGCATCGTGTCATATCAATTTGCCACTCGAGAACAGAAAGGGGGAAATGAAGTGTTGCTGTCACAATCAGCTACTAGAACACATGATTTTACTTTAGTATTAGAAGGTTACATTCACAAATCATGATGGTTTTGGTTTTTTAGCTCAGAGGAAATAAGGGAAAGGTGTTATGAGTTCTGAGCATCTGGTTTCTGTTTCTAACTTTCCTATATTTCTAAAAATTGTTATGTACCAGTTTAGAGGGCTAAGGAAGAACAAATGATATGACAGAGTAGGCAAAATGAATCATTATGTTCCCCTTCTAGCTCCCATTGTTTTTGGAACTACTGCAGGGTCCAATTACAATTTTACTTAAATACTTTTGGCTTTTTCCTCTCTTCAGGAAAAAAGATGAATAAGGACATTGCTGTTCATATTGTGGTGGGGAGGTAGCAATTGACTTTGGACAAGGCCACGATGACTTCGCAAATCCTTCTCTCCTGCCCCACTCACTTCCAACAAAAGCCCACTTTTCAAAGAAACAAGAGTTTTAGCAGAAGAAAAAGGTGGAGAGATGGTGCCTTCTGGTTTCCTTTTTGATTCTACAAATGCCTCTCTTAATTAATCTATTTATGTTTTCCTCTTCAGAGCTCATATGTTTACATTCAAGCAGCTACAAAAAGAATGAAACTTGAAAGTGCTTCAGATTTTACACTGAAATGCTGGAAAATGTATGTATTTTTTCATTATTCTTTTTCTTTCTGTTGTTTGATTGTTACTTGCCTTTTAAGCAACCTAAACTCATTGATTTCTGTGGCACCCACTTTATTTGCAACTGGGAGGGCATTAGTAGGTAATGAGGTCTAAAGTCTGGACTTTTGGGTCTGTTCCACCTGAAGTACATACACTATGATTAAGTGTGTGCTGGGTTTTCTGCCTCCCTGCTTGACTGGTTAGAGATGAAGGACAACGTAACATAAAGGTGGAAATCCAAAATGTAGATTTTTCCAAAACTGACACTCACCTTTCACTTATACCTGGAAGCCAGATTCCAAAGGACATATCTAGAACTGCCCCTGCCCTGGCAGTGTGATGTAGCTGAGTGATCACAGGCATCCTTGTATTCCTCTTCTTTAAGAGCTTTAAGAAGCTTCTCTCAAAACAGCCTTGGTAGGCAGAACCTCATAGAAAACACAGAAGGGGAAAGGGTTTGTCTTTTTGTAATGTACCTTTTGCCAACTGGTTGTGTGCTGGGAGCACTTAAAAGAGGCATTGCAAATTCAGGTTCAGCTTCATTCTGTACTCAAGAGAAATTTAAACACAATTTCTAATATTCAGAGCACATCAGGCATCTTGGGAATATTCTTTTAATCCTGCCTTATAAATTGTTGTGAGAATCAGGGGCTCTAACAAATTTCCTGAGTAAGAAGGCAGTGGTTAAGATGTTTTTTTGGAAGCAGGTTGGTCTAGAATTAAATATTACATACCAATGTTCAGCAATGCAGGATGTAGAGACCCTGTCTCCTCCCTTGTTTACAAATGTTTAATTTTTAAAATAAAGTCATTCTGCTTAGGTCCCTTCGTGCCTGAAGTGGTAAAGCCTGGAGGACTTTTATTGCCCCTAGAGTATGTTCCTATACCTAGGATTGGGGCACTCTTCTAATAGCTGGGTCAAAGGATGTTATTAATCTGCTTAAGGTGGACAAGTCTCCCCTCAGTCTATTGGCTACTTCAGGTACCTCAGCGGGCTGGTTTTATATATACCCCTCTCTTAGGAATTAATTATATTTATTCACTCTCTGGGTAACATAGGTTATCTTAAGTAACAGGATTATTAAGAGTAAGAAAATAAGGTACTTACCCCAGTAGCATGCAATTAATTTGAGTATTTTTTCTAAAATCATCTGCTTTAAAACATATTTGTATGTGCTCGATGTTCCACCATTGACTAAATCTTGAAGACTTCAGAGTTTCTCATACAAATTAAACTGGGAAAGTGAATAAATCCAACAAACTCACTGTCTGGATTTGGATATTTAATAGCAAACGTTCAGATATAGCTACTGAATCTGCAAATTTAGTATATTCTGTCTTTTGGAAAGAATGTATTCCTTTATTAGGAATATTCCCCCTCCCCCCTTTTTTTTTAATTTATTTTACCCTTGTGTAGTTTAAGCTAAAATTCTGGTTTCTATATTATATTTACCAGTATAATAACCAAGCCAGGACAGTATAAATTACTAACAACAGGACAATATCCTGAGGAAAGAATTTTTATGGTGTGCGATGCCTTCTCCACAAAGATGACCTTGGAAGTGCTCTTCCATCAACCTACCCCCAAGTTCCTACAGATTATGAGATTTGATTGTTTGTTTGACTTATAGTCTACATGGTTTGTGGTTGCTTTATTTATTTAGTGTCCTTTTTATTTATATAATTCTCCTACAGCCTAAAAATCTATTGAGTAATATAAAAGCAGTCATCATGTACAACTAAAACACTGTTTTATAACTTTTAAAATGAGGGTCTCAATGAAAAGTTCATCTAAACACAGGGTTTGGATGAAGTTCTAACAATCTCTACAATAGGCTATACATTGTAGCAGGTCTGAATGTAGAGCTGCAGTTCAGCTAAGGAGTGATTTAGAAAGGCTATAGGAGATCTAGCAAGAAAAGTAATGTGTCCCAGAACATCAGTGAAGCAGAGGAATAAATCAATCAGTGCCTCAAAAACGTGTGCTAGGCAGTAGTTAAACTTCCTCCTTTTTTTCTCTGTGTGAATGTGACTGCATTTAAAGTGAGAGAAAGAAACAACTGGACATCCTCTCGTGTGTGCTGAAACACCTTACCATGGATTTCAACCCATTATGGAAATACAGCCCCAGGTTTTTGGTCCTAATCAGGAGACTTCTTTTTCAGGTAGCACTTCCTAAGTTGGTGCTTATAGTCAGAGCAAAGGGACATTTTCCTGACATCACATCTAATCTGAGTTTGTCTAATTCCTCATGTTTAATCTGTATCTGCCTTGATAGTTCTCAGTTTTAATTTTGTATTCCAACATCCCTCTATTCTACCAGGTTTCCAATCAACCCACTCAGCAGACCCCACGAGACAACTGAGATGTTGGCAGGAGAGGTCCTGGATTAGAGGAATTTATTTTCAGACATGTCTGTGAAGTGTCAGTCATGCTGTTAGCACTAGATAATCTGAAACTGGCAAATGTGAGGAAATTAAATTTAAAGCTGGCACTTGATCTTTAATTCACTGTTCTGCATGTGGTAATGATATAATTTTACAGCAGTTTGAATTAAGGTTGGAGTAGGATCAGACTTTAATCTGATTTATCTGGTTTTTGTCATTTTAATCTAGTTTAGCAGCATGTTTAATTTGGAAGATTTTCCTAGTCACCTTAGGGAATTGCCTTGTAGTACATTGCAATATTTGATACTGAAATTTAAAAAAATATGTCATCAGAATCTCCTTTCTTTTACCTGATAGCACTGATATTAGCTCCACACATTGGAGTACAGAGTGTTTCTGCAAGATCCATAGGCTGATTGAACCTTGGAACTTCACCACTGTAAGCAAAGGCCTCAATTACAATGAAGAGAAGCTTTTTGAAATAATTGTCTGTTAATGTCATTGATGCCAACAACAGAGGGTGAAACAGTCATTAGCACTAGACCAATGTATTATGTATTCACATTCTACAGATATGATTCTGCTCATATTGTTTTCACAACTGGAATTTATTCATGAAGTAAGGGCTTAGTATGTTTTCCTAACTTGACATTTTGCTGGACAGGCTTCCATCTGAACTCAGTCGTGGATTTATTTATACCTACTACATTTTTTTTCCAGATCTCGTTGTCAGTACAATAGTTCAAATCCTTACCCCATGACCTCACTGTATTTTATTGTGGTCCATTTTTAGACAGACAAGGGGAAATTTATAGATTATCCATACTGGATTTCTGTCTTCTTGGATAGTTACTCCTACAGTAGCAGAAGGAGAGTCATAAGCAATACTCTAAAATTTAAACATTTTAGCATGTGTCTTGATCATAGACCTTGTCAGGGAACATTTTTTATCACTTATGGACCCAGTGTTTCACTTCAGCTTGGATAGCACTGCTGGCCAAAGGGAACCTAAAGAAAGGAGTTGAAAGGAAAGCTGTGCCAGAGTCCATCATGATGCTGGTCTTAGTTTCTTGGTAGCTACAGAGCAAGATGAAAGATCAGCACTGCTGGAGACTGTAGTCAGGACTGTTAAGAACTTGCATTGGAAGTAGTGTGTGACAAAGGATCTTT
The DNA here is from genome assembly GCF_001715985.3 of Manacus vitellinus. Classification (NCBI taxonomy): domain Eukaryota; kingdom Metazoa; phylum Chordata; class Aves; order Passeriformes; family Pipridae; genus Manacus; species Manacus vitellinus. The sequence goes on from NW_021940535.1 coordinate 43,272,782, forward strand.
GCACCTCGGAGGAGAGGAACTAACAAAATAGCAAATCCTCTTTGTTTTGTGCCCCACAAGTAGAAAGACAACCTTAGAAATGAGTGAGGACTTCATAGGCTTCACTGGCAGAAATTATTTAGTATGAGCTGTTCCATGTATCCCATAAAGCTACAGATATGTCTTTTTAAGTTGTGGGTTAGTTCCCAAACAAAGGAACAGAACAAAATTTTCTATGTATGTGAGCTTGGATTTATTCACCAATGTGAAAAGGGCTGCCTGGTTTCAAATGAGAGCTATGACCTGACATTAGGTTGTACTATTTATTTCTGAACACAACTAATTTCTATTTAAATCTAGTTTCAGGGATGAAGTATGAGAATTTTGGTATACGTCTTCCACTTATATGATTCAAAAGTATTTTGTGCCCTCTGGTGACCATTTAGAGCTCCATTTTGCATGTTCAGCAGCACAATTTTTGGTATGAGAGCTCTACCAGTACTATTGATAAGATTTTCTACTCCCAAGTTGGGCTCAAAGAATAGTTTATTAAAAAAAAATAATTTAAAAAAACACAAACCAAGCAGGGCTAGCCGTCTATACACTCTTTTGTACACTAGGTATCACATGCACTTGACTGTTCATCTGAGTTGTGCTGGGTTTCCCAATTCTATTTTACTCCTGTAATCAAAGCATCTAGAACTGGTCACATGAGGTAAAATTGGGAAAGAATAAAGTGAACCTTTTGATATAACTGAACTACCTCTCACCACAAAAGGAATCCTGTCAAAGTACAAAAATTGTACCATAATAACAGCACACCTTATATAACAAAATGTTGTATAATTTCCATAATAGAAGATCATTAAATAACTCCTGTTCAATATGCTTTTTACGTATCAAAACTTGACAAAGTCAATGAGTCTCTTACATGAGAAAATCTTGTCCTACTGAATCTTACATTTGGAGGCCTCACTAGAATCAGTATGTAACCACATTTGGAAGTGAATCACTGCACATTTCAAACACCATACAGAAAGAGTTGAAACCGGACAGCAAATTAAATCCTTTGTGCCATAAAAGAGTGATAAAATTAATAAGTTAATAAACAGTTCAAAGATTTTGAGTTATTATAAAGAGGCACAAAATAGCTAGAACTTAGCTGGATAGTTGGAGTTGCCACCAATACTTTTGCAAAAGTTGTCATTTAGAAATAACTTACTTTTTCATTTCATGCAAAAATAATCAAAAAGAGTATGGCATGTTGTCACACCACACTGAGGCACTGGTCCAGTACTGCAGGGGGAAATCATCACAAACTGTACTTTCCCCCTGAGATTGTCTTTTGCCATCCAACTATTACCCTAAAGTAGGAGAAGGGACAATTGATCCCTACCCACAATACCATGACTTTCTGTACCACTGCAATGCAATACTTTTACTGGCAGTAGCCCTGACTAACAGTCTGATGTGTGTCTCTGTTGGCAATTGAAAGCCCCATGGGGTCATCTGAGTGGCTCTTTCTGATTTTTTGTTAGGTTTTGGATCAGACCCTAAAGGAAAGTGGTCTGACATACTAAGACTAAGGGTGAAACCAACAAAACACAGGCAGTATCTGTTCCCAAGTCTGCCATAGATATACTGTTGCCTTTTCAACAATCTCTCAATTTGAAAAAGTGTTATACTATTTTAGTTGAGATAATAGTAGTTACTTAAGCTAGTAAACTGTTTGGACAATTAATTAATGTTTGTAAAAAGTTTGCAAGTGTGTTAAAGGTGTTAGAAAGTACAGAGAATTCTAGTATTGTTAGCAGGTCTATTTTTAATAAATCCCCCTTGATCATAATTCATTATCCCTCCGAGACTTCATCCAAGGGTTTTTAGTCAACACTTTCTCCTGCAATACATATTAATTAGCAATATTGGTCTGTTGGTTCTACGGTATTTACCATTTTTCCCTCTGGTTTCAGAGCACTGTAATTAAAGCATTCCTAAGAGAACTAGTTAATGAATTGACCTGAAATGACTTATTATAGATCCTACTCAAAACTTACTTTTAAAATGTACTACAAAGTTTTGCAGAGTTTAGCTGGAAATCCACTGGAGCCAGGAGCATGATTCCAACTCCCCAAAAGACAAAAGGCAAAGAAGCACAAAGTATAAAATCTAAATTTCCTTTTACCTCTGTCTGTAAATCAATCTTGGAAAGTGCAGCATTACAACGCATTACTCTCATACTAGAGAGTGGCTTTTGCTTATGCAAAAGATTAGTTTCTAATCCTACTACAAGAAGGAAAGAAATATATTTCTGCTCTCATCTGAAGCTCCAGCAATTTCATTAAAGTTTTCATTACGGAATTAACATTTCATTCTTTGTTTATTTATATCACCATTTGGGATCTTACTTACCCTCACCCCTATCTACAAACTGTATACAAGTAACACTAACAGGAAATTTTTATAAACAACTCGCTTTTTTTTGTCATCACCGAGACTCTTTTTGTTATTTTTAAGAACTAGAGCTCTGGGTGTTTTGGGGGAAAAGAATACACAAAGATCCTGCCAGAACTCATCTTCTAGAGTAACATGCAATTTGTAATGCAGGCAGTTTGGTTATACAGGCATTTTTCTTCTCACAATTCTCTAGTTAAAATGAATAAACCCCATTCTTCTCAATATTTTTCATATGCTGGATTCCTGTTATAGGTTAAAGAGAGAAGCAAACAGATGTTTATGGAATTGTAATGATGGAAAAGAGAAAGGGCTATTCATGGATGGATTTGGGAGGGGTGAAAAGGGTGGTAATATAATAAGTTGAAGTAAATTCTCTATATGCCTTGGGGAAAGAAATAAGAGCAAATTAAACTCAATATCGAGCACAAAAAGTCTGCTGATTTATTTTGTGTACTTATACATTAAGGTTTGATTTAGTTATCAATGCTAATTGATATTAGCATTGGGACTGATGCTGTTTAACATCTTTGCCAAGGACAGCCGGATTGAGTGCACCCTCAGCAGTTTGCTGATGACACTGTGGTGCAGTCACATGCTGTGGGGAATAGGTGCTGTCCAGAGGGACCTGGACAGGCTTGAGTGGTGGGTCTGTGCAAACCTCATGAAGTCTGCACAAGTGCAAGGCCAAGTGCAAGGTCCTGAACCTTGTTTGGGGCAATCCCAGGCACAAATACAGGCAAATACAGGTTGGGCAGAGAATGGATTGAGAGCAGCCCTGGGGTGAAAGACTTGGGGGTGTTGGTTGACAAGAAGCTCAACGTGACTTGACAATGTGCACTTGCATCCCACAAAACCAAATGTGTCCTGGGCTGCATCAAAAGAGCTGTGACAAACACATCAAAGGGAGGTGATGCCCCTGCTCTACTCTGCTCTATTGAGGCCCCCACCTGGAGTACTGCATCCAGCTCTGGGGCCCCAAGCATAAGAACAAATGAGTCCAGAGGAGGACATGAAGATGATCAGGGGACTGGAGCTCCTCTCCTATAACAGGTTGAGAGAACTGGGGATGTTCTGCCTGAAGAAGAAGAGACTCCAGGGAGACTTTCTAGCACCTTCTAGTACCTAAAGGAGGCTTAAAAGAGGACTGAAGAGGGACGTTTATCATGGGCATGTAGTGATAGGGCACGTGGTAATTCTTTAAACTGAAAGAGAGTAGGCTTAGATTAGATATAAGGAAGAAATTCTTTGCTGTAACTGGAACAGGTTACCCAGAGAAGTTGTGAATGCCCCATCCCTGGATGGGGCCAGGTTGGATGGGGCTCTGAGCAATTTGTGTCTGTATCTTTGCCCATGACAGGGAGGTTGGAACTAGATGACCTTTAAGGTCCCTTCCAACCCAAACTGTTCTGTGATTCTAATGTAACTTTAAGTATTATTCCTTTGGATTGTGCTCAGGAGAGGATCATTTTTCATTTAATCATGTAGCTAGTAAATTGGATTACTGTGAGATAAAATTCCAGCTAACTATACATTGCTCTGGTGCTAATAACAGATTCCATGGAAAACTGGAGTTTTATGAAAAACTGGCAGATACTTGAAGATGACTTCTCTATGCAATAATCTGAAAATACCACATACACTTATGGCAGTCTACTGAAGTGGAATAATTTTTGTATAAATAGAAAAATGCTATCACAGTACTCAAGACTTGGAGGGTGTCCAAGAGGGTGCCATTTTTCTTAAGCATTATTATAAAAAAAGTCTAAATCTTCCATTCACACTGGTTAAATGTTAAAAATCAGGACAATTTTTTAACTATCCTAATTCACTGAATTTAAAAAGCTGGACATAGATTTCAGAAAGATGAATGAGAAGGAGGTACCTTGTGAACCATCCAACATCACATTCAGATCTGAAAACAATGCCATATTTTTCTTCCCTTACATCTACTCATCCACTTATTCAACATATTCAACATATTCAACATATTCAACATATACATCAGCTCATTGGTATTGAATGTTTTTCACTAAATCAAACAAAGTTTAAACCTTTCTTGTATCACAGGAATAACGTAGTGTAGTAAACTTACTTTAGCTTGGATTTTGGCAACGTAATTTTAATGGGATGGAATTTTACATTCCTTGATTTCAATACGAATGATTCATATGCTTATAGTTAGATATGAATTAATTACAGTTGTGAAAGTCATAGTTCTGTGTGAAGGCCTGAAGACAGTGTTATTATGATTAATCCTGATCTGCTACATAAACTGTTTCATATCTGTGCCTAGAATCTAGTACTTAACTAAAGGCATGGAGTGGTGAATCAGAGCAGAAATGCTAAGATGCATACCACTCAGATATCAAACAGTTTCCTTATTAAGAACTATAATCTTTGTTGGGCTAGGACTCATTTTCCAGGAAGGATTTTAGGAACCCAGAAACATGTGGAAATTAGTCTTTACATTTAAAAAAAAAAAAAAAAAAAAGCTGAATGGAAATGGAACAGGCATAATAGTAGAGGAATATTTGAGATTTCTTATTTATCCATTCTAACGCACTACTTTCCTAGTAGCCCTAAGGTTTCGTTCTCAGAGCTCCAAAGATTAGTAACTTGGTTTTAAGACCTAGGAAAAGAAAGCCCCAAAGCTATATGTCAGATGTCAGTTATCAGATTAAATTTGTTGTCAATTTTTGCTTTCCATAATCTTTTTCATACTACTGAGCAAAAGTTCAGTATGAATATTCACAGTTTTACACCTGGCAGTGGTGAAGTAACCAAGCGTGGTATTCATTAAATAAGCCTCAGAGCCAATGTTTTCCACATCTGTGCATTACAAGTATTTGGTTTTACAATGTGGTAATTCATTGTCTTCAAGCTGAATGGTGATAAGCTCTGCAAGTCTGTTGATCTGCTGGACAAAAACAGGGCCATAGATTTCAAGTTCATGAGAGAAACTACAAAAGGACCTTAAATAATTTAATTTGAAAATAGTTAATGATGTTGTCACTATTTTTTTCTGTTTCCTCCTTGGGAAACTTTTTAAAAAATAGCAATTCAGCTGGGGAAACTCTGAAATTCAAGATGCATGAAGAATTATTTCAATTGCATGTCGCAATACTCACTCTATGGCATTGTTAAATATTTCTCATTTTATTAATTGGAATGACCCCAAGAAATAGAACCAGTGACTCCTGAATTTTCCAGAGAATGAATCTTTTCATTTGAACTAATGGTAAGTTACTCCCAGAAAATTGAGTTTGTGTTCATAATGAAGTTATGAAATCTACTGCTGAATTCATTAAATTAGAACAACTTTTATTTCATTATAGTAACAAACACAGCAAATTAATTTTCTCAACGAGGCATCAGTATGTGTTTTTAATAGAGAGCACTATTATGTGTGAACAATTAAAATCATTTACATTTGGAGAACATTGATTATGAATGATGTTATTATCCCATTAACATAGCAAACCCAATCAAAACTGAATGTTAAAGAGTTGAAATTGTGCATTTAAAATAATAAGCAAATTACATGCAGATGTAGACAGGAGTCTGGAACTTCGGTATGAAATGTTGGCTGTGACTTGCACATATGATTAGTAAATTTGCACTGTCCCTTAAGGTCTAATTAAGCACTATAGACTGTAACACAAAAAGCTCCATACACATAATTACCCATTGCGTGCTTGCTTATCTATTTAAAATATTACTTTTATTGTTATAATTATATGTGAAAAATTATAAGCTTTACTTTATCTGTGTAATCTTATCAAATAATCACTCTGCCTATCAAGAAATGCCAACATTTTAATTCTTTACCAAGAAACACAACTTGAGGATGTAAAATTACATTTCTCAAGAAACTATGGTCTTTTACACAATGTTGTTATGCACTTTTTTTTTTTTTCCCAAACAACATCGTTTTGGGTAAATGAGGATGTAAAATTACATTTCTCAAGAAACTATGGTCTTTTACACAATGTTGTTATGCACTTTTTTTTTTTTCCCAAATGTCATGGTTTGAGATAGCCCCAAAATCCAATCCCCTAGCTCCATTCCCCCTCCCACATCTCAACCTAATGTGAGATGGGTTTTTCCAGACAAAACACACCAGACTCAAAGTGGGGGAAAGGGAATATATTACAATGACTGTACAAAATAAATACCATATCACATTATACACATGATCACAACTATCTCTACCATGACATATGTATTTACAATGATCAGATCTCTTCTCCCCTCCAAATAAAAGTCCAGGAGGGAAAGAAGGACAGATTCCTTCCAGTCTCTGAACAGCAGCATCTTCTGAGGCAGCAGTCTGTCTGTCTTCTCCACATGCAGCAGCTGATAGCTGGCTTTCTGCCAGCACTCACGAGGGAGGTATTCAACCTCTCTCGGCCCCATCGCCTCCAACCGAGGGGTCTTCCGTGGGCTTCGTAACCCCAGACAAGGTCGTTTCACCACGTCATATCACGAAGACACAGGGGGGTCTTCGTGACGGTCTGGTATCTCCAGGAGACTCAGCTCCTTGCAGGGCCTCTGTGCCCTGTCTCTCAGGCTGCCACCGTGGCAGCAGTGCAAGGGGGGGAGAACCAAGGTCAACTCCCCCCGCATTCCTCTGGCCGTCCCGGTCCAGCTCCGGGACGCTCTGAGCTTCTCAGCTCCTCTCTCTCTCCGGTGCTGCATGTCTAAAACTCTTCTCCTTAATAGGAGTCCATCTCCCTCTCTTCTCAGAGGGATCTCAAAGGAGTTTTAGGGGATCTGGTACAGTCTTACCCCCAGAACTCTGTCTCTCAGCTGCTGGTTCTCTTTTTCCCGGCTCTCCTTCCAGGAGTCCTTTCTCTGGTGCTGCATGTTGTTTCTGCTGCTCCTTCAGTTCAGGTTCTTATCTCTGGCTCTCTGCCACCGTTTCTCTGGTCAGTGCCGGCTGCTGCTCTGCGCCCATGGAGAAAACATCTCCCGGCATAACTACAGGCACCTAGCCCAGCTTTATGCCGTTCCAGGTCCCTGCAGCCCCCCCCAGCCAGGGGCTGGGAGGCCCCAGAGGGCCCAAGGGGCTCGGAGCCCCTTCCTCGTGGCTCTACAACATGGCCACCTCTTCTCAACAACCAAAACTACCACTCATCTCTTCCGGTGAGCTTGTGGGATGTTGACATTTTTGCAGGAGCGCCCATTGGCTAGAACTTCAAAACTTCCAGGGGTTTCCACCCCTTGGGGTCTACCACCTAATTTAGCTTCTGAGGGAAAACAAGATTCAAACCACGACATCGTTTTGGGTAAATGAAGAGCTCTATGCCATTGGATCTTCATTTGTTATTGAAATAGGAAATTAAAATTAGACAATCCTACAATGTAATATGGATAATCTGCAGTAAAGAGAGGGAAGGTGGCCCTGCAAATAGGGTCCTTGATCCCTATCACTTTCAGTCTCCTAAAGTTGTTGTACTTCAGACTCGGTATGACTGGGGTTAAAAAATTTACACACATCTGCAAGCAGCAAAAAACTCCCTAAAATTATGCATTAATCTAGTAAAATTTTTCATATGGCCCTTGAGGACTTACTTTGCCTGAAGGTTTTCAGCGTAGGCTTGTGACAAGGCATAGTGAAAAAAATATATAACCAAAGCAATAATAATTCGGCTTAATAAAAATTGTTTTCAGTGGAAGCAATGAAAGTAATCTTGCCCTCCTTGATGGCTAACTCCACAGGAACGCTGATGCTCTATCACCTGCTGCTCCCAAGGAAATTTAGGTCTCATCACAGTATCACAGGAAATTGGGGCAGGAAACAAACCTTTGGAGGTTGTCTTGTCCACTGTCTGAAGGCAGGAGCAATGATTCCTGATGATGTTTGTCTGACCTAGTCTCCTGAAATGGGTACTAGAACGTTGTCTAATCTTTGTCTGTCCTTAACTCTTGCAATTGCCTTAAAGTCAATAAGGTGACTACCCATGTGTCTTCCCCGAGCTCCCTTGCATCACTGTGTGATTTCTCATGTATTTCTTCAGTGTGAATCAGACTTTTGCCTTCTTCCAGTGACGGCATTTAAGTCTAAGAATTATAATGAATCCTCACTTCATTAATCAAATAAAAATGATATTGTGGATGCTAAGGAGTCTATAAACTCTCTGTCTATAGGACAAGAGGATATTCAAATGAGTGGACTGTTATGACTGGAGGTCAGCATACCCCAACAAATAACCTGAAGCAAAGTAAGTGTATGAGGATCCATGTGTCTTTTTTTCATGCAAAGCCAACATTTATGCTCACTTTGGTGGCTAAGAAAATATTAGTAATTTACTCTGCCAAGAATAACAGTCCATTTTATATACACTCATCCAAATTATACAATACAAACATGGGAGATTTGTCTGCTATATTTAGAAAAGCTGCTTTTGAAAAGCATGTCTTATTCAAACAGATGTGACTCCAGTCTGCAGCACATCTCTGCTGGCAGCCAGCAAGTGCATGCGGAAGATCGAGACAACTCCTTTACACCCAGTAATCACGGATATGTGTGCAACAGCTAGTTAGCATTTGTTCCTTCTCTTTTTTTTTATTATTTGGTATTAATTCATCCCCAGCAAGGTATTTTTTATCTAGTCAGAGCATTACCATTCTTTCTTCAAGCCGCCATGGTGTGAAGAAGCACGAACCTCACATGGCGCAGAGCTATCCAGGCCTTTCCGATTAATGCAAGTGATGTTTTGTCATCTTACCTCCTGTTTGCACTCATCTGCAGATGTACCAAGAAATGTCACTTGCCTGACACCTTTCTGACACAGAGCAGAGTATGGGTATGTCTGGATGAGGTGAAGGACACTCTCTTATGAGAAACTATGGAGTACTTGGGCTGTAGTCACTTCCCTGTCTCTTGTCTCAGCAGCTGCCTGTCCATGACATGGATGAGCTTCAGCTCCTGCATGACCTACCCTTCCAGTTTGGGCAGTAGGTCAACCCAGTCAGTCACAATGTCCTACCTAAAAGACAGAAAAGGGACGTTCATTCTGAATGGGGCAGATGAGGTCTTTTTTTTAAACTAGTAATTAGAGAGAGGTTGGTCTGTAATCACTTCATGCAGAAAATGTTCTTGGCAACACTATAATTTGGGTATCAAAGATGCCATTTTTGCATACTGAGTAGACTATTAGTGGGGCTGTAGTATGACTAGCTGTGAGATCAGGGTAATCACAGAATTCAACAAATTGCTTTTCTACTCCTCATTAACTTTAGCTTTTGCCTGGATTAGTTTGAACCAGCTGTAATTCATCTAGGCTTTGGTCTCCTTCCTGCATTGGGAGATAACTGGTAAACAGCACCATCTGCATGGAACAAGAGAGTTGAGACTTCACTGTATTTTGTTTTGGTTTTCTTTTTCTTTTTCTTTGCAGACAGCAAAGCAGCACCAGCTGAAATTAATCTTTGTGATGAATAAACAATTGATTCAGTCCTTGTGAACACCCAGCTGGATTAGTGGGACAGGAAAAGATTTACACTAAGTAAGCAATTGCTCTCTACACCACACAGTCAGAGAAAACACGACTGCTTGTGTGTGATGCTATTGGCAGTTGCTTGCCTGGTGGTCACATCTGCACCACTTATGGTATCCTGTCAGAATGTCAGCTGGGGCAAATTAGTGTCGGCCCACTATGTCAAGCACAATTCAGCTCACTGTTTGGAACATTTCTTTAGCAGGAAAATACACAAATGAGTGTAATGAAAACAAGCATAGATAAAACATATACATGTTAGTGAAAGTTTTTTATCTTCCTAAATCTGAAATCAAAGCCAAAATAGCTCTTCCTCTGCTTCTATCTCAGATTAAAATATATTTATCACCACAAGTTTCTCTCACAACTTTAGTTAGGTCTTGCAGCAATGACAGGGGTGTTCTCACATCACTGATTGCCTCAGAAACAAACAAGAAATTATTTTCTCACTGGCCCAGATTACAGTTGAATAAATTCAATAACAAAAGCGGTCAGGCAGATCAACTCAGAAGCTCATGTCATAGGACAGAAGAAATAAACCAGAAATAAAACACTTACAGAATCTCTAGAATGAATTTAAGATGGAATATCTTATTATCCAGTTGCTCTGATTGAAAAACAAATTAAAAATAATTAAATGAAGATAGTTCCCTTTGCTATTTTGTAATCAAATTTTATTAAGTATAATCTCTACAATTGTTCATTATCTCCCCAATTTTGTGAATAATAAAGGTGTTCAGTAAAATTTCAATTTGAATTTTTGAGTGACTTTCCTAATACTTTGAATTTCAAGAGAGTTTGTGTAACTATAGTTCATCCACAACATTTTTTAACTATTAAATATCACAGTGATTATCCATGCTAATAAAATTGCTAAAAATTACTTGCATTTCCTGCTCACTAGAAAATATTTATAGTACAAGATACCCTAACTCAAGAATTTCTGTCTTCACCATCCTTCTGCTAGACACTAGAGAAAAAGGACAACTGTTTATTTCAAATGTTTGTCTAAAATAAACCAAATTACATATAGTAAACTCTTTAGTAGATTTCAAGGCTTTGTCAGAAAATTTTTAATTGGTCCCTTAGTGTAAACCATTATTAAGGAATAGGGTTATTAAGTCAAGAAGATTTAAGTAAATGGAATGTCTCGCTGTGATTTTTTTCAATGAAAGAGCTTAATGCAAGTAAGTTAAAAATAGAGTTTTCACAGGAGAAAAAATGTCTGTTTAGGACAACATAAACAACTGTTTTGTACTCTGAGCTCTTTAGACTTTTCAGCAGATTGCTAACAAAACAAAACAATGTATTTAAACAAAATAAATAGGTGGGTGGATCAGAATAATTAGTGAGGTCACAACGCGAATGCTGTGTTCAGTTTTGGGCCCCTCAGTGCAAGAAGGACACTGAGGTGCTGGAGCGTGTCCAGAGAAGAGCAATGAAGCTGAGAATGATCTGGAGCACAAGTCTCATGAGGAGCTGCTGAGGGAGCTGGGGTTCTTTAGCCTGGAGAAAAGGAGGCTCAGGGGGAAACTAATTGCTCTCTACAACTACCTGAAATGAGGTTGTGGAAAGGTGGGTGTTGGTCTCTTCTCCCAAGTTACAAGGGATACAAGACAAAATGGCCTCAAGTTGCACCTTAGGTAGGTTTAGATTGGATATTAGGAAAAATTTATTCACTGAAAGAGTACTTAAGCATTTTAATAGGCTTCCAAAAGAAGTGTTTCAGTAACTATCCCTGGGGGTATTTGAAAGGCGTGTAGATGTGGCACTTAGGGACACAGATTAGTGGTGGACTTGGCAGTGCTGAGTTAACAGATGGACTTGATGATTTTAAAGGTCTTTTCCAACCTAAACAATTCTATGATTCTATATTTCACAGAAAGTTAGATCTGTTTCCTATTCACCTGGCAATTAAAAGCAAATTTACATATCCATATATAACTGCTATAATAGTGGGTCACTTGAAGTTATCATAGAATCACAGAATCATTAAGATTGGAAAAGATCTCCATCCTTGACCTATAACATGGAATTTTATTCTGGCTTGATACCAGGATTCGGAAAAAAATTACTGCTCTTCAGTGGTCTGCTAATTTCAAATAAATTTTTTAAATTACAGTTGTATCATGCCATGTCCAGCTCAAGGATCCATTAGAGACTTGAACCCCTTTGCAATTGCTGTCTTCAGACATACTTTCTTTCCTGGGTGAGATCATGATGAGTACATCCTCGTCTTTTTAAACTTGCCCCTTGCTCCTTTTTACCTAACTTTTTAAACTGTATTTTCTCCAGTTTCTCTCTTCTCATTGTTTTTCTACCCTTTGCAGTTCTCATAATCATATCCATTGTCATAGGAATCTATGTTTGATAGTCTCTGCTTTTATCTTTGATCTGGAATCTTAGTTAGACTTTCAGTTCATGAATGTGATAGTTGACTTGAGCCTTAATATGATGCATTTAGGGTTCCTAACTTCTGTTTCAGTGGAAAGGTTATTCCTTGACATTTTTTTTAAAGACCCTGATGGGTTATTCATAGATAGTTTCCAGATGTCTTCCTTAAAACAGTTTCAGATTATTTAAATTGCATTCCTTGTATTCTGCCTTTGCTATTTATATTCTCAATTGTGCATAGGAATGGCAACTATATATAAATTAAATGCAAAACCAAACAGATAAGTGAAGCATTCTGGGGCAGCTGTTAACCACTCTTCTTGTCTCAACTTCTTAACTGAGTTCGTGCAAAACACCTCAGAGCAGAATAAAAAATAAATAGAAAATAGGAGGAGGTCCAGTAAAAGAGGCTGTAAACATTCCTCCCTGCTAGAGCTCTCTGTTGTGTCATTTGCCTTATTCACACCATGGAAGAGCAGTCAAGTAGTCTCTTCTCTCTGGCAATCCTGCTGGGAGCACATCTGCATCCAAATTTGTGTGTGAGACCAATTACTTACTGTTCTTAAGCTACTGTGAGATGCTTAAAGCCAAATGGAAATGTTCTTGGCAGTACTGGAGAAAGCCTTGGATTTGGATAAAGACAAAGATGCCGGCAGGAGTTTGGTCTTGTGGAGAAAATGACAGGGTTGTCTCTAATTAAAACAGAATCAGGATTCTCAGTCTCTAACATCCCTGAAATCCCTTTCCTGCAGAGAACTGACAGCTGGGAAAAAAGGATGTCCCTCCTCATTCCCACCAAATGACCAGGCAGATATTAACTGGAGTACTAAAATAAGATCCCAAGGTTACTTGTAATCCCTGAGAATATCAGTGTGATTCTTCAAGGGGAGACTTCTTATTTTCTTCAGAGAAATCTAGGGAGCTTCTTATCAAACACTGCAGAAATAGTTCATGAAGCTTGCAAAGCTTGGATACAACATACACGTTATGTTAGAAGGAGATTGTTCAGAAAGGCATTAGTACTTTCCTTTTCTTAAGGCATGAGGAAACATGTTTAATTATGTGGTCACACATTTTCTTTAAGAGAGGTGAGTTTTATTTGTGCACTGACAGGTAGAACAAGGTGTTGTTTGTATGTTTTATGTCACTGATTCCTCCCTTACTAGAAAGACTCAGATACCAGTTATCAAAGGGCAAAGGTTGAATTCCAGTGTCATTTTTTTTTTATGAGAAAGAGTAAATAACATAAAAAGTTTTTCAGTGCTCTGCCTGAATTTGAAGTATTATGTATATTATCATAAGAAGAGAAGTCAAGCTAGTCTACAGAGATTTTGTGAGGGTTGGACCTCTTCTTTCTACAGAAAAGATACATATATTAAGTTTAGAAGTGGAAGAAGATGTAACCACAATACGCAGCAGAAGAGTTTGGGTAACTGTTAGCATTGAAAACCCCTCCAATACACTAAGATCAGATTATTTTCATTTTCAAAAATTATGAAGCACTGCATCCCTATTAATGTTTTGATATGTTTTGAAACAATGCATTTAGAGAAGAATTGTGTTTGCAGGTAAGGTCAGCTGATGGTACAATTTAGAAAGAATGTGGGAATGGAAGCAGATGAGGAACATCATAAAATTACTGCTGCTTCCTGCAATCTATGGTGTGACATAGCAAAGTGGAGAGTCTGTAGTCTGCTATGGAAATTGCTTTATAGACACAAATCCTTTCTGATTGGAAAAAGAGTGTTGTGCGAGATCAATTCTATGATTTCTTCACTGACTTTGTTATCAGTGAGACATTGCTCATGGACTAAACACTGGGAAATACAGTTTTGGTGGAAAACTGACCATACCTTTCCTTTCTCTTTTTTTTTTTTTTGACAAGACAAAGGAATTTATGAAAAGTTAGAGAGACAATATTTTGATTTGTGCTTCTTCACTTTTTCCTGAAATGTCCAATTTAAGTGCCTCTTGGTATATATCACAGAAAGTTAGAGTCAAATAATATGTTTGGTCTCTGTGTGCACAATGAATCAGTTAAAGCCTAAATTTTTATGAATTCAGGGAAAATCCATAGCTTTAATCTAGTGTGGGGCAATCTATATTATCACATAGCATGGGACTTGTTTTTTTGTGATCTTAAAGATCAGCTTGTAATTTTCAGTTTCTCAGCTCTTTTTGGAGAAGAAAAACCAAGACTATTGAATTACTACTTTATTTGCAGATTATTTTGCAACATCTTTGGCAAAGAAACTAAGTAATTTTGATCTATTCAATGTTAGATACATAAATATCTATAAAATCAAAACACTATTTTTAGTATAGTTCTAGTGGCTAATAGGATCAGCAAATGTATAATATAAAACTATTAAATATTGATAGATTGTAATTTTCTGGATTTATCTTATACATAATAAGCCAGCACAATTAGCCTCATCACCATCCTCATGAATAACTTTATGCCTCATTCAGACTCTGAGATCTCTTTTTATATTCAATAATAATAAATACATAATAATGATTTACAATTGAATGGGCAGAATTTTGTTCATTAATTGATGATGTCATTGATGTTTATTGATGACTCACTGCGACATTCTTTTTTCAGAGGTGTGATTAATTATAGTTTTTAGGCTCAGTAACCTGATTTTACAGTTATTAAGAATAAAATACAGCTTATAAGGTGTTCTATAAATTCACACTTTATAAGAAAGGCATCTTAGAGAGGCGGAATGGAAGAAATGAACCTGTTCAGTACCAGATCAGATCACTAAAACTTCTGGAGTCTAGTCTATATTTTATTTCATTGTTGTCTTGCTAGTTTTACAAGGATGTTTAACATTTTTTTCCTGGTATTTTATTATGTAGAGTTCTTTAGACTAATTAGGAGAATGATGTCTTTTTTTTTCTTGTTTCACATTTATTTTTGTCTTTGACTTATTTAAAAAAATTTAGTTTAGTAATGACAGAATTACAAGTTAACCATTATTCCAGGGTCTGCAGAGTAATGACACATTGTTGACACTGTGCTTGTTCTCATAGGAATAAGCAGCAATGAGTCAATAATTAGCTAGGTAGGCTTTCCCTAACGTGATAGATGAGGCACTTTGTATCTGGCAGATATCTTTTCTAAAAGCTGATCTATTATACTCTTTCTTTTTTTTCCCCCAGGCTTGAATCATAATATAAATAAACTTGCAATCAGCTGAAAGCAAACTCATTTGAGTCATTTTTGATACTTAGGAGCTAACTAGGTTTGACTGTATAATTTTGAAAAGTTTCCAAACTTCCACCTAATTAAAGAGAAATGGGCTGGTACATAAATTTTGAGAAAAAAATATGCTCAAGCTTCATAGTTTATGCTCGCAGCTCAAAACTAGACAAAACATAATCAGGTCAGGTATAAATTCTCCTTTGTGTTTCAGCTGTGCCTCAAAAGCCAGGTTAGAAATGTAGGAATTTATCTCATGTGATGCAGAAATAAGGAAAACATGAAACTCATGAGAACTGAAACCAGCTGTTCTCCTGTTTCCGTTCATTGAGCACAGAGTGACAGGTGACATTGTATGTAGAGGCCCCAGCTGTCAGATTTAATGACATCTTATTAAAACTGTGCTTAGTATTCAACAATAAGCCATATATTTAGCCATCATAGTATAACATTTTTCTCAGGAAACAAATTTCACCTATAAGTAAGAGGGAATATTAAGACTTTTCCTAAAGTATTGACTTTTAAATACTGTAAGTGAAGGCAAAATATGTATTGGTACCTGTGATTATAACTATACAAGGTTGTACTATCTATTATAATTGTAGGTCTTGTGTGAAATACTTCATATTTTTCCAAATAACAAAAGTACAATTCTATTTACAGCATAAAACTGGCTACAGAAATTAGTGGCTGTGAGGGAAAGGGCAACAGATTTAGCCAAGGACTGTGCTGCAAGCAAACCTGATACAGCACAGAGTGACCTTACCATCAGAAGATTTTTGACACACTGATACCGAAAAATGACTTGATTATACTGAGTAACAGATGATATCACCATCTGTACTAGTTTCAGCAAGATCGTAGGCATCAGCAGAAATATGAAAATTGTACTTGTATTATAAATCCCTCTGCTGTGCTTTCTTCTCTTTCCTTCTTCAGATACATGCCTTCTTTCCTTGCTCCTACTTCTAATTTTCTCACTTGGGTTTCATTTTTTAGAAGAACAAAAGGATCATCCTTGACACAGACTGTGTCAATACCACTGGAATTATAGAGCAGCTCACAGTGTCATAGCATTTTGTACCTGAAAGCACCAACTTTTTTTTTGGCAAGGAGTGAAAGTACTTTGCTGAAATAATCTCACCAAAAGTTTTCCTCATAAAATTCATGTGGATGTTAAGCAATCAAAAATTGTGTGGAGAAAGTTAACATTTACATATTCATAAATTCCTTACATGAATTTTTTAGTAACTTCTACCAAGACTCTTTAAAATAAATAAAATCTTATCCTCTAGATAAGAGGAAGATTAAAGTTCAGGCTAATGATCGTAAAGGACCTTTACAACACTGGAAGGAGAGGTTTTCCATTTAATGATCTCAAATCACTGAGCAAAAAACACTGAGGCTTCTTAAAATTCCCTTAAAATAAAACTTCTTAGCTTTGCTAAGGCAATGTAAAATATTATGTAGTTTGCATTAAAAAATCTAAAAAACAAAAGAATTTTTATTTCTTAATAATTTTAATTTTCATTTTTATTTTTAATTGTGGTGTTTATCTTTTTCCCAAGTGTCCTAGGTAGAGCAGCCGAGACCAGTTCATCACTGTGTGGGTGTAAACTGTGTGTTCTACACCCTCTATGTCATTTCCCAGGAACTGTTAACAACAGACCATTTGCAGCAGCTGCCCAGAGCACACCTGACTCCTCAGACTATAAGAATGTTAAGAAGCTTGTGAGATAGGAGGATGTTCTTATCCTCACACCAATGACTCAGGTGTGATAACTGCCCTCTGGGGAGTCACGAGCACCTCCACATCCAGCCTGAGGGGTCATGTCTCCTAATGTGCCACCAAGGATTCCAAAAATATCTCACCACTCACAGTCTCCCATTGTGGAACTCCCCGCTCTGGGGGAGGTACTGGGCATTCCCACTCAAACCTGACTGTATATAATCTTGGGGTCTTGGGACTTCTGGATCTGCTTGTCGGATCCAGAGGAGGAGCAGAACCTCAATCAGACTGCAACCACCACCCCTGATTAGACTGTGACCACCAACAGGTTTCCCTTTCCTTTTACTTTGGACTCAAGGGGACCACATGGGGCTCAGCACGAGGGCCAACAACACCATTCTGTTTGTGACCCAGAGTGTTGGGTTATACATCTGGGTTTTGTGGGTTAAAACCAATTGTTTGTCCATATAATTGTATTTATTGTATTATTTTTATTAAATTGTAATTCTGATTTATAATCTCTTTTGAGTTGGGTTCATTTCTCCTGCCATTTACCTTTAAACCAGCATACCAAATTATTAAAATATTTTGAAAAAAATTTTTACTGTCTCTCTGACTGACTGCCACAGGGTAATTTAGGTTGGAGAGAACCTCAGGAAGCCTCCTCTCCAAACTCCTGCTCAAATCAAGGTTCCCCATGACAGAGCAGATTAGTCAAGTCTTTAATCACTCAAGTTTTGAAATCCCCATGGATAGAGACTGCAGATTGGGCAACCTGTTTTTATGTTCAATTATCTTTGGGGAAAGGATTTTCCTGTATCTAGATGGAGCTACCTTATTTCAATTAGTGCTTCTTGATCTCTGGCTGTAAGGCGCTGTAGGCCAGCTCCAAATTCCCACAGACCTCTTCTGGGTACTGGCAGAAGAATGGTTTTGGGCCTGAAGTCTGTTCTACCCGAAACCTCCTTTCTCCAGGAGGACCAGTCCCAACTCCCTCGGGTGCTTTGCACAGGGAAATGCTGCAGCCCCAATCACCTAAGTGGCCTTTGTTGAATTCACTCCAGTTTGTTAGTGTGCAGTCTCTCTCCTGACAATAACCTGTTCACACAGCCCAGGGCATTGTCAACTCTTGTTGTTCCCAAAAGTGTCCTTCCCATAGATCTCCCTGGACATCCCAGCCCACTCTTGTACCACTGCAAGGGCCTCCTCCCTTCCCTGTGCTGGACTGGACATTGGTTCTGGCTGAATTCATACGGTTCTTGTTGGCCCATTTCTCCAGCCTATGCAGGTCCTTCTGCAGGGCCCTGCCCTGGAGTATCTTACCTTGACCCCCAGCAGGGTAATTGCCTGCAAGCTTGGTCAGAATGCACTCACTTATGCTATCCAGCCCAAACTGTAAAACCTACATGGAGCCTGTCGGAACTCTGTACCAGGTGCTCTCATTTGCCATGTTCCTCTCAAAGGTGCTAGAAAGAACAGATCTAAGGATAGACACCAGTGATATTCTACTTGTTACCAACCTCCATTACCCACTGCCCTCTGAGCCTCACAGTTCAATCAGTTTTTTATCCATCCAGTTGTCCATCCACCCAAACTGCAAAATCCCACTTTCAGTACAAGAATTTTGTGGGAGATTGTGTGGTATGGTTCAATGTTCCTATCAGAGAAAGAAGAGAAATTTGTTTTAGTGCTGTAGCTTCCATGTCACAGGAAAATTTTCCAACATCTAGTTCATGGAGAAGCTTAACACTACCTATTTCTCAAGCTTTCACGTGAAGCTGGGCTTTCATGCAACGTATTTTCATATACTTTCAATACACTGATATTAGCATTGTCACCACTATTTCATCCACAGGGCACTGTGGCCCTTATCTCTTCTGTATTGAATAAACAGTGTCTGTAGCACTCCCAAAGTGTGTGCACTAACCATACAAACAGTTACAAACAAATAGAAAGTACTCTGTTTGGTACAGAATTTATAGTCATGAATAGGTTACCATGTTTTTCATAACAAACTCAGTGCTAGACGTAAAAAACCTTTTACTCCTGCATGGGACTATTACAGGGAATCCAGACACCAGTCCTGTCACTGTCCAGAATACAAAGAAGAGAGAATCTGCTTTCTCAGAACATCAGTGTTAGTCGTTTCAGTGAGATATTAATAATTAGCCACTTTTTATGAACTTAATCTTAGCTCATTTAGAATTTTGGTCATGGATGGTACTATCTGTTTTCCTTCTTTTGGTTTTCTTTTTCCCTTTTTTTTTTTTTTTTTGCTTCCAAAACAAAGGAAAGACTAAAGTATGAAACATTCGAAATATGATGACAATAAGACATGTTTGAGTCCCAGTGGGAATGATTTTTTTCCATTAATTTCTCTTCTCTGGTTTGTTTTTTGATTATTGCATTTAATTTAATTTAATAAATTTTCTTTTAATTTCATTCTTTCATTCTTAAGGTTTCTCATGTTTTCTTTGATATTTATTCAGGTTTTAGGAGCAAAAGCTTGAATATGACAGAAAAGCACTTCAGGTGTGTCAGAGAAATCACTGAAACAAAGCTGCTAATATTCTCAAAATACGTTTCTTCAGAATTACCTACTTTGTGGAAGTTTTACTTTTATACAGGGTTTGAGCCCCAGACAATTCTTTTCCTTATATTCTTTTTTTGATGGTTCATCTCTAAGATATTAAATAAACAATGTTTCTGTCATTAGAGCTCCTTCTGTTTCCATCATGAAGAATGAATTTATCAAAGCAAAGGTCAAATGGGACAGAAGGTCTCTATCTGATTTTTAAAAATAATGGTCTTTCCACAGGAGAGCATAAGTTTTCCCACTAAGGCATGGTTTTCAGACTGCGTTGAGCATCTGCAGCTCCCACTGACTTCAGAAGAATAGGTACATCCTAAGCATCTCTTAAAAATTAGCACAGTGCCCTTCCATTGCACTTCTCCAGTCTGTTGAGCACAACAGGAATCCAATAGGAGTAAAGGGATTTATCCTGAAATAGGTGCACATGTGGATTCAGGAGGTGGAAAAAGGGAATGTCTGTGTTAGCAAAATGTACTTGCCCACTTGATATTTCATCTAATCCTGTTTTAACTGTTCCTTCCATATGACCAACTTGCTGGCTATGGTTTATTTGGCGAAATTACAAAACAGAGACAGAGTGAAAAAAGTGTAAGGAGGGACTTAAAATTACCTAATAAGCAAAGGGTAGCAAAGGGAATAAAGAAGTTTTGTGTAAAAATTTTAATTATATAATTCATGTCATTTGGTTTCTATTAAGTAGAGATTTTGGAATTGAAGAATGGCAATCATTTGGTGAGTTTAACTGGACTAATGCTGTTAACATTTTGTTTTGTTTTGCGTTTTATCTAGATTTTAGTAAGGCTAACAGTGAATTCTTGCCTTAACATGTATGGTTTCCCATAAACAGAGTTTGACGTTAACAAATAAAAATGTGCTAACTTAAGATACCAAAAATGGTAATTTAAATCTTCTATATAACACCTGATCTATGGAAATTGATTTCTGCTTTTAACCAAAAAAAAAAAAGCTGATCAACTTGATACTCCATAGTGTGATTTGCTTTGCACATAATGGCCAATGCTGAAGGACAAACAAACAATTCTGCAGCTCAGCTGATGTCTGATAACTTGGTGAACCAGAGTAGCTAGAGGATTAGATACAAAAGTAATTAAATTCTAACCCTAATCTTAAGAAAATAAAGGTAAATAAAGGTATCCAATGTATCCAAATCTGTTCTAAAAAGCATTTACAGTTAATCCAATGGAATGTTGATATAACTGAAAATGTAATTTAATTTTTATACAATAAAATTCCAATTTAAAAACTGTTCAAGCATCTCTACATAAAGTTTTGATTAAAATAATGTAATTATCAGTATAGAAAGCTACCTCAGCATAAGCAAATCTCAGAGCAGCTTTGTCATACTTCATACGCAGAGTATTGAGCTGAGAAACTTTAATTACAAATTAACTTCCACAGAAATTGACACTGAGATAATAAAAGGCATTATGAGTGATAAAATTATTTTTGTGCACTTATGTTTATAAATTCAGTTTTAATCTGTCCTAACAATGTTATGACAGAACCACAAGATGGGCTTTCCTAAATCACAGCAAAAATTGGAAACAATAAAATTTTTTCCCTCTAAAATGGGCATGTATTTTGAAATCAGATCATTTTTATAACAAACCTACCCAGCTCTCCTGTGTGGAGGCAGGAGTTGGACTTTGAGGATCCCTGTGTGTCCCTTCCAACTCAGGATATTCTATGATTCTAAAACGACTAAACCTGACAGTCCTGACCAAGAATAGCTTATATGATCCATATTAAATCTCAGACAGAAGTCATTAAAACGTCTAGCATGGAGAAATACCCACAACCACCTTAAACAGTGCTCCCCATTTCCACAGAAGTCAATTTCTACACTGAAGTGCAAGAATCAAGTGGCTTAATTGCTCATTTGTCTGTAAGCCTCTGGGATAGTGAATGTTAGTTTATTTAATGCATAAATACCCAAGAGTAATTTCCCCCATATTTATTTTCCGCTGGTGCATCAATCATACCCATTTGACAGGGTTCTGGAAAACGTAATCTTTTGGACTGGCTGTAAAAAATGAAATATGCCAACCTTTTCAGAAGGTGATGGGAAAAGAGAAATCCCTACACGGCTAAATGCCAGCACCATGTTATACATATTTCCATGTGCATATTTCCCTAAAGATGTAGAACTTAATAATTCCCTATTATTATTCCCTTTCAGCTCTCAGAAAGGTGGAGATGGAGTAAAGAAGAATCTTAGACTCCAGATCACGGCATATATGTCCAGCATTATATAACAAAGATAAATAAAAAGATAAATTATTTCTCTGGTAAAAATCAGTCAGGGTACCCTAGTCTAAAGCAAAAGCAGATACCTTCCCCTACAAGAGATAGTAAGAAAGGAAGGGACAAAATAAATTGACAAAATAAATCTAGATCTTTTTCTCTGTAGTCTGAATTTTTCTGCTATAAAAAAAAAAATCTACTCTCAATCAGGTCTTTGTGTATAGCCTTCACAGTCAGATCTTCCAATGATGTCTTCTAAAGTTAGGTGGAGGCCATGGGTGTGCCTTGCCTTGCTTAAAAACTTGCCGAGAAACAGGAAACATGCCAAGAAATGGAGAAATGGGAATGAAGAGCAAGAGTGTACTGGAAGGTAAAAAAAAAAAAGATAAAAAATAGTCTGCTGAATCTTTGGGTGTCTTTAATAATATAGAATACTAAACTATGAACAAGACTTCCACATTTTCAATCTGTAGAAATAAGGAGGTTCTTTTACTACTTTTGTCTGTTACTGTATCTATAATTCTGGTCATCTAGAACAGACGTTGTTATGGAAAGGGGTACAACTATAAGGGTGAAAGCACCTGAAGCCTACCTGCTTATGAACCTCAGATCCAGCTAATAAACCTGAACAGGACAGAACAGTGTGTAGCTACCTTCTTGAATCAACCACATGAATTCAAAGGAAAAAAAACCAGCCCACCTTGTTTTTGATAATCCTCTTTCTTTGGGGTTGAATTTTTTAAAATGTTTGTGTTCTCATCAAATAGAGACAAATTAATTGATTTCTGTTTCCCTGAGGCACCACAGAGAGCCACTAAAGGTCTGGCTGATTGAGTAGCTCATTTCTAAATATTAAATAATTTCTGAGGAATGAATTTTGTTAATCTTGAAAACACCTAAGTCACTTTTGGATGTCTTGTATCCACTCTGTACAAAAGTCCATCAATATCCCTACAGTAATGAATCCCAAACTGTCTCCAGGTGATATTCCCAATCTTAAAGTAACAGTAAGAACAATTTAGACTGTGGGAAAATGGGAGTTGTCATTTTGTGTTTCATCATTTCTTTATGTATGTTTAGTCTATGTTAATTAAAACATTTAAGTTTGAGTTAACCACTTCCTATTTTTAACATCAATAGAGAGAAAAGGTCCATCCAGAAGGGGATTCACCAACTTCTTTTAGATACTTATCCCAGGAAGATATGAATCACTCCCTGAAGATGCCCATGGACATTCAACATAGCATCCCAACTTCTTAAGCCAAGTGGCTGCATGAAAAAATCTCAGTTCAAATTTTCATTTAACTTCCTATCCCCTGATAATTCAAAGAAAAGGTAAAGAACAAACGCAGTAATGACATAGGAATTATTTCAGATTTTTAAACAATTTTTTGTTATTTTGGGGAAAGTTGTTTGATTTTCAGTTCATTTCATCATCATAATGGCTAGAAAGAAGCTGACTGCTGAATTCTTTTATTTAGTAGTACTATACTAGCCTTGTTGGGGTTCTACTGCATCCAGGGCAGTGAGTTCTCCTTCACATTAAGAATCATATTTCTCAGGAAAATTGATTTTATTTTTTTCAAGTTAACAGCTTACTATGACAGTATTATGAATTTTACACACCACAGGGAAAGAATCTTATTGCTTGCCATTAAATTTCTGTTACTTATTGGTAGAGTAAAGAATATGTAACTAATTTTTGAAAAGTCAAACATATTTCTAGATGTTAATAAAACCTTCAGTAATCATCATGAGAAATCATTGAATTTCTAGTATTTTCTATCAAATCTAAAATCATACAATTTCATTAAGTAGACAAAAAGTAATTTATGAATGTTAGACATGAAAGCAACCAAGGCAACAAGTTTTACAAATGTCAAAAATTATTAACAATACCTCTTGATGGACAGCAATGAGTCAAGAATTTTGAAATGCCATCTTTACAGTCTGTTTTAAAATAATTCTAAATTTGAGTTGTTGTCTTCTTTGATAAACACGTGTCTATGTATGTTATCTTTACTGTATTTTAAGGACTGACCACTCAAGGAGATTGACCTTGCTACAAATGGATATATAACTAGGTTAACATTTTGGTTGGAGAATAGTGTTTGGCAAACTGAAGTCAGTAACTAAGACAATCAATATATGTATAAAAGAATAGCAATCATAAGAAAGACAAAATTTTCAAGCCTCATAGAGGTTGATTATTATTTTTTAATTAAATTTAGACTTGGCTTATCCTAAGTAAAATCTTTTATTTTCCTTTTTCTTTTGGTGTATTAGATCTAAACACCTACAACTTTCAAACAGCTTCCAAATGATCACATTTTTATAATATTATTTTACCTGTATTTGTCTAACATATATTCAGGAAGTTTTCTTTTTCAAAACTTAAGTGTCTTTTATTTTGAAGATTTAATGCCGTTTCTTTTCTGGAAAAGTTGATAAAACTTGTGATAGACAATAGATACCTTCTGTTCAGATGGTAACACCAAAGTGTTCTGAAATCTCTTGGGATATGTTCTTATTTTTAACCTTTTTGCTCTGATATGGACTAAGGAATTAATTGGACCTCCAGTATAAACATATTTTTTTTTCCAGACTAACTAAATGGTAATCTATACCCCGTGGAGAAGTTTATTGCCAGAAAACCAGACAAATTCAGTGTTGGCTAGAGCTAGGTTTTATATTTTGTATTTGAAAATCTTCTAGATTTCTACAATGTGTGGATCTGCAGCACATCAGTTACACAATTAGCCGAAGCCATGCATGGTGAACCTCAAGCATGTGTATCATGCCCAGATCCTCAGCAATAGCAGAGGTCACCAGCAGTGAGCAAGGCATGTCCTTTCCCAGAAAAGCAACGTTACTGCACCTGCACTGAGCAGCCTTTGAAACAAGGGTTAATTGAGAGGTTAACATGACGATGCACTAAATAGTTGAAGATGATATTGCAGCAAAACCAGTCACATATGCAACTAATTTGGTGTAAACCCCAACAAAGAAAACCTTTAATAAGAAAGCAGAGAGCGTGTCATTACGTGTGCGGTAGAAATCCTTTTAATTATGCTACGGTAAAATACTTCCTCTCAGCTATAAGCTGTGTGCAGTAGACTCATAGTCAACAGATTTGTTGCCTAGTGAATTAAAACCAGATTAGGAAAGGCTACCATTGCATGCTCATCTTGTTATGGTAAGACATAATAAGGGTTAATTTGATCTGCTTGTTCATCAAGTGCTACTGGAATCTGTGTGCATATGTGTGTGTGAGAGAGAGGCAAAGCAAATAATCAGGACAAATTTTATGGAGAGGCCCTGTTTGGCAGTGTATGTGTGTTGTCTGAACATACAAGAGTTGCTGAGGTTTAGGAGGCATTGCATTTGGGACTGGAACATTGAGGTCAGATTTCAACAGATTTCCAGGTGCCTACAGATGTTCAGAAGTGTTTCTAGAATTTCTTGAACAGGATAAGACTACTTTGACTTTGAGAATGTAGCCCTCTGAGTTTATCTGCAACTTTTGGTGCCTAAATACTTCAGGAATCTTGTGTGTGTTTAAGCAGCTTTATGAGCTGAGATGCAGGTGGCTGCCTTTCACAGAGATCCCCTTAGCCCATTCCACTTTTCCGTCCTGTTCTGCCCAAACACGTCAGCTTCCAGCTTTCTCAGAGCCGGCAGTTCTCATCCAGTGCTTTTTCTCAATTCAAAGGGGGCCTATCTCTCTTTCCAGTTCTATCACATCCTTTTAAAATCACCTTCTGTACTCTGTATTGTCTTAAAATACAGGATGGTGAGATCACAAACAAGGCATAGTTAAGACTAAAAATTGAAGGAAGAGAAATGTTCTTATAAGAAAAACGTTCACACTTCCTCCAGACTGACTTACTAAAGTTATTCAAATTCCCTAAATGATAAGGTAAATATTTTCAAATGGTAACCCACAGAATTTCAGGTTCCATGGAATATTTTTGCAGGAGAGTATGTAAAGAATAGCCATTTCTGATGACTGTTAAACCTGACTCTTCAGTAACACTGGAAACAACTGTTGGTAGGCTTGCATTTATCATTGACAGCTTTGCTGTTTTACTAGAAAATATTTATGGTGTCTACATATTAGAAGGAAAGCATAAAAATCATTACAATAATGTATGTATTTTTCAGAAGCTATTATGATCAGTGAGCTTGGTGTGTTCCATCATATTTTTTTCTTAAGCCATTAACCTATTGGCTCAAGACCAGGGCCCCATATAAAAAGGCTCCACAATGCATGCACAGAAAATGTGGTGCCAAAAAGCAAAGGTTCGCTGTGCATGCACCACATAAATGAAATATGCATTTGCAAGGCAATGCATGTGCACTGCCTCTCTTATAAAGTGAAAATAGACTCTGCATCATTCAGTAGAGCCCTCTTAGCTTGTTCTGTTTATTCTTAGTTATAAATACACCTAACAGTATGTCCTCATGAGCTATTTACAGAACCTTCTAAATAGGATTTTGGATGGTTTTGGTTATTTTTAAAGTAAAATGTGAAGAGAAAATGAGAGAAGACTTGATATCCTTACTACTACAGAGTAGTTGTGCATTGCAGACTTTCATTTATATTTGCTAAAAATTTTACTAGACAATTCTGAGTAAAATGTCAGAGTATGCAAGAGAACCTGTTATGGACCTATTCATTCCTCAGATGTCAAGTGACAGAAAGGGTCAAAAATTGGGAGACCGATGGATGTCTAACTGGTATTAGGTCTTACAGCTTTTCTGACAACCATTGCAGTTAAGACTCAGCATCCGAGACTGAAAGAGACCTGAAGGTATCTTTACTAAGGAACTAAGAGCTGGCACAGAATGCTTTTAGCCATAAACTGGATGAGAAAAGCAATACGCTCCTGCGGGTTAAGAACCAGATCTGTTTATAAGCAGGACATTGTCAGAAGTGAAAT
Organism: Manacus vitellinus; assembly: GCF_001715985.3. Lineage (NCBI taxonomy): Eukaryota > Metazoa > Chordata > Aves > Passeriformes > Pipridae > Manacus > Manacus vitellinus. Next base: position 43,299,852 of record NW_021940535.1, read on the forward strand.
CACAGATGCCCCAGAATGCCCTGGATCATTCATAGGCTACCCCCACAGCATGTAAGTTTTTGAGTTTTTGTTTCTCTGAAGTAGTTTGTTGGCTCTATCCACTGTAGTAGGAAACTTTTCACCAGTTTTATTACATATTCTGTAATAAAAATGTACTTAAATTTGAGATTCAAAATTTCAGACTTGTGTTTCAGATAATCCTCTTTCAAATATCAACCTTTTGCAAATTTACTTAGTTTTATTTTAACTGCATTTTCCATGTGATCTTTCGTTTCTTTGGATGATACTGAGAAAATAAGAACAGCAGTTGATGGAAAGGACAACATATGTTGTTTGTTATAATTTTTTCCACCTAATTTTTCAGATACAAAATAAAGATCTTATAACAGTTCAACGTTAATGCTGACAAGACTACTTCTTTTACTAAAAATATTGAAATTAGGATACCTGTTTCATCATATGGGAGCTGTTAGCTGACCTTTTTTCCAATTGCACTATTATCTACAGTACCATTTCTGAAGGTTTTAGTCCTTCCTTTTGGAATATCTTTTAAACTCATCAGGATGTTGGAAATATTTCACTGAACAAGACCGTCGTTTTTGTCAATGTTTAAAACAAACAAACAAACAAACAGAGTTTCTAATTTTTTTGTAGTCTTGGCAGCTGTGGAGAGAACTCAAATGCTTCCCTCAGTAGTCCTTTGTTGTGCTTGTGGTGGGTGGTTAGTGAGCCCTGTGGTTAAACCTGGAATGGAGGAAACTTGGAAATGAAGCAGGAAATCAAGCAGAGACTTGCAGCCAGGGCAGCGTTGGTGGTATAGTGGTGAGCATAGCTGCCTTCCAAGCAGTTGACCCGGGTTCGATTCCCGGCCAACGCAGCTGCATTTTTGACACCTTTCCCAGAGGTGCAGTGCTGCCATCCACAGGAATCTCAGAGTGGATGGAGAAATGGGTCACCAGGAACCTCATGAGGCTTAACAAGGAGAGATGGGCAAAATAATGTGCCTCCATAGACATTGAAAACCCGCATTGTCAGGAAAGGATGTGAGAATCCTGGTGGGTACCACATTGCACATGATCCAGCAAAGTGCCCTGTCAGGAACGAGAGCCAAGGGTGGACTTGGCTTCATTAGACAAAGTACTGTCCATAGGCAGAAGGAGGTTCCCTTCTACTGGGCACTGGTGAGGCCATTCTTGTAGCAGTGTCTGTGTCCAGTTCTGGGCTCCCCAGTACTCAAGAGGCGTGGGAGTACTGAGCAGAAAGCAGAGAAAGTGCCATAAGATGGTTACAGCACTGCAGAAACACTTCTGCTGTGAAGAAAGACTGGGAGAAACATTTAGCCTGCAGAACAGAGGGCTAGGATGGCTAATCTTATTCATATATATAAATAGCTGAAGGGAGCATGCAGGTAGAATAGAACCAGGCTGTGCTCTTGGTGCCCAGTGTCAGGACAAGAGGGAAGAGGCACAAACAGACACATGAAAGGTTCTCTCTGAACACTAGGAAGCCCTTTTTCACTATGAAGGTGACCAAGCACTGGCACAGGTTGCCTACAGAGTTTGTGGAGTCTCCATTCGTGGAGATATTAAAAAACTGTTTAGCCATGGTCCTGGACAACTGATTCTAGATGTCCCTGCTTGAGAAGTGAGGTTGGACCAGATGGCATCCCGAGGTCCCTTCCAAACTCAGCCATTCTGTGATTCTGTGTGTCAAGCCAAGCAGTCAAGCCAAGGTGAGAACTGAGGGCAGAGGACCAATATAAGACTTTAGCGATTTCTGTAGGAGTGGGCACAGCACCAGGAGCTGGACTGAGAGACAAAGCAGCCAAAGGAAGAAGTGTTACTCCAGCAGAGCTTGAGGAATGCACACAAGCTATGGTTCACTACAGAGCCAGTACTTAGTACCTTGAGATGATACATCAAAGTTGAGAGGTAAGTACCTCTCAGGAAGACTCACTGTATGAGTGCTCTTTCAGGTCTCTGAGAATGCCCACCAGTTTTGGTGATGCAATTAATCACTGTCAATTCCATGGCTCAGATTCCTTTTATGCATGAAACCTGACTCTTGACAACTCTTTCAGAGAAAATATTCTATCCCAAAACAATTTTGAAATAATTTCTATTAGATTTCCTAGAGTTGTTGATATGACAATTGCAGACAAGACCTACTCACATGTTAGGCTGCAGTGAATGGAAGAAAATGTGATTATACTAAATGTTCACTTCTTTTGTTTCAGTCTATTTTCTTTTTTCTTCAAGAGGGAAAAAACACACCCATAAGTTTACAGAAATCAAAAGAAGCAAAGGGCTAAAGGAGCTGAGCTAGCCTAAGGAGAAGTTTTAGCCATTTACACTTCATAGCTAAGAATGGGTAATGACTAGAGTTCCTAGGAGGAGTGGAGAATGGGAGATGCAAGCTGTGAAAACGTGATAGATTTACAAAGGGCAGATATTTGAAAGAGGATGAAATCCTCTGTCCTGAAGGAGAAGAGGTTCTGGAAGCAGAGGGTAGGTGTTACTCCAGCAGGAGGCAATGGACCAAAAATCAAACCAGAGGGGTTTTAGTTGTCCAGATTCTCATTGCAACTTGTATGTTCCTAAACCTAAGCTAATGGATCAAAATGATTAGCTGCTCTACTTGAATAAAATTAAACTTCTGCTGGAAAAAAAATATTTACTTGTTTATATAAGCCTGGAAAATGCTCCAAAAAGAGGTGCTACGCCACCTAGGCACAGAGGAACACAAAGGACACTCCACTTCAGAGCGAGACCAGTGACTAGATGGAGCAAGCAAAGCAACATGCTTCATAGGACATGGGTTACTCAAGGTCCATTAGTAGCCACCCCTATCAACTTCAGGCTCTCAGATGACAAGTGAAGAAGACAATGACATATGAGACTTCAAGAGGGATTTAAACTCAGTGTATTACATGCCCACAAATTTCAAGTCAATACTATAAATGTACCTGTTCTTGTAAAAGCTGTTCTCATAGATACAACTGTGCTTCCCAGACATGTTTCTTGAAGTTTCTTATACCTGTGGTCTTCTGTAGTATATGAAAATATCAGCTGAGGCATTTTCTCATGGCTTAAAAACAGTAACTTTGCTGAAAACCTGTAAGCTGTGAGATGCTTCTGGATTCTTTCCATTTTTACTGCACAGGAAGGCAATGATGCCTTTTGTTGTTTGGTTTTGTTTTGACGCTTCAGTTGGAATTGTGCAAAGTCATGAGATGTATAACTGTCCTTCTAGTCTGCACAATGATAGAATTCTATGCCCGAAATAATCATTTAGTAGCATCTCACAGTCTGTTAGCTACGAGCTGTAATGTAGATTTGCAATCAGCTCCCAGGAAAGGTACAACATTGTTCCAGGAGCAGGATGAAAACCATGTTCATATACAACTTCATTCACAGAATTGTATCACAGAATCAGAGAATCATAGAATGGTCTGGGTTGGAAGCGACCTCACAAATTATCTAGTTCCAACCCCCGCGCTATGGACAGACACACCCTTCACTAGACCAGGTTGCTCCAAGCCCCATCCAACCTGGCCTGAAACACTTCCAGGGATGGGGCAGTCCCAGCTTCTCTGGTCAACCTATTCCAGTGCCTCACTAGCAGTAAAGATTTTTTTTCTTATGTAACTATAACATTTTTTGCTAATATAAACCTACTTTCATTTTGAAACCATTCCCTCTTGTCCTGTCACTACATGCTCTTGCAAAAAGTCCCTCTCCATCTTTCTTGTAGTTATTGCACGTTGATTTATCCCTTCTTTTGGAAACAGGAAAAGAACTTACCTGTTGCTAGTATGGATGGCTTAGAAACAGAAGGGAAAACTTTGTAGCAGTATCTGCTTCCTGTCCACTTACTCATTGCAGGAGCACAATGTCTAAAATGTCTAAATTATGTACAAAATTTGCAGCATCCTTCTTAAAAAAACAGTCCTTGAGCTTTCCATCTACAATAATCCAAGCAAGAGATTTCATTATTTTAAATATCAATTATACTGATTTTTTTTTAATAAATTGTTTAAACAGTTAACATGCTCACTGTTATCGTTCTGCTGCTTTCTTCAGCTTTCTACTCTGGTTCTCTGTGTTCACATTTTAGCATTTGCCTTACAATTAATTAACATAATTTTGGAGTATGAAGCACACACATTTATTCAGCGTTTGCTACACTCTCAGTGAAAGTAAGTGCAAAAATACTGAGGGTCTTGCAGTTGGAGCTTATAGGAAAAGGAAGGAAGGAAGGAAAGGGAGAAAAAGGAAGAACATATATATACACCTACAGACATACACCCACGTGCCTTTCTGAGTGCCTGATTTGACTTACATAGCCATAGCATTCTGTCTGAGAAATGCACAATAAAAACAGTATATTTTTCCCATTTCTTTCCTTCACCTCCTCAAAATAGATTCAGAGAATTTATACGCTCTAGTATATTTTTCAAGTATCCAGAAGGAAAAATATACTTTCAAGAATCTTATGAAAATTCTGTTAATACACATCTTGGCCTGAGACTTCTTTGAACATCAAAGTAAGCTACAAGTTAATTCACTTGCGTCCAGCTGCGTTTGGTGGTATGCTCATCATATTGAAGAGGCCCTTTTCTGTTTCCATCTTTCACTGCTTATGTCAAACAGTTTACAGAGAGGCAATATAAATTCAGACAGAGCTGTAGGAATGCCATCAATGAGTTTGGGAGTTTACATTGTGTTTGTGTGAGGTCACTGTGTGTTGTCTTCAATGATCAATGGCTTAATGAATGCTTTTAAAGCCAGAGGCTACCCTCCGTGTCTTTAGTTACTCCATGTTAGGTTATGTTTTATTAGAAGGGCTCAGGCAATTCTTCTCTTGCAATTTTTTTATAATGGATTTGTGACTTTTCAGTGGTTTTTTTGTGGCATTTCCCTGTACTCATAACAAGAAGTCAGGTGACCAGCAAGATAAATGATATTTAACCTAGTGGTGACAGATGTAGCAGAGGTGAAAGGGTTATATCTATTAATAAACAAAGTTTGAAAGCCTTTTAGCACCATCTTTCACATCACGCTTATCTGACCTTTTGCATGAGATAACTTCCACAGGCTTATTACAATGGGAGGGGAAAAACCCCTCAACAATTTGTTGTGTTTTTTTGTTCTGTTTTTATAAAAAAAAATTAAAATTAATAATTAAGAGTTTTATATTGTCTTCCTAAATGAATGACTGAAGTACTGATGATACTGCAGAGAGGATTTCACTTGGATGAATAAATATGGTAGGTTTATTTTGGTCCCAGTGGGTGCTGACATTTTAACCCACTTATCTCTGATTTATTCAGCCCTTGACAGTCCCAAAAAGTGATGCATTTTGCCTGAAGGCTCTGTAGGTGAGGCAAGTTGACATATGTTTTTTCTTTCTGTTAAGGGGGTAATCTCCTATACAGTCCAGTGGATGAAGAAGGGGAAAATGGAAAAAGAAAATGTTCATGATAAGGATTTTTCTCCCTTTTTTTCCAAGTTTCCCAGGTTTATTGTATAAAATAAACCTTAGAATTTACCTCAATAATCATCCACAGATTGTTAAAAATAAAATTTGTAACATGCTAAAGCTAAAAATGATCTGCGATATTTTGGAATAATTGTTTATTTAACTTCTATACTTATAAAAATAATCAGAGCATATATATATATGTATATATGACTCTATGTGGCTTAAGACTAGGTGGAAATATGTTTTATACTTACACACTTAGTCAAATTCCAATACATCTCATAGCATATAGAATCATAGAATCATTAAGTTTGGAAAAGACCTTCAAGATCATCAAGTACAACCTTTGACCAAATACCACCATGTGAACTGAAGCATATCAAGAAGTGTCCTGTCTACTTGTTTTTTGAACACTTCCAGAGACGTTGACTCCACCACTTCCCTGGGAAGCCTGTTCCAATGCTTAACCACCCTTTCAAACAATTTTTTTCCTAATATCCAACCTGAACCTCCCCTGGGACAACTTGAGGCCATTTTCACTTGTCCTGTCACTAGTTGCCTGCCTTACTGTGCTGCAACCTCCTTTCAATTTGTTGTAGAGAACGATAACGTCTCCTCAGCCTTCTTTTCTCCAGGCTAAACAACCCCGATCCTCATAGGATTTATGTTCCAGACCCTTCACCAACTTTGTTGCCCTTCTCTGGACCTATTCCAGCACCCCAGCATCTTTCTTGAAGTGAGGGGCCCAGAACTGGACACAGGATTTGAGGTGTGGCCTCATCAGTGCCCAGTACAGAGCAATCACTGCCCTGGTCCTGCTGACCAAACTATTTCTCATACAGGTCAGGATACCAGTGGCCTTCTTATCAACCTGGGCACTCTGATGGCTCGTGTTCAGCAGCTGCCAACCAGCACCCCCATGTCCTTTTAATGTTGGGCACTTTTCCAGTCACTCTTCCCCCAGCCAGGAGCACTGCCTGGGGTTGTTGTGACCCAAATGCAGGACCTGGCACTTTGCATTATTGAACCTCATACAATTGGCCTTGGCCCACTGATTCACCCTGTCCAGGTTGGGCCTGATCCCAGGGTCTGAGGCTTAGTTTTGTGCTGCACCACAGACAGATCCTGGTCTAAAACTAAGTGTAATGACTATCAGAGAACTACCAGCAAAAAGGTCTGATCCTGTATTTCTGAGTTGTCTGTGAAAATGGAAGCAGAAGAATCCATGGAAAAGGAAAATGAGTAGGACATGTTCATAATATCTTGCTTCAGTAATTCTGGGAGAAAGGACAGGTGCCCACCATGTCAGCTGGGAATGCACACAGGAGTTTGCTTTGTTTTATCTTGAAGAGCACCTTGTGTTCCTAGCTAGTACCTGAAATGCTTTAGGATGCCCTTGAAGCTAGAACATAATAAATTTACCCATACTAAAACCTGACTGAAGGAAGGTACTCCCCAGGGAGCACAGATCTTCTCTTCCAGGGCATGAAGAATCAGCTGCCTCAGTAACTAATCTGGTCTTCAGACTCTGGTTTTCTGGGATATGTGTCTTCTTGCTAATTCAATGTCAAGATGTGCAGAATCAGAAATGTTGAATCAAGAAGGTAATTTCTTTTATAACTGGTCATGTTAACACTCCTGCCCTTTTAGCTACATAGTAGTTAATTTTTGACTGGAAATCAGTTGAGGGTTTGTTTGTTTTTTTTTAAAATGAGATAAACTTAATCAGATTTCTGCTGTTTCCTTGTCTCAGTTTAGGGGGTTAAAAAAAAGTGAAAACTTAAAGAATTTTTTTCATTTATTCTCCTGCTTCTTGTAGACATTGAAAAATATAATAATGGTAATTTGAGAATAAGGCCACCTAGATGAAGGAAGTATATTATGATATTTTATTCTAAATAAGTTATGCTAAGGACTGTCATTTTCACAGTCATGAAAAGCTAAATAGGGATTTAGCTGGACTTGGGTCACCAAATTCCTGATAGAAACCATCAGTAGCACAAAGAAAGCAGAAATCACGAGTAGGTTTCCACCTCATACTTCTGTCTTTGCATTTATGTATTTCTTTTTCATTTGAGTCTGTTGAACTACTTCAGAGATGTTAAAGTGAAATGGCATAATCCAGTTTCCAACAGCACAAGGGTAAAATTGACTGTTGATAGGCCACATTAATTTGGATGCCTAGAGTCCTGATCCAAGTCTCCTTCAAGTCAAATGACACACAGCCACTGATTTCATTGGAGATTGGCTGGCACCAAGCTGCAAGCAGAAACAGAATAGAAAATTCTGTTCTCTCTGTTCTGCTTGATCAGCAAGCCCAAGTATGGATCCCCATTTGGAGACACTTTAACATATGATTCAATTAGCAACTATTTTTAATCTCCATCCCAGAAAGGAATGTTTTATTCTTGCTTGATAAATAAACAGACTCACATGTCTAGATGTTTTCTGAGAGAACTAAGTCCTACTTCCATTGTTTTATCAACATTTCTGTCTGATACTTCACAACAGTTCAAGTATAATAACTAGCCTCAATAACTCTTTCCTGACTTGTATTGAGTCTTCAAACAACTAAGAAAATGAAACATGAAATTGCAATTTATGTGACCTGGATGGCATATGATCATTTTTTAGATAAAAAACCAAACCAAACCAAAACCTACAGTGCGCTTAACCTTTTCTTATGAAATATTCCCAGTCACACCACTGCTTTGTGCACATATTTCTCATATTCTCTGACACTCCAAAGACTGTCCCAAAGCGAACATAACATTAATCATTAGATCCTTTACTCAATTCTCTGGTTTGTTCATTGGAACTGAGATATTTCTGTGCTCAAACAACAAAACTAGAAGCATAAATAATGCCATTGTCAAATCATTCTTTTTTCTCTTTGTGCATTCTTGGTAATTCTAGAAAACCTTTAAGACAGTGGTCCTTGGCAGTTGCCGTTGAGAAGGCAGCATTGGGATGTTGCCATTAAAAGCAACAAGTTCAGTCATCGACAATTTCTTACTTTCAGGTTCTGAACTTTAGATGTCTGTCTCCACATTTAAAGGAAGTTTATGTAATTTCCTTATATTAATAAAGAATTTCATGTTATTGCAGTTTGACTAACGCTTGTACTCTGCAGGTATTAATGAACACTGAGATCTCTTCTTTTTGGAAACTCATGAATAGGAAAAGGAAAAGCAGCTTCCTTAAAAGAAATTATGTTCATTAGTAAGTGAAAAACCATGTCAGCTTAGGTGCTTCTACAGTTCCTATTACCATTACGTTAGAACAATTTAAAGTCTTTAGTATACTCTGTGAAGTAGCGAAGAACTGTCATTCCCAATTTTGCAGATGGGTGAAAAAGGCAATGTAGCTACATTTTGTGTCTCTAAGGCATAAAAAAAGCCAGCTGACTGCCTCAGGAAAATCTTTGACAGAATAGATACTTGAATCCAGGTTTTCTAATGGACTGACTAGTGGACTATTCTTTCTGTCCTGCAGTTGGAAAAGTTATTTTAAAATTGCAAATATACCTTTTGGTGCCTCAGAACAGTTTCCCCTCAGCAACTTCTACCAGCAGCTTGTATTCTGGTGCCTCTCTCCATTATCTTAATTTCTCCCTGTAGCTTTGTAGACACCTCCCTCCACTTCTTTCATTCTACCCATTCTACTTGGAATCTGGCCCCTTGCTCCCCAGTCTGCTATTCAGTGTTTGGAAGAGGAAAGGACAGATCATTAGTGCTCAATGGTTTTCTCAGCAGGTAATCCTAGCCAGATAAATTAGTCCATATTTAAAGCCCTAGGTCAGAGGGCTTTACTTTGTGGACAGTGGGAGGGTCTGAGTTCCTGTGCAGAAAAGACAAGCCCTTAGAGAACGCCTCAGTACAGGCAGTGCTTTTGCTGGCAATTAGAGCCAATTTGGTGTAAAATTATAGGTCTTGTGTCTTTGAACAAGTATGTTGAAACAGTTATCTCTCCAGCAATTTTGTGGTACAGACATACATTCGCAACAAAGCCATGTGAATCCATGAGAGATTTTCATGGGGAATCAGGGTTAGAAACATCCAGCCCTTGCCACTCTAATTAGGTATAGTTTGTTTTGCTGACTGCAGTCTTTAAAGCCTCCAGTAATCCTTCGTATATCGTAGAACGTGGTAGAACTAGTAAACCATTAGGGTCACAATACTTCTGTGATGTGTGTCCCTCTCTAAATTCTGGAGGTTTCATACCAGAGAGGATTGCCCTGCCCACATGGGGCTGGTCATTTCGGTGCAGGAGAGGGGCTGAGGTGACACGATGAAAAGGGGAGATCTTCCTTCTCTGTTCTCCTTTCCATCTGCTGTGGTGTGTGGCTTTGATCCCATTTGAATCCTTCTGAAGCCCTTACTCATGATTTATATTATTAATAATCACCTAGGAGGCTCAGTGGCATAGCTTGATCAAAGAGGGGTTAAAAGAAATTAGCAGTATGGTATTAAGCAGCCTGAAAAATCTGTCCAAAAAAATTTGGGTAAACACCTAGGTCAATTAGACCAAGTTGACTGGCTGCGGGTTTTTGGCTGTTAGTTTAAAATTGTATCACGTATGGATACTGCTATATATATATACTATATTGCTGTTGCAGGAGGGTAACCTTAGCCATAGTTTAACATAAGTGTTCTGTGTTGTGAACCTGTCCAGATAACTCAATTTGACCACCAGTATGGAACAACTTTTCATTCAGAGACTTTTGTTTTGCATTCAGTATTAAGTTTACTTAATATAGATTACCAGATACTCCAGGGAGAATCAGCTGCAATCACTGTTTAGTTTTGCCTTTGCAGAAATCAAATCAAATAACATATCTAAATACTTAAAGCAAAGTGGCAGTGTCTGTTCTGGTTCCATTTTCACTTGCTCAGCACTTTTTTTTTAGGAAAAGAAACCTCTTCATGCTTTCTCAGGAATTCACTAAAGATTAGTTTAGATTCACTAACAAGGGAGCCTAGTGGAAACTCCATAATGTTCCAATTTTCCACTTCTTCACCACAGATGTATTTTCTACCTAGGACAATTACATGCATCAGGATGGATCATAAAATGGTATTCACTAAATTTAATTTACAGTCTCTTATGTTTCCAAGTTAACTTTTGATTTTGATGGAAAAAGACATAGCCTTAAACCCATCAAGCTCTCTTAAAAAAAAAGCTAACTCTTTTAAAAAAGCAAATTTGTCTTCTAGCTATGAAATATGAATTGAATCTTTGTGGACTAAGCAATGCCAGGATTTCAGTGATGCACTGAGCTAAATGCATTGTTTTTACACCTCATGAAAATGAGTTTAGTCAGGTCTCATCCTACACTTGTGTATAGTAACTAGAGAGTTTGCCAGAGATATCCAGATACAGTAGCTTCAGAAGAGGATTACCATGATTTCAAACTGAATCATTTGCTATTGGATAACACATTTAAAGAAACCCAAGATTTCTTGGCTGATATTGAATGGAAATTCTATCAGAAAACAATTATACTATACTGGACCCCATCAACTGCAGCTCCGTGGGCATACTCTTTACTGGCCCTCCTGAAAACTGCTGTCCACACCTTCTTTTTAAAATATTACAGATATGTAATGATACTTTGGGAACTTATATACCTTAATTCTTAGATGAGGCTTCTGGATCATTCCTAGGGGATTTTTAATTCACGGGCATAAGGGTGAACCTGTGCAAATTTGCCACTGTAGGGAATCTTCAATAGTGGCAAAAATAAAGTAGTTATCTATACACAAAATTAATGTTTGGAATGCATGAATACACTCTAATTGGTTTTCAAGTGGTCAGCACAGAAGACTGATGGGCTTTTACACATACTTTGGCAAAAAAATGTTTTTGGAGATTTCAGCAGCAGCTGGAAAGAGCAATAGCATGTGCCCAGCTGACTCTGGAGCCAAAAAGCAAATTTTCTGTGCAGCATAGATCTAAAAATCTTTGGTTTAGATACCCTTCCTGACCTCTGGCAAATGAGTGAGTAAACTCAACCCAGCTAGGTAATGTCAGGCTTTTGCATCCCAGAATGCGCTGTTCATCTGCCTCAATTTTGGCAAGTATGTGCATTAGCATTTTGTCCAGCAGAGGGTAGAAATAAATGAACTCAGTGGGGCTCTGGTACCTGCAATACTTGCCTTCTGACTTTATGGACAAAATCACCTACCACATCCATTTTCCATGGGTAATAAAACATTCTCAGTTAAATAACATTAGCCAACACAAAGCAGTCTATGGCATCAGAAATAAATGTATTTCCTAGGTAGTCAGAAAAACCACAGGGTGCAATGTGAAGGAGACCAAAAATGCCTTAAGATGTTCGTTGTTGCTGCTGTGAGGCAGAAAACATTCTTAGCTGCCTGCCTTTGCTGTAAAACTGATCTGTACTTTTTCCAACATTGTTTGGACAGAAAACAAAAACACAATAGCTATTTCACTATATAAAAAATATGGGTATCTAATAAATGTCTTTTCAATGATGAACTAAATTTTGGTTTTGGAAGGAAAGAATATGTTTGAAACATGACATACCTATTTATGTTAGATCCTCTGTGAATTTAGATCTGTGCTGGTCCACTGAGCTCAGTCAAGTGGCACAGACTTTCTAAGAACTGACACTTCAATTTTAAACCAGCTGCAAAAACCTGCCTGCTCTCTAAATTTATAAATTATTGACATAGAATCAGGGAGACTGCAACACCTAATTGGGCCCTCTGGTCAATTCTCAATGGTCCTGAGAAGTTCACTGGTTTCAGATAAAGGTTTTTTGCTGAGCTGTAGGCTGAAATATTCCCAGAGTTTGAACAAATTCGTGTTCTTTGTTTGCTTTTTAAATAGCATATATGAAGGCCAAGTCTTGGGAAGGAACAATGAGAGCAAGATATGTGCTTGGTAAGGAAAAATTTGAGATTTAGAATTGGCTTCTAACATGGATTTAGTCTTGAAATATAATATCTTGAAAAGCAGAGGTGGAATTTCAACTTCTTGTAGTATTTGTGGTTGTAGATCTAGGAATTTATCTATAAAGTTAAGAGTGTACATATTTAGAATTATCCAACTGTGTATTACTGTATCAGTTGTTTTATTATTTCTGTATCAAGTACTAATATCACACAGTTATGGTTCTTAAAATATTTATGCAAAGGTGATCCACTAAGGAGGTGTTGATACGGAGTACAGGGAAAAGTGGAAAAGATTGTGCCCAGCACCTTGGAAATGGTCAGGCCTTTACTACTGGGCCACCTTCACCTTCATGGGATTCAAATAGATGAGTTGTCTCTAAGAGGCATCTTTAGCAGCTTAATCTAAGCTCATCACTTTTAAATTTGATTGTTGGAGACCATCTTCCACTGAAGACTTCCACAGGCTCCTGCAGAAAGACTAAGTTTACAGTCAGAAGGTATGCTTTCTATAATAGCTTTTAATAACTTTCCTAGAAGGGACTCTATAGTCCTTCAAATTGAAAACATACAGTTTAAGATGACTGCAATACTGTCATAAAAACTAAAAATCTTCTGCAAAGGAGAATGAAGAAACATATATATTCATGCACTAGGAAAAGTTTGCTCAATTCAGAAAGTCTAGCCTTCTTATTATAAGTTATGACCAGTTACAAATATTTCAGAAGCCAAATATTACACATTCTCAGAAGACCCTAGTCAACCATTTCCATATTTACTATTTATAACCTTTCTCTGACATCATGGGACTATGCACAGATGTAAGCAGAGACACTACCAAATGCATTGGCATGGTAGAGACAAAATGGACGAGGATTATAAGGACTGCTTTGAAGAGAGAAGAAGCAAAATAATGAAAATAAGAATTAATATATGGCCTGATTATTATATAAAAATGAAATTATTAAGCAAAAAGCCAGTTTTATTCAATTTAACAGGATTTTGGTAGTGTATATGATATTCTCAAGGCTGCTGATACAGACACTCTGCAATTTTGATAATATTGACATTCCCAGTCCTTTTCTGTCGCTATGTGATGTGTTGTCCAGGTTTGGTGCGGTGGGCAGACCCTTCTGTAAGGAAATGCTTCTCCATGGCTTGGCAGAATCAGAGGCATCTCTTTGTTCCTGCAGGGTTGTTCTTCCATCTAACTCACATTTTACCAACGCTTCCACGGGGAAGGGCAGGTCCGAAGGCCAGGCTAGTAAGTGGGGAACCTTCAGGGAGAACCCAAAAGCTGGTGGTTTCATTGAGTCAAAGCAATGAATGTTCACACATATCAGCACTATGGAAACTGAGATTTCTTTTTATTTTAGAGATAACAGATAAGATATGAAGCCAATATCATGAACATTTGTATAAAACAAAGAATCAGCTTTTTCAAGGAATGAGCTATTAGCTTCTCATATCCTGACCACATGCCAAATTAGGTTAAATACATTCTGCCAACCTAAATCCCTTTGGCAATTTCAGCTGTTCTAGTTACTCTTTGCTTTTCCTTCTGAGGCCAGAGTCTACCACTGAATGTGCATATTTCCACTGACTTGCATCCAAGGGCAGATTTTGGCTGCTGGAAATGGTTGTGTACTGTAGTGCTACTGGCCCTGAACTGATTTCTTCCATCCAAGGGGTAGCTACATTCCGCTGAAATGATGATCCTTTTATTCATACAGGGTGTTTGGGAAAGGAATAGGGAAGAGGAATAGAGAGCAAAGAATAATGGAGGTTTGAACTATGAAGCCTGCAGAGAACATTTGATTGTAATAGGGTCCTCCTGACCTTTCTAAAATTGGGAGGCTGTGGTGCTTTTACAAAGTGCTGACATTTGCAATCTTCAAAATTTGGACAGTCATAACCCACAATTAGGGGCATACTAACGACCTCCTTATGAAGACAAATTCTTGATGAGACACAGATGTTTGTCAGAACCATAGGCATGCTAGAAAAAAAATCTGAGGAACTGAATTTGTGTTCTTCAAGGCATCTTTGGGGGTTTTTACACTTCTAGTTAAAGAGTTGTGAGGGTACGGAAAGCAAAAATGAGAAAGTAAGTTTATTAACCTTGCATAGCACAATTATATTTTACTGTTTCCCTTCTATTAAGTGATATGTTTTCTTGTATGTTTTTTTAAGGGGCAGAGGATACTTGCATATATTTTTAACGAAGCTGAGGGTCTGCCTTTCCTCTCACAAATTTAGAAAGTCAGGGGTCCTAAAACAACACAAAGTTTTGTAGTGTGAATCCAGATTGTGATCATAGATGGTCTTGGTGTAATATAAAAACAAATAAAAGGTGAGAATGTAATAATTTGTTACTAGGAAGCTGAATAATGAAAGGGGATTAGATAGCAGGTGGTAGTGGGTGTAGAAATAGGGAATATGAGAGGGCTATAGCACCATCTGTTCGTGCTGCTCTCACACGATTAACTGAGTGTTTCTGTTGCAGACCTCTAAACATCTGGCTGTACTGCTGGGGTTGCAGGCTGCACCCCTTGTTTGTAGTGGAAAGTGTTAGTTTTGTCTTGGAAGCTTTTTTCTCTTTTTCTTCTTACCTTCCTTGTTCCCATCTCTGACCTCAAACTCTGCCCATTAACTAAAACACACAAAAAGTCATGCAAATTTCATTCTTGCTAAAGAGAGTAGATTGAACAACAGCAAACAGAAGTGTAGCCTATGCTTTGTTCTGAGTAAAACTATATGGGAATTAATCTGTAACCTGAGATAATGGTCCATCTTCTGTTTGCAACTGATTCTGCTAATGGATGTCACAGCAACACCAGAGGAACTGTCATGGACTGAGACTTCAATGTGCTTGGTGCTGCACAGCCAAACAGCAGAGGTGTTCCTTGTCTCAGGTATGATGTGTCTTACACAGGCATGATATTCATTTGTGAATCCGTAATTTTATTTCTTCTTCTTCTATACTCCAAATTTTTGGGGTTTTTTCATCTTAATTATCAGAAGATTTTAAATAAATAAAAGTTTAATAATACTAATAATGTTACTACTACTACTATTAGTACTAAAGATGTCTCTCAGAAGTCTAAATCTTCGCAGTATTCAGAAATTGTAGTTTCCTCCTTTAAAAATACACAATTTATGAATACACGTCTATTTCTTTTAAACCTTCACTATTTCCTTAGCAATGGCACCAAGCTTGTCTCCTGATCTCCATGCAGTTTCCTGTAAAGAATACATATTACCACAACCTTTGAAATGTAGTGGAAACCAGGAGTGTATTTCCAGACCTGGATCCAAAGTAAAGTCCTATTTGGGAGCTAAAAAGTATTTCAGTGTTGAAACATTTCTTTGATAGCTAGAAAAAGCTTTTCCATACTTTTGTGATTTAAGAATACCTGCTTGTCTCCAATTTGGCCATTCTATAAACAGCATTGCCTCTTAGTGACATCTGCTGGAACAGATAGCATTTAAACATGTTCAGGTTTCTTCCACGCTTGCTACCTGCCAGCATTCAGCTCCTAAGGGAAAAAACAACTCACACTGTATTTCAGAGCACTGCTTGGCCAGTGCGGGGTTGAATTTTTTCCTTATCCCACAGGACAACTGTTCTCCACCTTCTTCTTGTCCTGACATTAAGGGAATGACCCATATGCCAACATGATCAAGATCCAGAAAGTTATAAAAGCTTCATTGTAAGGCTAAATCCTTAACAGGGATTGGAGCAGTTTGCACGAAGGAAAAGAGAGGAAGTGCATTAAAGCAGGAAGTCATTAAAATAACGAATCACTTGGCAGAATCCAGTTTTTCTATAGGGTTTAGAAATTTTTTTGCAAGCAGATTCACATTTTCAAGAGTGTCAGTTTAAGCTGCATCCTCCACATAGCTTTTCTTCTGCTGCTTCTCGCCAAGAAAACCAGCTGGAGGGGTTTAGCAAAGGAATAAGATGGGAATCTTTTCTCTCTTTCCTTCATGACACTGTTACAGTGCACATCTCTTTACTACTTAATATTGGCTCTTATTGTAGCTGTAACTCTACAATTGTACATTTTGATGTATTTTGTACTTATCCTTGGCTAGAACATGCATATTACTATATAAAACTAGAGACGGATTGTTTCATAGGTATATCTGGGAATATGTGACTGAGATTGTAAAGTCAAAAATAAAAGACAAAGATTTTTTCAAACTTTTCTTTCTGATTGGTCTGTATTCTCATACAAGCAGCATAATAGACTGATCTCTGTGTAAAACACTGAGAAGATATAGAGCTTTACTAGAATAAGACAGGAATTTAGTCTCCAAAAATAACAAATCATCATATTATTTATTTTCCCTCCACTTTGTCAGGTTTTGTTTAGGACAAACACCAGTTTAGAACAGATATCTAGATATCTATCTCTTTTCTGGCGAATGTTAGGTGAGGTGAATAACTCAGTGACTACAAGAGCTAACAGCTTATAGCATGTATACAAACTTTCAGAGGAAAGGCAATATTTGCAGGTGAAAGAACTATTTATTAAATAATTTTCTACATCTGGGAAAAATTAACTATTTTCTGAATATGCAGTCTTTCCTCATGTCTGAAGTACATACTAGTCCTCAAACTGATCTCTATATCTTTGCATATGCTTCCTAGACCTTCTCCTGCTCTTCATATATGAATTTTAAACTTGGAACTCATTAGCTTTGGGAAGTGAAAGGCAGTATTTGCAACCTCCTGCTTGTTGTCACTCCACCTGGAAAGATGCATTTGGTGTTTCTTCATGTCTTTTTTTAACATCTACAGATCTGATCTGAATATTTATTCACAAAAAAAACCTTTTTATGATTTAGTAGTCAAATCTCTAGACTGCATTGGTATTGTGTTAAGCTGACTACATCTCAGGGACTTTCTTAAGAAGTTGATAAAGTCAACTTTATCATGTCACCATCTCACTTGGATAATTTGAACTATGATTATGGGATAATTAACCCCCAGCAGAGGAAGCAATCGCTTTAGGAAAAGGAATTGGATTCCAGTTATATACACATCATAACAAATGAAATGTGTAACTGAACAGATGCAAATTTTTGGGACAATGTAAGTTGAACTCTTTTATACAGTTTCCTGACCCTTACCAAGTCCAAAACCAATTTCCCTCTCAGCGATTTCCAAGTGGTTAACTGTTACTAAACGCTCCTATTGTCAAAGCTTTATGCTGCTGTACTGTGTGGGGTCATTTTGCCTTAACTGAGATAGCCAAGGCTGAAACAAAACTCCCAGGATTTTCTTCTTGGTCGGTGTGGGAAAAAACAAGTGCCTGCAGAGTGTGATTCTGTCCATTGCAATTCAGGCAAGTGCAAGCAGTGAAGTGACACAGCTCTGGAGATGCCTAGGTTGTGCAGGGAGTCTAAGGGGATTAAATTTAGACACTTGAAATTAGGTGAAAGTTCTCAGTGTTCTCTAATAGTAGCTAGTCCTTTCAGTATGGAAAAGACAGGAGACCAGCAGTCGTTTCACTGTAGATTCCAGTTTGTATGCAATGTATTTTTACCCCAAGGCATGGTTATACTATAATTAAGAGATAACACAGCGAGGGTTATAGTTTCCAAATATATACCCTGGATCTCAAGAAAACTTTTTTTAGTTTATGCTGAAGTTCAATTCCCACATTTTTGTTCCTCTCAGTATCTAAGCTACTGAGATTTCAATGACACCTGATTGCAGTGCAGACATATCTACAGGTGATGCTGGGTATCACTAAATACCTTCTTCAAGCATCAGCAGCAGGTCTGCTTCAAACCCTTCATGAAAGACTTCTCCAAGTCCTTTTTGCAGCTGTTGTAATCTGAAAAGATAAGAACACTCAGAAGTTAGTGTAAAAGAATCCTAAACAAAGGAATTTTTTTTTTTATTCTTTTTCATCATGGATGTTTTCATGTAAACCTTAGACAATCTTTTCATTTTCCCTTCATGAGGCATTGGGCCCTCAGGTAATATTCTATACTGGTTTAATTTTTGTAACCAAAAGTGAATATTAAGTACAATGTATATATGATATACTTTTAAATAAAATACAATACATATTTTTTCTCTGCAATATTGTAATTAAATTATAATTATTTGCTTGGAAAAAGTCTGTTTCCTTTTAACTCCATGTTTCCCTCTCAGAGGGGTTTTTCTTTCACTTTAAAATGAGCTATAAGAATACTAGTTGCTTTTATTCTTTCAAAAATTGGTGTTACAATTATTGATAATTTCTCATTTTCCTGATTAATTTCTCTTAGAATTCCTGACATATTTTTAAGTTGACTGCATCACTGTACTGATAACCCTAAACACCTTGTACTCCTACAGTCACAGCTGAATTAGTTTATTAAGCAGGAGGCTGGGAAAGCAGCCGCTAGGATGGTCTTTCACTCATGTATAGCTGAAGACTGTTCCATATTTTCATGTTCATACTTTCCCTGTTCTCAGTTTGGACACAGCTTTTCTATAGGAAATCAGCAACTTGGCATCTTTGAGAGGGAGCCCTGAAAGTCCATTTTTTGCAGGTGAAAGAAAGGTTCTAGAAGGATATAATTCTTAAAGTATCCTCTGGCACACTGATCAGGACATTAAAATCTGAATGCATCTCCCTTATTTGAAAAAAATATTTTTTTTTCTGAGCTTTGAAATTTTAAAACATGTCTTTTGTAGTATTTAAAATAGTTTCACTTCCTTTGAGACATAGCTTTCTTCTTTTACATCCTCACAATCAAGGCAAATTCAGATGATCTCCCTGCATATCACTAATGTAATTATCAGAGTTGGAAGAAAGAGCCTTACAATTCACATCATTGAAGGTGTGACTAACTTTCTATTGAAATTCAGGTAGTTTCCCATTTGTAGAAGCGGGATCAAACTTTACAATTATGGTAACTTTGTGCCGTCTGAAGAGCACTTACATGACTATTTTCTAAAGTTCCAAGAGCAGTTCAGTTGCAACATTTGAACAACAAAAACAAAATTTGCAGATTATGATATAAAAGGTACATTTTACCATGGATGATTCAGCTCAGTTAGCATCCTCTTTCCCCTATATAGTTTAAAGTTCCTTATGAAAAAAGAAACAAAAGTGATAAGGCATCTTCACATTTTCATTTGCTTGGTTTGTTATGTTCTGGGTGAGAGCCAAAGCTCAGAAGTGTGGAAAAATACCTGGCATTTTATTAAACAATATAACCTCCTCTTTCAGCTTCACAAGAAGCACAGGATTTTGTTTCTTTTGTTTTCCTTAATATCTCCTCTTAAAGGGAACAATATCAAAGACAGGAAACTTGACTTTCTACAGATTAAATGATTTTTGGTTCTCCATTTCCTTCAGATACATGCAGAAGCTTTTCTCAATTATTCTCTCTCCTGGCAAACCTGTTTTTCCACTTCTCTCTTTGCGTTGTAATCCAGCAGGTGTGTTGTTTTCTCAGGCTGACCAAGACCTGCTTTTGCCTCCTGTTTCACTACCTTTAAAATTATCTTTATGAAATCAGGGCTGACGAGGCACACGTGGGAAGCATCAGTAATTAGATGACAATTAGTTGCACAAAATGAGTAATAGGGTTTCATGTTTTGCATTCAAAAAAAAAAAAGGAAATACCTTCTAAACCTTGAAAAGAAGTTTAGTTATAATCAAGTTACAGATTGTCAGTAATCAAATTTGATCATGTACAATCTAAATGCTCAAGAGAGAAAATGAAGACATACACTATATGAGTATTTAGACATGCTTCTAGTCCTTAAAATGTCCTGTGCCTTGCAAGTTCTATATAATGCTTAAGAATGTAAGGTTTATTTGTTCCAGAGTGCAATGATCCTTATGTAATAACTGGGATGGGAATCAGTCTCTTGTATACATCCAGAGGTGAGGATGAGGGCTAGAAGGAAGCTGAACAAAGTACATTAGTTAACTCATCTTCAGGAACTGAGAAAACATGCTCTCAGTCAACTGGCACATATAAAACCAGATTAAAAACTGGTTTCGCAGGGATTGATTTTGTGCACTTTTACCCTTCCTTTCACCATCACAAACCTGAAAGAACAACTGAAGTAAAGGGCATTTATAGCATGAAGGACAGGAAACAGTTTTCGTTTAGCTACTGGTAATTCAAGAGTTGTTCTGCTTGACATATTTCAGGTTTCTTGTAGGGCGGAGAAAAGGGAATATTGACAACGAGAGATAAGTGAGTACTTCTCTAAATCTATAGAGATTTCCAGACTAGACCATAAAAGGGGAATGTTTTCTTTCTTTTGGACAGTCATCCTATTGGCAAGAAGAGAGCAAGTGATTGTTCTCCATCACTTTGGGCTGACTAAATCTCTGTGGTCAATCCACTCATATCAGTGCCTCTTTGTCAATACACATGGATTTAACTCAATCTTCTCCGTCTGCAGCCAGTACAATTTCTTTTAAAAACCATTATTGTCAAATAAAATGCAGCTTTAAGTCTCAGAATTTTCTTAAATGGTTAGTTTTTACCACTGTCACCATAAGCAATCAGAACTGTGATGAAATATAATGTATTTTTAAAATACGTTTTTCAGAATTAATGTAAAAGCCAAGCCCCCACATCAATGAAAATTGTAATGACTGTCTCGTACATCCAGCAGTATATTACAGATATGAAACAAATGGTTATGTTATTTTATAAAATGACACTGTGTAAATGGATGTTTAAAGATGGCTACAAAACTGCATAGTTTATCCTTCTTCCTTTGGAAAATAAATAAATTTCTCACATTTTCATAAAACATGTGAATTCCTTACCTGTACCTGACATAATGGTATTTGAGTTGTATGGCCAATGTAGCTTTCTTTCCCGAAGTCCAATGTAGATCTGACACCTGAGAAAGCAAATGAGGCATAAAATCGCTGTGCTTGTTTGGGAGAGAGGTAGCAAAACAGACCCTAATAAACAGCAAATTACCTAACACAGATTTCCATCACTGCCTTCATTGTACGAGGATCTGCTTCCCTGGATTCTTCACCTTCTTCTCCTTCAGAATGTCCCTGCTATAGAAACTTTTTGTGTATTTATTACGTATTTAAATATGAAGTGCCTTAAATGATTCCAGCTGATTCCAGGACTATTTAATCCATGTGCACTACTCTTCATCAGCTCATTCAAGGTTTGGATATCATTATGGAGTGCAAGCAATGGACAAATAAGTTAAAAAGAAAGAGATTCAAGAATAAAAATACAAACAGGGAGAAAATCAACAGTCCTTACAATTGAGTGAATGCATTTTTTCTACAAGCAGAACTAGGATTAATGTAATTAGTTAATGTACTTTGTAATGATGTTTTTTCCCACAAATTTCTACAAATGAACCAGTGGCCCTGAAGCTGGAATTTCCCATGTAATTGGGATCCACAGGTTACTCATTTTGTATCACAACAACAAAAAAAATAAATTTAATGATACAAAAGTTAATTAAAATATATGCTCTCAGTCACGGTAGCAAGCAAATTGCCAGCAGATTTCATATTCTTCATTCATTAAAGTTAAAAGGAATAATATTGAAAAATGCCACAATGGAAAGAGGACATTCAAGAAATATTACAAAACCCCAGATGCTTCCTATGTTTAGATGGTTGCAAACAAGAAGAAATATACCAAACAAAGTGAAAAAATTCTGAAGTTGTGATAATTCATCCCTTAAGAATTTATATGAATAAGGTTCTATTAGTTGTGTTTGTTTCTTGGGTCAGTTTTGCTAAGGTAGAGTCATCTGACTTGCTACCTTGCAAAGATTTCTTTATATTGGGCAGTTAATTTTGAGGTGGTTCTGACAGTGGGGTTTTAATCCACGTTTTCCCATAGTCACTACAATATTATACTACCCTGTATTGATGTAATATGTTGTTGCCTTACAAAGACAAAGTGTTTTTCCTCAAATATCATTATTTATTTTTACCTTCAATACTTACTGATTTGCTTGTGATGTAAAAGAACATTTAGATTTACTTACAGGTCAAAAGTGCCATGGTATCTAGTATTTTGATATGAGAACCATGATTTGCATTGAAGCAAGACATGACAGTGGAAGAGGGATTATCTCAGCATGGCTAATTATCACGTTCTTTTATTCTTCCTACCTTTAGTGTATGAATGCTTGGCATGAGAAAACACCGTGTAACCCTGTGGAGTCTATGTTTTACTTCAGGTTATAATCTGAATTACATATGACCACATACATGCTGCAGTCAGAGCTTCTGAGAGGTTTCCTTGTGCCTTATTTTGTTCTACTGGTATTTTACCAGGTACATGTAATATACAGGAATTGCTATATCAGATCTTGCTCCATCATTCCAAAACCTTATCCACATCAACTCTCTATAACATGTGCTTCTGAGGAAGGTGACATAACTTCACAGGAGCAGCAAGCAATCTCTTCTCCCACATTAATTTCTAATACTTACACTTGTGAAGCACAAAGATAAATGCTCCTTTCATTGTTTCGGGGGATAATTATCAAAACCCAAAATAGTCTTCATACTACTGTACATATTTGTTTTCTCAGTCTATCTGAAAGCACTCAAATACTTCAACTCGACAAATTTCCTATAACAGAAATTCTGCATTTTATCTCTTCACTAAGGAAAGGAAAGCTAATTTTTTTTTCCTGAAAACAGGTTTTGCTATAATTTTTGTTATTCCCCTAATTTTTCAGCACTCTAAGATGGGATAACTGGTACGAACATAGTATGCCAGCTGAAGATTCACCTCTGATATCAATAGAATTATGTTTTTGTTTATTCTCTGCTCCATTCCTTATATAACTTAATGTTTTGACAATTTAGCAATTCACACCAAACAGAGGGTAACAGGATTCAAACAAAATCAATTAACACTTCAAGTTTTTCCCATACTCCATCTGTTCCTGTAGTACAAGTACAAAAGCTGATATTATGATAAGACTCTAAATTTAAATTTTATTTACTTCTGTGCAGTGGGAAACATTAGTTTGTCTGAACACTTCTGTAGTAGAAAAAATTGTTATTTGTTCAGTCATAAATACAAGTCCTACTTGAGTCATGAAGGCAGCCGAGATCAAGCCAATCCCTGTAGTACTTGGAAATTTCACTGAATTTCCATGATGTCTGCATTGCTTTTGGGAACCAGTGTATCAGTGGCAAGGTTACCTAGCAGTCATAATTTGTATCTTAGTTGAAAGAAAAGCAGAATCAGCTGATTATGTTGACTGCTCCTGAAGACAGAAGATTATATGTCTTCAGTATATTAGTAAAACTCAATCTGTTTTTTAAAGAATCTCTGGACTTCTACCAGTATCAAAATCTGACATGTCTGAATGATCAACATTAAAGATTAATGGTAGGATTTCTTTCCTTCCTCCCTTTCCAAACCTTATGAATTCAATATGTATTGAAAAGATCAGGAATTATTCTGTATATTTTATTAAGGTATTAACCTCAGAAACTGGACATACAAAGCTTACATTTTAAAAAGTGCCTTTGGAAGTCAAGCTAATGTCCACAAAATTTCTGACAGCATTTTATTCCTTCTAAGAAGGATGCTGCAATCTATAAAGAGTTGTTCTTTCCAGATAAAAGAAATTTTATCTGACAAGTATATCAATATGATTTTTGTTTCTTATTCTTCATATTGTGACTGATTGCTACTGTCTACCTTTGTTTCTTAGATATTGATAAAATTATAACAAAATATTGCCTGCACATGGATAGATTTTCACATTAGAACAGCTACTTATTGCCTGCTAAGCTATATGTCTGTCTGGTAAGAGATACAGGGTAACTTAAATATTTGCCAAAATTCCTTAATTTTAAATTAATCTATGACTTAGTAGAGCAGAGGTTCTTTCATGTGGTTAGGCAGTTTTCTTATCATGGTATCTCTCCAAGGTTTAAGGATAAAAAGAACCTGTGATGTTACACCACTTAAGCTAATAAACTTTCCATTGATTTTGATGGGCTGGATCTCCTTGGTTTTCTGGGTTAGCATTTTCCAGAATCACTTGAGAAAGCTGATCCATTATGCAGTCTTTTCTGTTTCCCTTATCTTCCCATATCCTTTCCCCTGTCCTTTATCACATCTGATTTATGTTCTCATAATAAGACATCATGGTGTTATTTTTTTTCCACTCCCTCTTTGAACTGCCATTTGTTCAGAGAGCATAGTGCTAGTTGTGATTATACTGAAGTTTTATCTAAATCCACATGTCTGATGAGAAGAATGAATATCCACCAGTGTTTCTGATGATGGAAGTGGGTGACAAGGCTGGGGATAGAACTCCACTGTCCTGTACTTTACTGTACCTCAGTGGCAGGAATTTAATCACATAAACAGAAGGACATTCAGAGGAATTCCAAAGAAAAGAAGAGGCCTGGTAAACACAGCACTTAGGTAGCATTAATATGTAATTTAGTGGGGTAGGTTAACTTTGCTTTTGAGGAAAAACAATTTTTGTTCAACATCATCATCAATTAATGCGATGTGACACAATGAACACAATGGATTCAAAGGATTATTATCTGGTTAACACACCAAGTGGGATTTTCTCTTCTACATGGTTGATTCTGACATTTAAAGGGAGTTTAACATCACCTAACTTTAACCACATAAAAGTATAGCATCTATTGATCCAAATCACTCTGCAGACAGACCTAATGGGAAAAAAAATCCTTTCTATTATAAGCATTTGGCTACAACAGATGAATGATTCTGCATTGTCCTAAGGAAACTTAGGAAGCTGTCTTAGACCTCATGACTAGAGTCTTTAACAAACCCAAGGTAGATGAATACTTCAGTTTAGAACATGATCTTCTGCCTAAAAAGGTACAAACCTCCCAACTACTAAGATATTTATGGGCCTTCAGTGGGTCAGGGTTGTGAACAAGGAAAGAAGTCACCTTCACAAAATGAGGAAGGCTTGCCAGTAACCTCTCAAAACTCCCAGTTCCAATTTGAAAGAAATAGTAAATATATGTGACATCCTTATGACAAGAATTTTTTTTGCTTTTTCATCTTGCAATGACTTCCCATTTAAAATAGTTTTTCAAAATATTATAAGCCTGAAAAATATGTCAGTCTAAAATTTTGATTTTTTAAAATTAATATAATATTTTTATTCCTGGGAGTTGTGTTTCTTAGAATTTTTTTTTTCATTTTGGTTCAGAAAAAAAATGATTCTGAAGTTGCAAGTCTTTCTGTGGAGTGAAAATTTCAATGTCTATATATTTCCAGATTTTTCTGAACTACGTAAACCTGTGACAGTACTTTGCCTCTGCCATTCTGACAATTAAAAATATGCTGTCTTCAAAGAAGTGTAATTTACACTTTAATTCATATTTTAGTCGAATATAGCCACAGTGAATCAGAAATATACTTTGTGAAATAAATGAACTACAGACATTTAATGTTTTTATAGCCCAGAGAAGAAACATACAGAAATTCTTAAATCTTTTCTGTTTTAAATTATACTCCGTACTTTGAAAGAGAGATAGTTTTTTTTCACATTATTTCATCTTATTTTAGGCTGTCAGAAATAAGAAAGGACAAAAGCTGCAATTAAACTCTACTGTTCCATAAAAAATAAAATAAAAAAAATCTGTACAGCTGTTTTCACAGACTGCTTCAGCTTCTTGAAAAAGTTATTTACACTCTTGTGTTCACAACTATATTAAATCCTCAAAATAACTATGTTGACTGCCTACTTTAATTCTTGTCATCAAAATTACTTAAAAGCCGTTCTGGTAGTATAAACAATTCTTCAAGGAATTTACATATTCCCCAGTTTGAAGAAATTCATTTAGCAACACAGAACACAAGACGTCAACACTTTTCAATCACATGCTAATTAAACTGAACTATATGTTTGCAGAGTAAATGTGAACAACATGCATAAACAACAGCAGCCTCCACTACCAATATTTTTCAGAGTGTGGCTACATTTTAGTTCTAGTCTCTAGTCTCTAGTTTAGTTCAGTCCATGATAATTTAAAAGGGACACTTCTAAACAGCCACTATTTTTTATGGAAATCCTTGAACAATATTCTACTTTGAAAATACTTCTGCATATAGCTCATCTTATTTTTCCTCATAAGCATTGTTTTACTTAAATGCAAGGACCTTTGTTGATAATAAGTGCATATATAAGCATTGCTATTGCTTTAACTCAAGTCATAATCTTCTGTTTGTGTTTGAAAAAGACCCTTTTAATTATCAGGTCTCTAACAGTCTCCTCTTTCATCCTTCTATGTCTCTCTAACTTCCTTTTCTGTAAAAGGTGTAATTCTATGCCGTGTAAGAACTGTTTATCCCCATAAAGAGCTGATTTACTTGTTCCTTGGACCTGATTATGTTGACATTAAAGTTCCTGTTATCCTACTTTAATTATATAAATTTACAGAACTTAGACTCGTTTTAAAGGAAGTTTAATTTCAGATTCTGTTGAGTTACAAGCTTTGCCTTGGCTTCGTATCCCTGAATAAAGACAATCCTTTGGTATGATTTCCTCATGGTCATGTACAATTTATATATCTTTACGTAGAATTTTGTTTTGGTTTGTGTTTTTGTTGCTTTGGGGTTTTTTGTTTGTTTGTTTTTGGTTGTTTATGGTTTTGTGGGTTTTTTGTTTGTTTGGTTTGTTTGTTTTTTAGGTTGTTTTTTTTTTTATTAAATGGGGAGCCAACTGTAGCAGCTTGGATTGTATTTTTGCTTATGGGGAAAAGCCAGGACCACGGCTTCTCTGAGTTTTGATTTATCTGCAGGCCTGCCCAGATTTATTTAGAAATTCCCATGGGCACTACACCTCAGGGGGAAAAGGAAAGGGGAAAAAATATTCAAGACTTTTAATTTACAAATTGGCAATGTATCCTTAATCATACTGTTGCTGCCTCCTCTTTATGTTTACTCTTGTCCCTTGTGGAGCTCTGGCTGTGTGTTGGAAAATCCTCTATTGCACAAAAAATAATCCATACTGAAAAATGTTTACTCTATGTTAATTTACCTAGAGAGAACATTACATAATTTTCTCTATAAATGAAAAACCAAGAATAAATAGGGTAACAGTTCATAATCAAATTCCTCTACTGGGCTATGGGAACCCTGTAAAATAAAAGAAGGAAATTTCTGCAAAGGCCATCCTCTTCTTTAAAGGCCACAAAGTACTGCTGCAGTTTACTTGCGTGAAAAAATGGAGCATTTTACTCAACAAAAGCAATGAATAAGAAGTATGTTCTTATGCTTGACAACCCATGTGTAGTAATTTATATGGAATACATAACCACCAGAGTAAAGGCACAAGGCTTGATTTTTGAAGATGAAACACACCAAGGTCTTTAAAACTTCTGGAAATTATTGGCAATTCTAAACTAGTTGTTCAGATAAACATGACTGAGGGAAGGAACTCAGGATTTTAGCTTCTTACAGAATATCTATCAGTGATTCACTGTCAACCAAAAGCGCAAAATTAGCTGTTCTATTGGAGTCTGTCCAGATGTGTGTCTACTGAGACCTTTACTAAATAGACAGAAACCTGTGTTAAGCCCACAAGTGTCATGAAGTTCAGAGGAACTTAACATACATCGGGAAATAAGACTGGAACTCAAAATGGCAATAGCAGACTGGATAAAAAGAGAACAAAATGGAACAAAGACCAGTAGAAAATGCCTAATTTCGGAATCCTTGACTACACAATAGTGTGGAATGAAGAATCAAGTGTTGAATTACTTCCTTCAGGAGAGAAGATGGAAGATTAAATCATAAACTGAATTTGAGATTCATGAAAGAATGGTTCCAGCATGAAGAAGTGAGGACAACAGTCTTCAAAACTGTTGTACAATGGAAAATAATAGCATTTTCTCTACTGTATGATGGCTGTAATAGGAAAAAATAGGCTTAAAACAAATCAAGAAACAGACATAGCAAGTGTCAGAAAATATCCAAATTGTAAAAAGCTCGGAAAGACTGTAAAGGATCTCCAGAGAATTATAAAGTTTCCAACCTGGAATCTATAAAACAGGACTGAAAACATTTTTTTGCATGTCATGGAAAGTGTTTTCTTGCACATGTCCAGATGGAGTAAAAAAGTCACTTTAAATAATTTTGATTTTGATTTTCTATCAGAGTACAAAGATTTCCCCCCCCCAAATAACAACAACTAACAATCCCCAGAAACAGAGAAATACTTCTATATTTGTTTGTTTGAATTTTGAGCATTGCCTAGGTCTTCCGTTCTTTGATTAAATCTCTCTTAATATACTTGTATTAGCTTCCAGGTAGATATTACCTCAAGGTTCAGATGTCAGTACTTGTTCAAAAATTAAAATTCACAAAGTTTTTATGCTTCGATGAGAAGCTTTTTTATGTTCATAAATGTAGCGTTGAATACATATGAATTCCTTAAATGCAATGTTATATAAGGTCTAAATTTCTGCTGGATTCTATCATAGCTACTTAAAGTGTGATTTTGACTAGATAGAGGTTGAAAAATGGATTCATAAAAGTTTTACAGACATTTTTTATAACATTACAGTTTGTGGCACATTTAAACATTGCTTTAAAATAATGAGACTAGATTAAAGTCCTGTGCAGCAGCACTCCATGGAAATTAGACCAAGGATAAAGTTGGCCCAACATTGTCTGAGCAGCCCCAAATGAAAATTCCCTCAGCTACCAGAAGAACCAGGAGGGGAAGAGGGGGAAAGAACAGATGTTGACTCATTATTCTTTAGGGAGTTGTTTGTTTTTCATGACATCAAACAATTATGGAGAACTCAGCTGCTGTTAAAGCAGCTTTACTTTAATTGAATATATAATTACATAGGAATGTTGCTTTGGCGTGGCATTGCTCTTTGAGAAAAGAATAAAAATCTGCAGCATGAGGTAAGCACACATAGCAGGTAACATTTCTGTTAGCACAGCACCTCCACAAAAGTTAACAATATGGTCTATTTTTTAAAAAAATCCAATTAGCTTTTTTTTTTTTTTTTTTGCTTTTTATGGATAGGATTGTGACAGCAAGTATTTGGACTTCTGCTGGCATGGAATCCTACATTCGTGCTACTGACATATAAAAAACTACCTTTGTAATCCTTCTACAATCAGCTTCTCTCCTGGACCCATGCCAGATGTCTGTAAGTGTTTGATATTTCATCCATACCCCTGGGGAATACCTCTCATTCACATTATGGTTACTTTACTTTTAGCATTTTAAAGGAACTTGAAATATCACTCATCATGACACTTCCCTATGTCTCTATGGTGAAAAATGGCCTTAGTGCACATGAGAACTTAATTTTAAATACTAGGGAAGAACTTTTCCTGCATGTCCATGGCTGGGGCAGGGAGGTGTCTACCACATGCAGAGTGGAAGGAACACGTTCCTTCATGGCCAAGTTGATCATGTTGTAGTAATCACATCGTGCCTCTTCAGTGGAAGCAAATGGGCTATTTCACTCACAATAAAAAAGAGCAAATTAATGTTGTAAGAGATCATCTGTAATGGGGCTAGTATCACTTGCAAGGATTTCCTTGGAAAGTTGCAATGATCTTCAACAGGAAAGAGTATGAAAACAAGTGTTATGTACAGTCTTCTTGAAAAAAAAAAAAGAAAGAAAACAAAAGGAGAAAACAGTTATTTCAAGTTGGATTTAAGTTTACAATTTCCTTTGGAAACTGTCTGCCACAAGTTAATCTTCTATTGACAGGCACCAACTGATTGGCTTGAGGTCTTCCTCCTGCAGAGGGTACTTATCTGAAGGGTGGGAGTCTCATGAAGCTTGTGTTGATAAAAACATTGTCAAGACTGCCACAATTTTTACCTCCAGCATGCGCATAAGAGGTCATGATAACAGACTAAAGATTCTTGCTGTTTTACTGTTCCTGACAATATTTCAAGTCACTAATACAGCTATTTTTTTTGTTTTCAGGACTACATAAACCATAACAATTCTAAGATATCACTATCTAAACACTGCTTTCAGACAGCATGTTACTGGTGAGACTCCTGTGAGTTCCCTGGAGCCCAAAATAATGTTAAAAAAAAAAAAATTGGAATTGAGGCTATCAGAGACCATGATAGATAGAAAGATTTGCAGACCCCAAAGTAGAATTATCAAAAAATCTAAAGGCTCTTTTCACAAAGTCAGCCTTAAGCAATCTCTTACATAATTTTTCACATTTAGTTATGAGAATAGCTCATACATATGTGCATGCTAGTTTAAAAAAATGTGCTTCTCCAAACATGCCCAAATAAATGATCTCTGTGAATGCTTTGGATATTTGAGTCCACAACTCAAGCAGGCACAAAATGTGCATGTACTTTGGTATAAGTGGCCGCAGAGAAGTTCATTAATTACTTTTAGCCTTAATTACCCTGCATAGTTAACAAACAAATAAACATGGTTTATTTGACTGGGGTTTATGGAAAACTATTCAGATTTTTACCTGGTGCTTTAACCCTCACCTTTCTCATCATTTGGACTGTGTGATCCTTAAGTAAGATGACAGA
Source organism: Manacus vitellinus (assembly GCF_001715985.3). NCBI lineage: Eukaryota > Metazoa > Chordata > Aves > Passeriformes > Pipridae > Manacus > Manacus vitellinus. Next base: position 43,330,788 of record NW_021940535.1, read on the forward strand.
GCCTGCACTCCACTCCTGAATAAGTTAAATCCCAGGAAAACCTACAAAGTGTTGGATTCCAAGTGCATTAGTGTTAATGCTAAGGACTAAGTAAGGCACAGAACATGCTGAGCCCAAAAAAAACACCAATTACCTCAACCAATAATTAAAGTAAAACAGTTTGTGGGAGTGAATGGAGCATTGTTGGAATCATAATGACAGTGAGGGGAAGTAGGAAAAAAGCTTATCTTAGGATGGTTTACCTCTAAGTAAAGAGTTTGCTGTTCTTTGCATTTCTTGGATTTCTGCTGACATTTCTGTTATAATCTAAAGCCACATAGGTGAGATCAACAACAAAGGTTGCTGCTTGATTTCACCAACAAACATATTTAATAGTCATATTAATAATATTGCTAAAAGGTTCTTGTATCAGAGCTCAAGAACTAGAGAAAATTCCTTAATCAGAGACTAAAAAAAAAAAAAAAGAAACTGATTATGCCCAAGATACAATATTGAAAAAATTTTGTATCTCTTCAGTGCAAAATTCCACTTACAGTTACCTGCATGTTTCATCCCTGTAAGCCAGTAATGCAAAACTTTGCATTAGTTCAATACCAGGCTTCAAAGAAACATCCATGTTGTCTCTTCCTCTTCCTACTTCACAGATTTATTAAGTCTGAGTTATTCAGTGTTCATTAATCAGATAACCTGACGGCTGCCTCAACTTTTGTTCTTAATTTTTTTTTCCTCCTTTCCTTCTGTTGGCCATCTACTTGAATGCTGCTGGAGTATATCCTTTCAGTCAGGGCACGCCTTCAGCTTCTGTTCCCTGGGCTTGCCCTCCACTATTCTAGTGGTTTGTTTCAGAGGTCTGTTGTATTTACCCAGGACAGTGACTGGAACTTTCCCTCTATTTTTTTTCCACTTGTTATTCTCCTTTCCAGTTTTAACTCATCCCAAATCTCTGCATTATGTTCTTAGTATGTGTTCTGTCATTTTGTTCCTGCACTGTTCATCTTTCTTCAAATACAACACACTTCTGTAAATAATTCTCTTTGCTGGACAGCAAAGCAGGTAAATTTCTTTTCCATGTTGCTATTCAGAGAGCAAACACACAACTTCACAGCAACTTCTTTCCAAAAAAAACTCAAGCCAACTATTCTTGTAGTTTATTAATTGCATTTCTGTGGAGTGTAGAGATCCAGGAGAGTCCTTGTTCCCAAAGGCATAGATTCTAGTAAAATACAGAATATAGGATAAATCTATTCCAACAACAGGTGTGATATATTGCAAAATACATTTACCAGGGTGTGTTTAGAAAATACTGTAGACAACTGTCTTTTTTTTAGTATATTAGTAGTGAAACCAACCAGTAGCACACAAAATTAAGTTACCACCAAGCATAAAGAAGTCGAGTTTGCCTAATCAGAATGCTCTCCATCAGTTTTTCTGCTATGTGTATTGCTTCTACTCTGGAAATGATCAATAAATGAAAATGAGTCTGGTACTGATCTTAACTGCATCTGTATAAGCAGGTAGGAGAATTCTTTTTGATTCTGAAGTCCCTATGTCCATGCAACATGAACACAACCTAGAATTCAGTCTTCTGGGAATGTTTGACATAAAATGTTAGCATAGAATTTGCATCAAGTTTTTTTTCCTTTAATTACAATTTGTGAAGGTTAGTAACACTATTAGGGAGAAATAATTTTAAAGACAGATATGTTTAAGGGCCTGAGTTTCTCCCCTTTGTTTTGCATGCTTCTGGATGCAGAATGTGAACTTGACTGCCTTGAAATTATAGCTGGACCCCTGCGTTGGAATGTCCTTCAGGCAGAAAAAGCTGCCTTTTACAGCAGCCCACAGCACTTTCCGCCAACTTATTTGATTTTAAACTATTGCTAAAAATCTAAAGAGAGCCCCCTTTTGGTTTAAACCCCTCTCAGGCCTATATTGTGTTTCTGTCATAGGAGTGATTCTGAGAGGGACTAATTAAAAGTCCAATGAATGTGTGAGGGTTAAACTCACAGGCTCTGCTCATTAACAGTTGCTCACCTAAGAATATCTTGAGACTTCTTTTCTGTGATGGGAAAGAGAGGAATAAGACTAGACAACACTTAAAAGCTTACATTTTATTGCACAAACACACATTTCTGATGCATTACTAGGCCTGCAGTGATGACGATATCTAATTTAAGAAGAAGATTCCTCTCCTTCCCCTGTGTTTCTTCTTGGAAAATAACAAAAGAAAACAAAAAAATCACTAATGAACACCCCTTCCCCCAAGAAATAAGGAAAATCAGAACCATTTTGTTAATTGTCTTTTTCCTGCTGTTTCCATGGTAATACTGGCTACTAGACTTCACTGCAGAGTGACAGTCCAACAATTCACACACTACACCCTTTCAGGCACAATGAATGGCTGTGAAAGAGGCAGAACAGGCACTATTCAGGAAACATGTGATATCTACTCAATGCACTACCTTTCATCCACATTTTCCAAATTGCAGTTAATTTAATTCCAAACAAATGGCTAAGGGGTACAAATGAGGATTAAAAGGAAAAGAACATCTTGAGCTCTAATGGGGACGGTTTGTGTGAGGAACAATATAGTACTTTCTTCTGATGCCAAGGCTGCCGAATTGAAAGATGCACTTTCCCTCTTCTTCTGAGGCCTTAATTTATGCTCTATATCAATAGTGAAATAAACATGGCAGATTTTTTTTTTTGACAGTTTTTGTAGATTTTGGTTTTCCCTTCAGAAACATTTTTGTTACATGGAGATGTAATTTTGATTTTCTTCAAATGAAGAATAAACCTCCTGTATTTTTCAAGAAAGAGCTTTCTTCACCTCTCATTCGATCTGTCTCTGAAGTTATTGTTTTAAGTCACATAGAAAAAGCCATGACAAATACTTTCAGGTCACCTTAAGAAACAACAACGGACCTTTTGAGAATGTTAGTGCCCGGAAGGAAATTATTATTCCCATTAGATTTAATGACGGTGAGACCTTTTTTTTTTTATGTGATTCTCTTTATTTTAACATGTAAAGTGTATTATCTTTGCTTAAAATTGATCAATGAACATCTTGATTTTTGCCAAATTCAGTTAAGCATGAGGCAAGATACTTAAAAAGCTTCCATATTTGGTAATTTGTAGTATGACATCATAAGCACTGACAACGTGTCAGATCTGCTAATGATTGCACTGTACCACATGCAGTTTATGTTGAGAATGTAGATGTTGTAAAGGGAAATACAGCCAATTAGCATAATAGCTTTAAAGCTAAATTGTTTTTCACTGATTTTCCCCTTTCCTATTTTAAATCTTGAAAATTATTTGAATCAACATTCTATGTAAAATAATTCCTACCCAGAAGAAATATTCTTTATTGCAGCCATATTTTTGTCCAAATGATGTATTTAAAATGGCCCTTTAGATGTAGCTGATATCAATATTAATTTTTACTATACTTATTTATTATCCAGTTAAGAATACTTCAACTTTTAAGAATTTCTTACACAGAGGTATGAGACACATCATATTTTTATCTGTAAGAAACAGCATTTGATTCTGTATTTTCAATAAACAAAAGGAAAAAAAAGCTTGTGAACACTTTTCAAGTTTTACTGATAAGTGTGTTTTGACTTGCAAGTGTTTTCTATTATTAGGTTCAAGTGAACATACTTACAGACTTGGTTACCTGTTATGTAAAAATATTCCTTGTCAAAGCCTCAACAGAGCTGTACTGCTTTGTGATGTACCTAATGTGACACTGATCTGTCCCATTTCAAGAATATGAAGAAAAGCTGAAGACTTTTAACGACTAATTTTGAATACAAAGTAATGGTTTGAAAACCTAGTTACCAAATATACACTTTTTGTTGCAGCAAGATAAGACTTTTACAGCAGTGTAACATTTTAAAAATCCTGTGAAAATCAGTTCTTTGTAATTTGTTTGTGGTAGGTATTCAATCTATTAATGACACTATTTTTTAATATGAAGGGATAGAATAATGTTCTAAAATTCACTTAATTATGGGCAATAATGTTACATGAGCTTGGTTACCAAACAAATATTTTCAGGGATCTAAATGCTTTTAAAAAATATTGAGTCCAATAGGTCTACACTGACACTAATGAGGTAGATTGATTAATCACCTTTAAAAAGAAATCAACAAATGGTATAACAAAATTTATTGGATAGCATTGAATAGCTGATTTTAACACAGGATCGAAATTTTTCAGAAATATCCTTTTGCTTTGCTTTGCAACTCTCTAACTCTTTGTCTTTTAAGGGGTGATAACATCGTTACAGAGAGCTCCTATTAATTTAGGAAACTTTACGCCCCCACAAAGAGATACTACATCTCTGCTTTACATCAGTTGACTGCTCCAGTTTTGGTTTATTATTATGCAGTGTTCAAAATACCAGAGGACAAGAGGAGTAACAATAGACTTGCATGCTTATTTTAGTACAATAAGGCCAAATTTTGTATTGAAAAAAATGCTGGGATGGTAGTACAGGGCGATTATATGTTGTTTCCTACACCATAAAATGATCTTGGTATGCCTTTCGTGGTTATTTTATAGCGTGTAATCCAGATTTTAGGATAAATATTGGTGAAAAGGGATGGACATAAGCATGCACGTAAGAGATAACCAAGTCAGGGCCTGGAGGCCTAACACCTTCACCCTCGCCTGGATAGATGTTTTTCTAAGAGTTTGCAATAAATACATTCTAATGGAAGGCTGATGCTGATATAGTTAGACCTGGAAACAGCTGTCTCCAGATTTCGTGTGGTGTCCCTCATCCAAGTAGCCAGGGGATGGCATTTCTCCATGGCTTCCCATCCTCATCCACAAGCTTCTGGTGCCCAGCAGATGGGCATCCAGGGCTCTGCTTAGATATCTGCTCTTTTCAATCCCTTGAAAGGAGAGTACTGCAGATATTTTTTTCGGTTTCAACTCCTTTACACAAGAAAATTGAAAACCTCAAAGCAAAATTAAGACCAAATATTTCATTCGCTTTCACTGCCACCACCAAAACTCTAATCACAATGAAATGCAAAAAAAGTCAACGTATTTCCCCTTAGAATTGGGTTCAGTCTTGCTCAAGTGCTACCTAAACCTCCAAATTTTAAGGGCTTTCAGAGCAAGGTTGGCTGAGTTTGTAGTGAAACCTGCAAGGAGGCAAGCATTATCAGGCTTTTGATCGTTTTGGCAAAAACCCCATGCATTCCTGTATGATACAAGTTGCAAAACTGGTTCTATAATATTAGAGTTTCATCACACATGAAGAAATCTTTTCCCATTTTTGATTTCTGCTGGAAATACCCGAGAAGGTAAGAACATAAAAATTCAGATCCATGTTCTCCTTAGCAAACAACAGTGTAGCAAGTTTTTCTCCAGAACAGCATTTTGATTTTCATAGTGAAAAAAAGAGAGTCAAAAACCCCCCAAACCAACAAAACTAACAAACCAGGTAAATAGCAAAGCTACTAAAAACAGCACAGACAACTACAGTAATTGTCTGGAATTCTATCTACAAACTCCCTATGTTTTTGCTAAATTTACATTAAAGTCATTGAAACACATTTACATGTCAATAAAAGAATGAACAGACAAAGATTTTCACGCCTCTGGCAAAGTGCTGTATTCCAAATTTAGTTCTGAATTCTTTAGCAGATCAGGCCTCAGTAAGTTTTACCAGACAATTTTGTTGCCTGACCCCAGACCTTGGTTTCTGTTTTTCATTTCCACTACGGCTTATTTATTCTTGATAGGATGACAGACATGCCTCCCTCTCCAGGTCACAGCTCTATCAGTGCAAGGATCAGCCTGCCAGGAATATCATTACTGGGACCAGCATATCCATTGGTGAGGTAACACAGCATTCCTGTGAGAGGTCCCGGACCGGCTGCACAGCTGATGGAAATCCATGCTGTGGAGCAATAGATTTACAGCACTGAAAATCTGACACGTACCATCCGCCAGCCAAAACAACTCCGATCATTCACTGATTCCAGTATCTTTTTCCAAATGTACGTTCCTACACGCAAAAGAAGTCTGCTGTCAGGTCATTCAGATGTACAATTTTTTGTTTCCCATTCCTGGAGTATCTTCTCTCCTTTTACAAAACAAGTAATCTGACTCTCATATTAAAATAAGGACTTCTGATTTATTTCTAAATACAGATGCATTTTGTAGAGTGAAGGTGATTCGTATGACAAGGAATAATTTTATTTTTAGTTTATTTTTTAATAGGGAAACAACAAGAAAGACAAATTGACAGAAAAATTGCGCTTATTTCCTCCCTCTTCCCCTTTAGTTTGGGCATACATATGTAGATTTGGGGAGCTTTCACTGCCAAACCCTCTATCGTTCTCAGGGGGTTCTTTCTTGACTGACCTAAGCCTCATCCTGGTTCTAATACAAACCAGATGAAAACGTTCTAATCTGAAGAAAAAAATAAAAGCGAAACAGAAGATATTGTCACTAGACACATATTTGTTGCTTGTAAAGTAGTTATATAGCTCCCTGGACCCACTTTAAAATCAAGGCCAAGATCTGATCTCAGTGTTTTCCACTCTGAGTAGATACTTAGCTATGAATTCACTTGTCACTTAAGAAAGGAGCCCTTGATTTTTTTTTTTATCCTTCCTCTGCCCTCATAATAACTGTTCATTTAAAACAATTGCACCCACACTTTCCATGTAAAGATTTTCCTCTCATGTCACTAGGAGCATAACACTTCATGAGATGGATTGTATATAAAGACTGATGCTGTCATTTTCCAATAATTTGAATTATTTTTCCAGATTGATTCCTTTGCCTTTTCTGTGGGCAGTTCCTCAAATACTTTCAGCTTTGTGGGTAGGTATTCCTGTGCCCTCATATCATGACTGGAAACCTTGTGTGAAATGTCAGAAAAAGATGGAGAGAGGAGATAACTGAAGGACTGCACAGGAGTGTCTGCATGCTGCCTGTGCTATACTGAACCAGAGAAAAATGCATGCAAGCAGGAGTTCAGGGACCTTAATGCAGCAGTAGGTTGTCTACTCAAACCTTTGGATGACTCTGAGTCACCATGAGGAATGACACAGCACTGTTGGATCTTACTCATCAACGTTTTTCCACTACAGCTGTGTAAAGCATTCACAGTGAAACAAGAAACCGCTCATGATTCTTCTGGTTTCAGGTTTCCTTATAAATTCAAAACTTGAGTGAAGTTCATTGTGATTTGCTAATGTTGGAGAAACTATTGAGAAAAATAGGCTGAGTTTCAATGATCTAAAGTGTGGGAAATGAATGGCTTTTCAAATGGTAGCAAAGGATATGTGAATACTAGATCTGCTAATTTTGATTTTTCAATTTGGATTAGTCTGGAGTTGAATTTTTTTTAGCACAAAGACACTAAATTAAAGAGAGTACTGCCAGAAAATTCAGTAAAGTGAATATATTGGATGTAAAGCAGTAGGTGTTTCAGTTAAAAAAATACAAAGAAGAACCTCAACAGGACATTAAAATGCAAAATCTTTAATATGGATTTATAGAGGATTTAAAATTAAATTGTCCAAAGTGATGAGTAGACTTGATAGAGCAATGTGAGTATGGAATGGAAATGAAAGGATGCTATCATGAAGAGAAATAACAAGACTCAGATGAGACTTAAATATTGAATACATTGAATTTAATAAACATGGATGGGTCTGGAATGAGCAGCAGAGACGAGACTGAGCCAAAGTGGTTAGTTAGTAATTATGAATATTTCATTTTTGTGCTATAGACCCTCAGAAAAATTTCTCTGAAAGTATGACTGTTTCTCATACCATAGGAGAATCAACTCTTTATATCTTGTAACACAGAAAGAAGATATTTCCAGTGTGAATGTACTCTTATTGAAAAACTTTTACATTTAAGATTCAAGGACACTACTTGTAAGCCCTGGAGTCTAATTATCCTGGTGAAATCCTATGACTGACTGCTACAAACATATTAGATATGATACTGGAGATCCTTTTTCTAGACATCACTAATGATGTCCGTCTCATTTCTCAATGCAGGAGGTACCCTAGTCTTCAGAATAAGGACAACTTCTTATAATAGCTTTTCATGGAGGATGTTACTGTGGATAGGAGGACTTATTTTATCTAATTTTAAACTCTTTCCAGCATTACAGTTTGGTTTGACTTACAAATACACTTTTAGCAAATACTGACAAGGTCTCAGTAGCTGTGTCAAAGAGCAGCTTCTTTGGCTGATCTACGCAGAGGGACCCCTTATACATCCCCTGGCTCTGGGAGGACTGTGGTGACTAACATTAATGGCATAAATGGCTCTGGTTGGGATGATTTGTGCCAATTTCATTGAGGCTTCCTGAAGATGCCTGATGTTAATTCAGATCTTAAGACTTCAATAACAAAATCAGCCATCAATACAAGAAAGAGTAGTTATTTTGCAAGATTTGTTGTTGATATGCTGGAAATTTTGGGATTCCCTGGCAATAAACCAGACGTTTAGATGAAGAGCAGACTAGCATATCCAAGCTAAATATCTCTCTGAGCAAAGTGGAGCTGCTTCTGTGTTTGGCAATGTGTCCTAGAGAATCCTGACTGCTTTGGACAATTTATCATCTGCAACTGGCCGTCTCTTCTTGCTGTTTTCACAAACTGCTAAGTAAGAGGATTAGGTTAAACAAGTCTTGTGATATGACTATTTCCACAGAGTTAGTATAGTTAAAACACCTTAGGCATAGAAATTCTTGTAAATATTTCAGCTTGAAAAAAAAATAATCAAAAAAATCAAACAGGTTCTGGTACCCTGGATTTTTCTGCTGACCAAATGTTGTTCAAGTGTGTGGTAAATTTGATTTCTTTTCAACCAAGACGTTCCATCATAATAAATCCTTGGTTTTTTTCCCTCCTCTGTGGTCTTGTGTGATTGAATTTAAAAGTGATCAGGAGATGCTGCTCTATAGTTTAGACATACATCTTCCCATCCTGCTGTCAGGTCTGCGTTCTGCTTCACTATCACGCACAGCAGAATACATTAACACGACCCAATTCCACAAAATAAACAGGATTTTATGAATGTTTATTTGATAGATTTGATTTGCAGCTGCAAAGACCAACAACGCTCTGCTACTCCCTGCGAAGCACCAATGAAACGAGCAGGGCAGGGGGGTTAGGACTGAGAGCGGCAGCTATTCTACCCCGACTCTACACCCTACTCGGTCCCTGTGCCAGGAAAACGCCAGGAATACGGTCCTGTTTGGGCACCTTTGTTTTCCCGGGAAGGGACAAGCGGCGGGACGGCTCGACAGCGACCCCGCGCGGTGGCGGCGGGAACAGCCCCGCCCGCCTGGCGCCCGCGCGTCCCGAGAGGGGAGTCCGGGGTCTGAGCACCCCCCCTCTGGAATGGGATTCAAACCGGCAGATGGGGAAAGCAGTCATTGGTGTTTAATCCAGGATTAAGGAAAACATCGACTTTTTTTTTTCTTCCCCTATTTGTTTTCACTTATGCATTCGTGTCACTCACAGGCGCACACTGCCCTCCTCTCCCCGTTCTGGCAGCAGCTTGCACCTAAAAAGGACGGAATCACAGAATCACAGAATATGCTGAGTTGGAAGGGGACGCCTGACCTTCTCTCCATTTGTATTTTATTGTTTTTCTCCACCCCTCAAACTGTCAGAACAAAGAAATAACAGGGGATCCAGCTTTCGGCACAAAGCACTGCACAGCTGGAGAGCAGAGGTGGCTGTGCATCCCCTGGGTCAGCACAGCTGTGCCCCCAGGCAGACACTTGCACCAGCTGCACTGGCCACAGGCGCCCCAGTGCTGGGAGGATCAGGGGGACCCATCTTTTCCGCTCTGTCCTGTTTTCTCCAGACCTATAATTTTCTACTTGCACACTGAGACACCAACCATTTCTGAGTTTATGAGCCTCGAGTTCTTCCTTTGAGAGGTGTGTTAAAGCAATCACAGAACTTGAACTTAGCTGTTGTTTAAAGTTTTCTGTAGTACCTTGAGTATTGTAGCAGCTCAAAATATCTACCACAATAGATACAGAAATCACTAAATAATAGTGTTGCACAAGTATTCTTCTGGACATGTTAAAAAAATGGAACAGCACCAACTGACTAGGCTATGCTTTAGTGTTCACCTTTGCAGGTAGACCAATCTCACACATGCTGTATGTGCTTCATTACAATCAGTTGTGTCTCTCAGAAGAAAGCTTTGTTGTCTTCATTGCTTTTTATAAGACAGAACAATAAGCCACACACTGCTCGATTCCTCAACAGCAACAAGCTGTATAAGTTTGTTGCTGCAGTAGAAATAGGCATAAATCAGCAGACTGGCTTGATTTTACTGTTTCATACTGAAAATTATCTTGAAAGCCTCTGCCTCAGTTGTTTCTATGTTCATGGGAAACTTGCCAAATATTATATTGACTCTCTCACTATCATTTGCATACATAAAAATATAGGCCAAACTCCTTCACTATGGAATAGAAACTGTGCCCACATACAGCTCAAAGCAGGTTTGAGAGCAAGGATTTGGTACATTCTTATCTTCTTTAACAGTTCCCCTAGAAGTTAATGTTCCTCTTGAACTGAAAAAGGTTTTTTGCATAAACATCTACTGTTTGAGAAACTTGCTGTTTAAATATTGAAAACCAAATTATGACTTTGGCCTTCCACTGAAAATTTTACAACTATAAAAAAAATAGTTTTCCTTTTCAGTTCTTTGGAAAAAGGTCAAAAGCATCCCCATCTGAACATTCTCTGACTCTCAATACAGAAATCATGGTGGCTGCCTTTCAGTGTTAAATGATAAGTTGTGCATAAAATCAGTTCTAATTTATTCTAAGCCTTCTGAGTTATGTGCAAGGAAAAGACAGAAGTTTTCTGTTGGTTTAAGCAATGAGGTGCTTCAGTGATTTATTAAGAGAACTTGTATGTATTGCTGCTAACTCTTCTGGCTTTGTCATGAGTTTATAGTGCTTCTCTTAAGCAATCATTACTTGGAACTGTGTAATTTCACTATACTCCTCATTTTTTTAAAAAAAATCTATTATGTTTTAGACATCGCGCAAGTGTAAATTGTTTGTGAATATAAAGTAAATTTATCTCTGAGGCTGAAAAAACCCAACCAAAAAGAGTAATGAAATATAATTCATGTTTATTTTAAACATTCTATATTCAAACCTTTCTTAGGATTTTACTGGGTATTATTCTTAGTTTTCAGCTGCTTCAGTACTGCAATTTTTATTTAGAAAAAATAAGTGAGAAGTAGAAAGTATCCACTCTCAAGTTTCTAAATTAACTCTAGATAATTTCAAATAAAATAGACTAAGTGCATATCATCTAAGTTTATTTCGAGGTAAAAAAGCCCCATTTAAAACACTAACCCTTCTTAAAACATTCACTACCATTCTCCTCTGCCCCACCCTCAAAAAAATCCCCAATTCAACAAGAGACAAAACCAATGCAAGTTACTGGTTTCTAGTGACAAAATTGCAAAATAAAAATGTATTCAAAGCAATCAATTTTTTAATATGTGGTGATCTTAAAAAAGATAGAATTGCTCAGTTATCTTACACATCTCATCAGTGTAAATCAGTAAATATATATCAACTTTTCATTGATAAAATGCAAGAGAAGAAAACCAGCACAATTCATGGGAAATATATAGTACAGCATCAGTGTGGTTTTTTTTCAAATTGAAGGTAAAGGTGATTGCTGAACCTCAACTAACACATTTGTAAGGGTGGTTTAGGTCAGACTGGAAAACTTCTATTTGATTGTCAGTCTCTGGTAACACAGAGAAGGACTACAGCCGCTCCTTGGTTTTGGTGAACACCACTGATCAGCTCCACAGCCAGTGGTTATTATTATCATCTCTGTGCTAGAAATATCAAGTATTTCCATTGTCAGACAAAAATATAAATATTTGTTTGGCAAAAATATTTAAGACTATTTTTACCTACTTGCAAAGAAAACTCTCCAGCGCAGAGTGATCTTTGGAAGCCCAGGCTAAACCAAAGAGTAAACCTTTAGTCAACGTGAAGTGCTGCTGTTACATTTTTCTTTGGTCACCCGAACACTAACCTGCAAATAGTTTTATGCTAACAGATAATCCCAAACATATAAAGACAAAATGTTCTTAAATATTTTGGCAAAAGCCCTGTATCTCACAGCATGTGACACTATAGGAAACTTTAGGTGCTACTTCATTAAATGACCTGTTAGGCACCTGGCAGAAATTTTATACCACTTCATATAGTCCCATGCTCTGAAAGACATAAGATGTCTAATTAATCCTTCAAGTCAGAATTATTTATGTTGGATTTCAAACTGTGATTTTCTAGTCAGAAACAAAACCAAGGAAACCTCTCCATCTGAACCAGGTACATGACTGAAAAATAAAAGCTGACATTTTGGGTGGGCATATTAGAGTTCTAAGAGAAAATTTTGGGGTTGGCAATGATTTGGCAGGCCCAAATGTCTTGAAAGGAGTAATCAGCCTACGGGAAGATCTACTGCCAGGACATAAGGCCAAAATTATTTGCCACTGAAAAAAAAAAATGCTTAAAGGAAATATTTTCAAAGCAAAGCCTTTTTGGATCTTGATTCCTATATCTAGAAGTGCATAAGAATAACACAATGCCTGCCATCAGGGCAGGAACCCCACCTTATTAGGTGTCTGTACAGCCTTAGAGATTAACGTAAACCATAAAAGGATTAATAATCTCCATAGCTGGTCTTCCAGTTCTGTGAGTCACAAACTTTGAAGAGGTTTATGTTGCCCTGCCCAGGTCAGGATAACCTTTCTTCTGCTGCTGTGTTAATAGGTGAATTATCATACTCTGAGTAAAATCCTAAAGTAATAAAATTGGATTCATCTCTGCCCTGAATAATGAAAACTGGTTTCAAATTAAGATTGCTATCAGTGTAGAGACTCCAAAACCATATGATAGTAAACACTCTTTATTTTGTTTCTTATGGTTTTAAAACTATAGGTATTTTAGTCTTACGATGGGTCTTATGTGCAGGTCTAAATTTCACTCAAGTGGTGATTTACCCTTTAGTCACCCATTGCCAGGAAACTTAGTGTTGTAGTCTTGCTGGCTGACTGACTGAAGTGGCCTTTACTGAACTGTAAGCGTGACTAATTATTAGGAAAGTAGAGTGCAGAAACAGAATTTAAGAGATTTATAATGTTTGGAACACACATTTCCTATAATAACAACAGTCCTGGTTTCACATTCATGGCCATATGAGGCAGAGAACCATTAAAAAAAAAAGGGGGAGTGTTTACTGGAAGAGCTGAATGTCTGATGAAAAAATCACTAAGGTTAGCAATCCTGCAACTTCAGTAACTACTTAGTCATATGAGTGTGTGCTAACTGAGCTACTCCTAGCCAGAGGACATAAAAACGCTTTCTCAAGCTGCTATGTGCAATTTTAACTAATGAGGCCCGTAATACAGATGGGCAAACCTCAAAAGGTTCAGAATTTGGACTCTGTTCCCATAAGCACACATACACATTTGAGTGATTATCTCCTTTCGTGTTTGCAAAATTGGACTGGAATCCTGACAAAAGTAAGCTTTCTTCTCCAGGGATAATTCAGCACTTCTAGTCGTGACTGCAAAGCAAGCTCTCTTCTCTTGGGGTAATTCAGCACTTCTAGTCGTGACTGAAAATGCAGACACATAATTAAACCAGAAAGGACTTAGAGAAAAGGAATCTTTCCTTCTGAAAATGATTGTTTATGTAACTTTTATAATTCCCTTATCTCTAGTCTGGCAGCATAAAAGAAGCAGCCTACAACTTGTATTTTTCAAAAAGCCATTTAAAATACATATATATAGGCATGTGCAATATGAAAAACAGATATAAATTTAGGTTTTGGGATGAAGAAGGAAGAAAATAATTAGGTTTGTTATGTTTTTCAAGTTTTTCCCTAATGTTTGAATATTTGATACCTGAAGTGATGTTAATTATCAAGACCAGGAGACCCCTAAGTACAAACACCTTAATTCATTGAGAAAGAAAAGCTATTTTCCAAAGTTTATTCATCCAAACTCACAATAATAAATAATATAGTTAACTGAATGTTGAAAGACTTAGACTATCAAATAAATTTGACTTTAGCTAAAGCCAAAATTTCTCAGCAAAAAAGTACTATTGTGGTTTTATATAGAGAGAGAAAGAGAGAGGAAATGCTGTACAGATGCAGACATTCACAAACCCAGTGTGAACATAATATTATGGAAAAGCAGCACCAAGCAGACACTGAACCACTCCTAATTAAAACTCAGGCAACACACTACTTAGAGTTCTGCATGCAGTGACTTCTGTGTAGGAAAAACAAAAAAATAGATCTGAATAATAAGTTGTTTAGAAAATATTTTATTTGTTTTACGAAAAGCAAAGAAAAATAATGTTTGATACCATTTGAAAAATAATGTCTGAAATCTGTAAGATACAAGATTATTCACCTAATTGTAGGCACCCAACTAAGTGAACTAAGGAAATTTGGAAACAAGACCTTCCAGAATCTCTGTGTCCATGGTAAAAGAGAGGTAACAGAATCTCTCTGTACAGTCACTTACCTTTCTAGAAAATTTGAAAGGAAGTGCTTCATATGTTAAATAATCCATTGTAATTGCATATGACTATAATGTTTACTCTGTTTGAATGTATGCTGACATATTTGTATCTGGTTGTGTGAATCTATCCTCAAAAGAAATCAGGCATTCCTGTCCCAGAACTGAACACGTGTAACCTGCACCAGTCAACAGAGGTGCTTTATTTCTCTCTCTTTTTGTGAGATATAGATGATTCAGAAGGAGCGCTTATGAAAAATGTATCCACAAAAGATAAAAATCTGTCAGCTTGTGACCTCAGTGATGCTTACACAACCTCTAGGCAAGTCATGAGACCATTACACTCAAACAGCAAATACAATAAGGTGGAACTGATGATTTCAAAGAAGTTTCAAAAAAAGTGAACAAAGCTACAAAGCCAGAACAATGTCTTTTGTGGGTAAAGCTTAAAAATATTTTTAGGATTTTTTGAGGACTTGAGGACAAATGGCTCAGATCTGATGCAAAAGAAGTTGAGGATATGGTAGGTGTAAAAATCAAAATGGAGGGATGGAAACAAAACAGCACACCAGGAAAATCATCTTTGGAAAGTCGTCCCATATTGCTATGCAGAGGCATAGCCCGTGTGTGAGTGTCTGAGGGAAAACACTAAGGTAACTGAGAAGGGAGAGAGTGAGAGCCTGGTTGAAAATGAGAGGATATGAAATACTGTGTCGTTGAGAAGTTATTTAGAAACAAGTATTTGAGCATTAAGCATACCCTGGTAAAAGGATCTGGTGGAAAATCTGCTGGAGAAGTTTCCCAGACTGCAGTGACTTGCAGGATAGTTCACTACTATTTAGCATAATCAAGCAGAAATCACTCAGAGTGAGAGCTTGGAGAAGGACATTTTTAGTCCTGCTGTGCCTGAGTTCATAGCTAAATAACTATGATGAGGTATCAGATACAGTCCTAGACTGTGCACTGAACAGGAGGCAGTCTGAATGAGAGATGTCTCAAAAATTTGTCAGTACAGAGGTGAAAATCAAATTTGTATATAAAATAATCCCAGGAGGTGTTTATCACGAGAAAGATTCCATAACCAGAGTTGTATGTGGCAGTTTGTAGTGAAAGGAGGATTAAAGCATTCAAGGTTCACATAGGGAGAACCATTTGCATCATAGATGGAGACACTGGAGAGAATGACATTAATGGTGTTACGATCCAACAGGACTTTTGGAAGAAGAACCTGTGTCAAAGGAACGAAGTCTAAATGAAGGTCTGAATTCAGCATCAGTTGTGTGGTTTGGATGTGAAAACTTGGTCTGTTTGGGAAAAACTGATGCAGTGGAATATATAAAAAACCAGGAATTGGGTTACTGTTAATTTCCTCTGGCAGGAAGAGATGGAGAAAGGAACAGTTAGGAAGGAAAGAGGGACAGAAATATTTTTGGCAGTGAAAAGTTGTTGAGGTTATTTGTAATGTAAAGTTGAAGTCACAGAGGCAAGGGGGCCTCCCTGGGGCTTGGAGGGAGCAACTCTCTTCTCTTGTCTCAGGAATGAAGACGAAAGTGAGCTGGTCAGTAGTACTGAGGCAGATGCTGAGACAGAAGGAGCTTTTTGATGTCTGTCTAGGAAAGATACAAAAAAAAAGTGTTGCTTTCTCTGTCATAGTTCTATGTGACAGAGAATAAAAAATAAAAATATAAGTAGAAAACAGAGACATCTCAAAAGAACTCTCCAAAACAAGATACACAGATCTGGGGAGAAAGTTGCAAATGGCAGATAAGTTGGTATATTACACACACGTCTCAGTGGTGCATCACTGTGTACCTTACATGAGACCAGACTGGACAACTTGGATGTTCATCATTTAGTGTTTAGAAGTGCCTTCCATCCAGAGCCTGAAATTTCGAAATATGCTTGGGGAACAACTCTCAAAAGCAGTTCTGTCAGTTCTGTGATTACTATATATAACAAAATTGAAAAATAGGTTTCTGGATGGCATGAAAAAAGTATGAAAAAAATCAACTCTACAGCTGTTTCTCATTAACACTATCTTCAGGATTTTTTATAAGCTGTAAAATATAACATGCCAACATTAAGTCAGTTATAATTAAGCTTCCATTTCAAGATTCCTTTAAAAAAATAGACATAAAAATTCTTACACCAAAGATGAATAATAGACTTTTTATAAACCTTACTGACATAAAATGATTTTGAGGTTTAAGGGCAAACTATTTGAAGGACCAAAAGAACCCATGGACTCTTCTAAAGTTCAGTGTCATAGAGATTATTAGAAACATCATATAAAACAACATTTCTTAGTGTAAATTACCGTAGATTACCTAAAGTTAGTGAAATTACAAGAAATTACATCAATGAAGGTCCTGGTCTTATACCTTTACTGTACCTTTATTCATATCTTCAAGTTTCAAAGAGAAAAGAATCTTCTGCTCTAAGGCAAGATGTGTCTTCTGAACATTTCAAGGGCATTTGCTTCTTTACAAGCATCTATTTCTTTTAGAAGGGTGAATTTTACCTTTGTAATTGTACGGCAAGATAAAATTTATCTTAAACCGAAGACTCATTACTCCTGCATATTATTAGGCACAAACAAAATGTAAAATATTTTGGCTCACCTCACATACTAATTTCAGATAAAGTTCAGCCCCTACAGAAGCATTTTTATCCTGTGATTTTAAACTTCATATTTTATAGTTTTCATCTGGCAGAAGTTTAACTGAAATTGAACTCTGCAATTCCCACATATCTCATTACAAGAAACTCATTTTGTTCTAAACAAGAAATAAATTAAGAATAATCATTACTGTAAGACTTGTACTGATGTCACCCAGTTCCATTATAAACCTTTCATTTCTAATTCAAAATTGTCTCTATCAAATCCAAAGACTAACCTGCTTTTTAAAATTTCAAAATATAGCCAGGGCTAATTTCTAAGGTCTTTGCATCTTCTCATTCTTTAGACTTCATTATAGATAATGTGAATTTCCTAAAAAAAAAATAAAAAAAAATTTAGTATTCAAACTACACACTTGGAACCAAAATATGAAACTCCTCAATTAGGGTAAAAACAATCTTTATAGTTCAGACATTAATCCCAGATGTAAATGCAGAAAGCAAACTCAAATTTTACCTAAAAGCTCTCTTTTCCCACTACTCTTACCCATAAATTACCAAATATGCCTGTGTGTACTTCGGCAGAGAAAAAGATAGAGACCAAGGGACTTAAATGATCTTCATGATTCTGCACTTCCAGAATTAATTTTTCTTCACATATTTTTAAGTGACAATAAGCAAAACAAGTATCTGGATATAATGGCAAATGATCAAGTGAAGACAACTTTATTTTTTGTGTGTTTCATTTTTTTTTTAGCCTTAACTAACAAACAGAACAAATGAGTTACCTATTAAATACTCAAGGCAATGTGGAAGGTGAAGGCAATTCCCAATTTTAACACAGAATTCTCATGCAAACTCACTATTTTCCTGTGTTCCTGTAAGCCATATGTTACATGAGATGATTCCTGTCCAGAGCATATGTTATAAAATGAAACCGTTTAAAAATGTCAGACACAGCCTATGGCTACAGACCACACATATATCAAAATTAGGTAATTCACTGGTGATATCTAGTAACAAAATGGAGGGGAAACCCCCCACTTTTTATCCTATAGTCAGTCACACATCAGGAATTTATTGTTTTCATTTAGCTTTTTCTCTTTTGGAAAGAGGAAAAGATAAGGCCAGATTACCCTCTGGGAGCAGTCTGTTTATTGCAGCAGACACCAAATTTAAATCAACGTGCCCCACTACAGATCTGATTCCCAGGTTTGTATTTTATAGAAAGAAAACAATGTCCATTTGAATTACCGTACAGCTTTGGGGGTTGAGCTGGATCCACCTTTCTCAGGCCATGCCTCCCCAGCTGGGCACTGTCAGATTAAAGCTTTTAGGAGAACTAATTAGCTCAATCACAGCATGAGTTAATGCAACTGGATGGGCTTCAGACTGGAGCTACCTCACACCCATCTGTCTCGAAGAATGGGCAGAGAACTGTGCTCTGCCTGCATGTTGCCTTGCCTTAAGCCTCCAGCATGTTTGCCTCCAGCTTTACACTCCAATTCATAGTGTGAAACTAGAAGTGTAAAAACTTAAGTAAGTTACAGAGATATAAAAATAACTTGGTGTTGCTTAGGTGGAACAGCACTTGCTCTCCAACAGAGCACTTATGACTGTTTATTTTAGATTAATTGAAAGTACAAGCTTTGGCCAGTCTTATAACCGTATTGCACAGCCAGTGCCTATTTCTGTGCATAATTCCTGAAATCTAGATGAGGTATGAACTGAGACACAGAACAGGCCTATTGCAAGGGGAGGACAACTCTAATGACTTGCCTTAAGGTACAGAAAAATTTCAATGCGTGTTAATGTATTAATTCAAGTGGGTGGGACTAAACCTAAACAAGTATTTGCATCTGTACTAATGACTGGATAGCAGTTCTTCACTCAACTTATACTGCCAGGGGTTTTAGGCCCAGGAGGGTCAAACAGAAGTAGTAAACACCAGTATGAGGAGCATAATCAGCTGCTTCTGAGGAAGAGGAGAAAAACCAAGAATTGATAGCTCTTAGACTTAGAATTTTAGCTCTCTTGGTTACCTTCAGGTTCTTTTTTATGTTCCAGGAAATATGCTGTGGAAATAGAGCAAGGAGGAGGAGAGCAAGGGGAAAACAGACAACCTCATCTCCATTGAGGGCTGCAGCATCCCACCACTGTGTGAACGTGGGCAGGGCTGATCACTCTGTGAATGTGCTGACTGCATCTACTGTCACTGGACAATGTAAGGTGGATCACTGATATTCCCTTCACATTTGTCAGGGTCTCCAGGATAAGAAATCAGTAACTTACTTCCCACAAGGAGTGCAATGCTTTCTGAACAACAGCTGCACTCATAAGTAGAAGTTATTTGAGATTTAATTGAGATTTGTAAAATTCTCCTGAGTCTTAAAATTATTAACACAGCTCATGCTGAAAAGTAATTGAGAGCACTTTGTCTGAAAGCTCCAGTCGAGCTCTTCCTCTTCCTTCCCCTCCTCCTTGCTCAGGGCCATATATCTGTGCAAACTTGCCATGCCTTGTGGTCCCACAAAGAGCAATGAGTGTGTCATTCAAACGGCAGCGTTGCTGCAACAGGCAACTTGCTGGAGCTGTGCAACCCAGACCACAGCTCCACCGGAGGTTTTTTGTTTCCCTCCATCCTCCTTCCCTTCCATGAGTGGCCGGGCTGCAATCTGAGACAAATAGTTGCACTGTGTCTGCTCGCTGCATGAGCTGAGGTGAGCTGGGGAATGGTGGCTGCCAGGTTCCAGATTGATGGTGTGTTGAAACCCCAGAGCAAGATACGTTGGCAGCAAAGTGATCCTCCATGGGGAATCCAGCATAATATGCTTTCCAGATTTCTGGGCCAGCTTCCAACTTCTCACTCCTATGTAAGCAACGACTACCCCTCATGAGGGAGAAGAAGGGCCCTTGCACTTGCTGCTGCTGATTGCCCTAATAAATGTGTTTAACATATGTATGTTTATAAAGCAGCCATAGGGAAGCAATTTGACTACCTCTTTCGACATATATCTTTCTCCTGCCTGCCTGAGGGCTGGCATGATGCCAGTCTGAAGACAATGCAGTATAAACTTGACAGCCATCTATTCATGCATATGGTCAGGCAGAACACTGTTCCTTCGAGATTACTCCTCCTATGCTAAGCAAGCTGCCAAAGGAAATTACAATATGTTTTCCATTTTATGATACAAATAATCAATGTTATAATATTCATGTTATCTCTGAATATTGGATTTTTTTTTATTCTTGAGAGCAACTGAGATATTGTTACTGTATTGTCCATTGCGGTTCTGAATCAGTTCCCCAAATCCAACTTTTTCATTAATGTCATGCAGGCTCTCAAAAGGCTCATTTCACAGTTACATTTCTCAGTATAACTGTGTTTAGGTATTTCTATGTGCAACTGAATCTAAATTTTTCTGTGTCTTTTAAGCAGCTTTTGCTAAGGGTAATTGCTGTTTCCCTACTCCAATGTCTGCAGCAGTTTCATCAAGTTATGACAATTGTCTGCACTGGATATTGCCCTCTGAATAATTCTCTGCTGAAATATTAAAGGGAAAAAAATGTACGTAATTTACATTAGTGTAAAGTGAATTTGTAACTTACATTAGTATAAAGTGAATAAGTTGGCTTGAAACTGGCAGATGATGTTTTTTGCAGGAGTTTAGAGTGCCCTGACCAAGGAATTTAGGCATACCTAACTCTAGCGATAGTCATCATAGAGATACAGACACCTCCAAAGGCGGAATCGCACCTCTAAATTAGATAGGATGAAGTATCTTCTTCTGGGAAGAACCTTTTTCCATTGACCATAGAACAAATGACTAACACTCGAGTCTTTTATTTTAGACAGATAAAATTGGTTGAGACTAACTAAATCCTAGAGCTGTACTAAACTTATAAAAGTGGCCTAAATATAGCAGATCTTGATAAATCCTACTTACAAAGAATATTTCCATTCTTCACCTTAGGAACTCTTGGGACTACCTTACAGGTAACTCTAGGGTTGAGTAATGAGGCTGCATTTTAAGGAAGCAGACTAAGATGAGCCTACTTCTTTAAGGAATTACTTGCTTGAGCCTTCTTGCCACTGTTACATTAATTTATCATTCCACTACAGTAGCAATGGCATTGTATTGGAAAACAGCCCTACCAAGTATGTCACTGGGATATGTGACTGAAAATAAAGAATAAATACCAAAATCAGGGCTGGAAATACATATTATGCACATACTGAGACACTTGTGGACTAGCCTAGCCAGGAAAAGGTGACAACAAGAATACATTAAAAAGTATGGAATAGTTCTGATTTTTTTCCTCTAATACACAAATTAAATCCTGAGCCTATTTCATGAATTTATATTGCGGTGTTCTTAAGACCAACTGTGCTGTACCTGAATTAAGATTCTGTTTTCTTACAGTTCTTTTAAGGGAAAGGACATCTGCAAGGTAAGCATGTCTCTGCAGGTATGCAGGTACCATTATCAGTACATGGATACTTAGACTACAAAGTCAGAGAGAGGTGTCAATATGCTTTGAGATGTGACTGGCCACTTGGATTTATCCAAGGAGCATTGACCTTACTTTTCTCTCTCTGCCTTCTGGTTCCACGTTTGCATGAAGTCTTGCATTCACTGCCTAGGATGAAGGATATATACCTTTTTCCCCCGGATTTTTAAGTTAAGTTTAGTATCATTGCCTTCCTCTTTGATATATATGGGAATGAAGAAGTTCCTACAGAAGAGCTGATTGGCCTTTGGAATACCTAGGAAAACAACATTCAGTGAAATGAGGAAGCTATTAAAGGTTAGACATCCAGTTCTATTCTGTTGTTCAAATCCCTACAGAGAACAAAAGCATGGAAAAGAAAATAAAAGATATTTAAATATTGGCTTCCTTTTTGGTCATTCAATACTGAAGTCTGGAAAGTGTCCTATCATTTTCCATGCTATGTGACAAATGCTGTGGAGGTGCTAACAGGAATGAAAAGTCATGGAAAAGTAAGAATATCCATGTAAAAATCTTTTAAAATGTTCTTCTTGCTATATTTGGAAAGAAAAGTATTTTCTCAAGTGAGTGGTTTTGCAAATAAATATTTATAGGTCTTAATAAGAATTGCTAGGCACTTCTTTTGCTTTTTAGAAAAAGAGACAATTTATGGAGATACTGTCAAACAATGTCTTTTTAAATAGTGATCTACACATCCTTGTTATCTATATTAAGTGAATACTCAAGCAATAGGAATTTGAATAAAACTACATTACACTGAAGGATGTTTGTGTGATACTATAAGTGACATTGTGCATGCCTCAGGTTAATAATCAAAAGCATGAAATTGAGTGTGAGCTTTTGGGTTATGAATATAGTATCTCTGTATTTAATGTGCACTCCTTTTCTTTTCTGGACCAAAGTATTTTATGGGAATACCAAAAATAATCGAACATGGCTACAATTTTGTAAATGAATAGGTTATTAAGATATTTTATTTTATAAACACCCTTCCTTATTTACTGAGTTCCTTCACAAGTCTTGACAATTTGTTTGCTTTTACTGTTTAATAACTAGTTTCATTGAGTGTTACGGTTTAATCCCAGCCCCACATAGCCACTCCCTCCCCCTTGGTGGGATGGGGAGAGATTTGGAAGGGTAAAAATGAGAAAACTCCTGGGTCATGGTAAAGACTTTAATAGGTAAAGCAAAACCTGTGTATACAAGTGAAACAAAACAAGGAATTCATTCACCATTTCCCACGGGCAGGCAGGTGTTCAGCCAACTCCAGGACAGCAGGGCTCCATCACATGTGATGGTGACTCAGGATAACAAATGCCAACATTCTGAACAACACACGCTCACACACACACACTCATACACTCACACCACACCCCCCCTTCCTTTTTCTTCCCCCAGCTTTATTTAGTGATCATGAAGCCATATGGTGTGAGGTATCCCTTTAGTCAGGTGGGATCAGCTGTCCCAGCTCTGTCCCCTCCCAACCTCCTCACTGGTGGGATGGGGTGAGAGGCAGAAAAGCCTTGATTTCGTTTAACTCTGTAGTAGAGTAACTCACTCTGTAGCTCAGCAGCAACAAAAATATGCCTGAATCAACACTGTTTCCAGCACAAATCCATAACACAGCCCTATACTAGCTACTATGATTACAATTAACTCTACCTCAACCAAAACCAGCAGGCTGTGTTGCTCAAATAAAGCTGCTATGAGTTGCATGAGAAGTGATTTATATGAACTGTGCAAGCCATCATCATCCACTCACAAAGGAAGCCACCTTCCTGTTATTAACTCAGTGTCCTGAATATCTACTAATTCTGCTGACATATATATATATATATATATACATAATTTGACAGAACTGTTTCAAAATCTGAATTGGAAATAAGGAGAAATGTTTGCTTTTAAAGAAAAATTTACACACAGAGGTGTGAACATAAATCTGACCAGTCTGCAATAAAATTAATGAAGTAATTCATAATGTATTTTACCTGGAATGACAGGCCATTTCCTTTGGACAACTCAGTTTTAAGTAATCTTTTCAAAGTATTCATTCAAAGCTAAGTTGATGCTTGAAACCAGGTCCTTGCCCCAGTGACACTGTTTTAAGTGGTGAAGTAACTAATAAAAAGCAAGAAATAGAACCCCCCACTTGTCACCATTATTAATGGCAAAATGTGTTTCTCTTTAGGTAGCATTCACTTCAAAACAATGCAAGACAACTATTCCACATTTAGAAATCTTTCACCCCTGAGAAAACACTCAGCAATGACCAGGTTTTTCTACTGTTTTTTTTTTTATTATTTTCTTTAAAAATGTGAGAAATATTTTCCATATTTGTCAAAACTAACTGCATTAATTTTGCTGTACTTTTTACTGTATCATTTGGCTATATATCTGCCATAGAAAGATTCTTGACCTTGGAATAACACCTGAAGGTCTAATACATCAGTGTCCTGAAGGCACTCAGTCATAGGATTCTGCAATGTTCTTTATGCCAAACTCTTTTTTTTTTTCTTTTTTTTTATTTTAATCTTTTGGAAGCATGAAGATTCTCTGCTATCAAATCATTTCTTTATTCACCATTGTAACCTATGTTTATTTAAAAATATATGATATTTGTATTTTAGTGCAAACCTAAAATTAATGGAGATTCCAATCTAAAAGTGATGACTTTAATTAAACAAGCATGAATGCAATAAGCTATTCCACTTTCTAGTTGATCTAGTATATTGCATGGAAAAAGTTCAGAACGTTTCTACAACTTTAGAAGAAAAGCAGACATTTACAGAAAGACTAAAGATGTCAAGGGCTGGCCCAAATGTGTTGTGTTTAAATATACAGAGTATCTTGAAAACCTCTTGGCTGATTTGAAAACTGGTGAAAGAAACTTAGATTGGCATTTATGAAAAATGGGTGCAGAGGGTCTGATTTCTGTGACTACTTACTAATGAAAAGCTTGTTATTTAGTCATCTTGCACTATGAAGAGTCTTATATTGAAAGGAGAAAAAACGCAACAGCAGAGTTTTACTTGCTCAGCAGTCACAGACACAGCAGCTTGGAGTGTCAAAAATGAGTTTCTCCCCAATACTATATTCAGAAATAACAAAGGGCAGCATGGCAAAGATCAGATGTTAAGCAAATGTATTACTTCTGGCATGCCAAAATTCTTACATCTGTAACTTAAATTTGGGTTCTTTATGGTTAGTTGGTTTTGTTTATTGGTCAGTGTGGGGTTTTTTTGTTTCGTTTTATTTTATTTTGAGGAGTTTTGTAGTTTTTTAATTTCTCCCCCCCAAAAAATAACAGAAAATCAATATAAGATTTTATTTCTGTGCAAAAACCCGTTTTGCTTTTTCAAAGTGATGTCTACTAGAATAGAAACAGTGGGTTCCAGTTGACTTATCTTTCTGCTAAATTGAGAGTCCTCTTTCACTTACTATGGAAATGGGCATGAACTTACTGTGCTGTTATACTTCCTCAAAGGAATAATTAATTTGCCAAGATACTGAGGAGAAAAAAAAAGAGGAAAAAATATTATCTTTTTGATTTTCTCCTTTAGACTTCATTGCTTTCTGAAATCAATGATATTAATATAAACTGACTGGTGGAAGTTCATGCACAGAATGAAGTAGACAGGGTGTGGAAGCTAAGGGAAGGTGGTTCTTAAATTTACTAGGAATTATGGGTATTTGTCATTCTAGCAAAGATTTTGGTATCTGTTTTAAAGGCGATATATTGGGGAACTCATTTGATGTAAAGGTAAGAAACCAGAGTCCATCTCTGCTGTTATGTAAACCACTATACATCTCAAATAGTTCATGAAAAAAAGCTGTCAGCGGGATTACAGCCTATGACATCTAGATTACAATTGTCTTGCACTTGAACATTTTAAATTAAATGAATAGTAACATTCAGGTCTAATGTCTTCTTTAATATCTTATAACAGCCATAAAATATGGAGACTTGCTTTCTATAAAAGGAGAAATAAATCATATTTTTTACCTGTGTGGGTGCTTGTTTTGGAGCAAATCACAATTAAACGTATCCTGCTCTATTCTGTCCAAGATTGACTGAGTCTTCCTAAAAACAAATTAGTCAAGTTCTGTTTTGATTAAGTATATTGGCATTACACATGCAACGTGACATTGCAGGAAACAATATGACATCCTAAGAGAAAAAGAAGAAAAGGAAGGAGCCATTCTTAGACAATAATTCATTGTAGAACTATGATGAATTCTGTCTTTCCCCCATATAAAACAATTCTAAGCTCATGTTTTATCATGTGGATTCAGTTACTTTCTGGTTAGTTTATCCAACCAACAACTATTGATACAGTCCATTCCTTTTGCTGGATGCTGAGTTAGGCTGGTGATGACCAGGTAGCTGACTTATGTTGAAATATAATGAAATACTTATGTTTTTTTTAAAGTGAATGATGCAACCCTTTTTTTCCCCTCACCTTCCCTGTTCCAGGCAAACCTCAAAAAATGGTAATTCCAGAAGAGCAAGGAATATTTGTGTGCAAAGAAGCTACAGTTCAATGCAGGGAATGTCAAATATGTTGGCAGAATGAGCAAATATGCATCTATACAGCTTGAATGGTGAAATACAGGCTTCAAATCCAAAAAATCTGAAGGTGTCTCTATATACATTTGGTCTTCGCTTCTAAGCAAAATATGCATCCTACACAAAATATTTTGAAATATTATTTAAAAATGATCAGTTGGCTGGAAGATAAGAAATTAGTCAGACATTTCTAGGAAACATAAATTATTTCTGTAAAAACTTTATGTCTTATTTTTTATTTGAACTACACTCTACCCCAAATTTCATGAGACTTTCAAAAATTGGCCCCATAACTGGCAAATTTTAATAAGGGGTAAGTAATCCTGTAACAGGAACAGAATTTCTCCTTTATGTCCCAAGTATTAAATGACTCTAAGATTCATATTTTTCTAATTTCATCTCCGCTTTTAATTTTTTGTATTGATGAACCAACTTTGGTTACACTAAATAATTATTTCTCTCAGTTTGTCATCTCTAACTTCATATCAGAGAGAGCAAGGGGAGGGAGAAGACAAAAAAAGATATGAATGATGTGGAAAGATAAACCAACCAGCAGTCCCTAGAGTGTTCTCATGACATCCACATTTTATTCAGTTATCCTTTTATTTTCCAAAAAAGTCTTTTTCACTGGAGTAGCTGCCCATGTGCCTTTCACAAGGCAAACGGCCTTGTAGCCAACACACAAAAACCTAATCACATTTTTCCTCTTGTTCTTTAGTGAGGTCTTAAGTTGAGATAAATATGATCTGTGGCAGATGGCTGCACAGCTAATGAAGCCCAGGTCAGTGTGGGACCCAGTGAGAACTGCCACCAGAGAAGGTCAGGGAGCCTGGCCCCAACTGGGCTAACAGCAGCACCCAGCTCTGCTGCTGTTCTGGCACAGTGGCAAAACTCAGCCTTCAGCTCAGTCTTCCCATATGCTGGGAAGAGCTTTCTTCACCTGAGCTCTTTTAATAACCCTCCATCACTATGAAATATCTGACCACTGGGGACTTGGCTGGCAAGTCTAACAAATTAGGGCTGCCTTTACAAGTAAACAGCTATGCCTGCCAGTGATTTCCATCTGCCCAGCACTGCCAGGTTCATTATGAGCATGAGGAGATGGAGTTAAACAGATGGCAGGAAATGTGCTTGGCCCTTGCACTCAGGAGAGGAGGACAAGAGGCAATTGCTTTGCATAACATCCCTTTCCCTTCATTACTTCACATTATAATATGTAAATAGTCACCCCAGGAGGAATTTAAAAAGCACTTAGCATTGAAATATAAGGGTGCTACATGGAGAGAGAGAGAGAGAGAAAGAGAAAAAGGAAGGAATGAAGTTTGAGCTGTTTTCAAACCAGAGTTTGCTCCCCAGCCCCCTCCATCCCCAAAGAGGTTTCAAGGGCTGCTTTTATTTCTGACACAGTAAATACAACTACTTCTGAACGTGTCTCTCTCATTCTCTTTCCCTGACTGTCTCCAAAGGCTGAAGGAACCTGTTAGACAGGCAGGCAGCTTGCAGGAAGGCCTGCAGTGTGCATATGAGAGCATGCAGAGTGCACAGTGTCAGCCAGCCAGGCTCTGCTCAAAGCCCTTCTTTTTTTTTTCTTTCTTTTATTTTTTTTTTTTTTGGCACTGACATTGGAAATGCAGCAAGACTGCAAGCTGGTAGGGAGACATCATTGCATCACTAAACACTGCCCCACACAGGAGTAAAGGAAATCATACAATTTTCATACAGAAGTATTAACATCCTTGAATTAAAGTGGGGGCACATAAAACTGCATGGGACTTAAATCTCTAAGTAGGAAACTTATTTCTATATTGTGCCCTGCCACTGAACTCTCAGAGGATGCTAGGTATTTCACTGTCTGCTTCTGAGTCTAAACAAAGACAATTGTAACTTAGAAACAAGCAGTTGAAAAATTGGACATGAGGATTTTGGTGGGCGTTAGGTTATCTGAACATGGATCCAAGCTTTCTGGAAGAGTGGTGGTCTTTTTTATGCCTTATTATTATCCTTAATATGCTGAGAGCCTCACCTCAGCTGAAGCCTCCAACTGCTGCCATAAAACAAGGAACAAAAAGAAAGGAGCAAGAGGAGGAGACTGACACATAAGAGGGATAAAATGGCCTGTCTTCTGTTGACTGATACCACTATGAATCTGATCATCTGACCCAGTAAATCATATCTCTTCATCACATATTAAAAGAAAAGATTACATAACACAAAGCAACCAGTAAGACAAGATAGAGTGGCAATAGTCTGTCAAACAAGATTTTCCTCTTCACTGAAGCATCTGAAATTCACGTAACAACTGGAAGATACATGATATTCAGTAGGGTTTGCAGTTAAAAATGAAATCTGGGCAGCTTCTCAGAGGAAGGGTATTGCAGAATAATCTCACTGGGTCCAGGATGGGTCCAAGTCATATTTTGAATCCTGGACAAATACTGGAGAATAAAGAAGTATGTGAATATGATGCATGTAAACACATAAGTCAGGAGGGTACCAAGCAACAGCTGCCTGCCAGCACACTTTCTCCAAAAGGGAATTATACACCTTAATTAAATGCCCTGTAGTAGCAGTCTGGTGTCCCCTCTACTCCAGCTGAGAGCAGATGTTCAGAGGCTGGAAAGGAGTCTTGCATTTTAAAAGAGATGTGTGAAAAACTTTCACTTACAGAGGAAAAGGAAAAATGTTTCACACTTGCCAACTTTCTGGGTCTTGAGATTTCAGGATGCTGGATTTCAGGATGGCTAGAAGCCCGGGCTATCAGGTGTTCAAAAATCCCAGACAAATGATCATGGTGTCTATAAAGAGCAGCTCTCCTGCACACCAAGGAGAAAGCTGTTCTGCTTTGCACAGTCCAGACTTGTCTGTGATCCGGCAGGCTTGTCACGTACGTGCAGATCTACTCAACATCTATGATATGTCCAAAAATGAGACACATAAAACCTACTGCCTGTGGACCTGCCAGTTTTGACAGGTCTGAGTCTGAAAGCTGCATACAGAGTGAAAGGGTTCCTCTGTGCTTGTAGTGGCAGGAGGTGGTACATCCAAACCTCTAGTCTCAAACCTTCCATGACTTCTTCCTAAAAAAATTCATAAAACAGAAATTTTTCCCCTTGATCATCTTTATCACCTTAAATAAAACGTACTCTACATCCTGTCATGAAAACATGATGTCATTGTATTTTCCATAAACCTTTTCTCCCCTCCTCCTTGGTTTCTCCTCTCATTACCCAATTTCCTACTTCTGGCTAAAAGAATTCTTCAGAGTTTCTGTATTTAATAAGTATGTTTACTATTTTCTTTTTCTTGGCCTGAATATTTTTCTTCATTTTTTTGGTAAGAATATTACTTGTGTTTTACTGTCTTTTCCCAAACTGTGTTTCTAGTTTTTGAATCATTTTTGCCCAAAGGCTCAGGCACCCTGCACACCACTGCTATTAAGGATAGTAGTAATCTTTTCACATCTTCCTCCTTGCAAGGTTAGACTTGGTTTGTGGGGGTCTCTTATCCCACACAGGAATTGCCTCCACACTATATACAGGGATCAATTGATATTCTTGCTTCTAATTAGTGTAAGATTTCTTTGGACCTTCTAGGCCATTCTCTTTTACACAGTCTAGTATCCTGATTAATTTTGGCATATGCTGCTCCCCTTGTCAAGTGCAATTATGCTGTAGCCACTATTACTTAGGGGTTTGACAGCAGTTCATAAAGCAATTTTTATTTGGGATGAGAGTGGTCTGAGATTAGACTCGTTTTCTGCTCTAGTTTGGAGATGGGGATTGCTTTCCTGCAGCTGCTTTTTGTGCATTTTTTTCTTATCCTTCTGGCAATACACTACTACTATATTATACTGGTATGGAGTTATTGGATTTCAGGCTGAAGTGGAAAGGAATATCTGGATTCATTCTTCAGCCATCCCAGGGGTGTGCTGTGAGTGTGTGATCCTAGCCAGGGAGGCTGGGAAGGGGGATACCACCAAAGAAACTGCTCTTGTTCTTAGTACGTTGCACTAGTGTTCACTCCTTGCCCTAAAGATCTGCAGTGTTTCCTCTTTAACTGACAAAAAAGGAAGGATATGAATTTACAGGTTTATTTAGATGAGCCAGGCTCAGAAAGTACCTGTACCCATCATTTCAAAGTGAGATCTAGCTGAAATGATAACGTAGTTACTATTTGCTTTCTCTGGCATTGCTCTGTGCACCTTTGCCCACCTGGCTCCAATGCCATCCTGTATCTTATCAGCATCTCATGCTAGTGACATGTTTGTATGCCTGTTTAAAGGTAACCAGATACACACACAGAAACAATATAGATACAGATATAGTGGACCATGAGACCTGAGATATGGATGTTAAAAGACTGCTTATAAACTTTGTAGTATACCAATCAGACATGCAAACACTGTGTGAAGTTTCAACCACATATAACCCCCAGTTAAACCCCAATTATTCAGGCTCTGTGAAACATAATATATATAATATTTTCTCCAATGACCTCTTTGGTAAACAAATGACAAGAATTCCCCTGAGTGCTATATCCTTATCTAACATCTCCAGTTACCAAAGTTTATTTATTATTTGGACTAGTAAATAATCTAGTATAATTTTGCAGACACTGGACTTTTTCTTTTGTTGCAAGGGAATTGTTTGCTTCGAGGGTCTTGCACAGACAGCAGGTTCCTGTTTTGCCTTTACCAAGGTGTCAGGGACCTGTGGGATCACCTGAACTTTCTTTGCCCTGCTATTATCTCTGCAACATCTCCCACAACCCCACCTTAATGAAAGGGTCTTAAAGCAAAATCCTTTATCTGTGTTGTCTCAGACTTTATTTCACATTAGGAATTCAATTAGGAAAATTAAGTAAACAAAGATTTGGAGAAGGGACCAGAACACATCTACCCTTTCCTGAAATGAAGAAAAATTTTTCAAGGTTCAGCATGATTTTAAAATTATAACACCACCCTTGATTTTTCTAGTAAAAACAGACTTGCATTTAATCAACAGTTAAATTGATCTTATGTAGCTGGAACTGGCAATATTTATTCAGATTAAGCTATTTAGTATAGGTAGAAGTCAAAACCATTAAAAATATAGTTTCGACATATTTTACACTAACTGTGGGCATTGTAGCTTGTTTATACAGAAATTTTAAAACTTATATATCATGGTTCTTTAGTTAGTCATAGAGAGGCAGTAGCCAATTTTTTTTATTTATTTTGCCTTGTTCTGCAGCTTTATGGAGCATGTCAACATTGTCCCTCATTCCTTGTCATTAGCAGGCTAAAACACCTTCTATTTCCTGGAGATTAGCCACTCCAGAGAGAAGAGGTTTTGCTGTATCCCCCTCTGTCTGCTGAGACAGCTGTAATGGCTATGTGCACCTGTGGCACAATAGCCACCAGCAGCCAGCTAGTATTGTTTATTGCTAATGAGGCATATAATTGCTGCAGTTAATCCAGCTTCTGAGGTTACTAGGTAAAAGGAAGAAAACTGCAGTGAAACTGGATAGGGTTACAGAGCAAGCACAGTGTCTCCAGCATTTAATTTAGCTCTAACAAGGCAGTTAGTGTTAGATCTCGACTGATTGTTAAAGAGCACTTACTGATGTTAATAACCATAATAATCAACTATAACTGGCATAAATTAATTCAGCATTACAATACAGAAGTAATAAAATGGGTAATCATTATGCTCTTTAAATTATATTAATGTGCACATTCAACCATATCAAATGGTTTAACTGTTCACCAATATAGCAATAGTAAATTAATTTGGAATAAATGCAATGCAGCAAACAAACCCTAATTGCCATTTAATAAGTATGGTAATTTCTGTTTAATTTGGCTACACTTTCCTGTTGAAAGGGAAAAAACTAAAGTATGTAGAGTTAGGAAAAAATATGTTTAAGTGGTTCTGTTCTGCAGTTCTGTGGTCTCATTTCTCTGAATTTGGTTCCTTCTATACTACAGTCTCCTCTGGCCCTCCAAAGTCTGCCTCACTCCAGATTTGCCTTTGATATTGATCCACCCAACAAGCAGCTGGCTGTAAGTCCCCAAATGTCTCAATACAATATTGACTGAGTGTGCCCAAGTGTTTTATTAACAGATTAAGGGACAGGAAAAAATACAGACATATCCTACATGTCCCCTCCACCCAGGAATGTCTAAACAGAGAACACATCTTTTTAAGAAGCTGCTTTGGAAGGAGGTTAAAAGTTTTATAAAGCTAAATGTATGTAGTACCCAAAGGTCAAGGTAAATATGATCCAAGAAAACGGATTTCGGATGTCACTAAATGCTGAAGCTACAACACACTTCTTTTAAATTTTTACTGCTATGCAAATTAATCAAAGGCAGGGAGATATTAATTAAACAGCCAAAGCAAAGAATCTACAGCTGCTCCTGCTGCAGTCCCACAAGAGGTCTGGATGCTGCTAAGCTTTTGTATCAGTAAATACAAAGGTTCCCATTTGAAATATATGTACCACAGCTAAGGGTTATTTCCTTACTTGTGTGTTTCAGTTGAGATGTAGGTGGCAATTCTTTGCTTTTGTTTTATTTTGTTTTCAAAATGTCACACATTTCATGTATCACCATAAGTCTCTCCACATTTCAATGTTTGATTATCAGTGGAGGAACCAGTTGTTATTACAGAGAAGAAAGATGTTTAAGATAACAGCAATACAGGGACAAACCCGGTGAGAGGTTGGAGCACAGATCTGTACATGGGGAGAGGAGGGCAAAATTCCAAACTTTCTGTCTACTCCTGACACACCTGGGATCCACCTGAACAGTGAACTGGTTGCAGTAAAAAATTACTCTTTGAAGTAATTTGATATCAGCCCATTAATAAGGTGTAAAGGAAACAATAGAAACTGATCTTTGCAAAAAGATCAGAGTAAACCACCTCTTATTTCTATCTACTGTTTTCAACCAGCTGGAAAACATGTTTTGAAAAGTCTTTGTCCACTGAATGCTTGAAATTTCTACTTGGTTGTGGCTGTGTTGCTTTCTGCTGCTAACCCAGGAGACACTTATGAGATTTGAAGCTGCTGATTGTAACCAGTTTGGAAGCTAAACACACCAGCCACTTGGCAAAGTGCTTTAGCAGTCAGGTAGTTTTCCTCTGAGCTTTCTCCAGGAATAAAAATCAGAAGGGATTCTCTTTCAGTCAACAGAATGAGTTGAACAATCAGCCATATCTCCTGAGGGAGAGGTGGGGGAAATATATATATAAAATCAGTCAGTTCTGGAGACGGTTAATCTGCCTCTTTTCTACAGGGGAATTAGAAAGCTGGAATTGTCATTATGTTGTCATTTTATATGTTCAGTAAAATACATCTTAATTCCCAGTGCAAGAATCATCATTCTCAATGGATTCTTTTGTTAGGAAGACCTGCCCTTTTTGAATTGAATCAGATTTTTCTTCAGAAAAAGAGCAGCATATAAACATTTTAGCATTAAAATGAGTTCATACTACTGGTAGGAATAAGAAGTCTAATACTATGCTTTTGAACCTCTCATAGGTACTTTGCCTGGTATCAAACCCAAACACAGCTGCAGTAGAAGAGTACTTGCTCCTCCTGTTTGTCCGAGTCTATCCATAAACATGAGACCATGACATCCATACGTATGTGATGCAGTCAGTGTGGTAAATCTGTTTCACCTTGTGAAGCCATTTTGTTCAATCTAAGTTGAACTTTTTTGTGTTCTTGGCACCTTGTGCTGGGTCACAGGAAAGGAAGTGTGGCCTCTGCCTTGTGATCCACTATGTGAGTATTCTCACACACCTGGCATAAAACACTTGCTAGAGTTGTCTTCTTAGTTGTTGATCATTGACCTTGAGAGAAGCTATTGACCTTGTTCTTTTCTGTCATACGAACTTTTCCTTTCAAATCATCCTCCAAAATGACTGAATGTTTCTATGAGAGGCAGAACCAGGGTTTTCCTTGAGGAGTGATCATACCAAGCTGTATCAGAAGGTTCAGCAAGCAAAACCATGGAGAGCTTTATAGTTACTTTTAGTCACAAATAATTTCTTTTTATTAACCAGGGTGGAAGAAACTACTATTTCCTAGAAGTGTCTTTTAGTTATAGGTATTTCCCCCCTAGCTTATATTTAGGTTGGAGCTTTAGTCTAGTGTACAACACGTACTAATTTATTTATACAATAATCCATACTAAATTGTATTGAAAAAGAGTTTCTTGAAGTTTGATTAATTCAAAACCACTGAACTTCATTCTTCTGAATCAGGCAAAATGGAAAGAAAAGAAAAAAAGTAAACGAGAGCATCAGTATGACAGAGGAGTGCTTCATACGACATCACAAGCCCCTTCCAGTCCTTCCTGAAGATGACGTCAAGTATGACGTCACCTGCCGCACACCTGGCTCCATTGACAGGTATTTAGTGCCATCTAGTGGTGTCCGAACTGTACAGTTTCTGATTGCACAGTCTGTGTTCAGCCACTCTTGCCTCTATGTGAGGGGGAAGTATCACCATATCGTTATGACAAGAATCATAAAAACGTGGTTTTTATCACTTTTACTGCCTTTTTTTTTTTTTTTGACTGAGTATAGCGCTGGATTCTGCTTGATGAACACACTTTGAAATGTGATTCTGTTAAGAAAACTTGTTTTTCTTGGTAGATAACTTCACACGACCCCTGTAAAATAGTACATTTCAGATACTACACTCTTATGTACTGTGAAGAAATAGGCTCAAAATAAAAACTGGGTTTTTTTAGAAATTGCTAAAGAGAACATGAGATTCTGACCAGTAATTGAATCAATTATTAGTAGCAAAAAATTATTTTACTTCTTTTTATTTTTTTGCAACATCTAGTATAGACACCACCATTTCACCCACACCAAACATGTTTGCTTCTGTTTGTCACCATTATCCCGCAGGTTATAAATTAAGGTGGCATATCAATTAAACAGTATTTTTTTTCCTATTGATGTGACTCCTTTTCTCAGAAAACATTTCTTATTTAAATGAGAGCTATTAAGCGACTTTAGCAACAAGAGGAGCCTCGTAGCAGAGGTCAGCTGAGTTAAAACTTTCCTTCTGTGCCAAGGCAGCCAATTTCTGCCATAGAGGCAGAACAGCTCCTGCTGACTCTGAGTATGTCCTGAAGAGGTTTTGCGAGTGTATATCTGTTGGTCACCATTTGCACTTGCATAGTACAAGCATTTCTCCAGCTGTATGGGGTGCAAGCTTTAAAATATGGCAAAAGCTATGCTGCAGGGAAGTAAGTGTATTGTGGATACAGCAGATTTTGCTATCTTGCCTGCCTCTCCCTAAAATGTGAGGCCCATGTGATTAAACCTCATGTCTAGGAGCCAGTGGCAGGGAGCAATACACATATTTGTGGCCTATTATGATGAAACATATTTGAAACCTAAAGGTTAAGAGATGAGCAGTCCTTCATGGTAGTATGTTATCACTACTTTTCCCCTCAGCATTTGGGCATGGTCACAGCTGCTGATTCAGAGGGATTACGCTGGTAATGTTTCAATAAACCTTGAATACTACTGGTAGTTTAGAGAGTTGCTTCCTGTGCTATTTCCTGAGAAAAATAATTCCCTAATCAATACAGTTAATTCCCTGTAACTGTTGGGCCGTAACTATCTTGACAGAGTTTTAAGTACTTTGACATAGTGGTTCTACATCATACCACACAGAAATAAGCAGTCAAGGTAAAAATGTGGGGCTGTTTTCCTTCATATGGCTGGCTTAGAATTAAAGTCAGAAGTTAGTATAGTCATCAAACACAAGTGAAAAAAGATCCTTCATATCCTATAGAAGCTGAAGACAGAGGTTGAGCAAAGTTTGGCAGCTAGATTTTTTTCTTAGCTTATGAGGTTTTGAGATTTGTTCTCTCCTCCCTTGTACCAGACAGTGTTTTTCTTATTTCAGTTTCAATGAACAGTAACTTAGCTTTTGGATTAAACTATACATGTTTATTTTTTTCTCACAGAGAACCAAAATCCCCAGTGGAAAGGTTTACAAGGAATGTTTGTTATTAATCATATTGGCCTAGCCTTATTTTTAAAAGCACTCAAATAATTCTCTTCTTTACTGTATTTGCAACCTCTAAGTCTTATAATAGCAGAAGGCCTCATTGGCCCTAACTCAAAACTTAATACACTTCCATGCAATCTCTTGCACTTGTAAAAACAATGCCAGAATTCACAACACTCTCTGTGTCCTAACATGTTTCTATGGCAAAACAAACTAGGTGGTGTTGAGCATATTAGACCCTTTTTATGTCACTTAGAGACTCTTACCTAGTAAATTTCCTAAGTTTCCTTTTACACCTCCTATCTCCCCATACATTTTGCACACTATTAAAACAGAATAAAAGCTTGTGACTAATTCCATAAGTCTGCAGTTTTGGATCATGCAAACATGCACTGAACTACAAATAAATAGAGTGTCTTTTAAAAGACAGTGCTCCAAGCACTGCATTTAAAACTGCAGGCACCGATGGAGTGAAAAACTACATAAAAATTATTTCAGTCATTTCCACTTGGAGTACTAGCAAATTTCAACAGGAAAATCATCGCAAGTGAAACTAAAGGGAACTCTTTTATGGTGCTTTTTTGGAACTAAATTTCTTTTTATTGTATGTGTGGATTCAGTTTCTCCTGTTTTTTTTTATTTCTGATTGCACAACAGGAAAGCATACAAACAGATTATTTGCAAAAATGGTGCAATAAGCATGCAAACAGATTATTTGCAAAAATGGTGCAATATGCAAAATTTCTGTTTTAACCTCATTGCTTACGTGGCAAGCCCTGGAACTATGATCTTCATGAGTTCTTTAAAGTCATATTTCCTGATACTATGAAAAATTTATCCTTTCTTCCTTAATCTATAGGAGAATGACCTTTGTCCTTCTACTTCACTCTCATGAGACCTCACTGGAGTGCTGCATCCACCTCTGCGGTCCTCAATATAGGAAGGACATGGACCTGCTGGAGCAAGTCCAGAGGAGGCCACCAAGGTGATTAGAGGGATGGAGCACCTCTCCTATGAGACAAGGCTGAGAGAGATGGGGTTGTTCAGCCGGGACAAGAGAAGGCTCCAGGAAGACCTTATAGCAGCTTCCACTTACAGAAATGCTGGAGAGGGACTTTTTACAAGGGCATGTAGAGAAAGGACAAGGCTTTAAACCAAGAGAAAGTAATAGATCAAAGAAGCCCTTTACAATGAGGGTGATGAAACACTGGAACATGTTGCCAAAGAAGCTGTGGATGCCATATCCCTGGAAATATTCATGGCCAGATTGGACAGGACTCTGAACAACTTGATCTAATTGAAGATGTCACTGTCCATGGCAGAGAAGTTGGACAAAATGGCTTGAAATGGTCCCTTCCAATTCAAGTATTTTATGATTCTATGATTTTATAAGTCTACTGATCCTGGATTTAGAGTGGGAAATCCTATATTTCCAAAATATTTCCTATGCAACAATAAAGCTGAAGCTCTAAAGCCTATAGTACTCTTATAGTTAAAAAGAGCGAGTGGTTAAAAGGTACATCTGAGGATATTTCTGTTAAATCTAGCACACATTAGATGTGAACTTTTAGATAACTAATGCAAAATCTCTTCTGAACTGCTCTCTGGGGAGTCCTTCTCTCTTCCATAAACTGTTTTAAGTACTTCAGAATTAAGGTACAAAGAATATTGAATGGGTTTTGAAAGCCAATCTCTCCATAGAGGGGTAAGGATACAAAACATTAACATGTAAGGTGCAGATGTCTGAGGAACAGCAGGAATGGCCATGCTTGGAAGCATTAAACATCCACTCTGACGCTTCAGATTATTTCCTCTCTACCAATTAAAGCAATTAGGAGAAAGAAAAATATTACACATTTTATAGGTGAGTAAAAAAATGTAAAAGAGATAGTCTACCCCCAGGCCTTATCAAGATAGGCTTGTACAAAATTATGTCTCTCTTGGGAGTTGCTCCTCTAAGAGTTTCAAGAACTCCTCCAGGAGACTTCGCTAACCCTCACAATGGCATCTTCAGGTTTTTCCACTGACTTAGAGTGGTCACAGTCTGAGACTCTTGAATCTGATTCCTTTTTTGTTCTCATATGATGGACATGAGTTAGTTGCAGTACAGTGGTCCTAGGCTATAAGCCAAGACCATCTTTGCACAACAGAGTTAAAACCAGAAGCCTTCCTCAGTCATTAATTTTCTCCCTTGAGTATACTGCTCTGCAGGCTGAGGGGAAATCATGACTGTGTCTCCTCCTCCAGCACCCATGTCTGTCTGTAAGCTACCCTGTCACCCTGTGACCTGTTACATACTTCGCAAAGAAATACATTTTCTGTTGCAGAAAACTGCTCTTGGTCACTCTTTTGCCAAGGTAAATCCATGTTAATCATCGTAGAAGAAAACCCCAAACAGTATGCTTAATCAATATGTTGCTTAGGTGATACTCTTTATACTGAATTGGCCACATTTCACAAGCACTCACTGGTGCAACCTTCCTGCTTCTTTCCTGGGCTGATTTCCAGCCCCTTCTCACAGCACTCTTTCAAGGAGCCTTAATGCTCCAGGTTGTGGGTATGACACACCTTTATCGAACATGCATGCTAAAAAAGCATTTTAGGACTTAGCAGAGTTTAAGACAAGTTTTGAGGGCTGAGAAATTTTATATGAGGATATCTAGCTTTCAGTAAGTCTCAAGAAAATGTCTCTGTGTTTGCTTAGTCTTATGTTGCTCCCAACATATTAGTCTGTTCAGAGGAGTCTCTCTGGGAAGCCATCTGGTATGTTATAGCACAGTATGTACTATCTTTCCTTGTTGCCAAATACATGCATTCAATTAATGATAATC
This sequence comes from Manacus vitellinus, assembly GCF_001715985.3. Lineage (NCBI taxonomy): Eukaryota > Metazoa > Chordata > Aves > Passeriformes > Pipridae > Manacus > Manacus vitellinus. The sequence goes on from NW_021940535.1 coordinate 43,369,935, forward strand.
ATCTGCTGCTTCTACAGAGCAATACAGTTTTTTTTTTCCTTTTCCTGAGTAGTCTTAGCCAAGCTTTGCATAATCACCTTAGGAAACCTTGGTGCTGAAAATTTGATTTCCTTCCCAGACTGCAGCATACCAGTGGGGTCTGACACAGCCCTTGCTTGTTGATGAGGAGGATGTGGAAACACAATAGCATTACTTTCTCTCACACGTTCACAGCTGGGCTCCCAGACACAGTCAGCAGAAAAAAATATTACATAGCCTGCAGAAATGTCATCAGGACTTGAGAGGTGCTGATCTAAGAGTAACAATTGCTCCAAGAACAGCTGTTGTCATCCGTAGAGATTTAGCAGTTCCACCAGTAAAACACTTTAACCTGTTTTCCTGACTATCGTGGAAAAACTTATTTCAGATCTGATTGTGAACAGGCAGAACAACTACTTTAGTGCTAAAGCAAATGCACAGAAAAAAAATTGCATTCGGGACTGCAGCAAGACTGAAACATTCCCTCAGTCATAATTATACTACATATCAAATAATAAATAAAAGAAAATAAATTTGAAGGGGAGAACAGTTACCCAGAAGACACTCCATACATGTTTGACCTTATCAGTTACCTTTTCTTTAATATCTTATATTAAAAGTAAATTTTGACCAAAGCAGATCTGCAATGGAAAGTAAATCTATATAACCCACTCCTCTGGCTGAGGTCAGGACAACACCAGGTAAAGATACCATGGGACTTCAGAGCAGCAGTACCAGAGAACACCTTTTCACGGCCACACAGCAGAAGCCACAGACCATTCCAAAACTTATAGAAAAATGCAGGCTTTCAGTAAAAAAAGTAATAAATAACAAACCCACTGAAAGCACAGCATATCTAAGAAAGCCAAATGGAGAGATGAAGAGTTCTGACTGTTTCACATCCCTGAAGTGATGCCATCAAGTTTGGTTAGTACAGCACTGGTTCTGCCAGATCCTTCCAGGCGGAACAGAGAAAAAGAGTGAGAAAAATTGTCTTTTGGGGACTGCAAGACTAATGTCTCCCTCTCTTTGGTCCTGTTCTTGCCTAGCCTGTTACAAGAGCTTCAGAGAGGCTCCTGGTAGTTCTAAGGCAGTGCTGTGTGCATGGTCCATATGTTGCTTTCTCATTTCTCTTGCATTCACTGGCACCTGCCTGACTGCTGTATCCCCATGGCACTTTGTGAAGACCACCAGGGATTTGCCAAGGACCTGCTTGCCTATGACACAATGACCTCAGTGGTGTTTGCATGCATCCCTGCTCTGTGTCCAGGCTGCAGGGAAGCAGCATGAAGGTGCTGGTGGTGCTGACTCCAGTGCTGCTACATTTGGAGCAGAGGCTTCAAGCTCAGAAACTGAAAAGATCCTGGCAGAACTCACTCCTACCCTCACCAAACCCTTTAGGAGTCACTTGGCAGAGCTGTCTGAACATGTACTGACCATTTAGATTCAGTTTTTATGTAGGTTGCATTGTCGTGATGTTTCAGTGCAGACAAACCAAAAGCTTTTCAATGTAGTAGCACACAAAATGTGGCCTTACACAGACAGAAAAGAAAGATGCCTTTAAAAGTTATTACTAAACTTGAATAAAAAATATCTATATAGATTTAAGCTGCTTTTCTCACTATATAAAAAACAGAATAAAGAGGAAAAGTCAACTGAATAATTAGTATGTCTCAGTTTTGTGAGTCCCATTAGAGCCCTGAAATAAGTTCTTAAACCAAGTATCACTGACAATTCCTGGAGTCATCTTCCAGTTCTGCCTGTGTTACCCTTGCTGCTCACTGTGTGTTTGATACATGTTCATATAGGGGTTTACATTTTTACAAACTTTTATTTTCTTAAAGTAACTCTTTACTCCCTCTTGTGGCTTTTTAGGAAAGTATGTTCCTCCTACTTGAAATCCAGTTGGATTAGATTTTTCATAGCCTATATTTGATGTTAAATAAATTGATCATAATGTTGGGTTGTGAGTTCTATCCATTAAATGTATTCCTTCCAAAATGCAGTAGATTACAGACAAATTTCTGTTCAAATATGTTTACACATCTATTTCATATTTCAACAATCACAAAAAGTAACTTGAAAAATATTTTGACTAACTTTTCCAGGAGGCATAAATGAAAATTGACTGCAATTTTTAGGAAAACCCGCCAAACTTTCAAGAGCATATTATCTACCCTCCAAATAACATTTTTATCAGTGTATAAGCACAAAGATATCTTTAATATATCGAATTTGTTTGTGTAATAGAGTTTTCAGGCAGCAATCACAATCTCTGGTATGGCCACATGAGGTACAAATTGTAATTTTTTTTTCTGATGTGTACTGATTCTGGGTATATACCCCCTGAATGCAGAGAGAATAGAAATGAGGCACTTGCACAACAAGGGAAGTGACAGAATTCATTACTCCCGTGGCACATCAGTGATCACGTTGCATTACTGTTGGCTGTCACACTGAAAACGTCTCCCACAGATGCAGAATACTGATGGGAGATACTTTTCAGCTTTATTTCCTCTTTTCTGTTTACCTAGCATATTCCCAGTGGGCAAAACCCCTCCAACTTCAACAGCATCAAAACTGTCTTTTTCCCATATCCATTACATTAAGTCATGCTAATGTTTTTCTATTTGTTATGTGAAATACTTCTCAAGAAATCAGGGTGTAGAGGAAGCATCAAAGACCAGAAGTTTTGCAGAGCATGTGGGTGACATTTGAGCCCTTGTAAATCCACATATGCACTCTAATAGTTGCAGCAAATATGAAAAGGTCACTCAACCCTCCTTCTCTGAAGGCTACCCTAAATTGCACCTTTTCACAGTTGTCACCAGCTCAGAATGTGCACATGGGGAAATACACTGGCTCTGTCGATACATTTGAATCCTCTGTTACCTCAGTTTCAGGTCATTTAACCAGTAGTCTCTCTGTTACTAGTTTTCATCTAGTATAAATCAGTTTTGTTCAGATCACTTGGTGGAACCTCTTCTCCAGATTTGTTCTCTGGTTTTAAATTTTGCAGTCAAATATATACTGGGCATATTTGATGGCAATATATAAGATAGTTATTTTGTGCTTCATATTTTTGGCTATGGTGTCTTTAAAAAATAGAAAAAAAGAGGAGCAGTGATTACAAGGTATTTGACTTAGATAGATTACTTTAAATGGAAAAAAGTATATACTTTATTTTTGGTAATTTGGCGTCAATTGATTTTTCTTTTTGCCAAATGATAGAGCTTTGGGGAAAGAATAGATTTCTGAAATAAGTAATCTGGACTGTAACCTTGAAATTGTGTAGTTTCTTTTCTCTGCTTCTGCTGCAGAGATATTTCTTTGAATCCAGTACTGAAAACCAGGCCAGGTTACAAGGTTTTAGTCAGCAGTGCAGTGTATAAAGCCTGACTCCCACTGAAATACCCAGTCTGTGAAGCATTCAGAACCTGACAGTCTTCGTTTTGAGATAGAACCAACTCAGTTCTGATTTTCAGCTGTGAACAATGCACTAAGCAACAGGAATCAAAGGTCTATTTGCTTACCCATATCTTGGTGATGACTAGCTACACAAGACAGAAAGCAGGGAATGAGATAAAGTCATTGAAAGTATTTGCTTAGAGCTCTAAAAAAAGAGGAAAAAACTAAACAAATCCAAGCACTCTAATTTGTCCTAAAATGTTTCAGACTTTGAAGAGGAAACTCATCTAGAATGGCCTGGATTATATTTGTGTGGCATTAGGACAGTGTTTCTTTCTTTGTAAAGTATGACTTGACATTCACTTTGCAGTCTGCTGGGAGCAGGGTTTTGTAGGAATTTTATTGAAGAAGCTCATCTCAGCTAACTGGCTTTATCGTAATGAATCATTTAGCACGGGGCTCTCCTTTCAGAGTTCTTCTGCTGACACATTTCTCAGCCCAGCAGTGCACACTTCAGAGTAGTCACACCACCAGCCTGGCAGACTGTAGTATCCCTTGGGTTATTCAGTAGAGGAATAGTGTGGGACAGATGAAGGTAGTTGTACAAGAAGATGCTGAAATATTCAGGAAAGATTTTTCCTTGGCGAATTCCAACATACAATTTTTGACAGGACAGGTGCACAGCCGCTGAGTTATTTATTAGACAGTACAAACATGGAGAACTACAGTCAAGATTTATCTTTAATTTGGAGTATTCTTTAGAAGCAGCAATTCCACTGGGAAGCAATGATTGCTCTGAACTGCTTTAGCTAAAGAAAATTAACCCTTAATATGCAGGAAACTGTATAATAATTCTGAAGGCGGAAACACAGGCTCAGTGATCACTGAAGATCAGGGACGGGAATTTAAGTAGGATTAATGCAGAAAGGATGAGATGGGAGTATCTTTCCTTAGCTTACGAGCTTTGCATGAGTGAGAGCTGATGCAGAGAGTAGAATGAAAAGTAGTAGTAACTTATTCCTTATGTTCTTTGCCATGTGTGGACGTTTATATAGGAACTAAATAGGTTCAGGTAAATGTCACCTGTTCTGCCTCCTCTGCTCCAGTCATCCCTAGGTGTCCCTTTTCAGGTGTCCCTTATTGTGAGAGATAGATTACTGGACTGGACCTTTTGTCTCCCTCTTCATGTCCCTGTTAAGATACCCATGGATATCTTTTGTGTGCCCATCATGCAAAAAATTTTTTTCATCACAACTATATTTACTAAATGTATGCCACATTCACACTGTCTTTTTATGAAGTTACCTGTTGCATCTAAATGCTGAAAAAAGATACCAAATGCTTCAGCTTTTATTCAGTTCTTATCGTGTATGGCGTTTGGCCTACCAGGAAAATGAATATTTAATAAATGGGAAAAAAATGAAAAGGAAAGCTAGACTTACAGAGCAAGGGAAATGGGACAAGAACTAGAGAATATAAAACTGATATATTTCCTTTTGCATCATGCAAATAACAGCTACAGAAAATTTGAGAAGTTAAATTATAAAAGCCTATAGAATACCGGGAAAAAAATAAAACAGCTCTACCAGCTATTATAGACTGGTGAGGATTAACTATTCTCTTTGCCTTTGTAGTCTTTGGCTAAGAACAACACTTATTTTCTCTTCAGTCATCTGAACATACAGTAAACTTAATTTAAGGGTAGGATGGGTGGTCTAGTTTGAGAAGATATTTTTTTCATTTTGCTGTTGTGTTAGAAATCTCCTCCCCCATGCACTCATGCACATGAAACACTAACTAGAACACACCACAATTTTTTAGAAATACCTCTCCCTCACACCTCTTGATGCATTGTTATGGTTGTAACAAATATATGCAAAAGAATGACATTCTCTTGCTTACACTAATATTTGTGTCTAAAAAAGGCCTCTCAAGCTGCTAACACTGTCCCTGAGCACTTGCAGACTTTCTTTTTTTGTTTGTTTGTTTCCCTTCCACTGCAGCTATGTTTGGCAGAAAAACACATACTAACATGCCTAATGTAGTTACTTCACACATATTATTTCGAAACATTGACTCTTGTGTAAAATAAATATGTCACAAATGCTTCCTAATTAAGTCCCCTTATTTAACTTTGGTTGACAAGAAGGAAACTACATGCTGAACCAAACCCTGTGGGAAGTTTATTGTTTTTAGTCCTGTTTTCCTCAGTGCCACAATGGCATTTGCTTCTACTGGCATGTGTTTAAATAAAGGTTGTTTTTCTAAAACTCATTTTAAAATATGCCAAAACATACAGTTATTGTTCTTTCACTTTAATTCCTCCTTTATTCCATCTCCTCCCAACAGTTTAATGTTCACTGTTGCTTCAAATAAAGTCCTAAAAGTTAGACATTTTTCCACTGGGTCCAATAGAGTTGAATTGGTTTCTGTTAGCCTCACAAATATACTTTTAGCCTATACTAATACTATTTATAATTCAAAAAAAAAAAAGAAAGAAGCTTTTTTGATGTGAGAGATAAGTTGCTTAAATATATAAAAGTCTCTTCAATTTCCTTCTTAGGTCATGGCCCCATTGATTTATTTGAATGCAAAATTTTAATATTCAATCTGTAAAGGAAAGTCTTCAGGTGAAATCCATTTCCTCTTCGCAAATCCTCAGATGAGCCCTTAGTAGTATTTTTTAAATTATGCCTTCTCCTTACCACCTGTCTCCACAGTGAATTTCCTTCTCTTGTGTGGATTTTCTTTTGGTTTATCCTTTTTTTCATTTTGTGACTGAGGGCTAACACTTTTTGTGGAAAGATGTGGGTGAAGGAATGTAACAGCTTTTTTATTCCCAAAATGAACTAATCTTGGCCTCCGATTTTAACCCATTCTATCCCCAGCTGACCTACCCTATAAATGTTATTTGAACTGATGTAGCTATTTCAGCCTTGGGAGATATGTTTTAGTACTTTGGAATCAAATGCTTCAAAGTATTGAGCCAAACAATACTGAATTTATCCCTGAATTATCCACACTTCTACTGACAACAGCCAGAAACCTGAGGAGTGTGCAGACATTTGGCAGTGGTAATTTATGAGCAAGAGCTACTTTGAGAACTAAGGGCTCCACTTTCCCTGTGGTGCCTGACGGTTACATTTGCTTTGTATGACATCTTATTTTCAGATGCTATTGTCTTGATCCTTTCATGCAAAGTAACAGAGTATCTGAGGAAACCCCTTGAATCAGCCTCATTTTTTTTTATGCTATCAGGTTATAGATACTGTGGGTAGAACAGTTGGAGGTTTTTTTTCTAAGAGAAGAGGTATTAACAAATATAGAACAAATGCACAGAAGAAATTTCTCTACTGGCTATGAAGAAAGGGTGGAGGATGCTTTCTTTGGAAATTATATTATTAATTATATTATTTTTAAAATATCTCAAAAGCCCCTAAGAGTCACTGGATGGCCAGTGGGCATAAATAAGATCTGGACAGAAAGACCGAATTCTCTTGACTTTGAAACCAGAGGCTCATAGCAAGACTGTCATTGCCTGAGAGGTTTGAATAGCATGTTTTCCAGTGTAATTGGATTCACCGACCAGTTTCTTCCTAGGAAACAAGGATTTCTTCACCCTATCTTTACTTTGACTATAACCTGCAACATCCACCACTATCTTTAATATAATATCATCCTTTCAGCTAATGTCACCACAGGCCTTCTTGGATGGAACTTGCCTATCTGGTTTTCAATAGTCTGTTCAGAATTTGGCATGCAATCACTGATACTTTCTTTTCTGTTTCTCATTTTTACAAGACTACTCAAAACATGTACAATTTACAAGCCGTTTGTCTCACATTATAAATTTGTCATGAAAGCTTTAGCTTAGTTTGATGTGACTGATGGTCCATGAAATTTTGGAAGATTTTGTGGATATTTAATAAATGCAGACAAATGTTAACCATATGCTGGCCTACGTAAATGCCCTGTGGTGACACAATCTCAAATGTGATTGAGATTGATTATATCTTGCCAGTAGAGTTATATCAGCAGGAAATTAATTGTAAAGCCCCCCTCCTAACTTTGTTCTTTCATTTCCATCCCAGTCTGAACTAAGTATAAGTCTTTATAAAAAAGAATAAAAAAGTATGTAATTCCTTTCACAGAGATATCTTTTGAAGACTTTTCTCTAAATTTACTCTCAGTAAATTCATTATGTTTTAAATTCTAGCACATGAATTATAAAACATAAAAAACAAAGCTACTAGCACTATTATTAAGAAATGGTTCTTTTTTATTTTATACAGTTATTTTGTTCAAGTATTATTCTGAAGAAAATCTTCTTGAGATGCTGTTTCTATCCTTTAGCCTAGTCACTTTATGCTAAGATATTTCAGAAAAGTTATGACTGATGTCCATATATGGCATTGTTTTCCATATTTGCTAGTGTCCCTAACTACTGGACAACTTGCCTCCTCCATCTTACGTTTTTCTAAAATACATAGAGCTCAGAAAGTTTTCAGTGACAGTGGTGTTGCTTTATTTTGAAAAGTTGATCTAGTTGCATTGAACTGTCAGGGCTGGACATACCACCAGTTACCCTTGCTGAAAAACCACCCCAACATTTGAATTGCAGGTGATGTGCTAGAATAAGGAGGAAGAAGCTTTGTATCTCCTTTGACCATAATCTTTTTTTGCCAATATAAATAAGATTACCAAAATTACCAAAATCAGGCTAATTAATTCTTTTGCATAGTTTTTGTTGAAAGTACTGTTTCTAACTTTTCTTCTTAGATAATGGAATATACCCAGCATTTTCAAATCTATAGAGTTTATTTCTAGATTTAGAGGGAAAGTCATTAGTGTCACACACTGGAGACTATCACTCTAACACTGGAATCTTATTTTGTCCTGTGTGCTGCTTCTTTTGAAAACAGCAAGAAGAAATTTTAGTAGTTTTTGATATGAAAACTCAAGGAATGGAGTTGAAATTGACTATTTTTTATACTTATATTGGGGAATAACAGCCACAATAGCAGGTTACTGTATCAGTACTATAGAAATGATAGAGGTGAAAAGTTTAATTTCTAATCTCTATGTCACTAAACTCATTTGCTTTAAAGCATATTGAAGTGTTAACTTTAATACCATAGTTAAAAAAGCACATTAGTTGATGTCTAAGAAGTCCTTAGCAATCTCAACAAGAAGGTTAATATGGCAGTGACGTCAGTGAGGCTTAACCATGTATGTGCATTCTTGCTGGATAGGAAAAATGCACTGGATTAAGGCTTATGTGACTGGTGAGTTATGAATGGCAGTTCTGTAGACATCTGCACAGGATTGCTGAATCATGGTCAGTTTATGTTTTCCTTCCATTTGAGGTTTTAGGTTTCATTAAGACTTTTGGATAGACCTCTGAGCTACACAGGGACATAGAGTCATAGAATCATTGAAGTCGTAAAAGAAATCTAAAATCATTGACTCCAACCATTAACCTAACACTGCAAATTCCGCTGCAAAACCAGGTCCCTAATCACCACATCTACCTTTTTTTTTTTAGCATTTTCATGCATTTATTGAGAGTGTTATCTTGATGAAGCAGATCTGCTTTTGAATAGAAAAGCCACAGTCTAGTAAACCCAGACTTAAACCTAAAGCTGTGGCAATTAACCTACTTCACCCTGTTCCCCCCTGAATCTTTACATTCAGCCCCTAAGGAATAAGAATTTAATTCTAAATGAACAAAAGTTCAAGGGATAATTCTACAGAACCTGAGGATTTGTCTGTAGTGCAGGTGAAACAAGAACTGTATTATAGCACAGGCACAACTACACCAGGCTTTGCCAGGTGGGCGAATGGGCACAGAGCTTAGCACAGCAAGGTAGGCAAAACACAGCTCTCCCAGACGTCAGACAGTGGAGCACAGAAATGACAAACTTCTCTTGCTCAGAGAAGCTGTGGATGCCCCATCCCTGGAAGTGTTCAAGGCCGGGTTGGATGGGGCTCTGAGCAAACTGGTCTAGTGAAAAGTGTCCCTGCCCATGGCAGGGGGGTTTGAGCTACATGATTTTTAAATGTCCCTTCCAACCCAAACCTTTCTATGATTCTATGGTTGTATGTGTTTACGAAATTAACACATATGTTATTAACACATATTAATTATGTGTTTACTTCTCAGTAGGAAATAAGGTGATATCATAAAAATCTTACACTTTTCAGAAAAAATAAAACAAGCTGCCTGATAAAAATACAAACTGAAAAACAGAATTAAAATATTGGGTAAAAAGTAAATGATCAGGACACAATTTCCTAACATTCTTTGAAATAAGTCTTCTGTTCTTTGAACATGGAGATATTTTACATTGCTTTGTGTAAGAGCTAGGTATAGCTGACATTTACAATACTTTCCATCTTGTTCTTTCTACATAACCAGGAGGTCTAAGTCTATAAATACTTCTCATTATATAAACTATCCTTTCTATAAACTTAGTGGCTCTGGAGTATTTATATAATCCAGTTAGTTTCCTAATATGGTCAAATTTCAGTTATCCAGTTACATCATGTTTCCTTATTACACTCATATGTCTTTAGTGCTGTGTCATACCATCCCTAAGATTTGTGTGGAAAAAGCTGAATGCTCTCTTTCAGTTTATTTCCACTTCCAGTTTCATCTTTCCATCTCTGAACTTAAGTTTGAGTATTCTAAACTTTTACTATCAACAGTCCTCTTGATTTTTCATTACTGAGAAGTTTTTATCCTTTTCTACCTCTATCATTCCATTAAAAATACTATTTCCATTTGTTTTATGAACAGATTTGGCATGCTTCCTCATGTCCCTCTCAGCATGAGTCTGGCTGTGCTGTACTGCTTTTGCCAAAGTGTCTGCCCAAAAAAATAATGTTCATGACAGTTATACTGCAGCTATAGAGCCTTCTCAGCCTTGGTACTCCCCTGCAGAGTTGAGAATCTACCTGATGCATGAATATGCATCCAACATTGCATTTCTCTGTATGCAGTAAAGAAGTTCTGTAGAATATTAAGGACTCTGAATTGTTTTTGACCACTTTCTCACCCTGACACAGAATACACTTGTAGCTCTCATATTGAGTTTCAGAATACGTATTTGTAAAAAGAGAAATAAACTTTTTTGACTCCGTGTAGTATTGCTCTTCTCAGTGTTGATACTTACAGAACCCTGAAGGTAAAATCTGAAGTATCATCTTGACGTGTAAGCAGCCTACTCAAAGAATTTTTAGCAGTAAGAACAAAATGACAGGTTTGCATGACCTAAAGAATTGAGTTCCAAAGATTAGCTAGAAATCTACTAAGTTACACTATAGAGATATTACACTGTTCAAATCAATTGTCTTTTAAGCAGGTGAATATATGTGATGTGCCAGGACAAACCTCACCTTTAGACAGATGTAAAAACCAGTAAAGTAAAAATTACTAAAGTAAGATGTAAAAATTCATAAGAATTCACATATGCTGACCTAGGGGTTCAGATATCAAGATTAAAGCTGTCAGACGAAATCATGAAAACTATATGTCTGGAGGGTAGTAGAAAGGAAAATGAGCAACGTTATAAAAAAATACAGACATAGATAACAAAAACTGGTGGGTGCAGAGAGTTTACATTCAGGATGCGTGTAAATGTGTAGTTATCATCCAGAGTGGAGTAAAATTTGGAAATTAGACCTGTGGCAATGTTTCTATTGTAGTTGTGTTTTTTATTGTGTACAAGGTAACTCGTGAGCCCAGACACAGATGGACTGACTTGGGGTGCAAATTTTGTCTTCTGGAAATGCTGCAGACTAACACAGTGGGTGGCAATGGTTCTCGACTGTAATAGGATGATCCTGAAATGACAGGATTTAAGAGTTAATAATGTCCAGAACCTTTATTATCTGGAGGAAATAGGGAAACATGAGATTCTCTGTGTTCAGAAATGTGTCTGGATTGAGACTTTTCCATCATGAGATGAGAATTTTGCTTTCATTCTTTGAATGTTACAGTGGTCCCTAAAACATTTAACTGCCAAATTACTAACTGCCTGGAACTACACTGGATTTATTTATATAGTCTACTATAGACTTTGGTTCCTCAGGACAGTAATTTTTCCTGTAATTGCCACATAAATAATATGGGTGTGAATTATTTTAGTGGGTCAGGATTGCAAGGGTCTGGACTTCTAAACTGATCTGGGAAGGCTTGTCCACATCCACTTCCCTCATACAACAGTATATTTTTATGGCCCCCTTGATTTTCTTGGAAAAGTGAAGTATTAAAACTTCTTGTCATGAAAGTAAGTTGAAAAACTTCAGAAAGCTGTCAAAATTTCACTCTCGATGTAAATTATGGTTGAACTGGAGCATCATAAAATGGCCCAAAGTAAATGAACATTAAGAGAGTATGTCTAGACCAAAAACTATGTAAAGGCAAAATGGCCAAAGGGAATACTACATTTACTCTTTTTTTTAATTTCTTTTTTTTTTTTTTAAGGAGAAAACTTAGTTATGCTTTGGGTAAAGGGGTATAGAACACATCTGGAGAAAAACAAAAATAAGAGAGAAAATTGTTTGGTCTGTATGTTTGAGAAATTTGGAACACAGAAGTGTCAGAAAGGAACCACTGAAGTCACCACATCATAACTCACCCCTCCCCTCTGACTGCACAGCAACATTGCTGTCAACAATGGAAAATGGAAGTTAGTTGGCGTGCTTGAGAAACTGATTACTATGCAGTCAATTCAGTGTGTCAGCACTGTGGCTTTTTTTCTATATTTCCAGTCACTGTCAGATGTGTAACACAAAGTTATTGAAAATTACATCCCCTTATTTGTACAATACCCTTGTGAAATCGCATGTATTGTGGCACAGCCTCTGTGCAGTTGTGAGAGCAGATTTATCTGTTAATATTTGTACTGTGGCTCTTTAAGATTTATTTTATTTTTTTTTTTTTTTAGGAATTTACTTTAGAATGTGGGTTTTGTGTTTGGAGCTTAGCACAGCTTTGTGTAAAGTGTGGAAGATTGCCCTGGGAATGATAGAGAGTGCCTTGGCTCCAGCTGAAAAGGAGGCATACATATTCACCAGTGGAAGAAAACTGTCATAAGAAGAGCAAATTATATTTTTGCAGAATATTTTTATTGCGTGACCCACAAAAAGATAGGTTTGTACCAATTGACATTTATATTTTATGTGTAGGTTATGTACAGAATAATGACTGCAATTTGCCAGCAGATATAAAGTTGTAGAGAACAACTTTCAGAGAGAATTGGGTATCTCTCCAACATGGAGATGTCTGAGAAGCAACATGTGGAAATATATACTCAAATACCCTGACTATTTTCAAGTTTTGCAGAGCAGGTGCTGCTCCATCTTTGTTTCTTTTCCCTTTTGTGTATCTCACTCCTGGTATTTCTGCAAAGGCTGCTCAGCTGCCAGTTTCAGCCCTGCTTCCAGTTCTGGCCCTGTGCTGCAGAAAGTCTTTAGATAGTTTTCTCTTTGGAATTGAAATATTTACATAGTTTTAAATAGTTTTCATATAAATTATTAGCTTGAACTTTACAGCTTGAAGGCTGTATCCAAAAGAAAGCACTCACTGTGGACTAGTCTTTCCTTTACATTCTTTTGGACAAATTTTAGACAGATTTTTGAATTCTTTCCTTGTCATAGGTTTCTACTTATGCATTTTATGCTAATTTCTTCTACTCTGAACAACTTTAAATGCAGTTGCCTTTTTTTAACATGATATATATTAAATACAAAAGTAAAATGCTTAAATTTTACCCTATTCATATGTTTAAAGAATGACAGTGGGAACTGATGTTCTGCTTATTTTGACTAAGTGAATATCAATATTTTTTTAAAAGACACTTTTTTTTCGGTCTAAGTTTCCCACCATGAATATTTGTCTTCTCTTTCTTAGTCATATGTAGCAATGTAAAAAAAAAAAACAAAACCCACAAGTGAACAAAAATCCAACCAATTCATAGAGGAGTACAGTAATTCAAATATATGTTTTCACTGTGACTAGCAGCTATGTTTTTATTGAAATAGTTAAATTATCAAATACAGTGAAAATTCCAATAAGTTTTTATAAAAATTTGCTTGAAATCATGGAGACTTTTACTGCTGAGTTCAGTATGTTTTAATTGGGGATCTGGAAAGAATACTAAAGCATATAGAAATTAAAGAAAATCACTTTGTACTTCAAACAAAGAAGCATTAAATCAAATAGCTTAAATGGAGATATGTTTATACATTATAGAAGAGGCTAAAAAGTATTATTATATATTATACTTTAGCTGCTCTTTTTATTATTTTTAACTGCACTAGGCTGTTTTCCACAAATAAGGCTTATAGAGAACATTACAATAAGGATTATGGAAAAATGGCTACAGCTTAAAGCATCCAACTGTTTTGGGCTTTCCAATGTCAGTTTTCCCTTTATGTGGAAGACTATAAAACCAGAACTCTGGTAGATATTTCTGAGTTCAAAATTCAATTACTGTTCAATCAGAAATAGTAGAGGTATGAATGGAAAATTTTTGAAAATATTTGTGAGACAGATTTCACTCCCTCCTCTCAGCAGAGGCATTGTTGTAATTTTTGACAGATTAACCTCAGGCCAGAATTTCCAATCTGTTGACAGTATTTGTGGCTGGATAATTTATTTTGGCTGAAATGCCCCCAAAACAAACAAAATAATCTACACACCAAAACCCAACTCAAAATTTAGATCAATGTTAGGTTAAGATACTGCTCTACTTCACCTTTTTTAAGGAATTTACCACTATCATGTGGTGGTTTAGAGTGCCTTAGTACTGTTATGCAGCAGAAAGTATTCTTAAAGGAAAAACACACTCCTTTTTACCATCTTAGTGCTCAGGATGTTTCAGTCCCAGTTCAAGAGGTATCCCAGTCTTCAGTGCCATCTGGATGATGATCCTTAAAAAGGGGTGAATATAAATTTTAAACGTACGAAGAATATACGAAGAAGACTTCTGGTTTTAGCTCAGATCCTTTCACCAATGAATCCTACCAATGTGTGACAGCATGGAACTGCTGATTTTCTCTTTATACCTGCAAGTCCTGTGGAAGTTTGTGAACTGAAACAGAAAAACAGAAGGCAAAGAAAAGGTGGAGTGGTTCATCTTGCTGCAGCTGTTGAATGTTAACTTCAAAATGATAATGCAAATCCCTCTTTTGCTGGTGATGTGTTTGGGAAAAGCCATTGCTTTCAAAGAAATGTTGCAAAATCTAGAACATAGAATTGTAGAATAATAGAATCATAGAATCATTAAGGTTGGAAAAGACCTCCAAGATCATGAAGTCCAACCTTTGACCGAACACCACATTGACAACTAAACCATAGTTTACAAAGTACCATGTAAAGTCAATTCTTGAAAACCCTCAGGGATGGTGACTCCACCACTTCCCTGAGCAGCCCATTCCAATGCTTGACAACCCTTTCAGTGAAAAATTCTTCCTGCGACAGACCCTTCTCCCATGGTCTACTATAATCAGGAATTAATTCAGTAAGACCATATGTTCTATTTCATTCAAATGGTTGAGCCATAAGTTCCTAGTAATTCCCACCAGTGTTATAATAGACAGTTCTATGCTTTGACATATGGAAAGAACACAATAATTAACTAGGCTTATTTTCTTTAAAGGCAAATTTCCTACCTTGTGGATTCAGATTTGGCTTTTAGCTGAAGTTGTAGTAGATCTATGGCATATGAGGATGAATATAGGACAAAAGAAGACACCTTGCTACATACTGAGAACTATAAAAGGTAGAATATTTTTTTGTATTCTAGTATTAATGTGCGTAATGTGGATAAAACTAGGCACGCTTAATTTAGCTGTGAAATATTGTTATTTTAATTGAATTAATCTCCTTACCCATTACTGTATAGCTTCGTTGTATTATTCCTTTTGAAGACTTACAAATACAACAATTACATTCTTGGTTATTTAAGTACACCCAGACAATTAAATGAGTTCCTTTTAAATAAGTACATGTATTTTACTTTTCAGCTTAGAAACTCCTTCACTGTCTCTACTATCTCCTGTCTCCAAGTTATTTTTAGTATCATATGACTATGTCTATGGAAATTAAAAAATCAGTATTTTACTTAATTAACTTGCTTTACACAGCCAGCAACTTTCAATATTTGTATTTTCAGACAGTTCAATTTCAAAATCATTTTACTGTTCTGTGAGCCAGACCTTTAAAATATACATGCAGTTGCTGAAGGCTGTCTAGGCTGAAATGCAAAATTAGCATGGGAATAAAAGAAAAATCTTAGATCAAATATGAAGTGATTAAATCATTATATCCTTGAATACATTTCTTGTTGAAATCTATAAATTCCTTAGGTTCTAGTCATTCCTTGTAATACTGCTTCTGCCAGAATTTGAATTGTTACATCTCTTATTCTTCTGGCATTTTAAGGCATATTTAACAGGCATTGGTCTGCTTACTTGAAGACTTGAAGACCGGGATCTTTAGAGGAAAGTCCTCAGTAGATATTCTGTGCAATTTCCTTTTCTAAATACTGTTTTCTTGACTAGTTCCATCGTTGATATTTTTTCTCCAATCACACTTATAGGAATCAGGAGAAATCTTAAGGGCAAAGGTACTACATTAATGTGCAAATCACATAATCAACAAGAACATCTGTTGCTCTATGTTCTCTTTGGCAGGCCAGCCTTGGCACTATAGAGACCATGTTGTGTTTCACAGTGGTGCAGCCACAGTGGCTGTCAGGTTTTGTGCTGAGCAGACGCACAAGAAGAGCATTGCATCCTCCTCCTTCACTTTCTGACATCATGGAGGTCATTGGAGTTCAAAGAGCTGTGGAAAGGTAGCGAAGGCAGTATTTTGGTTGATAATGTCCTTCCTTTGCACTCCTATTTAGGCATGTCAGGTAAAATTAGAAAATTTTATTTTCAGATGTGGCCTAGCTATGCTCCCGTGACCAATTTGCTAAACATGTTGTAGTTTCATTTGTATTATGCAATGATGCCATCTTGCTTTTGTGAAATATAAATTTTCTTATATATTATCGATTTGGCAAAATCTAGTTGGCCTTGTTTTTATGTTCTGTAGAATATGGGACACATTAAAAAAAAAGTTTAATGTATGTTAACTATTTCCCATACCTTCCCCAAGCCATTCTAAATCAACATTAGAACCCCCCAAAACATTCAATTCCTGGGCCAAATGAGAAATGACAGGGATTACTGGGGTTAAATACTTCTTTCTAGGAGTAAAGATTACACTTGTGTATATTTTGGACAATGTTTCACTCAAGTTTATTTCTAAGGAACAGCACCAAATCTTTGCAAGTGTTGTTATTTCAGTTCAGTATCTCTATTTTAACATAAAGATATGTAAAAGTCTACAACTCAATGGGATCTTCGCCACACAGACAACATAAAACTCATGCCTTCAGGAAAAAGAAAGACTGAATGCTTCTGTTTGTGCTTCTGATTCTTTATGAATACTAATGCTCGTGACCACAGATTAAATTAATATCAGTTGTCTCAGTCACACTTAGTAAATGAATCATAAAAGTTTCATCTTGATATGGTAAATTATCCTTGACAGCAAATTAAAATCTTAATAAGTGCCCTATTCAGAGAACACATACATACGCATATTCTTCATTCCTAGAAATCATGATGAGAATGCAGATTCATTAATTTTTTTTGATTAAAGAAACCTGAGTACAATTATGTGTTATTCCTTAAAGCCCTGTTAGGGTGCAATGGGAATTTTGAATTTAAAAGAAAATATTTCTTACACTGACTGAGCAGTTGATAGAGAAAACTTCAATAATTTTTTTGCTGTTAAAGTGAAGTTGGCATCTTCATTGTGAACTATAATTTGGTTTTTGTACGCCTTTGCAGACAAAGGGAGTATTTTGTTATTGGCAAATGGGGAGCAGTTCTCACTACACAGATTTAGTTAGTTCCTGTCTTTTGTAGTAGTTGGGTGAAGGGAGGAATGGGAAAACAAAATGACATCTTTCATTTGCTTTGGAAAGATAAGTAAATGAATGGATGTCAGTCAGAGTAGCTGGACTGACTTCTGTAAGTTACTTGTATTTTGGACTGAGTTCAACATAGTGGACCAGAGTACGTAAATTTAGAAGCCATAAATGACCTCTTGTTCTCTCACAATAGCAGAAATTCATGATGTATATATATAACAAGCCTTCTAGTGAAATAAAATTATACCTAATTCTATTTGCAAACATTTTGAAATTCAAGGTTGATTTTCATGGCTGTAAAGATAACTTCTCTATTTCCCTTATCCAGTACAAGGACATTGTACAGTTTAACGTAAGCTGAAATTTTTTGGTAAGAAGCTTGCTTCATTTGACAACAGCAGGTGTTGGAGCAGCTTTCTATTTTTGCAGAACTCTTTCATCTGTCCATATATATTCATTATGTTTCAAGAGCTAATTTAGACTTTTAGGCTCCTAGCACTACTGTCCGTACAGTATAACATAGAGAGTCTTTAATTATGCAGTGCAAGTCTGCAGATACAATAGTGCTTATGAATTCCTACAGAAAATAATTATGGCACATGTGCAGATTATACTTTTCTACATGAAATAATCCTAGACTTTTTAATTCATATTGTCAAACAACTAGCTCACATTCTGGACTAATGAGCTGTAAAATTTCATTTGTAGTGTGAAATAATACTAGAGATGAGATCTTTTAAAATCTTTGTAGTAGAGTAACTGTTATGTATTTCTATCACACTATCTGCACTTTATAATGGAACTAGTGACAGTCCTTTTCAATGACAGAGCAGCAGCTGAGCAAGTACAGCAGCTGAACAGACAAGGTCAACCAAAGAAAAACGATATACCAAGGAATATGCATCATTGTTTAACTCAGCACAGTATTGCCACATTTAAAGCAATCTGTAATGAAAAATAAGAAGACTTTGTTAAATTAAATAAAATGACAATTGGTAACTATCCTCAGCTGAGGCTGGGGAAATCCTAAGTCTTAGAAGATATAAAATGTAAGGATGTATATATGTGAAGTTTTTGTTTCCATGAGGCCTTCCTGATTCAGTTCAAGAAAGATGATCTCTTGGTCTTGGGCAGCTATACCTCTATGAGCTTTTTTATATTCACCACAAATCTTCTAAATACAATCCCAGACACAGAATGATCCATTTCTTCATGGCATTCTTTGGATTAAATTATAACTTTGAGTCCTGTGAATGAAATGCTGCTTCTATGACATACTACAGTAAAGCTGCCTATTGTCATTGAGGCAGAGAAAGATGGGAATTAAAAACAAAGTGTTAACTATGATTAATAAATGCTATTAATAGCACTGTTAACTATTAATGACTAACAATACTGGGAATACTTTCAAGGTGCTGTCTTGTATGCTTTTTAAATTTTATGGTCATCCATTTTAAACTTTGGTTTAAATTTTTGAGCTGTCTGCCTTTATAATCAATAGAAGAAAAGTAAAGCCTAATTAATATGGCAAATTTTAGACACCTTTAAAATGAGATGAACTGTGTCCTACACTCCACTGTTTATATTGACTAGATCTCTGTTGACAGTGGAGGCAGGCTGGTTTATAGACTTCTCTATTGAGTCTGATTAATCACATTTATATATCAAGTTGAATTGTAGAGTTGGTAATGTGCATGTCTTCACACAGCGATTTAAGAGCACAATAGCTAATCCATGGGGTTTATACTTTTATGACTTGACTGTGGGACCCAGCTTTCTCTTCCTGAATTCACAAATCAACACACATTCCAGCTTCTGAAGCAAATAAAGCTGCGGTTTTACAGGCAGTGGTTTTGTACAGCTTGTCAGCCCTCTGAAGGGATGTGGCACAGCAGGAATGTCAATGCCAGGAGGTGGGTCCCAAGGCAGTGGTGTTACGGGGCTGCAGTCAGAACACACAGACAGTTCTTACTATGATGCTAACTGTTGGTTTAGGTCAGGGTTTGAAAACTGTTGGTTTAACAAGCTATTAATAAAGTACCCAGAAAAAAAATTGAGTTTTGCCAAATTTTAGAGACTGAGAAGAAACAAAAACTTCACTGATATTTGCCAGTATTTAAAAATTCATACAGTTCTCAAAAAATCAATACTTTGCAATGTTTAATGAAACTCTTTCTAATTTTACTTGTAAAAATACTGGAAGTTTAGAATCAAATGTTGTTTCTCTGAATTTCATCCAAGTCTGGACAAGGTAGATTCCTTTTAAGTTTTCCTTCTGTAGCATAATTGGACTATAACTTGTCTTACTTCCCTCTTAAACTTTGTCTCTCTCCACAGGACAGGCAAATCCGTTAGCCTGATGATGCAATCATTCTCAGGCATTGCTTATGTGGGACAGCATCTGTCAGGAAAACATAAATCCTTTCTTTACTAACAACAAAAAAAGGTATTATCTCTAAATGTTTTGGTTGTGAAGTGTTCAAGGCCTGTGCACTTCACAGTCCTGCAAAATAGATTTCTTTCTTCAGTGCACAGTGTACATTTCCACAATGATGAAAATACTTCATGTTTGACTGAGGCACACTGAAGCAACATGGAGAGGAAACAGGCAGATATTTTAAAAGGAATTTTAAAGTGTTGTCCTTCCCTTAGATGGGACTATCCTTCAATTTGCAGTGCATGTATGTATTTATATGTCTCTGAATTGGTGGAAAAGACATTTGGAAAAACTGATTTCCTGATCCTATGCATTTTACTTTCTACCCTAGCTGTGACTTTAGTGGGCAACATCTTTTGTTTAAGGAAGAAAACTCTCCTTTTGGATTTCAGAAGCAATCATCACCTATATCTGCAAACATTTCTGGGGTTGGAAATCTGATATTACTGGAAACTGCTGGCAGACTTGATGTGTTTTATTGCTAACGTGCTGTCGCCCTTCTTCTGGCAAGAAATCCTGGGATCAGGAACTGACAGTTACCCATTGCCTGTGCTGACTAATATTTCCTGTGCTGTGCTCTGCAGCCTGCTCTCTATGATTAATTGACCACATATAACCATATTTGCTAATGAGTTCATAGTATTTTCCTTAGTCAGTTGGCTAAACAAATACTCCATATCTTTGAAGGCAGGGATACACTTTATTGCTTCCACATATGGCTCTAAAAGGATGTGATACAGAGGAACACAATGTGCCTAAGCCAACAGGAAACTTTAAAAAAGAAACATGTACAAAGGCTCTAACAAATTTGTTTTTCTTCCCACTCAGTTTCTTACATTATTCACTCCAGCAAAAGAGGCCAGCAATTTAAGCACTCTAGGGGAAGCTGGGGGGGTATAGATATCAGAAGAAAATTAAACAATATAAAATAATAACATTATTTTGACTAAGTTGTTCTGTTCTGAATTTTGACCAAAATCAAAGGGAATTGTTTGGAATGTGCTTAAACTATTAAGGAGAAGACTGAATACTTCATAGTTGAGGCAGTGAGGCATGAAAGCCCCATGTTTGTAAACACTGCTGCACTTCTAGTAAAATATAGGGCTAAACTCTGCACCATGGAGAGGTTTATGCAATGTCCCTTCAGTCAAAATGCTTTCATCTGACTTACTTGACCAGAAAGGATCCTCTCTGCATAGATTTCACCTCTGTGAGTAAGAATTGAGCATCTTCACAGCATTTCTCCAGCTGCTTGTTCCCTAAAAATACCCCTCCCTCCCTGGCAGCATTGCTGTGCTTCACTGTGGAACACAGACCTATAGCCTTTGGGGAACCTCTGAGTGTGTGAGAAAGATTACGCTGCAAATAGATTTCGTGTCTTGTGCTTTGTTTGTTTGGGGGTTTTTTCTTCTTCTTTTCCTTTTTTTTTTTTTTTTAAATTATTAAATAAAAATATCTTATGTAGTAGTTTGTTCCTAAGGAAAACTAATGCTTTCTTAATTGACTTAAAAACCAGAAGAAGGAGTGGCAGGCTTTGACTTTTGTCTTTGTTGCAGATCTGGTAGAGTAATGACGACAGCAAAGGGAAGGCACCCAGGAAAAATACTGTGTAGAAAACCTGACTCATGTCTACACTGTCAGGCCTTTTTATTGTCATGTGTGCAGGCTAGTGAGGGGAAATAGAAGCATGAACTTTTTGCATGTACCAGGGTCTCCATGGGGTGGAAAACTGGGCACTACACTGGAATAATTGTTGCAGAATAGTCCTGTTTTATTTTTATTTTCTTCGGGGGGGGGGGGAGAGGGGGGAGGAGAGTGTAGGTTTTTTCCATGCATGATTTTCAGAGCTGCTAGCTGAGTCACTGGGGCTTGGTGCAGTGCTGAAGATCCTGGCTTTGATTAGTTCTGGTTTAATCCTAAATCCTGGTACTTGAGCTATTCTGACACAATATTTTTCTTTGTTAATAGCTTCTATCTATTAAGTTTCTGCTGTTCCATCTATTATTAGAATTTTAAAATTTCAGTGTAAAAAAAGTGATTGTTATATTTTGCTTCTGATCAACAATAATGCTAAAATAGTTTTCCTTGTAATTCTGACTCACTATAGCCTGATTCAGATGGAAAACTCTGCTGCAGTTTATTACAGTCAAGATTAAAATAAATAGTGTCTTTTCCAGCATTACATACTAAATATCACTTTTGACAGTCTCTTTTCACTGCACTATCTTCTGCATATCTGTAATTGTTAATCACTTTTTTATTTTCTGAATTCCTGTGCTAAATGCAGATTAGTCCTTTGTGGGGAATCATATGAAAAAAGACCTGATCTTCATATAAGTGACAAAGCAGATCAAGGCTGAGACACTGGAGTAAGCAAACAGGAGTCCTCCAGGCTCTGGCATGTTCTGGGTACAACCACACTACTTAGATATGCTTATGTTTAGAAAGTGCTTGTGTCCAAACTTACTGCTCTCCCAAGCTGTAGATGGAATGGGCAATGACACTGTCTTCTGCAGAGTATAGAAAGACTTTAATACTTGTTTTTCTTCTAAGGTGAGGAAATATTATCAAGTTTCAAAGCTCTCACTGACAGGAAAAGTATTCAGATTTTAACAAATTTGTCCAAAAGAGCTTAAAGATATAGTTATTTTGTATTTTAAATAAAATATTATATGATATAATAACAGTAAGTTCAAAGAGAAAAAGGAAAGTAATCTTCCTTTTAAAAATGAGTTTGAAAACGAGTATTACATTGTATGAAAGTTCTTTATTCCTCAGACAACAGCAATGTTGACTCACAAAAAATGTTTTAATTTGTAAAGAAAATTTTCAATGAATATTCTAAAAGAACACTACTGTGTAAAAATTTTCAAAACCTAAAGCAGACATGCTGAGCAGCTCATAAAACTTTTAAAATATTTTTTTCTTATCCTAAGAGGAACACTCCAGGTAAATTTTTATCCATATGCAGAGCTACTTGCATCATCTCAGTCATAAAAAAGTTCATAAGCACTATACAAATATTACCCTGACCCTTAAATCGCAGAGGATCCTACCCCAAAAGAGCTTGAAATGTTTACAAATGTCCATGATAGATATTTCACTCTCTTGGTAGTTACTGTCAGGACCAGCAGCAAATGGGATCTTGGCTAAACCTCTACAAATAGATGGGAAAAAACCCCATGTTTTCAGAAATGTCTTCATGCAAATTTTTAAGTCTCCATTTCTTAATATCTGAGATGATGATGAAGCAAATGAAAAACATTTTGTTATTTGCTCATAAAAATGGATGTTAGCAGTAGAAGGCAAAAGAACCATGAAGCTTTAAATGGTGATATCAAGCCATGCCAAAAATATATGATTTGTCTGACAGAATCAGAAAATGTACTGGATGAAGAGAATGGGATACACGTGCAAGAACATTTTTCAAGTTGCATCACCTCTAAATGGAGATAATGGCCTTTGGAAAGCTGGTTGATAATAAATCTGGAATGAATTAATGTGTATGGAAAAGCAAGGGGGAAAATATTTGTAGAGAACAGATGCAGATTCAATTGGCTTTGTATATCTCTTTCAAAAATGCTGTTTTTATGGTCCAGTGACAGCCTGCTTCTTAAACAAAGCTCACACAACTGTCCCTTGTGAAATTATTTCCTGAAATTTGGTTGTTAAGGTAGCACTCGTAGATACTGTTTACTCACATAGAAGCACAAGTGATGCTCAGGGCTTGCAGAAATTATTAGAAGTTAAAATAGAGTCAGAGAAAGCATCAGTGACACCATTACAAGAACTATTTTCACCTTTTAGAATAAGATCTAATTGAGAATAATTCTTCCACTGATCAAAGTTCAAACAACAAGCATCAAGAAATAACCCTTGCTTCAACTTGAAGAATGGTTTTAGAAAGCAACATAGAGTTGGAAGAAAAATGTTTTTCTAAACCAAACAAGTATCTAAACCTCTAGACAGTCTTATACAGGATAAAAAATAACAGGAATGTTTACATAAAGCAGCTAGACTGCCTTACAACAATTTTTGCATAACTGTTTTTTATGCAAGTTTAAGTTATTAAAGAAGAAAATAAGTTATTAGGAAGAAATAAGTTACAAGTATATTTCATACCATTGGTTTCTTAAAAAAATAAAAATAAAAAAGTGCTTAGTGGAGAGGCTACTGCATTTCAGTTGTAGGCAAAATGTTTCCTATATGTCATCTGCCAACTCTAATGAACGTTGCAAGGTTTGAGTATTATTTGATCAGCTCTATAAGATGAGCACTGAAATAAGAGGGGCACATATTGAAACATTATTTTCTATTCTTATCAAGCTACACTGTTTGAAACTGTTTGTCCAGCACATTGAACTTGTGAAACCAACCTGGAAGAGACATAGTAAATTCCAGTAGAACTATATTTTAGAGATAAACATGTCATAAGGGATGTGCCTATTACTTGTGGTATAGAAATGCTGCTTTCTTTTTAATGTATGGCATCTACTCTTATGGTACTTTCTGAAAGAGCTTCTTAGTTCAGACTCACTTTGATGCAGTAGCTTTTAGAGTCTAAGCTTACAATACAAAATATAGGCAGCTTTAAGGAAAACTGTGTTATTTATGAACTGCAAGTAACAGTTCAATAATTCAGGTCCATTAGTCATTTACTCATATCTACTTTAGGTCCATCCAAGGCAGATTTATGAATACAGTTCATAACAAACAGTAGTCACTTTCCACTTCCTAAATCTGCTTAACATTTGTAAAAGCTGAAAAAATGCAAGTGTATGTACCAAGAGGCTTGGAATCTTTATGTCTTTTATACAAATATCAAGATCACTAAAACACATTTTAAAAGAAAATATCTGTAACAAGGAGTATTATCAGATACTTAATTTTGAAAAAAAAATGCAGTCTTGTAACTATGGAAAAAAATGGTGGAAAAGAAGTGGGGGAGTTTATGGTTTTATTTCTTGTTTCAATTTTTACAGCAAATATTTCCAGGATGGTGTAAATTTATTGACACTGTTAGACCTTCTTGTGGTACTTACTGAATAAGGAAGCAATTTCAGGATTCAATTTGTTTGCATTGTATTATTTTCACTTTCAATCATTCAGCATCTGTGAGAAGTTCAAGAGTATCAGCCTGTAATCAGTGCAATGATAGTGATTAAAAACAGTAACGATTAGTGAGACTTCTGGCCACTCAAGCAGTTAAAATGATCAATGGGTCTGCAATTTGAACATCAAATTTTAGTAGCCGATGTGAAATTCCAAAAGTCTGGATGTAAAATATAAAAGCAGCAAGATAACATGGCTGGAAGGTATTACCAAAGTTGACATCATGTCTCTTACGGCCAGACATGTAGAGAAGCTCTGTATCATACATGCCAGATTTGAACAGTCTTTGGAAAGGTGCTGGCATTCCATACTTGAAAGGAAAAATATCTTATTAATAATGGAATAATACTTTATGGGAAGAATGGAAGGCCCAGTATTCTGGTTTTATCAGAGTCCTCCAATTCTTGCCAGCACCAGCAAGCAACAGTAGAAGGAAACCACAGTCTGTTCCTGAGAATTCCCATCCTACTGTTTTGTAGATACAGGAAAAGATCCACCTCAAATTTTGTTAAGTTTTAAAATATATGAAACAAATAAAAAACCAGTCACTTGAAAAAGGAGCTCTGCAGACTTCTAAAACAGTTTCACCACAAAGGTTTCCTAATATCACTATATTCTCCTTCCCAGGGTCTAGGGGGATTGCTACCTAGTTCAGAAGAAAGTTAGAGCACATTTTAAGCTTAAGCAAACAACTATTACAACTGCTGCCACATGAGTAATCTCATAAATGCCTTTTTGGACTGTCATACAGAGGGACAACCACTCTGCACTCTAGTTCATACCTAGTGTTGCACTGACTTATGTATGAATTAATCAGAAAAGGAAGCAGAGAAATCCTAGACTGGAGTTACAATGATTCACATAACCTCATGATCTGGCTCACAGAGAAAGTTTCAAGTATTTCAGAGTCACTAACAATCTTAAAATGCTTGTGACAAAATGGAACCGGGAGAACCATCAAAAGACCTCTAAATTAATTTATTGTGGGTGTTCATGATCCTTTTATAAGCAAAGGTCATGACTATTACAGCACCAAATTTATATGTAAATTCTTATTATTTCCCCCGTGAAAATTTTGAGTAAAACCAAAAGAAACTATAACACTAGAAATAAAGCAGCATTTTATAGCTAACTTTGAAATAAAGGTAACACAGTATACAAAATAACTTATAAATAAAAGCTGAACATTATCAACACAAATCCACATTAATTTAACTACTGACTGTCTTAAGTTCTGAAAAACTGTGGACCAAGACTGCATTGGTGCAAGTGCTGCTTTCATTGATTAATAACTCAGAAAATCAGAACTTTTAGTACTCCTGCCCAATATTTCAGCTCTCAATATACTAGGACTAGATGTAAATAGAAGACCATTGGAGGAAGATGACTTTTTAATGAGTTTTTAAGATTAATATGATACAAATAGATATTGCATTTCTTAAGGAACTCCTGGGAATGTACCACAATCCAGTTCAACTTCTTGGCAGAATAAAGATATAACCAGCTTACAAAGCGAAGCGTGGAGAAAGGACTAATGTAAATGACATTAAGGTATAATGGCTATTGCACAGTTCCCTACGTGCTGATGATCCATAATTTTCATCTCATTTTCACTTATAAAGACTGTTAAGCCAGGAAAAAAAGTCTAAGAATATCTTCCAGTGTTTCTCCTGTTATTTTTTTGCTGATTTTTCCATGCTACAGAGTCTTTCTCTATGCCACTGCTATTGATTACAGTGTGCTGTATTGTAAACTTCAGGATCATACTGAATTTAAAAATTAGAAAATAGTAATAATTGAATTTACTTAAGTTTTTGATATATTTTCAAAAGCACTTAATTGAACACAGTAACCTTCTACTCACAGCAAGTTACTTCCAAAGGTTTGATTGATGTGACTGGATTTGCTTTTAACCCACTGCTTATGGGTAAATGATAAGAACGGGTTTCCATGATTTTTACGCTGGTCTCCTGGAAGTCCTGGAAAGTAGTGATTAGTAAACATAAAACTAGCTTGGATAGGTGAACTGCAAGAGAAAGCCTGTTCTGTAATCCTTTCTTTGCATCTCTTTATTCAGCTTGCTTTTAGATCAGTGTGCAGAAAGTCCCTGTATACTAACAAATCACAAACTGCCGAATCAGCAGTGGACTGATAAAATGAAAAAAACCCACCAGGCAAGGAAGAGAGATGTGTGCTTTAGAAGAGCTCTTTAAAACTGCAACTACATTTTTGAAAAATTGCTTACCAGGAGAAGTATTTTACTGTACCTTGGTTCATTCCTCCCTTGCAATCACCAGCTGGCTCACAGCTGGGGGATGCACTGCTGTGAAAAAGGTTTTGAGTGACGTTGGATGAAAACGTGTGCCAAATTCATCGTAAAAGCTTATGCTAACCAACAGCCTCTCTGCTCTTTTAACAGAAGTGTATGCTCTATGCCTCCTGTCTGGGAACTGACAAGCAGCTCCTGATTGCCAGACATCTGTCACTGGAATGAATGGACAGTGAAAACCCACTATCCAGCTCTGGATTTAAAGATGGTTGGCTCCTGCATTTATGGAGAACAGCTCTGCTTCCAATAAAAAATGATTCTGAAAAATTTACTATCTCAGATCTCTTCTTCTCAGGACAGACTGGCTGCTTTGAAAGGGAAATATCTCCAAGAGTGATATGACTCTCACAGTGGCTGTGAGGACTTGAATGGAAGATTTACGCTTAAATACATAGACTGCAAATCGAGGCTATGCTTGCAATACAGAAAAAGTACAAGGGTAATATATTTTCTCTTCTGAAAAACCAGTCAAGCAGAGGTACTGGGGCTGGGGCTGCAGTTCAGTGAGGAGAAATCCAGCACAGCTAGTGGCAGGATCTGCTCCCCCTCTTTTGCAGCATCTGGAGTTGGGGTCAGAAACAAAGACCATTGTTTGGTCAGCAGATCTGAGCCCCAGGCCCACCTTATCAAGCCAGACCAAATGCTACTTCAGAGCAGAAACCAGCCTCAGGAGATGCTACTGCTGATCATGGCAGCATCTACATAAAAGTTACCTTTTGCCTATATAGATATATTTGGACCAAATATTGTCCAGTTTCAACAGGACGCAGAACAATAAGGAAAAACCAAGGAAGCTAAAGAGCCATCTGAACTGTGAGAGTAATTTACCATTCCTGCTGGCATGGTAACTTCAGAAATCAATGGAACCCTTTGGCTGCCTTTACTGCACATCCAGCAAGGCCAGCAAGTTCGCATCTCCACTGCCTACTTTGCACTGAACAAGTACAGAGTTGCTTCGTTCCAGCTGGAGCTCCCATTGAATCTCCATAGTCTCTGACAGTCTGGACTGTAAATAAAGCTTTGCATGGCAGAGTTGACCTGAAATTCTTCTCTGCTTCTATATGAGGACGCAGTCATTCAAATGTTGTTCAAAAGCATTCCCTATTCTTCTGCCCTATGTCTATGTTCAACCCAAAATTGTATATGTACTTATTAATCTGTAGTAAACTGAGTAACTGTCAGGTTTTAGAGTATGAAGGAAAAAAAATTACTTTTTAAATTGCTATCTGAGGAAATTCCAAAGTTGTGACAAGTGGTTTCCAAACAAATACTTAGGGGAGCAGGTACTATATTTTATAAAGTAACCACATTACATGCCATAATTCACATACAAGAGGGGACTTTGCTAATGCATCATCAAGTAAGATTGGAAATAATTATTAATAGCAGTATTATAGCAATGATGTTTGAGGCTAAATATGTGTAAAGATCACGTCACAAATGCAGCTACATCTTGTGTCGCCAAACAAACTGCTGCTATTCAGCTTCTGCTTGATGATCAGTGATAAACAAGATCCACTGAGTTATCAGAGGTAAAGCTGAGGCACCAAGGGTTCTGGAGGAAGCAGAGAGCAGAGTTTCGTCACACTGACAAATACATACCTGTAACCTTCTGAAGAGATTTAGGTCCTCAGCAAATACAAATGACAGTGATCACAGAATCATCGCTGGCTCTTAGCTGAACTTGATCCTCTTGAAATATAGTATTCCTGTTTTCATACATTCAATCACAGTAGCTCACACTGTTGGATAGAAGTATAATGCAAGATAGTGCTGTGAAATGCACATTTCTGGACTTACAGTATCTTCAGTCTCAAAGGAATCAGTCTTAAGAGCGTTTCAGAAGTTGTAGCCATATGGTAATTCAGGAATTCTGGAGCAGTATAAAATTATTGATCAAAAAAATTCTGAATGCTAAAGCACATAACTTACATTTCCCTGGTCTTGTAAACAAAAAAACACTGATTGCCTGTGTATTTTTCTATAAAAAGAGAAATAAATAAATGAAAACCCACATGCTGGTAAGCTGAATGAGCATTACCAGAAGATGGCAGTAATGTCTTTTTGCAACTGTAGTCACCATGCCATTTACAAGAATAACCTAATTGCTGTACAGTTATATCATAGTAAAAAAGGGACATTGGTTTAGTCAAACCAATTACCTCCTGGTATCTTCATCAGTCTATCTAATGTACTACATTTTTTCAGTAATTTTCAGTTCAGTTTTCTTTTATGTTTAGACCACAGTTGTTTTGGAAATCAGCCAAGCTCTAACAACATGAATAATATTTTAGTTGTAGCATTAACAGTTTCACGCACCTTAAGTGTGATCATTTCCAAATAAGAAGAATCTTGTTGGAGGCCATTTTCCCATCACTCACTTTATCTAGGCATCAGCTTATTTGCTTCAGCTTTTTGCTAATTTAGCGGCTCTGGGAAATAATAGCAGAAAATGTAGTGAGGGTAAATTTAACATAAACAAGAACATTTATTTTATTGTATCCACTTCATAGCCATATGTATGAGTTCCAAAATGCTAGACCACAATGTGTTACATTAGAGGGGAATTCCCTAATCTCAGCAGAATGATGTTACCCTTGCAAAATGCCTTTAATTTCATGTAGCAATAAGATCCTGACAGTCATTCTCTATCCTGGATGATGCAAGGAGTAATATAAAGAGAAAATCAAGGTTTCTGCTTTTAATTTCATAGGTCACAGAATTATACCATCACAAACTAGACAAATGAGTGATTTGTGGATGGTATGTGATGCCTTTTGTCGTAAAGCCTGTCACCCCTACACACTTCATTGTCTCTTCAAAAATGAGCTTCTGCTACTGCCAGTACTGCCGTGTTCCAAAAGCCTTTCAGATCAAAGGTGATGCTGCTTATCAGCAATTCAGCAATAATAATGTGATCTGCCGATTTAATTTTTCTTAGAAGAATAAAGGCTTTTTATTTGAATCGTACAAATGAACTTAAACACTGTTATTGGCAATAATACTGCCTTAAATGTTTTTTCTTTGCCAGTTACAGATTCCCTAAGCTCCTTATTGCTATGTAAATGTGAAAAACTCAAACCTTAGCAATGGATTGGAAGCGCTGATTCTCCTAAAGTCCCCTAAGCAAACTGAACGCTGAGCTGCCATGTCAAGCCTGTTAAGTCATTTGAAGGAATTTGGGAAGTCAGCACACTGGGGTAATTTCCTGGCAATTCATCTATAATGTCTACTGCCTGTTCCAATTTCTGACACATAGATATATTATACCCAACTGTGACCAGCCTGCATAAACCGTAAACTCTCTTGAAAATATAGAATGTGAAGAAGTAGGCTTTCTTAGTACTTTTAGAAAGGTACATAAATCATATTGAACTTGAAATAACAGATGACCAGCTCTTAAATGACTGAATATCTGTGTATATTTATATATAAGAACTGAATGTAAAACATGTCAATAATGTAACGGGATTAATATTTAAAATTATTTCAGGGTGCCTGCCAAATACCTAAGCACCTGAAGCAATCTTCAACACATGACTCAGTTTCATGTTTGTCTAACACAAGCTTCTCCCATTTATTGATAGAAAATGACTTAAATTCTTTCTAAAGTATGCTTGACTTTACTTGAATTTGTGGTTCACTTTTGGATGTCCCATTCCTGGAAGTGTTCAAGGCCAGGTTAGGTGGGTTTTTGAGCAACCTGGTCTATTGCAAGGTGTTCCTGCCCATGGCAGAGGATTTGGAAATAGATGTCCTTCAAGGTCCCTTCCAACCCAAACAATTGTATGATTCTGTGATTCTATGAATTTAGCAGGCTCCTGGTGCGTATTTTAAATTATACCACTTTATGGAAGGGATAGATATGTCACTGGAAATTTGGTGGGGTTTTATAATAAAAGGGAATAGGAAGCTTTTAAAAGATCAAGGGCATTAATGCAAAGATGTAGGTCAGCTGAAATTTAAAGTTCATGGAGCACTCTGAAGGCGTTTGAATACATCTCAGTAGGAAATCTGTGAGTAGACTTCAGGTTCTTGCCATGTGGAAATATTTTTTCTTATGAAGTTGTAATTCTGAACTCCAGAACACTCGTATCTTTTCCCTTTCATCATTGTCTGAAGACTTGAAGTTCTGGTGGACTCTTCATCACCAAATGACAGACACAACTCATGCCCAAGAAAATTTATAATTATTTTATAAAGTTTAGATTCACTACATTTTGAATTTAAGAAAACTTGTGGATGTTCTTTTTTTAAAGGTGAATGGAATAGTTTGGTGGATAAAAGAAAGGTACTTTAGAAAGCTAAAGGTGTCCACTGTATTTCCAAAGGCAAGCATTTCCTTGAAAAATGTATTAATGGATTACAATCTTCCTCAGCCTCTTGAAACTAATATTTTTTTACCATAACTAGTGCTTTTTCAGATCCCACTTCAAGTCCTTCTTTTTCTTCCAGCGTGGTACCATGTTGAATGAAAACACAGAGATTGTCATTACACAGCCCAAAGTTCTGGAGATTAAATCTAAAAGAAACATTTCCTTTTCTTCATCTCCCTTGCTCCTTTAAGTTTCCAGCCATTTCCAAAGTTTAGACTATTTCTATTCTTGGACAAAAAATATATTTTCCAATCTTTGTAACTTTTTTTTAATGGTAACAATAAGAAGAAATCAAAATTCTATTAGCAACAAACATTTATTTATATCCCTTGTTCACTGAGATAACCAGAACACCTCATTTTGGATAATGTTTTGATCATAATTTCTTTTCTTTAAGCTCATACTCATTCTTCTCTCTTTACAATGATCAGTGATGTTGTATTGAAAGAAGAAAACTTAGAAATATTTTGGTGATTAAGTATAAACTAAAATCAGATCAAAATACTCTCTGGTTAGGATAATTTATACCAGTTTCTACTGTGACTTTGTCTATTAAAACAATCATATGCAAAGTTCACTCTCTAATGACTGAAGAATTGGATTGTGCAGAAAATAAAAAATTGGCAGAGCAAAACATCTCAGCTTTAGGCTATAAAGGAAAAAGGAACATAGAAAAGGTCTCTGTTCAAAAGAAAAGCAGTGACTGAAGAATCATTTCTACATTCTGGAAACCTCTTGAAAAACGATGACCCTGGTAACTGGGCAGACAAAGAACACACTATTAGTGAGCATTAACTTCAGGACTGCAGCCAAGGGACAGATATTAGAAAATGAATAAAGCACTAAAAATCTCTTTCTCTCTCAAGACTGTGGAAATATAATGGCAAATTAATTAAGAGGAACCATACAATCATGTACTACGATCTTGTCAATTCACAAGCTAAGAAAGGTTATACGAGGTCAACATTTGGATGCAAACCCCTCTTGGGACTATTTGGATGAGCAAAGTCCAAACTTCTTAGACTAAAGGCCAAACACATCATTCAATAGTATCAAGGGGCTGATATTCTCTTTTTGGGTAGATTCTATTATCTTTTCTTTAGGTAGCTTAAATGGACAGCACAGAGTTTAAAGTCTAAGTCAAGTTTTCTATTGGAAATTCATGTGCACTGTAGGAAAATAATTACTTCTTATAGTAAGGGCAGGTGTAAAGAAACAACAGTCAAAAGCTGAAAATGAGAAATTCTCAATGGTAACTGAACACTTCAACAACCTACTGTAGAGACTCCCAAGGCAAATACTGAGACAAGTTTTTAATTTTTAAAACTAGTTTTCATTAAAATAAAGAAAAATTTAAAAGTATATAAATAATTATAAAAGGTAGATTTAGAAAGAAATAACTAAAAAGCTTAGAACTATATTGACTTATGTTTTAGTCAGAATTTCTCCCAGTTAAATTAACCTCTAAAATCAGACCCACTTTGAACTTGTTTTCTATGCTCCCCAATAACCAGTGGAACAAGATAGAAAGACATCTAGACAGAGAGTCTGCTCTTTGTGTTCTTATATATTGTCTGTGGACTTGCTTTCCAGATGTGCCTGTTTCTCTAGAGAGTGTTGAAGAAGTTTGAGACAACGTTTTGATGATTAATGTGGAAATGTAACCCATCCTCATTATCTCTATTCTCCATTCACTCTCTGAAAACATGGATGATCACAGGACCATCTCACGGGAATAGGGAAGCTACAGGTGGTTTATAAACCAAACACTACACTACTAAGATCCATAGAAATGTATTTACTGATGTGGTTTTGTCAGTTCAGTATAGCACAAGGTTTTGTCAGGACAAAAGCATGAATAAGGCTGTGGAAATGTATCTACTACAATAGGAATCATGTTTTTCATACTCATATTTTAATATAGTCCAGAAAGTCAGACTACATGCACAAAATAAGTGAAATGGCTCTTTCAAAAGCAGTCATTGGTCTGTCATTATGGATTTCATTTGGGAGAAATCTTTTGTGTGGTAGCTTTCACTACCATGGTAGTGATAAAATGCTGCAGTCACCACAATGATTTGAAAAAGCAAGGATTGTAACTTTTCAGTTGGCTTCCTAACGGGCATTACTTCTTCCTGCAAACCTTGTTTTAGTTATACTTTTTGACTTGGAAAACACTGACTATGGCATGAAGAATAATAGTAAAGGCAGGGTATTTTTGACTGAGTCCACCACTTAGTTTAATGAGGAAGACTGTCATTGTCTGAATTGTTACAAATCACTTTGACAGTTAACGAAAAAATGGAGGACAAATTCACTTGGTGCCTCTTCAGTTATGTCTCTGATGTTTTTTAACCAGAGTTACAATAGTATCCCGTTTCCCTGACCTGTATAAGGAATGTGGGCTCAGTTACTTTTTCGTTTTAAAAGTCAAAGATTCCAGCTGGTAACAGCAGCTTTTCTGCCCTTTGAAGTAGAGATAACAGATAATATTAGATTTACAAAAAGCCTAGCAACATTTATTAAATTTTAGAAGCCTTCCTTCTAAACACACAATATCCTTTAAAATCTTGATCTGAGGGGGATTATGAAAGACAGAGTATAGTAAGAGAAGAGAGACTGTTGCCTGGTGTAGTTCAGAAGCAATAGAGAGCGCACTACAGAGTATTTTCCTCTTCAAGTGATTTTCATTTGCTGTTTTATTAGACATTTTTAGGTACACTGTACAGTTTGAAACTGAGAACAATGTTAATCTGAGAAGATATATGCATCTGCTAGAAGTGATCTACCGTCTTGGGGTATTCACTAACTTGGTGTCTCATCTCTCCTCTGTATAGGGAGACCTTTTATTTTCTGCAAAAGATGATAAAGAACATACGGAGTGTCACTTTGAGGGGCAGGAAGATGGTCTCTTCTGAACAGTCAGGTCTACACATCCTTACAGAGGAAATTCAATGATAATATTTCTTTTCTAATTTATACATATAACTGAGATTTAAAAAATCCATTAACACCACTTTTAAGAGGGCTAAAAGTACAAAATTAAAGATACATCTTCATTGACGATAATCAAAAGGAATAGTGCTGAGGCAGGTACTATTCCTTTAGTGAGATTAAGGACTAGCAATCATTAGCAACACAGGTGTCTACTAATTTCAACTTATATGATGGTAATAGTTAAATAATTAGACTTAGTTTGAATCTTCAGATCCTGCTCCATATAGGGAGAACACACAAACAGTCAGAGTATCTAATGAAACCAAGACACTGAGGGTCAAAGAAGATTTTCTTCTATTCAATTCCCAGTCCTCAGGGAACTTTCTGTTTTTGCAGCAGAAAGATTAAGAAGCTGAAGCCAAAGCTCTGTGAGGTCGAGGAAGGTGTGGGATGGGCATTCAGTCTCAGCTCTTCTCATGCAGAAGAAACACAAAAAATGCAGTCAGTAAATGGCACAAAGTGGCCCTCTCATGCAGTCACTCAGTTACCTACAAAATATGCAAAGGAATATTCCATTTTATTTGATTTTTAAATATCCAAGTTATAATTTATTTCAATTTATGCCTAAGATTTATCAGATGTAGGCATGACTTGTTCTGTAATTAAATTTTTTCAGGAACAGTATGTGATATGAGAAGTCCAACTTCCAATCTTTCGCATTCCTTCAAGAATTTAGGGTGAAAACTTTATTTTAATAAAAGAAAGAATGTGATCGAAGGTCTCACCAGGATCAAACAGTAATTTAGCTGAGTGACACAAAATATGTTTGTTCTACTTGAAATGTTTGCTTTGGGTTTTTCGGTGGGGTTTTGTGTTGTTTTTTTTTTGGGGGGGGGTGAGTTTTTTTGTTGTTCTTTGGACAATTTAGAAAATCTTCCAGTCAGAACTACTTTCATGTAAACAGAACATGTTATTATACAAGATGCATCGAGTCCCAGTGAATAAAAACAAACAAACAAACAAACAAACAAACAAAAACCCAAATATCCATGATGAAAAATGTGCCCAAAGTCTTTTACTAAGAGCATTTACTAAGGCAGCAGTTGCAGGATAATTGACTGATGTAAAATTCGTGGTGAATACAACTTTCAGAATACTCCAGTTTCAGATGAACCAGATGTCTGGTACATATGTGGAATTCCCTACGTGACCTGGTTATGAAATACTTGACACCAACAAAGACATAGGAAAATATGTGAATGTAGCACATTCATTGTACCTGTGAATCTTATACTGCATGTGTTCATCTTTAGGGAAATAGCTGGAAATGAAAAGTAACTCATGTCTTTTGCTTCATCTCTGCCTCACCAATCAGTAAAGTGAGAATATCTAGTGCTTTTCTGTTGCACCCCTGAAATCTGTGTAAAGTTCTGTCATTTGGCAGCTATAGCTGTGGTTTCTGGCCGGCTGTAGGACTAAGGGAGAACATTTTTTTTTCCATGGAAATGCCCCTTACCCCTTCCAACTCAGCCTCATTTGAATAGAAATTTGAATAGTACATTAGGTTCTCGGTTGAGCAATGGAATATCTGCCAATTTGTCATGCCAAATGATCAAATTCAGCAAAACAGAAAGAGTAGTAATACGTTACAGTCTAGTCACAGTATGTTAAAGTTAGATATACACACGACTAACCCTGAATTCAGTCTTGCTTTTGCTAATATTTTTGAGATCGGCAGCTATGTGAGCTTTGTGTTTATATTATTCTTTACCCTACAACTAATGTCAGGTTTTCAGAGAGTCACCTGGATGATTGCTGCAGTTACAGCAGCCTTAGATATCTGAATGACTGACCACTGGTAACAAATCTGTTTTATGCTTTACACCAGTTGTGCTTCACCTATTGGTCACAGATCAGCATGGGCAATTAGACATGGAGCTGTAAGACTCACTGATTTATTTTCTCACAGTTCCCATTTGTACTCTCTCCCTGCCTTGAAAGTAAACATACTTTAATGTAGCTTATAGGAAACTTGGCATCTTTTGCATGAATTCCTCAACTTTCGATACATGCAAAGAACTGTAATGTTCTTGAGCATTAATAATTGCTAGTATTACGCTGCATGGCAGCTTTATTTAGAATTAAAGTTATTTGAACTTCAAAGTTTCTAAACCTGAGTCTCAAAAAATAAATCAAGTGGGAAGTATGAATCTACAATTTTCTGGGGTGTCCTACTTTTTTCGGTACAGTCAACACAGCTGTTCCATTCCTACACTCTAGAATTACACAAAGCCTTTTTCCAAAACAGGTGTCCATTTTGTCTTGTAACTGAAAAAAAGCCTAAAAATAGAGTACAAAGCTGAACACAAAGCTTAGCATTTTCCTCTTTTCTGTAGAAAGTTGTGATCAGGTTCCTTTGCACTATGCTGCATACCTGCTTCTAACAGCCATGATCTGTGATGCTGAAATAACAGCACACAGCATTAATATTAACCTACATCAGCATCCTACATACAGGGACTTGTAGTTAGGTATTACATCTAGCCAGAATTTGTGTATTTATGGTAAATCATATATCACTTTAGAAATGCATAGCAACAGTATTGATCAGAGAGCTGGGCAGTTTACTCATGAGAAACAGTGGACAGCTGAATTGCAGCCTTTTTTGCTACAGCTAGTGCAATTTTTCTGAATGTACTTTTTTTAAATATTTCATCAGACCGTATATACCATGCAGATATATTTCATCAACTCACTTGTGAACTGAAAGTTACAACTAATTCATCAGGACCTGTTATCTAAGTTAAATATTCCTCAGTTTTTGTTAACTGCTTTGATTGTCAAAGTTTTACAGAAAAACTGCAGCTTTCAGTAAGAAATCAGGTGACATGTGAATCAAGGATTAAAAAAAAGGTAAAATATGATTTTTAAAATTTTCTGAGTTTTCAAGTTTTTTGAGGATAAAGAGGATATGTTTCTTACCTAAAATATCCTTTTTTCCGCCAGTTTTGTTCATTTGCTTCCTTATCCTTTAATCCTTTTTCCTTATGCACATGAAGCACAGCTGTAGTAGACTATGCATATGGAATTGCCTCCTACTAGATCAGCCTCTTCTGTCTGGCCTACTCCTTCGCACAACTATTTCTGCTGAAAATGCCACTCAGTGTATCACACTGCAGATCCTTGGTTTCCTCCGTCTCATACGCTGAGCCTTCCTTCTGTCAATTAATGTTCCAGCTTCCAACCACAAATATCAAAATACAAAATATCAACCCTATCTTTATGGAAACCCTTGTACAAAGAGATGCAAATGTGGAATAATTTAATCAGTGTTAGTAAGCATGCTCATGAATGTATTTTTTCCTCCATTCAACCACCTCTTCCAGCAATGTCTGGACAAGATTAAGAAAATAACATATGTAAGTTACTTACCGAACATTTTATATCTGTCATTTTATGTAATATAAACATAAGCTGGATATTGGAGAAAATTTCCTGAGGTGGAGATTGGCACTGAAATAATTTCCCAATGAAAATTGAGTAGGAAGCCTTAAGAGATTTGAAGCTAGACAAGATAAAATAAAAGACTGTAGGGGAAAACATTGCAGTGACAGACAGCGAGAATATGTTTAATAGGTCTTTTTCCATTTCTCACCTCTGTGCTCTCATGATTATTTTTTCCTGCCTGAAAATTTTGAAAAGGCTTCTTTTTGATAAACAGAAGATTCTGTTTTTTAAAGCTATAAGATTTACGGTGATGATAACTAATGCGAGAGCTTTGAGCTAGTGCTCTTGAAGTAGCACTTGAATGATGATAGAGCAAAATGGAGCATCAATTAAACACATTTTAAGGATAATTACAAAAAAATATGATTTTAATTTAAAATACGTTTATGCCATTCTGCCAAAGCCAAATTAATTCTGAAGAACACTAAACATGGTCTCCTAAGTTCATTTAATAGAAATAACTAAATCAAACTAAATATATATTGCTGATTTCTCTGTGTGTTGCCCCTTCTGTTAAAATCTGGGGGGATGAGTTTTATTCCTATCACTCATCTCTATGACTACAAATCCATAAGAAATAACAACCCAACCTACCTGGCTCGTAGCAAATTTAGCAAAGTTGGGGATATTTAAAAACATTTGGTTTCTAAAAAAAGAAAGTAGGTAAGTCTATCCAGAAGTGTAGGAAGAACAGATGTAATAGTACACATGAAAAATTGTCCTTGAGCAGAGACAGAACTGCCATTTATTTATTTCAGGATAAGAAATTACAGGACTGAATATGAAGTAATGAAATTGTAAATAAAGTTTGGGACTCTGTAATTCTCGCAACAGATTCTTCTCACACCGCGTAAAGTTAAAAGCAGAGAGACAATCAACACTGAAGACCAATAAATATACAAAAAAGCTCTGGACTTTATCTTCATCTCTATTCAAAAATTGTACTAATTTAAATAAACTGATATAAGTGTAGTCAAATCCATAAAAACTCAACACCTGTAGCAGTTAAATTCTTTTCCAAATTAAAGTCATTATGTGAAAGTTATTTAAGCAAAGGTTTCCCTGGTTCCCTGTATCTACTGTACAATTAGTGTCACTTCTCTAGCATTGACAAGGTTTGAAATACAACCTCTAAGAGTGGTGATCTCCATGTAAGAAAAGATACTTTTTCCTGGGATTATGAAATGGTTTTATGAAACAGGTTTCAATTAACTAGGAAGAAAGAAAAGTGGATTGAAGTTAAATGATTTTAAATGTACTTCTCAAGTGCAAAAGATAATTATTCTGCAGAGAAGGATAGAGGAGCAAAAACAAAAGGGGTGAGAAACTACGAAAATGATTGAAGGTAAACAGTAAGAAGAGCAAATAGGGGCATCTTTGCCAGCACAAGGACAAGGAGACAGGGTTTTTGAAATGTAAGAAGGCCAAAGAAGTATTAGAGAAAATGGGCTTAGTAATACACTGAGGGAATCAAAGTAATTGCAACTCCAAAGGATATGTGAAAATGACTTTTTTCTGTTAACTTGTCTATACCAGGAGAATAATAAACAGAATAAAAATTTCATAAATTACTAAAATATTTTTTATTAATAACATTCTAGTGTTATTAGTTAGGATAAATAAATGTGAGGTCCTTGACTTCAGTAGAACTCACCGATATCCACCAGTTGTTGACTAGGTAACTTGTAGACAGTTATCCAAATACATATCTTAACTTTAATAAAGTGTTCCTTGTTGTTTGATATCTCTTTCTGTGATTTCCTTGTCAAATTTCATGATCTGACTATAACTGTGCAAAGACACATGGCTGCAGCTGTCCCTATAGTAGTTCTGATCTGTTTTCTCAATTCTTTACCAATTTTGGGGAATTCTTGTATTTATTTGAACTGAGTTTATCCTGTCCACCTAAGCATTTTGTGGAACTTGATAATTGTATGGATGAGGATACGCTAGAGGCTGAAAGTCCAACAAGGAAAATGATCTTTGATTTTGTTGTTGCATCTTTGATGGGCTGAAAACTTCACAAGAATGGACTTTGGAGTGTGTTTTAATTTCACTTTTATTAGTTCAGACGGATATTTACTGTTATACACAACACTTTCTGAAAAAACTTTCAGTAACATTCTACCTAAAAATGAAAACACTATAAAATGATGTGCCATCTATCATATTGAGAATTATAATTACAGAACAAGACAAAAGCTGCACACCTTTATACTGGTGTATACACCAAGGCATCAACTGAGTCAACACAGTGATTTATGTGAAAAGAAAGTGAGATGAACGCTTAAATCATGCAGTAATCTATAAGGTGTGAGGAACTTCATGCCAGCCCTTTCAACTTCCCCAGCAACACTTTACCTATATTTCTGGGCTTTCACAACATGGAATTCTATGAAATATGGAAAGAATATACATCTTGTTACTGAAATGTTAGATATCTCAGGTGGACCATTAATATATTTTTACCAAAGTGCCCAATATTAGATGATTAAGTCTACAGAGGTTCTTCTATGATCAGTGCAGAGTGATGGAGTACTTTTCCACATTGACTCATATTAATACAGTTATCTGAGGTAGATCTAATGCATTAATCTCAAGTGACTATTTCTTTTCAATGACTATTCAGAGGTGCAAGCCTACCTAACTCAGTTGCTGGAATATAGAATTTAAAAATAAAATATTAAGGAAGATCAATCCTATTGCACAAGATTTGTCTTGAAAGACTTCAAAACTGTAAACTTAAGCTGCACCTGCTCATCTATACAGGTCACTCAGTGCATTTAACCATAGGTCAACTAGTCCAAGAATTTGCAAGGATGACCCCTCTCCTTCCAGCAACCAGTGGAGAAATGGGACCTTTAACAGAAGTAGAAGCCAATGAGTAATGTTCAGTTACTGTCAACTAAGCATCATTTAATTTTCTCTCAAAAAGAGATTTTAAGTAGGTGGTGGAGTTATTACTAAAAAAAATCAGTTGTATATCACTGCAATCCCTCAACAGGAGAACTGCTGTAAAATAGGGCCATTGAGAGTGTTATAAAAAGTAAAATATCTCTCCTCCCCGTCCTGCTGTAATGCTGTCTGTACTGAAGCAGTGGAACTCTAACAGTAATTGCACAATATGTTACTGCTACCCTCAATAAGGGTGATTACATTTTTTTAAGTCTTTAAAATAGCATATTTTCCTGATAATCTCTGATAGTAGTTTTGCTTTACCATCTGTCTAGCTAACTCCTGATTTTTTGTTAAAGGCAAGGAATGTAAGCAGATGCAGATGGCATCAGAATCCAGGATATCTACAAAGATTTGCATGGCAGAAGAGGCAGCACATGGATAAGGTTACCACAGAGTGGATTTGCATACCAAATAGAAAAATGAAATAGGAAAAAACAGGAGGCTACACTATGTATGTGTTATATGCCACGATCGCACCAGGCTGTGGTGTTTCATGTACTGTTAGGGCACGTATATGACATCAAATATTAAATGCTTGTAGAAACAACAGAAGGTACTGTAAGATACCTTTGTTTCCTGGAGCTCTTTAGACACCCTAAGGGGTTAGAAGAACACTGGGAATCTGTTACACAGCTAACACTATCAGAAAACAAAGTTAATACATTGTTCTTCTAAGAAACATATTAAATTTACAGGATTTTACCCAGTAGGGTTTCATGCTTTTACAGCTTTATGAAAATTAATGTTGTTATATGAATGGAAACCATAATAATCTAATAAATAACAATTAATTAAATAAATACTTCAGTCTATTTGATCAGTTCCATTGCATAGCTACATAAAACCTAAGAACTCTATTTCATGCTAATACTTTCTGACTGTTTTTCTTGTTTAAATTTGAAAATAAATCGGAGCTTTTGATATTCCTTAGAGCTATAGGCTTCTATGACAATGCAACAAAAGACCATACTTGCTACTGACCTTCAGTGTCCTGAAAAAGGACAAATTATTTCTATCCCAGAATGAAACAAAAGAACCAAAACAACCCCCCCCAATAACGTGATTATGTTAGAAATAAAAAACCTATATTTTATCTATGAAACAACCATGATGTAGCATTTCTTTCTAAGCTGATTTTCTACCATGATATATCAAAATGGATTATTTTATAAAGGATAGATTTACTGTCCAAACTGTCCTTACTCAAAAGAAAATTAGGAACTTTGAAGAGAGCTAGGTTCTGACCAGATATTTCTGCTTTCCAGGATACTTTCTGGCTAGAGTTCTCTGAGTTACTCAATGACAAGGAAAAAGATATCATCAGGACACATAATCTTAAACCACTGAGATCCCTTGAGAGATTTCTGTTGCCGAAGGTTTTAGTTTTCCTTCTACTGCTGGTATTGTACTGAATAACTTGTTGACCAAGGGACATTTATTTATATTATCTTTTCTACTTGCTTAGAACAAACGACTAATTTATAATTAGGCTAGGTGACATTTTCTGATTCTTACTCAGGCCTTCCACTGAGGTGGCAGGATCTGTCGGCATTTGGTAGCCTATATTATGGCCTGGTGGATTTTTGCTTGTGCACTTGTCACCATCATCCAAACTTTGGGTTGATTGCTTAGAACAGATTCTGAA
The DNA here is from genome assembly GCF_001715985.3 of Manacus vitellinus. NCBI lineage: Eukaryota > Metazoa > Chordata > Aves > Passeriformes > Pipridae > Manacus > Manacus vitellinus. The sequence goes on from NW_021940535.1 coordinate 43,412,656, forward strand.
GAGATGTTTTTGCCTAACGTTCAAGATTTTCACTTAACTGGTTACAGCGCATTCCCATAGCCTGGTTCCAAATAAATGAAGTAGCCTTCACTTTTTGATCTTTTTACTGCTATTTTGTTTCCTATTATTTTATTGTTCTTGTATACTCAAGTCCAATGTTGCATCCATCCCACAATAATTGTCTCTCCACGTTTAATAGTCATGAAACAGTTAAGTTGTTGTCATACTTCAGGAATGGTATTCCCCAGTTTGGTCTTCCCACTGAAGGACTCCAGACCACTCACCAAGTGCTCACTTGCTCCCACTTTGAGGCGGGATGGAGAGGAGAATTGGAGACGTAAAAAGATAAAGAACAGGGATTGAAACAAGAACAACTTACTACAACAGCAGTGAAATAAGAAAATGAACAGTCACAACAATATTAGTAGCAGTGTGCAAGACAGGTGAACGATCCACAAGTGATTGCTCACCACGTGGAACCAGTACTACCTGATTGCACACCCCAACAAACCAGAAACATCACCACCCCTTCCATCACTCTGTGCAGGTGTGAGGTGGTATTAAAAACCCCAGGGTCCTGGCCAAGCCCCTCTTGGCTGCTGCAAAAATTAACCCTTTCCTGGTTGGAACCAGGAGAGTTGTCCCCTCGCAACTCTGTTACTGACGGCACTACCATCCCAATATGGTGTACAACCAGAGATCTACCAACTGCATTGAAGCAATTCAATCAGTTTGATGTGTACATCGACTTTTTATTAGATCATAAACACTTAAGCCTATTGTGACGTGTCTGGGTCTGCTTTTTGACCTTTTTTTCCTCTGCAGTGATCTGTGCCAATATTTGAATCAATACCATCTTTTAGTTGAACAGGAATATATGGTTCTATTTGCTGCGTTTTCTCCGGAGCACTTTAACATCTTCATAAAGATGCTATGGAACAGCTTGCAAAGCAGCTATTTTCATCACAGCTCATAGGAAATATGCAAACCAGCTATTCACAGTAGGGCCGTTTTTCCTTCTTTGAAGATCCAAAGCTATGCTGCATAGGTATATATAAATACCTTCTACTCTGACAAAAGCAATTTTGGCATAGACCTCCTAATCTGTTTTAGGCATTCTGGTGTTGGCTAAAATACACTTTGAAGCATATCTCAGTATGTCTTTCCCAATAATAATATCAATAAAGTAATTACTAAACTTGACATTCAAAGTTTAGTGTTCTGGTGTTAAAACTTATCCTATTAACATCTGATCTGATTGTATTTGAATGGAAGAGACATGCTTATCACTCTTCACTTGATGCAGTTCCACTGAGTTTAAGAAAGCTACTTTATTTTACACCTGGTGATAATTTAAACTCTTGTACAAAAATAGATTTAAGACAAATGTGTATATAAAGGTGAACAGTATCAGACAAAGCTGATTATCTTCCCCTACATCTCACTCTGCACGGTTCATTGTAGCGCAATTTCTTCTTACCTCTTGTGAAAATTTATAGTGATCTTCCCCATCACTAATACTATGACTGTAGTCATAGTATTGGTGGAAATCCAACCTCAGGAACATTGGGTAGCATATGAAGAATGGAAAATAGGTATTTTTTGTGCTGAAAATAGATTTTGGTGACTTGAATGTTGTGCAGAAGATACTTGAAAATTGTTTTTATGCTTTCTTTTAAAACCAGTAGTTTACCATGTGTTCAGCTTTGACTTCTGAGAGGAGGAACAAGGTGACTCTGTATTCACTCTTTTGCTATCATCCCATAGGAGGCAACCTTTAAAATCACAGATGTTATAACTGTCCCATTCCCAGGGAAGGATTGACTCTGGATCTTCTTTTTCTCATTGTCTATTCACAGAAAGCCAGCTACATTTTCAGCTTTGCCATGATCCCCCTGCCTTAAGGAAAGAGGATGCGGTTGGATGTAACAGGATCACTGCTTGTTTGCTCTGTACTTAAATTACATTAATCCCACGCTCTGGGGCTTCCAGTGGGCTCTAATGACAGAGGAGGGAGAAAGGGAAGAGGTGACTCCTACTTTTATGGCTTTTGTGCCTTCCTGTAGGACAAAGAGATGTGCCACCGCGCAAATGACCAGGAGGGAAGGTGTGTAGAGATAATTCAGAGAATTTCAATTTCTCAGAACCTCAGTAGCATATTTTCCTTGCATAATCAAAATTAAACTGAGCACAGTGAAGGGAGCTGAGGGTATTTCTTTCTTTGGGTCCTCCACTGTAACGTAATTGACTTTTATAGTTTCCCTTGGACCCATAGCCCTTTTTACTTACCAAACTTTACTACCCCTGGCAGGTAGTTTATTGTTCCTTCATTCTTCGTTTCACAGAAAATGATATTTCTTCTTTTTGATCTTTCATTACAGGTTTATACTTTTAAATGGTTGGTGGAAAGTATGGTATATGGACACATGTACTGCAGAAACTATTTGGATCCCCTGAAACTAGGCATCGAGAACGTTATTTCCTGTTATTTTAAGGGAATTAATATAGAAGTCCTCATGGTCTTGTCCAGTTCTACATTCCTGCTGTAAATGAATTCCTGGATTCACTATGGAACAAATTTAGAATGAAAGATTAAATTTGATAGAATAGTAATAACAGGGACATAAGAAAGGAAAAGTAAAAGAGAATGTTTCAGTCTTATCTTTAAATCAGTAAGGTTTATCGAACTTCTAAAGCCTTCTCATAGTTCCACTGCTAAAACAAAACAGACTTAAAAGCAATATAATAAAGTGGGATTTCTGCTGCGCCAGACACATCTAGGAGGCTTCACTGAAGCATCAAAATGGCATCAAAAATACAGGCAAAAAAAAGACTAGTGATGGCCAGCAGTAAATTTTGTGTGACACTGTTTGTAGACTTGGACTTCTACAGTTTGGTAATTTATCTCCTAGACAAGAAGTATATGTGGACAAAAACTGATACATTTGTCAACCTGTGGCCCACTCTTACCATTGACTACAGTATCACCTATAAAATAAATTATTTCACTTTCAGAGTGATTTTCATTTTCCTTCCACCTTTAATTGTAGCTTACCCAAGGAAAAACAAAAAAGTAACATGAAATACAAAAAAAAATAACACCTTCACACATTTTTGGGTTTTTCTTAGTTGTTCCATTGCAGATTGAAAGATTCTGTAACTTGGTGCCTGATCAAGGGAATAGAGTGGAAATATAACTGGGTGCTTGATCAAGAGAAGAGAGTGGAAATAGGATAGAGTAGTAGTACAGTGGAATCTTGTCTTTTCATTATTATTCATTTATCTGATATGGTCATGTTCAAAGAACTACAGGTTAGGGTTTTAAATGAGATAGCATATCAAGGAAAAAATTTACACCCATGCTTCTCAGAAAGAGGTAAACAAATCTGTACAATCTGCAAAGCATCATCATTCTGCAGATATGTTTAGCTAAGCACAAGAAATTTAAAAAGTCCATATGTATGCATTGCCATCCCATTCCTCAGCACAGATGTTTTCAGAGAAAGAATACAGAATGACTTGACTGGGAATTCAGCTAACCCCCTGACTCTCATCCAAAGTCTTTAGCAGGTGACTTGCTAGGTCTACTGTGACTTAAATTTCCTTCCACTTAATCTTTTTCTCTAGTAGGTTGCAGCTGTAGATATGTGACGGAAGAGTTATATTTGAGTGGGATATCAGATTGTATCACTGTGGATACTCTTGCTAAAGAAATAAAAGCAAGTCTGTGCTAGTTTGCTGATGTGCATTCATCATCTTGTTGTTTTTTTTTTCTTAATACTGCATGGAAAAATATGCATTTAAAAAAGTAAATAATGTATAGACTTTCTCTGCAATCCCCTACTGTGAGTTCTGCAAGAATAATTCTGGTTTTGAAGGATTAAAAATCTCAACAATTCTAGGGCAGTGACAGCAACTGAATTACATCTTCTGAAGTTTAGTATTCTGTCGTATTAGATATTTAGTCAGATATGAAGCTCTCTGAACATTAAACTCCAACTGGCTACTCATAAAGAATTATTTCATATATACATAATTTACATCAACTTCCTTTATTTTCTCCAAGGGAGCTGGTGTTAACCGACTGTCTGGGAATGCTTGGGAAAGCCTAGCTGGTCTTCACAATGGAATACAAGGGGTGGGTGGAATCAGCCATTTTAATTTCTGGATTGGCAGGTAGCACATAGCATTTATGATTGGACTTGTCAATAGGGTGAGATTTAAGATGCAGAATGTAAATGCAGAATTCCAAATGTAGTGCATTGGTCTTAGGATGCCACAACATTCTTTTGCTCTAGGTACTTTCCAGGAATAAAGCAAATTTTCACAATCTTTAAAAGTTTCCAAAGTGCAATAGTGTGGAATGGAATCTGTAGAGAGCTTCATGCTCTGGCTCTGCCTCCCTTGCTCTCTTTTGTACCTTTCTCTGGGATGGCAGAAAATGGTCTGGTTGGGAAAGAATCCTCACAGGTCAGTCTCTGACTGCCTTCCTAGATCTCAGCAATGGAATAATTCTCTTCAATCTATGAGTTTTTAGATTCCCTTCCCAGTCTTCTGGGTCTTCTTATCCAACTAGACCAGAACTAAGGTTTTATATATAAAAAAAGAAGTATAAATTTTGATTGAAATAATACTTAGAGAATCCTATTGATAGCATTTCAATGTTTTCAATTCCTTTATATATTCCTTATTTTTTAGTAGTAAGAAAAGTGAGAAAAGAAACAAGGTTGAAATAGGAAATTAGTTATCTATTCTACAACTCAGGTTCTAATCAGTGATTTTAAGGATAAGAAACTAAAACAATGCTTTCCTGTGGTTTGCACCTAATTACAACAGTGTGTTCAAGTGGGAGGAAATAGAATGTGTGCTGGTTTTGTACACAGAGACCTGACATGCAGCCATATAAATGAGCAGGAGCTCTGTCACACAAGCACAAGCACATCCTAGTCATTTTCCAATAGATGGATTGTCAAGGAAGGGATGTAAATGGAACTGCTGAAACAAACATTCAGCCAACTGGACTTGTGTGGGCAGACACAGGTTGTTGTTATCTGGTTGTGATTTCTGTTACTCATTTGAAAGGACACAGAAGAGATGAAGCAAATTATAAAGCTTGATTTTAAATTGGATTATTTAAAATATGTCTATGCGATGTAGTGGGAAATTAAAAACATCGTAACCCCCCTCTGGAATGGAACTGACAGGACATGAAATTACAAAAGTCTCAGAAACATTCAGCTGTGTGGATTAAACATGAAGTGACAGTTATTTTCTCCAAATGTGTGGTTACAGTCTTTGAATGTTCTTCTGAGCAGAGGGAGGACACTGACACCCAGACCACCATTGCAGGATGAGTCCAATCCTGCTTCCTTTGAGCCCTTTGACCAAGGTCTCCTTGACTGCAGAGGCATAAGGTTATGCCCAATGCAGGCAGACATTATTTCTGAAGAGCAGTGCTTTTGGATACCCCTCCCAGAAAGTCATGGGATGATGGGTAGCTTGGTAAGGAAAGGTGACCTCAGAACCAGGGGGAAGAGCAAGGTGAGTGAGGCAGTGTCTTCAGCAGCAAGAGTCCCATGGTGAACAAAATACAGTTGTTGCCAGACAAATCTGTATTGATGAGGTAGAACCAAAGTCAGGCCAGGACTGTGCAAAAAGAAGCAATGCGTACAAGTTGCACAAATTCCAGTTAGATATTTGGGGGGGGGGAAACCCTTGTGAAGGAAGTCATACATTGAAAGAGAGTTCCAGAAAGGGTGAGAATTTCTCCATCTTTGGAAATATTTGAAACTTGGACAAGAAATTCATGGAAATCATTACCTAAGCCTACACTTTAATACAGGTGACCTCCAGAGATCCCTTTCACCATTAATTATTCTGTGATAAATACTCTTGTTCATCATCCAGCTCCAAGGTAGAATTAAATCTGCATTTTAGGTATGGTGAGTCAGACTATGGTAGTTCTTAAGCTAAAGATGAATTAAAAAGTAGCTGCTGTGGTGAACAAAGCAATTCCAGTTTGGGATGGAATCAGGAGAATCTGATTCTCTTGACATCATGCTAGTGAGATCTTAGTTGAAGAATGGTGTTCAGTTTCTGCAATCCCATTAAAATATAGCTTTACAGGACACACAACCCAGAGTCTACAAGAAAGCAATAAAAAGAAAATGTCTTTGGTATTTTAGTTTTTTGTGAGCTTTTGGTTTTTGTTGGGTTTTTGTTTGTTTGTTTGTTTGTTTTCCAAAACCTTGACTCATGGATTAGTTCACACAGGAAAAGAGAAAGGAAGTAAAAGGTGTTATAAAGTTCTGTCAGTAGATTAAAGTTATGGTTAGAAGGTAGTGTTCTGATATTTCTAAAATTGTTCTTCTTGAATCTCTTCAAGAAGGATAAAAAAGTGATTTTTTTTCTGTAAAAAGGGCTCAGATTAGGCATAAGAGAAACCATTCTAATTCTGTTTCTTATTGTGAGCATAATTCAAACAAAGAGAGGTTAGAGAGACTGTGGATTCCTCTTCTTGGGAATTTTGTCACAACAGGTTTAGACAAACATCTGCCAGGGAATTTTTACCACTGTTTTATGCACCAAGAAAAGAGAGTGACAAAATATAGACTCCACAGAGAAACTTCAAATGAAGAAAGGGGAAAAGCAGAGTGGGGGTGAGGAAATGGAGGTTAAGGTATATATTGATGTTAAAAATGATGATGAATGAAACTGATTGAGCCAGTGCAGTTTCCTGGGGTAAGGTTTTCACTGTTTTATTTTGAATTTTAAAAGGTGAAATTTTCCCCTGTTCCCTTAATAATAAAAGTACTTTGCAATTCTACACTTCTTCATCTCACAATTTCAAAGAACTGTAATGAATTAAGCCTCTGAGTTTTCCTCCAAGCAAGATAGATGGGCTCCAAGTGTTTCCCTTTGTATGTCTGGCTACCTACTTTTGAATGTCATCATTCTCCAATGGAATGAGGAAACATGAGTATTGAAGGAATGAATATCTTTCAAATTGACTACATGAAAGCATAGTTTTCATGAAGGCAGCTTCCCATCCTGACACTTAATGCAAACACAGTGACCCACATACACTGAGAATGGAACTGACAAAACTTACATTAACCACTTGATTTAAAATCAACAGCTGACTTCAAAAGAAGAGAAGTGACACAAATATTTTTTGTAATAAGGAGTATTGCCATATTTTCTCATTAATATGGTAAATAGTCATATTGTGCACATTTTAACACATGACTACTTTGAAGTCTGGCTTCAAAGTAGACAAGTAGAGATACATGCTTTTGCTGTAAACTTCAGAGCAGGGAGCATTCTGCTCTTCTGTCTGTTCATCTGCTGGTCTCCTGAGCTATCAATTTTTTAAAAACAAAATATCACTCACCATAATGCCACTAATTCACAGAATACTGTTATGTTTTATTACTAAAATATGTGAAAACAAATGAATGTTCCATTATGAATAAATACAGACAGATGGAAAAGATACTAATAGAAGATCCCTTTACAACAGACCTTTTTTATTAAGATGATTCCATGTGACTATAACTGAAGCAGGAAAAATTCTGAATTTGGGGATATGTGGGATATTTTTGTATTTTTAAAAGCTTTCATTCTGGGCCGGTACACAAAAGGAGGGTCTTCTTGTCTAAAGGAAATCTACCTGGCATACCTGATTAGGAGATGTAAGTTCTTGATGTCCCAGCAGCCTGCCAGGACAGCAACATACTGGAAACCAGCTGGCATTTTGGCAGGAGGACATCAAACACATCAATATAAAAAAAAAATGTGGGGTTGGCCCATTTTGCCCTAATATTTGGGTTGCTGGACACATGTATATGTCCCTAATATATTGTGGTCCTGTTATATTCCTGGTGTTTCTGATCAGCTAAAACTGTAATCACAAGTGTCAAAAATGCCACTAGTATATATTGTTTACGAGGAATACATAGCTGAGATGCCTTTATTTTTGCTTCCAGTGGCTTTCATTCTTCCTTCTCTTCATTTGTGTCGTGTGTCTAACTGGTATCCTTTTGCGATTTTTGCCTGGGACTGAGTGAGTTCAGCATTTATTTGAATGCTGTCGATCTACTGATAGTGTTAATGTCAGTCTGCTAAGCTGGAACATGCAGCTTTACCAGGAAACTCCACCCTATGAATCATTAATAGGACTTGCTGTAGTTTGCCCCTGAGGATGACAAGCATTCATGTGTGCTGTGTGAATCATCTTCTTGCTTGTCACTTAAAACTCTATCAAGGTTATTTAACAGTTACCAGAGTTCTCTATATTATTATTATAGGTTGTTGTTGTTATTCTTATTGGTGTTGTTATTATTCCGTACAAGAAATCCACACAGACTGTTTGAAGCTGGTTTTTCATGTCAGATCTCTCCACTTAGCAGGACATATTAAGAAGAAAGCAAGATCAGAAATATTCATCTCTTTGGATAGGGGGTACCAAATTTATGCCCCAAAATCAATGGGACCATTTGTGCCCAGAAATCTGAAATTGTCTCTCTCTCTCAAAAAGAGACAATTACATAGAACTCTTAGTGTGCTTTTTGTTCAACAGGCTGTGATAATAAAAGTATTGGACTCTAGTTTAGCTATTTGAAAAACTGGCTTCAAGAATGGAGCTGAGAAGTATTAGAGGAGATCAGGACTTCAGGCCTCTCACCTCATTTATTTTTGTCCTCAAAATCTATTTAATGCAGAATTTATTTTTGAAAGAAGAAAAAGGGGCACCTAAAATGATTGTACTCATTTGTGCTTTAAGGGATTGATTTGTTTAAGACTTATGCATCAGAATGCCATATATTAAAAAGGGCTCTGATGTTTTATACAACAAGGAAATACCATTGTATGAATACATAAATAGTTCTTTTCTACTTATATTACATGAAGGCTATGCACAGAGTATGCCATGAGGTTTCACTTTGCTTTGAAGCTATCTTTAGTGCAGCGTTAACAGCCTGAAGACTGAACAGCTTACCACACCTTGCACCTTCAAAATGAACAGATTAAATAGTGCTCAGCTTAGCTCTCAGTCTGCTTCAAATACAGCATCCACCAGTAATACAGGCCTGTTGCACCCTTGTGCAGGAAGCATCACTGTTATCTGCCTCAGCTGCATCAATGTGCACGGGCAAAGAAAACAAACAACTGTGTGACAGCCAAAAAAAGATAAGAAAAGTGAGGACTCCTAGCTGAAAATGGGACAGTTGGCATGCATGAGGGTAGAGATGGAGAGCAGTGCTATAGAAATGTAGTAATAAAAACACCAGTCACAGAGAAAATTCAATGGTTTCGATCGTGCTGGGTCTGTGCGCCACAAGATTTCAGGAAAAAGGCTGTAAGCTCTTTCTTCAGTGTTTGACCCAGTCATTACAATTTTTTTCCTGCTGGTTCTGCAAGAATAGTGCTGAGGAAGTGGCATAACTAAAGCAAAGGATAAAATCAAGATGTCCTTTAGACATACCTCAGAGATGGTATATTCTGTTAAGTAAATATTATTCTTTTTTAATTTGAAACCTACTAATTCACTGAGGCTGTGAGCAAAAGGCTTCATCCTGTTGTCCAGATTTCTTCAAATTTGAACAGGTATAGAGTACATCAGAGCCTAAAGTGATGACACTTCAATTACAGCAAAAAATTAGGCTGGCCACTGTAAAAGATTTCTATAATTTTGATTACTGTCAGTATATGGAGTAAGTGTAAACACTAAGAACATGCATGGGCCTTAGGAAAACTATGAGGTGATGAGTAACATTGACTCAGCTTCCCTCGTAGCTACTTGTTGATTAAGGTGCTTATATGAGGATGCTCATTTGAAGGAAAATGCTGTGCTAGCCAGATCTGTTCAAGTAAGCTAACTCCACTGTCCTTTTGTTTTACGGAAGGGTGAACAGAGGAAGAGGGATAAACAGGTGAGCATAGGCTGCTGTCAAACTAGAGCAATTCCCTGTAGTATAGCGAGGCTCTGGAGGATCAATCTAAATAGTTTTGGTTTTGATTCAAATCTCACTGGCTTTGGGACTTTGAAGGAAACCACTCCTGTTTCAGGCAACTGCAGCAAGCAGAAAATGGCTGCAAGGTCCTTGAGAAAAGAGTAAATACTGAGAACATTTGTGAGACCAAATTCCGCAGCACTTGTGAACCCTAGTGATGCTGTCACTCTTCATGACAGCTGTGGTGAGAGGGACTGAGTTGTTATTTCACATCCCTGCAGCTTGCTTATCCAAATCAACCTGTAAAACAAAGAAAATAAACCCCATCCAGTTAACTAGGAATGAGTGTTTTAATTCCACAGGAAGAGCTGGATCTTCTGTTCATAGAGATTGGGATGTAAGATGCTTGGTGGAGGAGCTATAAAAACAGCAGAAAGGACATTTTTGCCAAGGTAGACATTTGTAAGAGGACCTTGCCCTTTTCATCTCCGCACACATTGGCTTTCCATCCTCTAACCAAATGTACATTTCACACATTATGGAAGCAAAGGGCAAACTAAAACATTGCATGAGATATTAAGCTTACTCTGTAGTGTAGGAAGACAGCATGCTGTGTCAATTAAGGCCACCTGCTTAATATATGAAACTCTAAGTGCCCTTCTTATCCTGTGTAATGTAAAAATATATTTAATAAGGAATCTGGAATATTGGCAAGGATTTGGTTTGGAGAGCAGAGGAAGATAACTAAACACAGAAATGCTTCATGGTAATTTAATATGTATTACTTAAGAAAACCATGTGGGTTCAGAGTAAATCACAAAATACTGAAGCAGCACGGAGTAACAATACTGACATGATAAAAATGAGAGCTAACACATTTTTCATTGTGTGCAGAGACAACTACAAGTGAGCAGGGTACTTTTTATATGCCTCAGTTAAGAATCAAGGCACCAAATGTAGCAGGTTTAAAATAAGCAAGAGGTTTATTACACACATGATTAAAATGAGGAATTTATTTTCCCATGACTTTGTTCTTGTCTAAAGTTTGCGTAGGTTAGAAAGTCAATCAAAAAATGACAGAAAAAAAAGTGGTGGGCAATATTAGGTGTAATTACACCATCTGTGACTCAGCAGGTCTTGAAGGTGCAGAACGGAAAATGCTTCGGGAATGTTCTCCTCTCCTTCCTCAGGTGTCTGCTAATGACCACTGCCAGAGACAAGACAGTTGGTTAGCTGGACCTTCTCAGCTCTGTCTGATATTTATCAGCCAGAATCAAATTTATGTCATATATAGGAGCCAGATGGCTTTTATTCTGGTAGGAAAGAATGTCACAATTTAGCTCTTATGGTTCTAAAAAAAGTTATTAGTAACATAAAGGTATTATTAATAGAAATATAAACATATAATTCATGGAATTTCAATCTAACTTAACCTTAAACAAACATTTAATAAAAGATATGCTTTTGTGCATTTTTCACCACTTTTCAATCAATATTTTGATTTCAAAGTTAATACGTATACAGAAGGTTACAACAATCTCATCTAGAGATATAGCCAATTGATTTTATTGACATTAAATCGTTATCACATTGGACATTAGGGAGACTCTGCCCTTTTTAATGGGAAGGTTTAGTTTCTACATTTACATGAAATTACAATATCTACTCCTGCTATGTAAAACTTTGGAGAAAATTAAAGTGGAGTCCTCAGACAGAGAGGCAAGAACTACCCTGACTTCAGTAGACTGAAGGAGGCTATATCTAAAATATCTGAGATTTAAAGTTTTGAATTGTCAATTTTTAAGCATTTTTTTTCCTTTTCTCCTTTTGAATTTCCTTCAATTCTCGATAGCAAGACATTTGACTTATCGCATCTGAAAGAAGTTCCTGGAAAACAGTTTGCTGGAAAAGATGAAGGAGCTGATTATTTGAGATAGAACCATGGGAAGAGAAACAAGAGAATATTTTTACTCAGCACAGTGTTAGGTCACAGTGGCTTTGGCTTGGGTTCACTACAAACACACATTTTTCCATATAACACCGTGTAGAGGATTCTACATGGAACACAGCCTACGCAAACTGTAAATGTCATTGCACAAGCTTTCTGATGCCTTGATCTGCAGAAAACTTACTCATAAAGGAAATACTTCCCTCTCGGAACAGTTAACACCTCTCCTTGCTTCCAGGTTCTGTGAGAAGTCTCACATTTGAGCGAGTTTGAGATTGTTTGTAAGGAGACTGAAACAGGCTCTGACGGAAGGAATTACACCTGACACTAAAACACACTTTATTAAAGGAGGAATCTGTACAACTAGAGAGAATTAGATGATGATGATGAGGAGGAGGATGATTAAGAGAATTGTGATGATGAGTAGAGTAACTTCAGTTAGATGGGTATTTTGAGCTTAGAGTGTTCTTTAAACCTATTTTGCGTCAATTAGGCCTGTGGCTCGCAGACTGAGTGAAACATTTTTAAGGTAAATGTAATTGTGATAATCTTACACTAGAAAATGAGAAACTTGTAAGCAAATCTTAAGGTAAATTAAAAATCTGTGCAGCTTTTAAAATGATTTTTAATAAAATTTTACTTGTTCCAGTACCTCTTTATTTTTTCTCTTGCTTATCCATAGCACATTTTTTAGTCAACAAAGTTGTTCTTGAGATGGAAACCAAAGCTCTGATAGGAAGCGATACTATTTGCATGTCAGGGAACTGATTACCTTACAGATGACAATAGTTTTTAACATAGTCTGCTGTTCCTTTGCTTTCTAGCAGAAAATGAACACTGTTCATTGGTTTAGAATCTCACAGTAAAGCACTCTCATTAGGATTATTATCTCATGTTCTTTTAGTTTAGTAACTGGATCAGGTTACACAAAAATACATATCAGTGATCCTCATGAAAGATAAGAAGCAGTAAAACAACCAGACTACTTAGTACAGTGACATTTGGGAGTATATTTTGATTTACCGTGCAAAAAGAGATGGATTGGTTTTTGTTTGAATGACAAATATAGTAAAGAGCTTTTTATCTTGCATATTATTTTTGCAGTATGTTCCAATTTAAAGATAACAGACATTTTCATTAATCCAAACAATTTAGAAAAATCAAATTTGAAATAAGATGAAAATACTGTATTGTTGTTTGGTGCACTTTTGGGGGTGACTTGTGTGATCTCAGATTATTTCTAACAGTGTTCGCCTTGTTAGTCTGCTGTATCAGTAGAATCTTCCTGAATTCCCAACAGATGAGTCAAGACCAAAGGACAATGAAGACTGTTGTAAAAGCTCCGATGGTGATGTCTCATTTATAAGTTTAGCTAAAGATTTAGTGTATCAGCAAAAACTTTCTTTACATTTAATAATTTTCTAAAATTATTCCAGAGACCTTTACCATGCAAATTCATTCACTGCTGTATGGTATTTCATATCCCTCACAGTTGTGAGAAATGTAAATTCTGGAAAGAAAGAAAAATATAATAAAAATTAAAATATTTTACCTTTGTCCTGACTTTGATTGTTGACTATGCCAGCATCTTTCTGGCATATGAACTAACATTCAATGTTCCCCATGCACCTTTGGCAAATAAGTTCTCCAATATGAGTTACAGAATGAGAAAAACTGTAGAGAAGATGAAAGACGATGAGTTGTGTGGAAAAATATATATTATATCAGTAAATTGTAGTAGAAAAAGTGAATTATTTTACTTCTAAAATTAAAATAAATCAGAATGAATTACTAACATGGCCTTTTAAAACTCAGATATTAAACAACAGGTTTTGTACCAACATTAGGCTATGATGTCAACACATGAATTGAACAATGTTATAAAGGTGTTATTTCAACTTAGCCAAAGGTTGTTGTAAAAACCCTCCAAAGCTTTACTAAATATTTTTTGAGGGATTGAAAAATTGATAACAGCTCTGTGTACATTTTACAAGTTCAGATATGGCAAAGAAATCCAAGTCTTAAAAATTCCTCTAGAATAAGAAGTTTATACACTAAAGTGTTTGTAATACATTCTGCAGTACTAATCAAGAATTTATATCTTATATGGCTGTCAGAGCTAGTTTTAGCTTGATCAAATATATACCAAGCAGGAGTTGTGATGACACAGATATTTGGGAAGTGGTCTATTGCTTTTTCTAAAAATAGCAGAAAAACACACATCAGACAAAAAAGTCCCATTGCTCAAAAAAAAAGGGGATAGCACAAAAAAAATACTTTTGGATTTTGAATTTTGACTCTATCTGACAATTTGTTTTTCACAAATATTTGAATTATTTTTATTACCAAAAATCATACAAAGACCAGTAAGAATGCATGCAAGCATCACAAATGGACCTAACTTAGCTTTGTATAAAACTTTTCTGAGTTTCCAAGGTCACACGTTCCCTCACTTATAAAATTCCATTCCTAAAACTCTCTCCTTTGCACTTATGATATGCATATTTCTGCCTGTAAACAAGAACATTAATAATATATTAATCTTTAAAGTAAACCCTTAAGTTCTCACTCTATCAGTGAATAGCCATTCTAATATTCTCCCTATTTCTAATCACTTCTAAGAAATTGAAATTTTGAATACAGTTCCTTTGTTGCAAAGGACAGCACATCACCTGATGGACAGGACTGAGAGGGTTGCCTTTCCTGAGGCACAGACTTTTATTTCCCTGCCTGTTAGAACTTCTATTATACTTATAAAGAGATGAATCTCACTTAAGGCCTGTTTTCTGTTTCTAAATGTAGCTTGAATCTGGAGAACCCTTAATAAAATTATGCTTCTGGTATTATTCCTAGCACTGGAATATGTTAACATTTGGTACACACTGAAGTATTGATCACCTGCCTGAAGAAATGGTTCAAAGTCCATTGCATTTGAAATGATTCTTCTTTGATCCCTGACTCTGGAGAAAAAATGTAGCAGTTTTGAACTACTTCTGGGAATGACTGCAAAATACATTTCATTTTAATACCTTTCTGCACTCAACCTGGCAATCTTTTGTCTGTAAGACTCTTTAGGTTTCAAAATAACATTTTGGAGGAAAGAGTAATGAAAGCATTTCTAAACTAGTATTTACTAACTCAGAAACATTGAACACAGTTTTGAATCCTGCTTTCTGCAATATAAGTGTTTGGAAAATATCAATCTGATAACTATGGTATATATTCAGTATTTTTTGGCAGGAAAGTATTGAAGCTGGTTAGTTTTCATATTTCTATGTTAAAAGGCAGAAAAAAATTGCTGTCAAATCTTAAACTTTCATATCAAACTACACATGTTAATCACTACCAGCCTATAATTTTGGAAGGAATTCACTTTGTCCAGGTCATGTAATAGGTCTCTGGAGTTCTCTGTCTGTCTCCATAGGCTACCTGGGAAATATGTCTCTATACTTGTCTTTCAATTTCAAAGCCCTTTCAGAGGAGTACCATTCAAGGACTCAATTGTATGTATTGTAAGAAACACTGTTATTCAGCTCTTTTGTCATTTCACTCACACTGTCTCTATTTTTGAGACACTGTAAGTAAATAGTTCAGGGAAGCTTGAATCAGAAAACATTGCCTCTGTTATGTTAAAACCTCTACCTTGTTTTGATTTTGGTCACACACCTTTATCCTTTCTCTAGATAATCAAACTCAGTGATTAATATTGCTGAAGTTGAGTTCAACTTTCACACAGAATCAAGAAATTATTATCTCTGATCAATTAACTGGCTACTCAGCATGAACATAGAGTCAGCCAGTGAAAAGTGTCTGTTTACTGGATCAGAGCTTGCTCATGAGGTTCAGTGATTCTCAAAGGTGACATCACAGTCTTTATAAAATGATTCCAAAGCACCAGGGGAAGGTAATATCTCTTGTCTGTTATACTATTTAAAGGACTAATAGAGCCATCTCCCATTATCCCATGGATAATAGGGGCATGTATCTCTTATCGAGTATGTTTAAAAGTCTAAGTCAATTGTTAATATATTTTGACAAGATTTCCTTTTGTTGTCATAAAAAAATCACAATCAAGGATTCAGAAATCATTATAGCACTAACAATTTTAGATTGGAATGGTCTTATTGATGTTTCCTGCAGGGAGAAAGTGTCTACTTGTGTCTGATGTGCCATTTACTGAGAATTATCCACCATCTGTAATGTTAGGACTTACTCCAAAATCCTTTGAAGTCTATGGAAGGATTTGCATCCGCGGCAGGGGACTTTTATTAAGTAACTACTGCTCTGAATTTTGAAAGCAATGCACTAAATTCTAATCCTTTGAGATTCAAAGGTGTGGGTATTTTGAAGGCATTTCAACAGAAGACTTTGTGAGTTGAACCATCATGATTCCAGTACTGACACTACATATCTGGATACTTCAGCAGGATATAGTCTTCTTTTCTTTACATTTTTGAAAGTAGGTTTTTCAGGAAGCAATGCAAACAGCAAAAAAAATCAGATAAATCTCTTCTGTCTTAATAATATGTAATAACTAAAGTTCTACTTAAAGCTGGAATGTGTTTGGAAAGGATATGTATTCTGCAATAATACTCGAAAAATTTGTGAATCAGATTTAGGGAATCTCATTTTACAGTTCAGATGTGAAGTCCTGGAGCATAATGACACATCAAAATTTAAAGAGAAGAAGACTTTCATTAATCAAATTCTACTTTTCATAAAAGTAGTAAATGAGAACACAGTGTGTAAAATACTGAATTTAACATTTGACTGTGATTTTTTTCCATCAGCTTGTAGTAGTTTAGCCCCAGCTCAATCCCAGGCAGCCACTCACTCCCTCAACCCGGTGGAATGGAGAGAGAATCAGAAGAGTAAAAATGGGAAAACTCATGGGCTGAAACAAAAGCAATTTAATAAATAAAGCAAAAAAAGTGCATACAAGGAAAGCAAAACAGGGAATTCATTCACTATTTCCCATGGGCAGGGAGGTGTTCAGCCATCCCCAGGACAAGCAGGGCTCCATCACACGTAATGGTGACTTGGGAAGACAAGTGCCATCACTCTGACCATCCTCCCCTTCCTTCTTCTTCCCCCAGTTTTATATACTGAGCATGACCCCATATGGTGTGGGATACATCTTCAAACAGGTGGGATCAACTGTCCCAGCTGTGCCCCTTAATTCCTTGTGCCCCTCCAACCTCTTCAACCTCCTCACTGGTGGGGTGGGAGGCAGGAAAGGCCTCGACTCTGTGTAAGCCCTGATCAGCAGTAACTGAAACATCCCTCTGTTACCAACACTGTTTTTGTCAAAAATTCAAACCACAGCACTATACCAGCTACTGTGAAGAAAATTTACTCTGTTCTAGCCAAAACCAGCACATAGCTCTAACATTTTCTTCGCTATTAATTATTTGTCTGATTCTTTATCATGTCAGGTCCATATTTAATCATCTGTAAAGTTGTGGTTATAGTCGAGTTTGATACCCATACTTATGTTATCCAGTTCTTTGTCCAAAGGAATGTAATTTTAGGTTTGTCCAGTCTTTTGTAAAATGAAAATGAAATTTAACTGGGCCCAGTTATTAAATGAAACAACTGGTCTCTACTGAAAAGAAAAGAAATTTTTCCACAGGAAAAACTTATTTTCTTTCTAAATTGGCATATTTGACCAAAAAAATAATTTCTAAAAAGTAATATAAACTGAATATTTTGTGATTAAACATTAAATGATGTTCAGGAAAAAATAAGAATGTAATTTTTTCTAAAATCAAAATGTAAATGCAAATAAAAATTGCACTTAAATATCAGAGATTTGCTACTTAGTTGATAATAACTTTATAAGGTCACTTGAACAACAGTATAAATGCAATGAGGTTTTTTGAGTAAGAACTTTCCTCATTACCACAAGTTTTGGTATTACTATATGCTTTAAAGAGTCCTTCATTTCAATTAAATACATTCTTAGTCATTATTAGTGATAATGATGAAGTTATTATTTTGGAACTTAAATCTGGGGAAATGCTGATTTTAGGTGACTGCTCATATTTACGGTGTTTGTAAAGAAACAAGTGTGTACTGTGTTCTTACTCTTTCTTATGTGAATCATTAAGTTTGATTACAGTCCATTCTTTCATGATTCAGTCATCCAAAAGTAGTAGAAACAGTTTTTTAATGAGTAGTAGTAGAATGGCTATACAGAACTTGATTTATGGAACCCAAATAACAAAGAATTAAAGGAAATATAATTGATGCCAATCAACATGGGTTCAAGAAAATGAATCACGTCAAAGCAACTTAATATCTTTTTTGATGGGATTGAATATTTGGCTGATAAGGATAATAGTGTTCATGTAATATGATTAGATTTTTAATTACACATCACATGCTCTTTTGATTAAAGAGCTTGAACAATATGCTATCAACACGTTAAATGGATTAAAACCTGTTAATTAGGGAAACTCTACATCAAATTGCAAACGACTAATCATCAGTGAGTGGATGTTTCTGAAAAATTCTCACAGAATTTTTTTCTTCATCCCATGCTATTTTGTCAATGATCTAGAAAGCTCAAAGTGATCTCTACTAAACTCTGCAAACAGCAAAAAGTTGGAAGAGTGTTAAGAGAACAGAAAAACATCTTATCCATCTAATGATACTAGGTAATCTGGATTGATCAACACCACCACCACAGACAAGAAATGTGAGTTTTAACATTGACAAAATCATACATCTAGGGACAAGGAAAATGTACGATGAGAGAGTCTTGAAGAAGCAGCTACTCTGAAAAGGACTCAGGCATCTGGATAGACAATTATCTTTGTACAGAAAATGAAAGACTCCTACTCTTCAAAATGTGTTTTCCAGATGAGAAAAGCCTATTTAAAATGGCCTCTCGCCCATACTCTGCACCTGAACTGTGCCCAGAAATGATTTGGAAGGAGTCCAATCTGAACAGATCAAATATACAGACAAAGGGGTCTGATGTACACAAGTGATCAGTCATCTGGTAGGACTGCCAGACTCAGTTTGATGGCTAAAAGGACTAAGATTCTTGCACATGAAATGAGAGAATACTAATAACATCAGTACTGTATGACTGATGGTAATGTTAGTGATTTGGCAATTGTATGCCTAGAATATGTGCTTCAAGAAAGGTGTTGATAAATAGGAAACAGTTCAAAGAAAATCCACAGTAATGATTAAAGGACTTAAAATCAACATAAGGGTATGTGAAGAGTTTAATCTATTTTATCTTAACAAAAGAAGGTTAACAGCGACTTGTTCACGGACTGTGGATATATTTATGGAGCATGTATTTGCAT
Source organism: Manacus vitellinus (assembly GCF_001715985.3). NCBI lineage: Eukaryota > Metazoa > Chordata > Aves > Passeriformes > Pipridae > Manacus > Manacus vitellinus. Next base: position 43,431,882 of record NW_021940535.1, read on the forward strand.
ACTCTGAATATATATATACACACACATATACATATATATTCCCAAATTAAATATATATATATATATTTAATTCAGAATTTAAAACAAGTTTCAGAGCACAGTAATAGATTTTTTATCTATGGCAATCATGTAGAAATTCCAAATCAAATCTCTATCATATAGCTTCTTCCAACACTAGTTTGCTAGCATGGATGTATCTCTTATGTTGTCTGAACCACAACAAAGCCTTGTAGTTCAGATGATTTGCACTAATGTCTTTAATGAGGAATAGGCATTCCTGCTGTGTTTTAATCACCGTACACTTCAGCATCTGAGCCAGAAGATAGGGATCATGGCATGCTATGAAGCACATTGGTTAGTGAGGCACCTCAGTTAAAAGGTGTTACTAAGGATATAGGACACCTTAATGCTATTTTTATGATGATGTGGATTAATTTTGAACTGAGATAAATTATATATTTGATATAATTACAACTGAAATAGTTTCATTATCTTTTTAACGAGCTCTAAACAAATCATTGCAACTTACATCTTCCACTAGTAAAAAATAGCCCTAAGATCTTCTCACCATTAGTCTGTGTCCCTAGAAAAATTTCACTCTGATTTTTGGTGGAAGTTTCCAGGAGCTAATGTGATCCAAACAATAATCTCCTGGTTTTGATTAATGTGGTTTTCTAGATGTATTTGCCCAGATGTTACCGAATTCTAATTTTATGTAATAAGCAATAAGTAGACATGAGAGAGATTTTAAAACTGAATATTATAAATGAATGTCTTATCCAGCATAGGAAAGCACTTTACTTTCACAAAATAAAGTGAAATTCAGTGACCAAATCACTTTAAGTCTGGTATTTTTATATATTCTAATTATGAAAGCTCATGTAAGAGAACATAATCTAGGAAAGCTAAATGTGTCTGAAGTAAAATGTTCAGACCTTCTGAAGGTTGAACTCCCTGAGTTTCTGAGTTGTGTTTTTTAAAATAATTTTGAATATTTAGCAGAAATACAGCACTAGCATTTATAGAACAATGTGGGAAAAAGTTAAATGAAAAAATGGAAATAGGACTGAGGTAAACATAAAAATCATCTTGGAATACACAGCTAAAAGTGAGTCAAAATGTTACAAAACTTGGCTACCTCCCTGAGACTTAATCAAGAGAACTGATTATACATATATTCCAAACATTTTTTTTAAGATCTTACAGAATACAAATGAGGAAAGCAGACTTCGTATGCAAGAAACAAAGAAGGAGAGGAAATTATAAGGACACTATTTTAAGTTTTAGCTTGGATGAAATGGTAAGGAAGTAGGGGGTAGGAGTAAGGAATGTTCAGGAAAATTGGAATGTGAAAAAGTATTCTGTTTCTCTGATGGAAATGGTAGTTAATAATAATGATGAGATGCAGCAATCAGGTGGTGCGGGCAACTTCATTCCTTCATGCTGACAATACTGCCACATAAAGGTTGAACAGGGGTAGACTTTAGCCACTTTCCCATCTCTGCTATCTGCATAAGTGTTTCAACATTTTGGTTTTGTTGCCAATATGATGTGTGAGGTCCATGTGGTCAGTGTTCACACTCCCTCTTTCAGTTAAACCTTGATCATTTGCAGCTGTGAAATATTCCCAGGTCACAGCTCTGGGTACCTGTTCCAGCTGGGCCTTGAATTTATATTGGGGTCAATTTTCACTGTCTGGGTTGAAATTCTTGGATTATAGCTTGCACAAAGAGAAAGCCCAGAACATAAAGCGAATGGAGCCATGGTTGCTCTAATGCATCTCTCAACAGGACAATCAGAGCCATTCTATTAAGTTCCCTGAGCCTCCAGAACCCAGGAATCTCATGGAAACTGTTTATGGATCACAAAGGGCCCGTGCAAAGCCCTGAGCAGGAAGGCCTTGGGGTTGGTTTTGTGGAGCACTAACTGGGCAGACTGACAGACCAGTAGGATACTCCTCATGATTAAACAGCTCAGATTGTGCAGGTCCAGCACCCAGGACTGGTCCCAGATATTGCTTAATGGACAAGTAGAGATGTGGTTTCAGGGGACCAGGATTCGAGGACTCTTTACTATTTCATTTATAGAACAGTCTAAATGTAGTAGAAAAACGCTCATGAAAATTAAGAACAATTCATTTCCAAACTACTTCAGAAGCTTTCAATCCTCACTGGAGCAGCAGCGATGACATTAATTAAGAAAAGGAGCTTGTCATTTTACTCCAGTGCACATTAGCTTTGTCTATCTGATATTCCTAATGTATGTGTCTGTGTAAAGGCCCACAGATGGCTCTAGCAATGAGGAGGAGGAAAAGGAAAACACATAATCTCTAAATGTCAGAGAAGAATAAAAGCCAGCTAAACAAACCAAACAAGATGCTGACAATTGACACTACTCTGCTGCAGGAAGCTAAACCCCTGCTTTTGCAGGAAGATTATAATGCTTTTGTTGTTGTTGTTATTGTTGATCACCCCAAGGAGAGAGCTTTGCCAAGGAAGGAAGATCGATCACTGTGAAAAGCACAAAGCTACACAAAAATGAATTCCAGTATTTTACTGACCTGAGTGCTTGACTGTTGGCAGACCACATAAGAGTAACTATTTGTGTCATTTAAGGCTGGATGTTCTTAGAAAAATATAATTTATGGTCCTCATTGAGGCACAGCCTACGAGTCATAATAACTATAAGCGGTTAACAACCAGCATTACTCCCTAACCACAAGTATTCAGTGAGTGGCCATTAAATGTTTTTTCACTTGTTTACACCTTTTTATGTGAGATTGAGCCAACTTGAAGAGACATATAATCAGAAAAATATAATTTTGCCTTTGTTATTCCAGTGGAGGTCAGCAGAGCAGGGAATTTGATGGAATTTTGCATCCCAAAAAAACTTTGGAAGGTGGTGCAATTCAGAATCAAGCAGAATGTCACAACGGGACTCAAAATCTGGAAGGACTTTCAGAGATATATGCTCTGCATTCCACTCCTGGCATTGCAGAGGCACACTCTGTTTCACCACATCATCCTCAGGTGTGAAATGACTGAACGTACTGCAAGGAACTGCAAGTGACGCATCCGTAATATTGTCTGCATGTGAAACATCTGCAGAGACTGTGCGCTGGATATCCACTTTGGGAGTACTTTCTTATTTGTTCTCCTTAAGCCAAAGAGACATCTTAAAATAATTGGTTATTAGACGCTTCCAGTTATCTAAATGATTTTGTTTTATCGCCTTGAGTGTCAAGCTAATTATTATTAGAGATGTGAGAAAATATTTTATTTCCCAAATTGTAAATGGATTATACAAAATTCTGGTAAAACCAACCAGCTTCTGATAAATCTTTATTTGCAGTCTCTCAGGAAAAAAGAAAAAGTAAAACAGAAACCTTCTATATTCATTGCTCCTGAGACTATAAACAGTCTTACAGGAACTGTACAATTTTCAGTATTCTTCCATAAAAATGGAACATACTGAAATACCAGGGAAACCAATAAATAAAACAATCAATGGAGTTACACATAATTGAGCAGGAGATACAGAGTTCTGAATTCTTAAAAGCAGTTAAAGTAGATTATACTTAAATTCTGACAGTAGATACAATATATCGACATTGCAAACTAACATGTCCCAAATATTAATGTACCCATACACTTTGTGAGTGCTTGAAGTGATGAACTCAATGCAAAAGGACTTAGATACAGCATGGGATTTTTACAGGCATGTAGACATCAAGAGTCCAAAGCAGTACAGCCCCGATAATATTTATGTCTAAATACCCTTTTTTTAAATCTTGAAACTCTTCAGAGCATTTTGGGAACACCAATGTCTGAAAACTTGGTTCTGAGCTGCTCTGTGCCTCACTTCCATATCATCAAAGCAAGATCAATATGTTTCTCTGCTCACTAAAAGAGCTGTGATTGCAAATGGTTCAAATATTGCAGATTGGAAACCTAAATTGACTAGCAGAAAATTGCATTTGATTGCACACCAGACCCTCCATTGTGAAAATGTATTGGATTAAATGCACTAAAAAATCTCTTTCCCTTATATTCTTTTGCCATGGTCTGGGATGAAGCTTTCACCAAGCCAGGGAAAATCTTTAGAATTGCTTAAAAATTGACTTTCTTTTTGATGCAAAAAGAAGCCAGAAATCTAAAGCATTCATTTTGGTATTACAGTTCATCTTCAGATTTCCCATCAGAAAATATTCTTCTGTGGGTAGTTTTATTCTACAAGGCTCGTGACATGGTCAAAAGAAAATCCTTCATGTTCAAGGTAAGTGAAAATTTTGAATACTATATTCATCTGCTGCACAACTTCTGGTCTCCTTCTAGAAGAATCCCCCCTCCCATCCTTTTGTAAAACAGACAAGAACAAGCAGCAACCTTGCCTATATGCCTCTTAGAAGGCTTTCATTCAAAGATCATTGAAATTTTCAGCACTTGTTCCAAAGCCTTTGACATTTGGCAGGCTTTTAAGAAACAAAAGCAAGCTTGAAAATTGTTTTTCTTTTCCATATATGAAAAACATGGCTGGTTTTGTTTAACTGCAAATATCACCAAGCCTCCCCCTTGATGTGACATTCCTAACATGCTGTATTTCACTGAAGTTACGTGCCTCAGTCACATTTACACTAATTCAAACACATTCACAATACTGGAATGCTATAAAAATTGGAAATTTTTCTCATAGTGTAATGTCTTCATATGTTATTCCAGGAGGTGCAAGAAGCCTTAGTCCATCCTTAGAGCAACATGATTTTCAGTAAAATTATATGGACTTTGCCAGATCTTAATACCATTAGGATTTTAGAGTTCAGCCTGAAATACATAAAATAAAACCATAGAATTGTTGGCAAAAATACAAATAATATATTCCCTAGTTTATACATGAAAAAGCTGATCAGACACAAGGGTCAGTGTGTACTTTCTAACCGTAAATGCCATAAGACAAAGAATTAAGTCAACAAATTGCAGACAGGGCAATAATAACATATGTATTATTTCAAGAGAACATTTGCTACTTAAAGGACAAAGAGGAAACTACCACTGTAGAAAGAGAAAATATATGTGGAAAGTTCAGCAAAATGTAGCCTCTGCTTAAATTAATCAAGAATTATACCCTTAAGTGTTGTTAGTGTGGGGTTTATTTTTTCCCTTAATAATCTCAATTATTTAGCCTCCTTAGAATTATCAAGTAGTTCTTTTTGTTTTGATAAAGATTACAGTGCTAACAGCTCAGAAAGGACTCAGGAAAGTGTAGTGTAACAGAATTTTATGACATCTATTAAATTATGAACACTGTGAACAAAGCTTCTCAGCCAGAATTACATCATCTTACATTACCCATATGTGCATACATAGAGGCATCTATATCTCTCTTCCTTAGAGTTCTTAGTACTATTAAGACTTTTACAGTATTCAGTGACTACATACTCACTACCATACTCTCTCTGAATAGTGTGCATCTCTTGCTTGAATAGCTCATTTCAGAATAAAAATAAAACATGACAGAACAAATCCGAAATTTCTATCAGAAAGTGGGAGTACAGTGACCCCCTTGCCTGCATTGTGCTTCTGAACTGAAATGCAAAATGACATCTGCTTTGGTAACAGAAAGTACATTTGCATTTAATGGTGTACTACTAGATTAAAAATGCATGATATCTCCTTTCACTGAGCTCTGCTTACATTGCATTAGGTGTTTCGTACAACAATGTTCACTCCACTACTGATTTTGTCCTCCTTTGCATGTATCACAACTACTGAAATCAATGAAGTTAAGAAAATTGTTTCTGTACCTGGAAAATGTCACTATCAGATAATATTGCCATATGGTGCCACTAAATTGTCGTCCTGTGCTCTACAGAACTTGAATGCTCTTTTTCCAGGGGAATTCAGAGTAGGCAAACTTCCAGAGTAAGGCACAGACTCTGAAATGGCAGCTCCCAAAAGAGTGTTACAAGGCTGACTTGTTTCTATGCAGAAATGACAAGTTTCTTAAAGCATCTTTAAGAATCTGTTTTGTCTCCTGGTACTTTGGATGATCTAATTGCTGTGTGCTACAGCCAGGCTGGTGAGTCCAGCTGAGAACTGGATAGTGAATGATGATTTCCTTCCAAAAGGAACTGTCTCTGGGGCAGACCATGTAAAAAAATACCTTTGCTGTCTGTACTGCTGCCAGGAAACAGCCATTGTAGCAAAGTACAAGATGAGTCAGTTTTACATCATGAAGAAACCCCCATTGCATTTCACTGAAACTGTTGTTAATGACTGTTTTGTTTTTTATCACTTGTTACTTCAACATGAGGGATATTTGCACCAATTTTAGCTGTATTCAGTCCTTCTGTGCTACCATGCAAAATACTCCACAGCATTAGAGAAGCCCTTCATCAGCCTATCAGGTATGAAAAAACTGCTTGTGTCTTTTTTTCATAGGTGAGAGGGAACTTCTAATTACGGATTCATTTTTTCAAAAGTACGGGTAGCCCTGATGGAAAGACAAGGGATATGCAAATGTTCCTTTGTGAAAATTACATTTAATTCATGTGAAGCTCACCCTGGTAGAAACTTAAGTAGAAACGATTATGTAAAAGAAGTTCAAATTGAGTGTTTATCCCAGCTACTTGGTAATAGTGGAATAGTACCCCAAACTCCTGACTTGCTGGTAATTTGCTCAGCTTGCTAAATATCAGGCACCAACATTGTGTTC